>NC_069797.1:55696005-56337721 GCF_027406575.1 Nycticebus coucang
GTCTGTTTTTCCAGTAGGAAATGCAGGCAATCAAGAAAAGCGAAAGGTCAGATCCCCGAAAGCATCCTGTTCTGAGTTTGCCAGCTGCCAGAAGCTCTGGTGCTTTCTGGTGTCGGAAAGCTGTCCCCGAATGTTGATATTCTTTTCTGTCTTCCTCACAGTAAACTAACTCCCTTATCCTTATGCTTTAAAAAAAAAAAAAAAATTCTCTTATCTAAAATGCACATTTAAAAAATAAAAAAATAAAATGCCCATTTTCCCTTTTTAACTGCTTTGGAAATTGAGGCGCTGACTACAAGGATGTTTTCACAACTGCAACATTAACACTGTGGCAGAGATGTGTTACTACCCTTTCTGAAAAATCCCTAGCCAATTCTCTTTATCACCGCTACATACAATCATTCCTGGAATTTAACATTACAAGAACAGTTTGTAGAATGAAAGGGACCCCTTTAACCAACGAAATTAGAATACTAAGACTGACGTGGTTATTTTAACCAGCTCATCTGTCCTTCTGTCACCTGATGCTTGAATGTCCTCTAATATTCCCTTACTTGGGTTGTAGAGCCATTTCCAATAATACAGAGGTTATTCCCTTCCATTTCAGAAAAACTTATGGTTGAAAAGCCTTCTTCCTTATAAATATAGCAGAACTCAAATTTCCTCTTTCAGCCCATAGTTCAGCTTTCTGGGAACATACAGGATAAATTAATACTCAGATGTTCCCACTCAGGTGCCTGACCATGGTGAGAGCTTTCTTCTAAATAGGTTTTTGTTTGTCTATGTGGCAACAAGCCAGGCACAGTGTGGCTCATGCCTGTAATCCCAGCACTCTGGGAGGCTGGGCAAGAGGATCACTTGAGCTCAGAAGTTTGAGGTTGCTGTGAGCTAGGAGGCCACGGCACTCTACCCAGGGTGATAGAGTGAGAGTTTGTCTCAAAAAAATAAAAAGTAAAATGTGGCAGTAAACACTCCGCCTAGTAGTGCAATGAGATTCCTTTGTATCCTCATAACATTTCCGGAAGACAAATAGCTGCAATGCATTTATGTTCCCCCTTTACAGACAAGATCCAAGACATGAAGAATGAGAAAAATATATAAAAGTCAAATAACTGCCCAAGGGCACAATGTCAGCGACATTAAGAGAAGCAAGATTCATCTCTTAAGTTTCATTGCCATTTCAGAGAATTTAAATCATACTTTTTTGTTTATTTGTGACAGAGTCTCACTTTATTGCCCTCGATAGAGTGCTGTAGTGTCACAGCTCACGGCAACCTCAAACTCTTGGGCTCAAGTGATCCTCTTACCTCAGCCTCCCAAGTAGCTGGGACTACAGGTGCCTGTCATAATATCTGGCTATTTTAGAGATGGGGTTTCATGCTTGCTCAGGCTGGTCTTGAACTCTCAAGCTCAAGAAATCCACCTGCCTCAGCCTCCAAGAGTACTAGGATTACAGACATGAGCCACATGTTTTTAAATGTCCTCCTATATAGATTATAGATATTAGAAGGCTAGAACTAGGGTTTGGCGCCCGTAGCTCAGTGGTTAGGGCACTGGCCACATACACCAGGGTTAGCAGGTTGAAACCTGGCCTGGGCCTGCTAAAACAACAATGACAACAACAACAACATAAAAAAATACCTGGGTGTTGTGACAGGCACCTGTAGTCCCAGCTACTTGGGAGGCTGAGGCAAGAGAATCACTTAAGCCCAAGAGTTAGAGGTTGCTGTGAGCTATGACACCACAGCACTTGACGAAGAGCAACATAGCAAGACTCTGTCTCAAAAAATAAGTAAATAAATAAAAATTAAAAAAAAAAGAAAGCTAGAACTAGAAGAAATTTAGATCCAACTAATTTCAAACATCTCAACTGACTGGGTTATTGTTGATTGAGAAGAAAAGAAGATTTTTCAAAAAAACAAAGAGCATGCCTTATAGTGAGAGTAATCCCTCCAGCCATGAAATACTTCTTCCCCAACATCCTTGGACTAAGGCAAAGGTTAAGAAATATCAAGACTACTTTTCTAAGAACACAAGATCAAACACAGCCCTCTCTATTATTTCAGTTCTCCTGCCCTACCCTATCTTTTTTTTTTTTTTGCCCTATCCTATCTTAAATAAAGCATTCCATTTTTCTCTTTAGATTAAGTGTTTAACAAGGAAATTATAGTCTGAGAGGCACAAGTGAATTGCTGACAATGCAGCTAAAACAACAAATTTAATGTCCAGTGTTAGCTTTTCTCGAAAGGTCAGTTATCCTCAAGTTGTAGAAAAATATACATAAATCTATTTCTACCTTGTGTATTTCATGCTACCAAATGAACATGTAGAGAGAAAGGGAAGAATATAGCCTTTCATGTCATTGCTACTTTTTATTTTAAAAGTTTGTGCTAAAATGATTGAATTGGGGCCAGACTCAGTGGCTCACGCCTATAATCCCAGCACTTGGGAGGCCAAGGTGGGTGGATTGCCTCAGCTCACAGGTTCGAGACCAGCCTGAGCCAGAGCAAGACACCCAACTCTAAAAAATAACCGGGTGTTGTGGCTGGCACCTGTAGTCCCAGCTACTCGAGAGGCTGAGGCAAAAGAATTACTTGAGCCCAGGAATTTGAGGTTGCTGTGAGCTATAACACCACGGCACTCTTACCAAGGGTGACAAAGTGAGACACTGTCTCAAAAAAAATAAGTAAAATAAAATGATTGAATCTAACATATTCAAATCAAGACTTTTATTTCATTACCATAAAATGTCTAGCTTCTGCTATAAAATGACCAGGGCCCCAAACAGAATCATTCTTTGAAATAGATAATAGACCTAAATATTAAAGTTGGAGCAATCAGACTTCTAGAGGAAAACACAATAGAATATTTTCATGGCCTTGGAGTAGGTGAAGATGTCTTAAACAGGGAATAAGGAGCACTTAATCACAAAAGGGGAAAAAGGATAAATTATTCTTCATTAAATAAGAATTCTAGGTCAGGTGTGGTGGCCAAGGCAGTGGATTGCCTGAGCTTAGGAGTTCGAGACCAGCCTGAGAAAAAGTGAGACCCTGTCTCTAAAAAAAATAGCTGGGCATTGTAGTGGATGTCTGTAGTTCCAGCTACTCCAGAGGCTGAGGCAAGAGGATCACTTGTGCACAAGAGTTTGAGGTTGCTGTGAGCTATGATGCTACCGCACTCTGCAGAGGGCAACAAAGTAAGACTCTATCTCAAAAAACAACAAAAAGAATTCTATTTAATCAAATAGATTAGTCTCGCGCCCATAGCACAGTGGTTATGGCGCCAGCCATGTACACCTAGGCTGGTGGGTTTGAACCCAGCCTGGGCCAGCTAAAAAAAACAACAATGACAACTGCAACAACAAAAAATAGCCAAGCATTGTGTGGACACCTGTAGTCCCAGCTACTTGGGAGGCTGAGATGAGAGAATCGCTTAAGCCCAAGAGTTGGAGGTTGCTGTGAGCTGTGACGCCATCACACTCTACCAAGGGCAACATAGTAAGACTGTCTCAAAAAAAAAAAAAATCAAACAGATTAAAAAAACAAATTATAGACTGGGAGAAACTATTTACAATACACATCTGACAAAGTACACATTTCCAAAATATAAAAGAAAAATCCCTAAAAATTCAATAACAAAAAACACAACGCAATTTCAAAAGAAAAAACTCCACATGACTAGCTGACTTTAGGCATTTCAGGGAAGAGGCTATCCAAATGGCCAATAAACATAACAAAAAGAACTCAACATCATCAGAAAAATGCAAATGAAAACCACAGTAAAATCATCATCAGAAAAGGACTCAACTCATCAGAAAAATGCAAATTAAAACCACAGTAAAATACTACTGTACACTCATAAGAATGGTTAAAATGAAAAAGATTGACAATAGCAAGTGTTGATGTAGAACAAGTTGAACTCTCAGCCATGACTTGTGGGAGGGTAAATTGGCCCAATAGCTTTGGAAACTGTTTCACAGTATGTTTCGAAGCTAAACATACACCCAGATTATGACCCAGAAATCCTAGTCCTAGATAGGAGGTATAAATATGTGTATGTCCAGTAAGAGACATGTTCGAGAATGTTCATAATCTAGCCGGACACCAGACACCATCAAATGTCAATCAACAGCATAATGAATACATTGTGGTATATCCATACTATCCAATAATAAAAGAGAATAAACAAATAACATGGATGGATCTCAAAAATCTGTCAAGGAAAAGAAGCCAGGCACAATAAAAGCATAATACTGTATAACAAATTTATATGGAATTTAAGAAAGGGAAAACTCATCTAGGATGATAGAAGGCTGAATAGTTTTCAACTTGGGGCAAAGGGAGATATTAACAGCAAAGGGATACCAGGAAACTTTCTGAGGTGATGCAAATGTTCCGTATCTTGATCTGGAAGGTTGTATGTAGGTAAAAAATAATAAAGCTACATACACAAGATGTGCACCTATTGGATGTGTCATTCCCTTATTAAAAAAAAAAAAAAAAAAGCCTACTGAAAGCCAGGCACAGTGGCTCATGCCTATAATCCTAGCACTCTGGGAGGACAAGACAGGAGGATCACCTGAGCACACAAGTTCAAGACCAGCCTGAGCAACAGTGAGACCCTATCTCTACTAAAAATAGAGAAGTTAGCTGGGCTTTGTGGCAGGTGCCTGTAGTCCCAGCTACTCCACAGACTGAGGCAAGAGGATCACTTGATCCCAGAAGTCTGAGGTTGCTATGAACTAGGCTGAAGCCATGGCACTTTAGCCTGGGCAAGAGTGAGACTCTTGTCTCAAAAAAAAAAATAATAATAATAATACTACAAAACAACTTCATTGAACACTCAAACATCCTCAAATGTTTAAAATTTTAAAACTTAGAAATGCAATTATAGCAGCCACTTCCCACTTTTGAAAGAAACTTTTAATTTCAAGAGTTTCTCATGATTCTGCTATAGAATCTTTATAAATTATACCTATACCAGTCAGACACAGTGCTTGGGCTCGTAACCCCACACTTTGGGAGAGCAAGGCAGGAGGATCATTTGAGCCTAAGAGTTCAAGAGCAGCCTGAGCAATGCAGTGAGACCTCATATGTACAAAAATATAAAAAAACTAGCCAGGCAATCACTTGAGCCCAGGAATTCAAGGTTACAGTGAGCTATGATTCGGCCACTGCACTCCAGCCTGGGTGGCAGAGGGAGGGGACCCTGTCTCAAACAAATTTCTCTGTACCAACCATTGACTGAAAGGCTCCATATAGCTTAAAAATTCTCATGATGAGGAAATTGATTTACATGTCATGTGCCAACTAAATACAAAGATATTTTCGGTGATAGCTAATTCTGGGATTTCCAAATCTGTTTCAACTTCAGTTGCCATCTTTTAATTTTTTCGGTAAATTTTAGCTACAGATAGTGTAGATGTCAATTATTTCTGGAAAACAAACTAAAAAATCATTCTTAATCCATATTGACCTCCAGCAATGGCCCCACTGATTTCTCTTCTTCACCTCGTAGCTAAACTTCTGGAAAATGGCCAGTTATCAACGTTTGTTTTTTTTTGTAGAGACAGAGTGTCACTTTATGGTCCTCGGTAGAGTGCCGTGGCCTCACACAGCTCACAGCAACCTCCAACTCCTGGGCTTAAGTGATTCTCCTGCCTCAGCCTCCCGAGTAGCTGGGACTACAGGCGCCCGCCACAACGCCCGGCTGTTTTTTGGTTGCAGTTTGGCCGGGGCCGGGTTTGAACCCACCACCCTCGGTATATGGGGCCGGCACCTTACTGACTGAGCCACAGGCGCCGCTCTGTTATCAACGTTTTTACTCCTTCTATGCCCATTCCCGCTTTACCCACTTTGGTTTCCACTCCCACCACTCCAAGGAAGCCACTTTGCCAACATCACTAGTAAGTTTTATGTTGCCCAAACCAATCCACACTTGTCCTTATCTTGTTTGATTTCTCAGCTACACTCAACACAGCTGAGGACTCACTCCTCCATGACATCTTCTTCTTTCTTGAATTCTGTTACACTACACTTTGCTGGCTTTCTTCCTGTCTGGCTGGCTGCTCTTTCTCTTTTACTGCCTTCTCCTCTTTGACCTGACCAGACGAGGTATTTTTCAGGGCCCCTGAATGCATTCTTCTCTCAATACATTCTCTGTTTAAGAGATCTCATTCATTTCTTTGGCTTTAAATATCACCTATGTTCTCAGAATGACCACATTCCCATCTCTAGCCAGACCTCTTCTTTAGAGGAGAGGGCCCCAACCCTGCTCCTACCATTATTCTCTATATTAGCACTCTTTTTATTTCCTTCATAGTTACTTGGCATAATTTTAATTATTTCGGTTGTTATTACTTGCTTTTGGGGCTATCTTTCTCACTTGATTAAATTCTATGAGGGCCATATCTTTGTCTATCTTGTTTACCACTGTGTTGCTCATATTTTGAAAGATGGCATATAATAGTATTCAATAAATATATATATTTTTTGAAACAGAGTCTCACTTTGTCACCCTCAGTAGAGTGCTGTAGCATCACAGCTCACAGCAACCTCAAACTTTTGGGCTCAAGCGATTCTCTTGCCTCAGCCTCCCAAGTAGCTAGGACAAAAGGCCTTCGCCATAACATCTGGCTATTTTTTTTTTTTTTTTTTTTTAGAGACAGGGTCTTGCTATTGCTCAGGGTGGTCTTGAACGCCTGAGCTCAGACTATCTACCTCCTCAGCCTCCCAGAGTGCTAGGATTACAGGTCTGAGTCACAGCGTCCAGCCTAACAAATATTTTTTGAATGAAGAACGAATGAAAATTTCTGACTTTTGAATTATATTGTGAAATAAATATTTAATTACAAAATTAGTCAAAATTAAATGCTGCAGAACTTTCATTATTCAGCTATCTTTTAAAATCAGCACTTAAACAATAAAAAATATATGCTAAGTACACATATAAAGATGATCCACTGACATAACATGTGCTATCAGAGTGGTGATAGGTTTCACTCATACTGTTCAAAGTGTAGACAATGCTTGTCAAACTTTAATGCGCATAACAATTTCCTGGGGATTTTGTTACAATGCAGATTGTATTCACTAAGTCTAGCCTGAGATTCCATATTTATTTAATTCCCATATGATGCTGATGCTGCTAATCCACAGTCCATACTTAAATTAGCGAGAATCTAAAGAATGTTTGTAAATGATCTGTGCACTAAACCGAATGTTTGCTGGATCCTAACTCTGTGTCTAGTATTGTGCAGGATTATTTTGTACCAATTATTCTTTTGTTTGCTTGTTTGTTTGTTTGTTTGAGACAGAGTCTCAAGCTGTCGCCCTGGGTAGAGTGCTGTGGCATCATAGTTCACAGCAACCTCCAACTCAAACTCAAGTAATCCTCTTGCCTCAGTTGTTCTATTTTTACTAGAGATGGGGTTTCACTTTTGCTCAGGCTGGTCTTGAACTCATGAGCTCAAGCAATCCACCCGCCCTGCTATAGGCATGAGCCACAGCGCTCGGCCCTCATACACATTATTTTGTTCAAGCTACGGCTGGTCTCTTGAAGTAGGGGTAACTCCTGTTTATCTACAACAGTGATAAACAGAGATTCCAACCTATCATGACCCAGTGTCCTTTTTTTAGAAAAAAGAGGCACTCTATAATGCCTCTTTTACCATTATAAATTAAATATAACCACAGCTTTTTAAAAAATAAAGTCCCAACCATAATGACAACTGAAAGAAAAGAAATGATAATAAACTAATCTGTATTTCAAAAAGTAAACGCACCAACACAATTATTCCAGAAGACAGAAAAATAAAGTAGACAGATGTATGTGTAGAATCACCATGAATGCAACAGCTAAATAATGCAAAAGGATACAAGTTGCATGAATAATGGTAAAAAAAGTCTTGTCTCTGAACTAAACAGAAAATTGTCCTCCCTCAATGCATATGGTAGTTGCAATCCTAGACAAGTTAGAGGGTACTAAAACCATTCAAAAATGCTTCAGGTTTAAACATAAAATGGAGTTCGAATCTTAAAAGTCATTAGACTGAAAATGTTTCCTAATGTTTTCTAAGTTTCAGAAAAGGGAGAGATTCCTTCCAGTAAAAGAATAAGGAATGGTTTCCTAAAGGAGATGGCATTTGGAATGTACCATAAGGGATGAATGAGGATTTCAATTGGCATGGCTGTGGTGCTCTTGACAGTATTGGAAAGTCAGGAGAAGTTGGTTTCAGCTGGAGAGAGAATTAGCTCATTTTTGGACTAGCTGAGTTGGAAGAATAGCATTAGAAAAAATGAAGAGTCAGGAAAAGTGATGTGTGTAGAGGGAACACAAAAGCGGTCCAGAATAAGAACACTAGAGGACAGAATATACTATAGGAATACTCTGGAAAGTATGCCATAGGAAATGTATATTGAAGCTACATTGTGGAGTATCTTAAATGCCCAACTTAGAAATACTTAAAATGTTTGGGTTTTTTTGTTTTTTTCATTTTTTAGACAGAGTCTTGCTTTGTAGCCCTCAGTAGAGTGCTATGGCATCACAGCTCACAGCAACCTCAAACTCTTGGACTTAAGCAATTCTCTTGCCTCAGCTTCCCAAGCAGCTGGGATGACAGGTGCCCACCACAACACCCGGCTATTTTTAGAGATGAGGTCTCGCTCTGGTTCAGGCTGGTCTTGAACCTGTGAGCTCAGGCAATCCACCCACCTCAGCCTCCCAAGTGCTGGGATTACAGGCGTGAGCAACTGCACCCAGCCCTTAAAATGGTTTTTGAGTAAGGGAGTTAAGTTCAGGAACATCATTCTGGCAGCAATCCTCTAAGTAGATTAAAAGAAGCAAGTCTAGATGCAAGGCTACCAGTAGAAAAAAGTAATAGTCTGAATCAGCAGTTTTGAAAATGTGTTCTGTGGAAATCCAGGGTTCCAGAGGGCTGCTGCAGGTGCTGATCTATGGCGGAGGAAGACAGGCCCAGCAATAATCTCTGGCTTCCTCCCGGCTCTCTCATTTAGAACACTGTATTTGCATTCGATCCCATGTAAGACTTTGGTACAAAAGGGTATTCTATTGCTAAAAATAAGTTTTTGTCTTGCTTTTGTGTCTAGTCCTAATTCTTGTTAAACTGTATGACTAGCACTAAAATACCCCAAGGTCATCTCACAATCATCAAGCATCACTGTGTACAGTAGTAGCTATAAGATCTATAACGACTATATGAATTCCTAATAGCAACTTATTCAATCATTATTTCTTCTATCATATAAATTGTACCTTCCTCCCCAAAATAGATTACCCATAACAATTTCCTAGTTGTTTAGGTTTGGGACAAGTAGGTCCACATTAGATCACTGATGTTTGCAAATCTCCAAATTCCTTTTACTGACAGGTACATTCTATGCTATTGGTTTGGCACACTCAGAAGTTATAAACTGAAGTACTGGTTTGTGCTCTCTGCTCTCCCAGCTCTATTCATTCAAATTTGAACTGGGAGTTTTATATACATTACCCTCTTTAAATTTTTACAGAAGCTATACCATTTACAAATTACCATGTATTACTATGTCCTTTTAGAGTCACTGACAAAGGGTTGTGATAGCAGGTTACATTTGTAAATGCCAAGGGTCTATTTCATACTGAATTTTCCAAATAAGTCACAATTTTATTTCTAGAGTGCATGGAAAATGTTAAAGTGGTATCTTATCCTAATTCTTATTAATTCTGAGAGATTTTGTTTTTATAGTGGCAAGTAAAAATGTTAATTAGGATGGTCTGTAAATTCTTTTGTCCTGCTGAAATAATTCACAAACTAAAAGAGGCAGAGAACCAGTGGTTCATAACATCTATGAATAATTTCTCTCACCTGGCCTCCTTGATTCTACTAGCACACAGCTGCTTTGGACAAATGTTTCCTGTAGGCTAATGGGCCATTTATTTCTCGGTTTGAATGGTTGTACAGCATAACGTCACTGGTAGCCACAGTGGAACTAGGGAGCTCTGGGTTATGATGAAGGTCATTTAGCCTTAAGGACCACGGGTTTAATTTCAGACGGTCATAATTACCTCAGAACTTGCTGAATCTTACACAATCCTGGTTCCAGAGACTATTGAGTATGAAAACATCTGTTTCTACACCAGTAGTTTTCAAACCTTTTTAAAAGAGCGATTTCATTTTTTCACATGAAATCTTGCATGGATTACCAGATATAAACCGGCAAAGGGATATCTTGCTAATGTACAAGTACAATAATTTCAAATATACAATGATTACTAAAAAACCAGCCAAAAATGAGAATAAGAGGGTTATTTTAAACAAACAAAAACTAGAAACCTAGAGCTGTGGATTAAAAGTTACAAATCTACCCATCGACTACAACATGTAAATTATTTCTGTATTTTGTCTTATTTGCCAACATGGAAAAAAATGAAGATGTATACATATAAAAAACTATTACCCTTGCAAGTGTTTCACCTTATTATTTCAGAATAGTTTTTCATTGGACTATTCCCAGAAATTTGAAAAAGGATGGTAAATAATCTTCATTTCAAAGTTGAATCACTAAAAATATTTAACATTCAGATTCTTTAGTTCTGAACATAAAAATCAGACAAGTAGTCTGACTTAATAATAAGCATTTAAAAGGCTTAAAATATATAATCATAATGTAACAAGTTCCACGTCCTTGTACTATCCTGCGTGACAAAGCCTGTCCCAAGCACCTGAGCCCATCCAGGCAGTAAATTAGCACAGGAAAGGTTCAGCGCTGTAGCACAGTGGTTAAAGCACCAGTCACATACTCTGAGGCTGGAGGGTTGGAGCCCGGCTCGGGCCTGCTAAACAATGACAACTGCAACCAAAAAATAGCCGGGTGTTGTAGCGGGCGACTGTAGTCTCCGCTATTTGGGAGGCTGAGGCAAGAGAATCGCCTAAGCCCAAGAGTTTGAGGTTGCTGTTAGCTGTGACGCCATGGCACTCTACCCAGGGCGACATAGTGAGACTCTGTCTCAAGAAAAAAAAATTAGTATAGGAAATAGGACACTTAGTAACATTCTTTTCTTTTTTGTTTTATTGTTTTGTTTTGTTTTTGAGACAGTCTCATTTTGTCACCCTTGGTAGAGTGCCATGGTGTCATAGCTTACAGCAACCTCAAATTCCTAGGCTCAAGTAATTCTTTTGCTTTAGCCTCCCAGTAGCTGGGACAACAGGTGCCCACTACAACGCCTGGCTATTTTTTTTAGAGACAGGGTCTCACTCTTACTTAGGCTGGTCTCGAACTCGTGAGCTCAAGCAATCCATCTGCCTCAGCCTCCCAGAGTGCTAGGATAATAGGCATGAGCTGCTGTACCCAGCTAATATTATTACTTAAATAATTTTACATGAGCACAAGAGAAAAAAAGACCAGTGCGGAACCACAGTTCTACTCATCATGTTTACAAAATTTTAATATTTTCAGAGTCTGCAAAAAAGTCTTATTTTGAGATCAGACATTGTTAGTCTTTAATACACTAAATACAATTCAATACACTAAAATTTGGAGTTCTATGTGAACATCAAATGAAATTTAAATGAAGTTGGTTCCTGAAGCACATTTGTGGAACTATCTACACTATACGCAAACATATAAATCAACTGTGAATGAATAAGCACTAAAAGTTGGGGTCAGGTGATTTTTTTTCCTTTATTTTTTTGAGACAGAGTCTCACTTTGTCACCCTTGGTAGAGTGCCCTTGGTAGAGTGCCGTCACATCACTGCTCATAGCAACCTCAAACTCCTGGGCTGAAGTGATTCTCTTGCCTCAGCCACCCCAGTAGCTGGGACTACAGGCGCCCGCCACAACGCCCAGCTATTTTTAGAGGTGGGGTCTTGGTCTTGCTCAAGCTGGACTTGAACCCGTGAGCTCAGGCAATCCACCCGCCTCAGCCTCCCAGAGTGCTAGGATTACAGGCCTGAGCCACCACGCCCAGCAAAAATGATTCATTGTTAAAATATTATAAAAATTAGTTACTTCCAGTTTTCAAACAGGAGATACTGTCCATCAGCAATGATGTAAATCTGAATCTATAAAAAATGTACATAAATTGGTGATAGTGGTCATTTTCTCATATCCACAGACTATATACCAAGTATTACAAGAAATTGTTCAGATACGTCAAATACTCTGGTAAATTAATAGTATCTTCAAATACTCTGGTAAATTAATAGTATCTCAAATAGATATCATTTCTCAATTGAACTGATATTGCTGTGATAGAGAACTCAAATTAAGTGTTATAAAGTATTCTCAACTACTTTAAGACTCAAAACATTTGCTGTGAAGAAATAATTTACTATGGAAATTGCAGTAAAGAGTGAAATAAAGAATGTATCAAAATTTTTAAACAAAGTTGACTCAGAGCCTGTAGCTTAGTAGCTAAGGTGCCAGCCACATACAAGGGAGCTGGCGGGTTCGAATCCAGCCCGAGCTTGCCAAACAACAATGACAATTGCAACCAAAAAATAGCAGGGCGTTGTGGCAGATGCCTGTAGTCCCAGCTACTCGGGAGGCTGAGGCAAGAGAATCGCTTAAGCCCAAGACCTTGAGGTTGCTGTGAGCTAGGATGCCACAGCACTCTACCCAGGACAACATAGTGAGACTGTCTCAAAAAAAAATTTTTTTTAAACAAAGCCCAAATTTAAAAGGCACTGTATCTTTTTTTCTAAAGCAGAGATAATTCTTCTACTAAAACTTTAACAGCACATTAGACAAATTGACCAGCAAAATTAAAAACCAGTTTCAGGGTGGCGCCTATGGCTCAAAGGAGTAGGGCGCCGGCCCCATATGCTGGAGGGGGTGGGTTCAAACCCAGCCCTGGCCAAATACTGCAAAAAAAAAAAAAATTTAACCAGTTTCAATGTCACTATCTTCCTTCCTCTCAATACCATAAAAGATGAACAAATAAAAAGTCAAAGGACTAACCACATAAGCGACTCATTCTCATTTATTTAATAAATATGTCTGCTGTCCTACAAATGTGATGGGGACTAGGCTGGATCCTAGCTATCACTGGTGATAAAGACCTTCCTACACTTTGGAAATCGACAGTCACACAGATAATTAAGAATGAAGAGTAGAAAATATAGTTTTGCATTATTCCATCAGTGATGCTATTGAAATGTTTTTATTTCTCTTATCTTAAAAGTTTCCTTTATGTTCCCAGCCCCGGCCAAACTGCAACCAAAAAATAGCCGGGCGTTGTGGCGGGCGCCTGTAGTCCCAGCTGCTCGGGAGGCTGAGGCAAGAGAATCACTTAAGCCCAGGAGTTGGAGGTTGCTGTGAGCTGTGTGAGGCCACGGCACTCTACCGAGGGCCATAAAGTGAGACTCTGTCTCTACAAAAAAAAAAAAAAAGTTTCCTTTATAAACCACAAATAACCTGATGTATCAAAGACTTCTTATTATAAGTACAATTTGTGATATGTTGCCAATTCCGTTGTTATTAAAATATCAAGCAGTAAGCTACATTTGTTATTTTAAACTCATTGTTAAAAAAGTATTAACAGTGGGCCGCGCCTGTGACTCAAGGAGTAGGGCGCCAGCCCCATATACTGGAGGTGGTGGGTTCAAACCAGGCCCCAGCCAAAAACTACCAAAAAAAAAAAGTAATAACAATGAGTAAAGAGTATTGTCCCATAAGTGCATTTTACTGTTTCATATCCATAATTAAGCACTTAGTTTTTAAATATCTCCTGATGGGACATATATCCAAAATAATAGGGTACCTAGTCCATCTTATTTTGATTTACTCTATACCTCTTTTGACTATTAATTTTTTTAAAAGAACTTTTTAATTTAAAAAATTTTTTTAATTTTGGATACAAAAAGTAGATTTCAGTGAAAAAAGAATTGCATTCAGAATCATTCAGGCTTAAAGTATTTTGATGGATTATACAGAAATAATAATTAATAAAGTTATAATATCACTTTTCAAATAATGTACACATAACAGAAATACATTGTGATTATTGAATTCTTGTCTTATTATTTCATCTTTTTTTAGCAATCCAAAAGGCCTTGGGGTCATCTGTATGATTTTAAATCTTAATTAGTATAACTGTACCAGTTAATAGAGAGCTATATGTAATAAAGTCTATATAGCAAAGTGAACATTAATGGCCTTGTGATACTTTGGGTCTCTTTTCACAAAAATTAATGAATCCTTAGGACACAAAAAACATTCATTGAGCACCTACTACTAGCAGGTTTCTATGATCATCACTCAGATCTTTACATACCCAGTCTAGAAACCACAGATTGAGATAGAAGCCAATTAATATTAGATGTCTAATAAAAGACCTATCAATAATCTTTTAGTCCCCAATAAGTAAAAGTGTATACATTTATATGTGAATGAAAAGTTTATAAAAAAAATTTTTTTTTTTTTTGAGACAGAGTCTCACTTTGTCACTCTTAGTAGAGTGCTACGGTTGTCATAGCTCACAGCAACCTCAAACTCCTGGGCTTAAGCGATTCTCTTGCCTCAGTCTCCCAAGTAGCTGGGACTACAAGAGCCTGCCACAATGCCCAGCTATGTGTTTTTAGGACGGTCTCACTCTTGCTCAGGCTGGCAGTTCATTGCTTTTTATTTGCTTACAGTTGCATAATTTAAGAACTTAAAAATATTACTGAGTTTTATCAAAGAATTGCTAGCACCAATCTTCAAATTACAAAAAAATACTTAATAAAGTGCTTTATAATAAACACAATGAAAATTACCTTTCAGCACTTCTTTCTTTCTTCTTTTCTTTTCTTTCTTTCCTTCTGTCCTTTCTTCTTTCCCTTTCCCTCCCTTCCTCTCTCTATCCCTCCCTTCCTTTCTTTCTTATTTTTTAAGACAGAGTCTCAATCTGTTGCCCTGGGTAGAGTGTAGTGGCATCATCTTAGCAACCTCAAACACCTGAGCCAGGCGATCCTCTTGCCTCAGCCTCCCCAGTAGCTAGGACTACAGGCAGGTGCCACAACACCCAGCTAAGTTTTTTATTAGCCTTGTCTCAAACTCCTGACCTCAAGCAATCGGCCTGCCTTGATCTTGGCCTCCAAGAGTGCTAAATTTACAGGCGTGAGCTGCCACACCCAGCCTTCAGCACTATTTTCTTTATTGAATACACCAAATTCTGAGGGCCTTCTGTGAACCTGGTCCTGAGCATACAAAAATAAGACACAGTCTCTGCGCTCCAGAAACTTAAAGACCAGAAGGGGAATAAACACCTAAATCAATAAATAATTTCAATACAGTGTGGCATAGGTATGTGCAGAAAGAAGTCCTTAGCCTAAGTAGAGAGAGGAGAGGAACTATGTGGGGGTGATCAATGAAAAGGCGCTAAGGGGAGATGATTGGAAAGAGGTCACCCATAGAGCCCTCATAGTAACGTCTGAGCAGAGGCTTGAAAGATGAGTAGGCATAATCAGGTAGAGAATGGGGTGAAAATGTTAGCAAAGACATGGAAGTATAAATTAATATACTGGGTTACAGGAAGCGCAAATAGGAATTTTGAAAAATCATGTTCTAACAAGACCCCATGGTCTCTGGGGGGGCTTTTGTTCCTTAACACTTTCCCATTTCATCCTCCATAGTCTCATAATGGAGGGCAAGTAAACTTCACCACCTGGAGGCTCTATCTCTGCTAATCTCAACCACCAGGAACATATAAAGGGACTGAAAACAAACAAAAAAATGGCCACCACAAAATCCATAGAGTGAGAAATAGCAGCTGACATCAAGGAGACAAAAATTGTACAATAAACTGGGACTATTTGGTGCAGGCAGGGGCATTTGGCTCTACACAGTTCAGAACCCCTGTGAGAATATACTATAGAACAAAACATTTCCTGATGGTCAGAACAGTGACCCAGAGTCACCGAGATGATTGTTGTCTCTTGTATATCTTGTTCATAAAACAGTGGGCTGTATAATAAATACCCTTCAAAGACCTCTATCCAATATTGTTAAAATAAAAAGGTTTTATATTCAATGAGAAACCTGCCTTACTTGTGAAATTCCTATTTGTGAATAACCTCATTTCCCAACCATATCAGACAGGAGAGATATTAATTACAGCACAAATAATAAAATTTTTTTGGCCTCACTCTGGATGTTTTAAAAAACAATAATAATACAATTTAGCAATCTGTAAGAGTCTTTAGATCAAAACTATTTAGGGCCCCAGATTGTGAAAAAAGAAAAAAAGTATGGCTTCTGATTTATGATATACATTAAGTCTTTTCAATTATACATGACAAGATTTCCATTTCAAAAGTTTATTATAGCTGACATCTTCACACATAGAAAGTCTCAATAGATGTCTGTTGATTAATTAAACGATGAATGACTGATGATACCCTATTACATTTCACAATAAACTGCAGTTTATTCATTCGACCTCTAAATTAGGCAGAAAATAAAACTTTAGGTATTCCATAAAGTTTTCTACTTTCTTACATTGCCAATAGGTCACACCTCTGTTCCAGATGAAGATATCAAGCTGATATAAACATACTTTATTTTAAATATCAAAAACATGCACCTGATTAGTTAACCTGGGGTGGTTATAGGAAACTAGATACTTTACCGTATCAAAAATTCTGTCCTCAAGGACTTGACATGAGAATCGCCAAACTCACATCCTTCATCTTTCATTTTTTGATTTAAATGTTTAAGTTTTGCATGGAGCCTACTCTATATTGTCTATCTCCATAGACTTATGAATTAAATCTAGTCATCTAGATTGACAACTTTAAAAATTACTTATCTATATTCTCTTTCCATTTAGAGTCTATAAATTTTGAATTAAATTCTACACAAATTTTCATTCCTTTCTTCAGGAAGCCTTCATCTAGGCTTATCTAAAAGTCTTTGTTAGGACACCAATATCCTAAAATATACTATTTAGTTTAGTTTCTTTCACATTAAATATATGAATTTGGTAGTATTAACATTTAAAGAGAAACACTTCTACGGATTCACACAGTTCTGTACATTATTCGTGAGAAGTGATATGGTTAAGGCTAGGAAAAACAGTGTTGGAGGACTCATGTATAACTTTACAAAAATAAATCAATCATTTGTAAAAATTGAAGCATGAGAAATTTTATAAAAAGTGCTTTTCCCATAGTTTACAGCAGCTTAACTTTTTTCCCCCTGTTCCCGGTCAATGAAACCTTTAAATGTTAAAAATTACACTTCACAAATCATTATTTAACTGTTCAAAGTGCAAAATTTGTAAGTCTTTTTAAACCCTGATCATTCAAAAAAAAAAAGCATAAAGAGTTTTCATAATATTTAATAACTTCATATACTCTAGAACTAAAGCTACCAAAATGAAGGTTCATTGCCAGTGAGAAATCCTTTAATTATTGTGAAGAGATTATTGTATCTGTGATCTTCACAATATTTAGCAAATTAACATTGTAATTGTCTAGGTGTCAGTTCTCACTTTTTAATATCTCGTTTTTAACAGAATACTTTTCTCACAAATCCTGATTCTTTAAATACCACCACCTCCCCAAGTTTAGACACATCTGCCATTTACAAGGTTTTAGACACACTTGTTGAAAAGACTATTGAAGAGTTTACAATCACATTGTGGAATTTTAGTTATCCCAAGGAAGTAATACTGAAACATGTTTGAGAAGCAAGGATAGTTTTATGACTTTCCAAATTAATTCAAATGAAACTCTTAATGTGACCTTGACATCTGCCTTTGGTACAGAAGGCTCTTAAGAAGATCAAGTTCTAAGGGAACTGCCAAGTCCCAACCACTTTAAAATTTACCTTTCCCATATTATCTTTAGAAGAAAAGAGTAGTCACCTTTCATTCAAAACGAGTCACTCCAATTATCCTACTTCCAATAGACACTGAGGCCATGGAACACCCCACACACACACCCAAAAAAACTCCCAAACATCCAAAGGGTTAGTTTTTCCACCCATGTGTGCTGCCATTTCAGGGATGCCCCTAAGCGCCCTTCCTCTGCAGACAAGGTTGACCCCTCATATCTGACAACTCCTAAGAAACAAAATTGTGGAGAAGTTATCACTCTCCAAAGGGCGAAGGGAGAACAAACAAGGGATGTCTGACACGCTTTTCCCTCTGAAATACCTATTCACTTTTGACAAAAGAAATAAATAGAAGCAAAACCGAAATTCAGAAGGCACTCTTGCTGCAACGTGCATCTGTCGAGCTTCTCAAAGATCCCTTAGAGAAGAAGCGGGCGGGAGGCTCACCTTCCATGTCGCCCCGGTCCGGGCTGGAGCTGCCACTGAGGCTACCCGGCCTCTCCACGTGCTCCTGCCGTCGCCGGGACGCGGCGCGCAGCTGGCGGGAGATTCCCGGCGCGGGGAGTCCCCGGGATCCGGCCGCCGCGTCGGCGCAGATTGCAAGAAAGGGATAGGAGCCGGCGACCTGCCGGTGCGCGGGGTTACAGCGGCGCTGGCTGGCGGCGACTTTAAAGGACGCTCACCGCGGAGCGCTGCAGGTTCCGCGCCTCCAGCCCGCTTTTGAATGTCAGGAACCCCGATGGAAAGGGCGCATCAGTTAATAGTTTCTAAACGCCTATTTCAGAAGGATAGGGGATGAGAAATGCCACCTTGCGAGAGTGTTGGCGGCGGGGGCGGGGGCGGGGGGCTGGGGAATCTGCCACGCTTTCTTGGCAAGCTCAGATTCAAAGCTGTGGAACTTTTTGTCTAGATTTGGGGATGATAACCATGAAAACCATCAATGAGAACTCACTTTATTTGAAGCCTTATTTCTTTTCTTTTCCCTGCCTCGGTTTTTCATTTCACATGATGAAAGTCTTTGGTCCAAATTTTCAGAAAGTTCCAAAGGCACTTTTATCAACTCAACTTTTTAATTTTTGGAAGCAATTCTCTTTTGTTTTCCCACTGGGAACTACTTGAGGTTTTTGCCACCACTCATATAACACTGCTAGCTTGAGCGTTTAACAGCCTGTATTTTTATATTACCCGGCTTCTTCCAAATTGGACACTTTACAACATGCATTTATGATATATCAAAAAGTACAAAAAAAAAGTAGAGCTGAAGGGTGGGGATTGTGAGATGGTAAGATTAACTTAAAGACGTTAGTGCACAGAAATACACCCATCAACATCTTTTTCCAATGTGTTCACCGCCATGTAGAGCACGCATTTGACTATAGGGAGAGGAAAGTGGAAGCGACCACAGAACAGTTTTTCAAAGCAGAATTTTTCTTCATATGGAGATCTAAGGGACATTGTTTAGGTGAGTCTTTATTTTTTTATTTTTTCATTTTTTAAAGGCAGAGTCTTGCTCTGTGGCCCAGGCTGGAGTACAGAAGCCAGATCATGGCTCACTGCAGGCTTGAACTGGGCTCAAACAATCCTCCCACCTCAGTCTTCCAAAGTGCTGGGTCTGCACATGCCTGCCACTGTACCTGGCTTCAGTGAGACCTTTTGAAGATACCCAGTGCGCTGAAGACAAAAATATAAGAGTGATTTTCCAAAAGGTCATTATCACCCCTGTTACAAAATTATATTATTGATGTATTCAAATATATTTGGCCATAAAATTAAGAGTTTGTGGATTAGCTGACCATATCTGAAGAAACCCACAGTCAGGAGTTAATGTACGCATGCTGTAATTTTATGAATTTTAGTTTATTTTAAATAGTACCTTTTAATAGTACCTTGTATTTTTATGAATTTTAGTTTATTTTAAATAGTACCTTTGTATAAGCATAGACATAAGCAGTTTATGTAATATGTATATGTGCATTTAAATGAGCAAATAACTCGCATTGGCTTTAAAATCACAGTACCACGGTAGTATCTCAATAGCTGTATGAGTCGGAGTTCTGCAGGATATCAATTTTAGAGAAAATACTCTAAACACTAGGTCTAATTTTAGTTGTGAAAGGGGAAATTTGTTGTTTGTTAGTTTCTAAAAGCAAAAATAGCACATCAAAAGTAGCAGAAGAGGAACTGTAAAATTTCACAGGGATGGCATGAGGATGAATAGTTATTTGGTTATTAAAAAGTTGTGAAGAAATTTGTTATCTTCCATTACAAAGTTCTTTATGCACTGTAACAGTGGAACATGTTACTACTCTGTAAATAGTTCTATACTGAGTATGTCAGACTAGGGGATAGATAAAAAGCAGGTGGGTAAAATAATTCATGTAGGTACCCCACCCTCAAGGAGGTGGAGCATAAATCCTCCCTCTTTTAGTGTGGTCTGCAAGTAGGGACTTCCTTCTAAAGAGTACAGTATGAAGGAGGGGGTAAGTTTACAGTGGAGAAACCCAGCCAACACACTGCCTCAGCCAGGTGACCAAGGTTAACATCAACAGTGATAAGGCATGTTGATAGTACAAAACCTTGATATAATGTGATGAGAGTGCCACTTTACCTCTTTGGTCCTCCTCTCAAAACTCCATAATCCCAGTAAAATAATGAGAAACATATCAAATTGCAGTAGAGAGGCATTCTACAAAATACCTGACCAGTTAAGGCCAGATCAAGGTCATCAAAAACAATAGCCTGAGAAACTGACACAGCCAAAAGGACTTTAAGGAAACATGATGACTAAATATTAATATAATGTGGATCCCAGATGGGATCCTGGAGCAGAAAAAGGACATTATGTAAAAACTAAGGAAATCTGCAAAAAGTATGGACTTCAATTAATAATAATGTATCAATAATGGTTCATTAATTGCAAGAAGTATACCATGCCAATGTTAAGATGACGATAATAGGGAAATGGAGGGAAATGAAAACTATTATCTTTGCCATTTTTCTGTAAATCTAAAACTTTTCTAAAAAACAGTTCACGTTAAAGGAGTGGATGGATACTTTCAACAGTCTACTACTCATTTGGTTAGGATTCAGAGTCTCTTCTTATAGGATTCAAAGTTTATCACTCAGGAATTAAAGGATCAATTACTTGTAACTGGGAAGCCAATAAAACACATTGGTTTTATAATGTATTTCGACTAAAACTGGAATGACACACTTGTAGATAATTAGAGATAATGCCTAAATTTTTCTTCATTGTCACCCCTAAGAAGGGAACAGTTAAGATTAAACCACGAATCTAGACTCAGTAACTGACAATGGGTGGGTCTGACTCACCGAATCACAGTTCGTGGCATACAATGTATAGGTAAAATTAACAGTGACTAAAACTGAAATTACTGACAAAGGTTGCTCCTGGACCATCTAAGATAGTCCAAGTACTGACTCGGCTAAAGGAAATAAAACTGAAAACTCTTGATCTCACCCAAAATAACCATTCTGCACCCTATCTGAACCTTGGGCTGTCTACTTACCAACCTACTCAAAACCACTACTGAGAGTAATGTCCCGCTACTAAGAAATAGACAACCCATAAGGCCTTTCAGGCCACCAAACAAGTAGCCAAGAAGGAGCCGTGAAAGCTGCAGGAAGCTCTCTGGTTTTGAGAAATCATCCATCCCCACGGGAAAAGTAGATCTTGGATTCCTGCCTTTCGATCGGACTCATTTTTAAAAAGCAAGTTTACTTCAGGAGCCTAGATAAATTTGCATTGGGGTTCTCTCCCCCATCGTCTCCTTCTTGAAGTTGAAAAAGAAGATTCAGTGTTCCTCTAGAGTGGGAAAGTCTGAAGGCTTCTTGCTGGGGCACTAAGTGGGTCTTCTGGATCTTAATTTTGTGGATACAATGCAGTTGCGTGTCAGTTTCAAAGAGATTGGACACAGTTTCAGAGTTCATGGAAGAAAGACATAGGACATTTCCACGCAGGGCTTTATGCTTCACGTAAGGAGAAAACTCATACAAGCTTCTCCCTTCCTCAGGTTCCAATGGGATCGCATTACCTAGACACTCTACCGCACCACCATCCTTGCGACACACGGTGGTGCTCCCTCATTAATCTCTTCAGGCTCTAGGCTAAGGGAGTCCCCAGTATGCAGAGACCTGGGTTCTTTTCCGTTTACTTTATTCTTCCGCGGCCGAGAACGCGGGAGAAAAGGGCCAGATCCAAGCGCGAAGCGTCGAAGGGACTGCAGCAGAGGGGGCGCGAGGGGGCGGGACGCCCTTCTCCTGCGCACTCGCCCCGCCCTGCACACGCGGACCGCCGTGCGCACGCGCTCTGCGGCGCTCCCGCCGTCGCGACCGACGGGTAGGGGAAGTCGACCCCGGCGGTTGGTTCCGCTCTGTGGAGGAGAGATGAGGAGGCGTAGGGCTCGGGTTGAGGTAGGAAGGAGCCCGTTCCTTAACGCCTCCCGTGACGCTAGTCCCTGAGCCGTGATGCGAGCGTGGGTCCTATTCTCCGCGGTGCTCTGGTATCTCGCAGGAGGTGGGGCTCCTCCCGCCCAGTCCCCAGCCCTCTCCCCAGTGCAAAGTTCCCTGTTCAGCCTCCTCGGCTTCTCCCCGTCCCGCCCCACTCTGAGCCCTGGCTCTTCTTACTAAAAAGTCAGTGGTTTCTTTCCTCCGCAGTTGGATGGCAGCGATCGTCCTTATTCAGTAAAAAAGGCTACGTTTATGGCCAGCCAGGACACCCAGGTAATGAGGATCTTTTCACACGCAGGGCTTATCAGAAGAGCTGGAGGTGCCATGGGCCTGCTAAGGTCCTTCCCACTGAGGGAAAAGGAGAGAGAACGAATGTTTATTGAGCATCTACTGTATGCTTGGTAGTTCGCGAAGGTTGTCACATCTTTTCATTACAGCGACCCTAGTGGTAGTAGTACCTTGCCTAAAACCACACGGCTCAAGGAGCTAGAATTCAATCCAGACCTCTTTCTCTGATGCCACTTCACTTCTAGGTGTCTTTGCCACTTTGCAACGCGCGAGGGCCGGCTCAGAGGATTAATTTCAGGGAGGGAAGTCCCAGTGTTTGCAATGTCCTGTCTCTCCCTTATCAACTAGAATTCCTAGGCACCCTTTATGAAGTGCAGCTGAAATATTCATTTATCACTGAGGTGAAATTTTGGCATACTTCCTAAGGAAAACTGTCACATAGCTAACTTGAGATAACTCTGAGCCAGTTCAAAGCATTTGTCACTGGAATCGTTCTATGTTTGGATCCTCTCCCCTTTCCATTCCCTAACCAAATTGTAGGAATGTGTCTTTATGTGCTCAGAGCCTGGCATTCAGTAGGCTTTACAATTATCAGATAATATCTTGTGTGACTGCAGTGATTCCAAGATACTAACGCTGCTTCCACCGCAACAGAATAGGTATTAAGTAATTACAAAATATCTTCCTACTATGCCCCCATATAGGTAGGCTTAATTGTAGTTCCTAACAGGAAATTTGCAGCCAAATATCAAGTTTCCCTTAGAGATGACCATGATCATCTTTAAAATAATTTTGCAACCAAGCTCAACTCCTTTGCTGAACTTTAAATTGATTCCACTAACCCATCAGAAATTATGATCTGAATTTGTACATTAAAGTAAACTTCTGTATGTGTTATGTACATTCTTTTATAAACAAAGCTATAATAACACAGAAAAAGTAAAAATACTCTTTTAACAGTCTGAAGTTTTTAAAACCTACTATGAGAAGCAAAAAGGACTTTAGACTAGCATTCAAAATGTTATGCTGATTTTTTAGAATAGTGAAATTCAAAAAACTAATTAGTATCTTTGGGACAAAATGTTAAGAGTGTATTTATTAATTTAGGTCTGCTATATAATGTAGTTATGTATTATCTTATTTTGTCACAGTGAAAATATATGTAAAATTACATCAAAATAGCCCAGTCCTTATCTGTATGGATTTTAAATATGCTAAGAAAGAAATAGTGGACCCCACCTACATATGGATTGGGCCTAATGAAAAGACATTAACAGGTAAATTTGATTTTAATGTTATTTTTTAATGATGTGAACTTTGTTTAGAAAAGCATGATGACTTATGGGAAAGAACAAATTGAAATTTAATTTTTTTGGTTTTTTGAGACAAGATCTCACTCTGTTACCTGGACTAGAGGGCAATGGTATTGTTATAGCTCACTGCAACTTTGAATTCCTTGGCTCATATGATCGTCCTCCCTCAGCCTCTTGAGTAGCTGGGATTACAAGCAAGTGCCACTACATCTGGCCAATTTTTCTATTTTTTGTAGAAATAGGATCTTGCTGGCAGTTTCGCTTGTTCCATCCTTAGAAAAGTCATGTGTCTTGATCTATGCTTTATTTTCTCCTTAGGCCAAAACTGAAGCAGTAATTTTTGTACTCTACCTCCCAGAGCTGTGTTAATTCAGAAGTCTTTATAAAACTTAAACTTTTATAACCAAACACAGTGACTCCTTCCTGTAATCCTAGCAACTTTGGGAGGCCAAGGTGGGAGAGGATCACTTGAGGTCACTCAGCCCACGCAACAATGAGACAGTGTCTCACAAAAAAAAAAATAATAATAAAATTTATCCTTGTAGCACCAGGAATAGGAGATGAAATATCAAGTATGTAATTTTTCATGATGTTAGAAGAGTGACTTGAAATTTAAGCATTATTGATTAATTTTTATCATATGTGAAGAAGTCATATCATATTGCAGGGCAATGTAATCTCACTTCCAGATGAAACTAAATGCCAAAAAATGAATCAAAGAAAACTAAAATATATTTCAAAAATGCCCTTATGTAGTAGTTTTTCCATAGAGTAATATGAGAGTTAAGATTTTGCTGGATTTTTGAACTATTAATGATAGTTCATTTTTTTTAACTTTTATATGTATTTGTAAATAATGTTTGAATTGTTGTATATTAAATAGCCAAGTAATTTACTGTTTCTGTTTAGGAAATAATCGAATAAATATAACTAAAATAGGAGAGCTATTGGTGAAAGATTTTCTGGAACCTTTGTCTGGACTTTACACATGTACTTTTTCTTATAAGACTGTCAAGGCAGAAACCCAAGAAGAAAAAACAATACAAAGGAGATACGACTTTCTGCTGTTTGGTAAGAATTTAGGCACTTTTTTTTTTAAGAGACAGAGGGTTTCACTGTGTCACTCAGGCTTAAGTACAGTAGCATGATCATAGCTTACCTTAATCTTGAACTCCTGGTCTCAAGGGATTCTCCTGCCTCAGCCTCCCTGGTAACAGGGACTATAGGTGCACACCTCATGCCCAGTTAATTTCTTTTTTTTTTTTTTTTTTAGTGACAGGATCTTGCTATGTTGCCCAGGCTAGTCTCAAATGCCTGGCCTCAAATTATCCTCCTGCTTCTGCCTCCCAAAGTGCTGGGGTTACAGGCATTCTTCACCTGGCCAAGAATTTAGGCACATTTTAATGTATACATTTAATTAGATCAGAAGTGTATGGTTTCTTCATTTAGTGAAAATGAATTTGTTATAGGCAATAATGTCCCCATTTCCCACTGTCTAGCTATATAAGCATAATCTACTTTATCACAATTTGGCAGGTAGTTTAATACTGATGTTTAATTCTATAAAGCAGTGATTTTCAGCTAGTGTGCTATAGCACACTGATGTGCCATGAGAGGATCTTAAGTGTGCTGCGAAAATTTCTAAAGATCATTGTTTTGTTTTGTTTTTTTGAGACTATGTCGCCTTCGGTAGAGTGCTGTAGCATCACAGCTCACAGCAACCTCAAACTCTTGGGCTTAAGCGATTCTCTTGCCTCAGCCTCCCAAGTAGCTGTGACTACAGGGGCTCACCACAATGCCCAGCTGTTTTTTTGTTGCAATTATTTAGCTGTTGTTTAGCAGGTCCGGGCCAGGTTTGAACCTGCTACCCTCAGTGCATGTGGCAGGCACTGTAACCACTATGCTATGGGTGCCAAGCCACAATCATTAATTACTTTTGAAAGAAGTTCAAACCACAGTAAGTATATTTTTTTACTCTTTTTTTTTTTTTTTTGATCAACATTTAAGTGTGCCAGGGAAGTTTAACTATAGATTCAAGTATGCCATGAGAAAAAAAAGGTTGAAAAACACTGCTATAAAGGTATGTCAATGATACTTTGCTGGACTATGCTGACAGAAATGATGCTTTCTGAAAATTAAGACCCTCTCCAAAAGCCTTATTTTTCTGCTTAATACTTGTTAACTGATCTATATAGCTAACCCACAGAAGCCAGTTCACCTCTTGTACTAAGTAAATAATACAAAATACTATCAGAGGAAAATAATACTAAGTTATTAGCTTTCGGGTGGTGCCTGTGGATGAGTGGGTAGGGCACCAGCCCCATATACCAAGGGTGGCAGGTTCGAACCCGGCCCCGGCCAAACTGCAACAAAAAAAATAGCTGGGCATTGTGGTGGGCACCTGTAGTCC
This sequence comes from Nycticebus coucang, assembly GCF_027406575.1. Lineage (NCBI taxonomy): Eukaryota > Metazoa > Chordata > Mammalia > Primates > Lorisidae > Nycticebus > Nycticebus coucang. The sequence continues at coordinate 55,722,301 of NC_069797.1, forward strand.
CAGCTACTGAGGAAGCTGAGAAAAGAGAATCGCCTAAGTCCAAGAGTTGGAGGTTGCTGTGAGCTGTGACACTACAGCACTCTACCAAGGGTAATAAAAGTAAGACTCTGTCTCTAAAAAAAAAGTTATTAGCTTTGAATATGTTTGTGAAGACAAACTTATAAGACATTTTATTAGATAAGTCAAAGTTGTTATGCTTATTTGCAAGATTGATGGGATCTATTACACATTATTTGAAAATTGGTAGAGAAAATTATTATTACTTGGCACAATTGTTCTTATCCTCATCTTTTTTCAAGCCTATCGAGAACCTGATTATTCATATCAGATGGCTGTACGTTTTACCACGAAGTCTTGTGTAGGAAGATATAATGACCTTCTCTTTAGAGTGCTAAAGAAAATCTTGGATAATCTAATGTCTGATTTATCATGCCATGTCATAGAACCGTCATATAAATGTCATTCTGTGGAAATTCCAGAACGTGGCCTCATACACGAGCTATTTATAGCCTTTCAAGGTAAACTTTTTTAAACATTTCTTTACGAATTTAGTCCTGAACCAGGATAGATTATAAATTAATTACCATGTTAATATCATATCTCATAAATAATAGGTCTTAAATGTTTGTTAACCACTAAAGTATATAGTTGGTCATAGCCTGGTTATGGTTTTGAAAATTAACACACTATTTATCTTCATGTATGATATATTAACATTTTGAAATCAGTATCATTTAAGATAGCTTTTAACTGTGGAGCTAATAACTTCTTATAGAATTTTAAATTGTATTTTTAGAACTTAATAAAAAGGAGTAACCAAACCAAATAACCAAATTTATTTTAAAACCTTGTAGTTACTTACATTAGCCCCCAGATGGAGTGAAATCATAATGTATAAATTATTCAAATCGTGCACCATACTTTATTACTAGGATTAGATAGCTGGATTAAATGCATGCCTGCATGCATACTGAGTTCACCATTTGGAGCTTTACTGAAACGTTTGGAACTTTTTAGAATCCTCTTGTGAACCTATCATTATTTTCCTCTCTAGTTAATCCTTTTGCACCAGGATGGAGAAGTTTATGCAATAAATCTGATGACTGTGAAGATATTACCAATCATAATGTCCTCCAGGTGAGAATTTCAATGTAAGGAAGAAGTATTTGAGTAGTCAATAAAGCCACTTAAAAATATTTGTAAACCATTAATTAAAATGTTTCTTCAAAAATCTGTTTCACTGTGTTGTAAGTATTTATCAATAATAAAAACATTTCTAAGAAGTAAGTGCAAATTTTTTTTTTGAGATAGAGTCTCACTTTGTCACCCTCTGTAGAATACTGTGGCATCATAGCTCACAGCAACCTCAAACGCTTGGGCTCAAGTGATCCTTTGTCTCAACCTCCAAAGTAGCTGATTCTACAGGCACCCACCACAACCCCCAGCTTATTTTTAGAGATGGGGTCTTGCTTTGGCTCAGGATGGTCTCAAACTCATGAGCTTAAGCCTCCCCAAAATTATTCTTTTTAAAAATAATCTTAAATATAAGGTCTTATTGATTTTTGGTTTCAGTTTTTTTAACTGACATTGTAAGATTCTTGGCTATTTCAAGATGTGTTATTTTGGAAAGGTATATCTGGAATATTATACAGCTCTTCAGATAATACTGTGAATTTTATCTAACAGAAGGATGGGTCCCTGGTTCCCCAAATGATGATTAAACAGTAGCTTAAAGAAGCACCTCACAATCGTGTCATCATAGGCTAAAACAATGGTGCTTCCAAAATTGTATCCATACAGGTCATAATAATTGCTCTGTCCTCTGCTATCCTCAGAGTCTGAGGATATAGTTTTAAAAATCCCTTCACTTGGCTGGGCACCCATAGCACAGTGGTTACGGCGCCAGCCACATATGCCGAGGCTGGCGAGTTCAAACCTGGCCCGGGCCGGCTAAAAACAATGACAACTGCAACAGGGCGACAAAGTGAGACTCTGTCTCAAAAAAAAAGAAAAAAAAAAATCCCTCACTCCCCTGGTCTAGTTCCTGAGCCCATACCCTTAATGTTGTGCATGATTTATGATTTAATATCAGTTATTACTTAAATCTATGCTCAAAAAATAAAATGTACATCATTAGTTTGTAGTGCTGTGTAGAAAAAAGTCTTATGTCTTATTTTCCAGTTTGATTGGCTTTTTTTCTTGATGATCTTATGGAAATAAGGAACTCCCAGTTATCTATACCTGTATATACAACAGGCATGCAAATCATTTAAGTTTCTTTTAACCTTAATTTTTTCTTAACCATTGAATATGAATCGACAAGTTAATGAGGTCAAGACTAGGTTAATTGTTAGCATTACCACGACTTTTCAGGAATTAACCTGCTGTATAAAGTATGGCAAGCTTATTGCTGTAGATACTGGAGGAGAAATTTGGTTCGTGGTTTGTACTTGTACTCCTCTCTGATATTTTACATTTTAGGCAAGAAATCGAATAGAAGAATTTTTTCGGAGTCAAACATACATTTTCTACCACCACGTTAATAAAACTGTACCAGCTATGCATTTTGTGGACCACAGTTTTCAAGTAGAACGTCTGGATAGCTGTCGACCAGGCTTTGGAAAAAATGAAGGTCTACACAGTAATTGTGCTACCTGTTGCGGTAATTATAAAATATAAATATCTAAGTATTTAAGAAGTAAGAAAAAATTAAATAAGTATTTAGATTATATAGTCAGGAAAATAGATGAGTAATTCACTTAGGATAATTGAATTGAATCTTTGCACTGATTCTCTTACCAAAAATTTATATTTAGCTGAAGGGAAATAAACATTCAAAGCTCTAAATTTCAAAATACAATTATTATTTTTTTTTTTTTTGAGACAGTCTCACTTTGTCACCCTCAGTAGAGTACCGTGCTGTCACAGCTCACCTCCAACTCCTGGGCTTAGGCGAGTCTCTTGCCTCAGCCTCCCAAGTAGCTGGGACTACAGGCGCCCGCCACGACACCCGGCTATTTTTTTGTTGCAGTTTGGCCAGGGCCGGGCTCGAATCCGCCACCCTGGGTATATGGGGCCAGCGCCCTACCAACTGAGCCACAGGCGCCGCCCCAAAATATAATTATCTTAATATGTCTTAATTCTTCCTAATGGACTGTTTTGTATAACAAAACATTTCTGTGGTTTCTGACTTAAGTCACTATACTATGAAGGAAAACAGAATGGTTCTACCTAGAAGACAGAGAAGTAGGAAATAGGAACTAGAAAACTAGGAATAGGAAGTCATAAATGGGGCACTGCAGGAATACTGGAAAATGCTGAAGCACCTCACAATCATGTCATCATGGGCGAAAACAGTGGTGCTAAAGGAAAAAATAGTATTCTTTTACAATCTAAAAGAAAAAATAGAATTCTAGCAGTACCAGTAGCTCAGTGGGTAGGGTGCCGGCCAAATGCACCAGGGCTGGTGGGTTCGAACCCAGCCTGGGTCTGCTAAAAAAAAAAAATAGCCTGGACGTTGTAGCAGGCGCCTGTAGTCCCAGCTACTAGGGAGGCCGAGGCAAGAGAATCGCTTGAGCCCAAGAGTTTGAGGTTACCGTGAGCTGCAACACCATACCGAAGGCAACACAGTGAGACTCTGTCTCAATAACAAAAAAAGAAAAGAAAAGAAAAAATAGGATTCTAACTTTCTCTTATCTTTAAGATCATCAAATTATGAAGTTTAATTAGGTGAACATAACTCAGTATAATATAAAAATAGTGTAATATTGAAGGCAAATGTGTATTATTATAATAAAATACCTCTAAGTTATAGAGATATAAAATAACTCTTAATTATAATAATCTATGTGTTTTTCTCTGCAGTGGTTTGTAGTCCTGGGACTTTTAGTCCCGATGTTGATGTTATTTGTCAGCCCTGCATTTCCATCCACATCTACGGAGCTAAATCTTGCCCATAAACTTCAAACAAAAATCAGCAATATGAAGGCTAGAGGTGAAAGCATTGTTACCCGCTTGTGGAGGTGGGGGACAAATGATTTGTTCACATCCCAGAGCATCATAGATATTTCCATTAAGTAACATCAATAAGACCAAAACACTGGTAAACATACTTTATGGAAATTTTAAAAGTTGGCATAGCATTTCTAAGAAGGAATTTCACCCAGTATCTCTAGTATACAAAGAAAGGAAAGTTTTAAGTATTAGTGGATGATTTTTTAATGAAATATGTTTTGTTGTTTACAAACGGAATCTGTTGCTCTTGTACCTAAGACTATATTAAGGTTAAGAAGAGTGGCAAAGTATCATATAATAAAAATTTTATACTTCTATATATTAATTTGTTTATTGTTATCACTCATATGAAATAAAGGCGTATATATTACCTTTATAATTAAAACCAAACAATTATTTGTTTTGGTCTGTTTGCTTTTATTTTTAAAAATAATGGATTCACTGTGAACTCATGATGATTTACAGGTGGCTCATGCCTCTAATCCTTGCAGTCTAGGAGGCCAAGGTGAGTGGATTGCCTGAGTTCACAGGTTTGAGACCAGCCTGAGCCAGGGCCAAAAATAACTAGGCACTGTGGCAGGTGCCTGTGATCCCAGTAACTTGGGAGGCCAAGGCAAGAGAATTGCTTGAGCCCAAGAGTTTGAGGTTGTTGTGAGCTATGGTGGTACAGCACTCTACCAAACAGCAACAAAATGAGACTCTGTCTCCAAAAATAAATAAATAAAATAAAATAATGGATTTTGTTTTTTCAGTATAAGTTTAGATTTACAGAAAAATTGAGCAGATGATACGTTAGAGTTCAATATACCACTCCACCCCACACTTTCATCCCTTCTCACAATTTCCCCTATTATTACCACTTGCGTTGGGTAGCACATTTGTTGCAATTAATGAACCAATATCCATACGTTGTTATTAACTATAGTCCATAGTTTATATTAAGATTCATTCTTTGTGTTGTAAAGTTCTTTGAGTTTTGACAAATGGTTAATGACGTGTCTGCCATTTCAGTTTCACACAGAATAGTTTTACCACCCTGAAAATCCCCTGTGCTTCACCTGTTTATCCCTCCCCACCCTAAGCCCATGGCAACCACTGATTTTTTCTTATCTATGTTGTTTTGCCTTTTCCAAAATGACATATAGTTGTAGACTACATGTAGACTTTTCAGATTGGTTTCTTCCACTTAGCAGTAAGTATTTAAGGTTCTGCCATGTCTGTTTATGACTTGATAGCTCATTTTTTATTGCTGAATAATATACCATTGTATAGATGCATCTTACGGTGTTTATCCTTTTACCCGCTGAAGGATATCTTGGGTGCTTGCAGTTTTGGGTGATTATGAAGAAAACTGTTGTAAACATTTGTGTGCAGATTTTTGTGTAGGCATAAGTTTTCACATCACTTGGGTGAGTAACCTAGGAATGTGATTGCTGGCTCATTAGATAAGACTGTGTTTGGTTCTAAAAGAAACTGCCAAACTATCTCCTGAAGTGGTTTACAATTTTACATTTCTACAGCAGTAAGTAAGTGTTCCTGTTTTTCCTTATCTTCCCCAGCATTTGGTATTGTCAGTTTTTGGATCTTGGCCATTCTGCTAGGTGTATAATGAATGGTATTTTATTGTTTTAATTTGCAGTCCCTAAATAACATCTGATGTTGAGCATCTTTTCATTTGGTCATTTGCCATCTGTATATCTGGTGAGGTGTCCAGATCTTTTGCCCATTTTTTAATTGGGTTGTTTATTCTCTTATTGTTGAGTTATAAGAGTTACTTATGTATTTTTTTTTAGGGTTTGCAAAAAAGAACCAATACATTTTTCCTTTTTTTTTTTTTTCCAGACAGAGTCTTACTCTGTCACCCTGGATAGAGTGCCGTGGAGTCATAGCTCACAGCAACCTCAAAGTCTTGGGCTTGAGCAATCTTGCCTCTGCCTCCCAAGTACCTGAAACTACAGGCATGGGCCACTAAGCCTGCCTGACTAGTTTTTCTTTCTTTCTTTTTTTTTTTGTTTTAGTAGAGATAGAGTCTCCCTCTTGCTCAGGCTGGTATCGAACTCCTGAGCTCAGGCAATCCACCCGCCTCAGCCTCCCACAGTGCTAGGACTATCAAATGAGCCAGCATACCTCGGTCATTTTTACATTTTTGTTTGAGCATTTATTTTTTCCCCAAAGAAATCCATGCAGAGAGAGAGAGAAAAAGACAGAGGAAGGTTGTTTGTTTAGACAGAATCTAACTCTGTCACATAGGCTAGAGTGCCATCGTCTCAGCCTAGTTCACAGCAACCTCAGACTCCTGGGCTTCAGCAGTTCTCCCACCTCACCCTCCCAAGTAGCTGGGTGAGGGATTACAGACATGCACCACTATGTCCTGCTAATTTTTCTCTTTTTATAGAGAGGGGGCCTAGCTTTGTTTAGGCTAGTCTAAAACTCCAAAGCTCAAGGGATCCTCCCACCTCAGCCTCCCAGAGTGCTAGGGTTACAGGCATGACCCACCTAACCAGCCCTCTTTTGTGTATTTTGGATACAAATTTTTTATGAGATACATGTTTAAAAAGATTTTCTCATATTCTTTCTTCATTCCTTTGACAATGTCTTTCACAGAGCAGAAGTTTTTTTTTTTTTTTTTTTTGGTTGCAGTTTTTGGCCAGGGCTGGGTTTGAACCCAGCACCTCTGGCATATGGAGCCGGCGCCCTACTCGTTGAGCCACAGGAACCGCCCGCACAGAGCACAAGTTTTAAATTAAATTTATTTTTTTTACTCTCACAGCCCTCACGCAGAGCTGAGAAGTTTTTTTTTTTTTTTTTTTTTGGCCAGGGCTGGGTTTGAACTCGCCACCTCCGGCATATGGGACCGGCACCCTAGTCCTTGAGCCACAGGTGCCGCCCAGAGCTGAGAAGTTTTTAATTTTAATAAAGTCCAACTTAATAATTTTTTCTTTCATGGATTATGCTTTTGGTGTCATATCTGAAAACTCATTGCCAAATCCGCAGTCCACCTAGATTTTTCTCCTGTTAATCTTCTACAAATTAATACAGTTTTGCATTTTATGTTTAGGTTTAAGATCCATTTTTAGTTATATATACATACATACATATATATGTGTATATGTGTATATATATATACACTTTTTTTTTTTTTTGTGGAGACAGTTTCACTTTATCGCCCACTGTAGAGTGATTTGGCATCACACAGCTCACAGCAACCTCCAACTCCTGGGCTCAGGCGATTCCTTTGCCTCAGCCTCATGAATAGCTGGGACTACAGGTGCCTGCCACAACGCCTGGCTGTTTTTTTTGTTGCAGATTGGCCGGGGCCGGGTTTGAACCCACCACCGTCCGTGTATGGGGCCTGGGCCCTGCCCATTGAGCCACAGGCGCTGCCCTTTAGTTATACTTTAGTCAAAAGTATATAAGCTGTATGTCTAGATTCATTTTTTGGGTATAGATATCCAGTTGTTCTGGTACCATTTGTTGAACAGACTATTCTTCGTCAAATGAATTGCTTTTGTGCTTTTTTGTTTGTTTGTTTGTTTGCTTGCTTGCTTATTTTTTTGAGGCAGAGTCTTGTCTTACTCTGTTGCCCAGGCTAGAGTGCTTGACTCACAGCAACATCAGATTCTTGGGACAGAGTAATCCTCCTGCCTCAATCTCCTGCGTAGCCGGAACTACAGGAGCCCACCATAATACCTGGCTAGTTTTTCTATTTTTTAGTAGAGATAGGGTCTTGCTTTTGCTCAGGCTGGTTTTGAACTTCTGAGCTCAAGGGATCCCCCTGCCTTAGCCTCTGAGAGCGCAAGGATAATAGAGGTGAGCCAGCATGCCCCGCCTGCCTTTGCTCTTTTATCAAATCTCACTGGATTATATGTGTGTTGGTCTGTCTGGGCTCTCTGTTCTGCTCTATTATCAATTTGTTTCTTCTTTTAGCAATACCAGCCTATCTTGATTACTGGATATTAAGTCCTAAATTTGAGTAGTGCCAGTCCTCTAACCTTGGTCTTCAGTATTCTGTTATTCTGAGTCTTTTTGCCTTTCCCTATAAACTTTAGAATCAGTTCCGTTTTTTTGTTTTGTTTTTTTTTGTGTGTGTGTGTGTTTTTGTTTTTTTTTTTTGAGACAGAGTCTCACTTCGTCACCCTGGGTAGAGTGCCATGGCATCATAGCTCACAAAACCTCAAACTCTTGGCCTTAAGTGATTCTCTTGCCTCAGCCTCCCAAGTAGCTGGGACAACAGGCGCCCATCACAACGCCTGGCTATTTTGTGTTGCAGGTGTCATTGTTGTTTAGCAGGCCCCAGGCAGGGCTCGAATCCACCAGCTTCAGTGTATGTGGCTGCCTCCATAACCACTGTGCTATGGGCACTGAGCCAGAATCAGTTTTTCTATAATCGTGAAATAACTTGCTGAGAGTTTGATTGAATTGCATTGAATCTCTAGTCAAGTTGGGGAGACTTGACTTTTTTTGGTTTTGATTTTTGTTTTGTTTTGGTTTTGGTATTTGATTTTTTACTCCTAGGTTCAAGTGAGCCCCCTACCTCTCAGCCTTCTAAGTAGCTAGGGCTGCAAGTGCCCACCACTACCCCCAGCTTTTTTTTTTAGATATGGGGATCTCACTGTGTTTCTCAGGCTGATCTTGAATTGCTGGCCTCAAGTGATCCTCCTACAGTTTTATTTCTTCCTTGCCATTCTATATACCTTTTATTTCCCTTATTTTCTAATTGCATTAGCTAAGACTTCCAGTACAATGTTCAATAGGAATAGTGAGGGGGAACATCTTTGCCTCATTCCTAATCTTCCTCTTTTGGAAGGAAAGTGTAATCCCTCCCAAAGTGCTAGGATTATAGGCAAGAGCCATTTCACCTGGCCAGAATTGACATATTAATAATATTGAGTCTTCCCATCCATGAACATGGAATATCTCTTCATTTGTTTCTTTTATTTCTTTCATTGGAGTTTTGTAGTTTTCCTCATATGGATTCTATATGTATATTGTTAGGTTTATGTCTAAATATTTAATTTTTTGGTGTTTATGTGAATGGTATTGTGTTTTTCATTTTAAATTTCAAGTTTTCATTGCTGGCATATAGGGAAGCAATTGACTTTTGTATATTATATTTATTTTATATTAACTGTATATCCAGTAACTATATTGTAATTACTTAGATCCAGTTCCAGGAATTCTTTGGGATTTTCTTTTTTCTTTTTCTTTTCTTTCTTTTTTTTTTTATTTTGAGACAGACTCTCAAGATGTTGCCCTGGGTAGAGTGTCATGGCATCATAGCTCACAGCAACTTCCAACTCAGGCTCAAGCGATCCGCTTGTGTCAGTTTTTCTATTTTTAGTGGAGACAGAGTCTTGGTTCTTTTTTTTTGCTCAGGCTGGTCTCAAACCCGGGAGCTCAAGCAATCCACCTGCCTTGGCCTCTCAAAGTGCTAGGCGCCCGGCCTCTTTGGGATTTTCTATATAGACAATAAGCATCTGCAAACAAAGACAGTTTTATTTCTTCCTTGGCATTCTATATACCTTTTATTTCCCTTATTTTCTAATTGCATTAGCTAAGACTTCCAGTACAATGTTCAATAGGAGTAGTGAGGGGGAACATCTTTGCCTCATTCCTAATCTTAGAAGGAAAACATCACAGTTTCTCACTATAAAGTATGATGTTAACCATAGGCTTTTTTGGTATACTTTCTTTGTTAAATTGAATAATCTATTCTTAATCTGCTGAGAGTTTTTATCATGAATGGGTAGTAGATTTTGTCACATGCTTTTTCTACATTTATTCATACAGTCATATGATTTTTCTTTAGCCTGTTAATATAATGGATTACGTTAATTCATTTTCTTTTTGTTTGTTTGAGAAAGAGTCTCACACTTTTGCCCAGGCTAAAGTGCCATGGCATCAGCCTAATTCACAGCAACCTCAAAACACCTGGGTTCAAGTGATCCTCCTGCCACAGCCTCTGGAGTAGCTGGGACTATAGTGACCACCACAACACCTGGCTAATTTTTTATTTTTACTAGAGATGGAGTCACACTCTTGCTCAAGCTGGTCTTGAACCCCTGAACTCAAGTGATCCTTCTGCCTTGGCCTCCCCGAGTGCTAGGATTATAGGCATGAGTAACTGGGACTACAGGCAAGCACCTCTGTGCCCAGCCTGAACCACGAAAGCATTTTATTTTATTTATTTATTTATTTAATTTGTTTATTATAGAGACAGAGTATCACTTTATCGCCCTCAGTAGAATGCTGTGGCATAACAGCTCACAGCAACCTCCAACTCCTGGGCTTAAGCGATTCTCTTGCCTCAGCCTCCCAAGTAGCTGGAACTACAGGCACCCACCATAACGCCCAGTTATTTTTGTTGTTGTTGTTGCAGTTTGGCCAGGGGTGGGCTCAAACCTGCCACCCTTGGTTTATGGGACTAGCACCTTACCCACTGAGCCACAGGCATCGCCCCATGAAAGCATTTTTTAAAAACAAGTACTCGGCTTGGCACCTATAGCACAGTGGTTACAGTGCGGGCCACATACACCCAGGCTGGCAGGTTCGAACCCGCCCAGGGCCAACTAAACAACAATGGCAACTATAACCAAAAAAAAAAAAAAAATTGGCCGGGCATTGTGGCGGGCTCCTATAGTCTCAGCTACTTGGGAGGCTGAGGCAAGAGAATCACTTAAGCCCAAGAGTTTGAGGTTGCTGTGAGCTGTGATGTCATAGCACTCTACCCAAGGTGACATAGTGAGACTCTGTCTCAAAAAAAAATAAAATAAAATAAGTACTCATCCTTTGTCCTCTCTGATCCAAAACAAATGTCCCAGGTCTATCCAACCTGTGGCCACATGCAGATTATTTGAGTACTGTTTTGCTTATTCGTGGTATCAGATACTGAGAAAAGTGTACATGGACCTTTTTTTGCTCATCACCTTTTGTTAGTGCTCGCTAGTTAATGTGTGGCCCAGGACAACTTTTATTCTTCTAATGTGCCCCAGAAAAGAAGAAAGGTTTGATACCCCTCTATACTATAAAAGAAATGGGGGTAGCCCTGTGGCTCAACGGAGTAAGGTACCAGCTCCATATGTCAGAGGTGGTGGGTTCAAACCCAGCTCTGGCCAAAAACTGCAAAAAAAAAAAAAAGAAAGAAAGAAAGAAAAGAAATGGGAGACATTTTTCTGTTCAGACTCACTGAGTCCTCAGACTAAAACCAGGGGGAAAAGAAAGCAATGCTTGTTTTGGGATAAATTGAGGCTTTGGTTTTGGTTTTCTCTCTCTGTAAAAAAAAAAAAAAAATTAGGCTCAGTGTCTGTGGCTCAAGTGGCTAAGGCACCAGCCTCATATACCTGAGCTGGTGGGTTTGAATCCAGCCTGGGCCCGCCAAACAACAATGACAGCTGCAACCAAAAAATAGCAAGGTGTTGTGGCGGGCGCCTGTAGTCCCAGCTACTTGGGAGGCGGAGGCAGGAGAATCACTTGAGCCCAGGAGTTGGAGGTTGCTGTGAGCTGTGATGGGACAGCACTCTACCCAGGGCGACAACTACAGGCTCTATCACAAAAAAAAAAAAGTTTTAAAGAAAAATGTTCAAGTGTGATCTTACTCTCTGTTTTGTTTTTATTTTTAGTTAAGATCAAGGGACATTAGAAAATATAATTCAGTTATATCTGTCCATGTCTATTGAGAGGAAAGCAGAGACTTGGAAGAAAGGAAGGCAAAGTGAGGGGAGAAAAGGGAAAATGGGGGAGGAAACTCAGGCCCCCTAAACATCTCAGCAGCTACCCATTGCTTATATGTGCCTATGCCACTAAGGAGGTGACGGCTGGTTCAGGACAGGAGATGTTGGACATTATAATGTTTTGTGGCTCTCCAAAGGGTCACATTGCTTAAGCAGATATACAATATATCTGCAGTACTGAAATTTCAGGAGGAGGCAATTAGAGGGAAAAAAGTATAAAAAGGCCCTTAAGAGGAGCAATAAAAGGGGGCGGGGTTGACAAGCACTGGCACAAAGGATCAAACTCCAAAATAGCATCCAAGGTCTTCTACAGTCTGCTTTCAGTTGACCTTTCAACCTTTACTGCTATCATTTCTACACTGGGGGAAAGGTTGGACAAGATGTCTTAAGATGTCTTCCAGCTCTAAGAGTCTTCTCGGTTTGAATCCTTTTCTCTAACCAGACTCATCTTGCTGCCTCCCTCCTAGACAGACTACACTCATTCCTCATGTGTTGCCTTGTTTTTGTTGTTGTTGTTGAGACAGAGTCCCACCCTGTGCCCTGAACAGAATGCAGTGGAGTCATAGCTCACTGCAATCTCAGACTTGGACGCCTACAGCCTCCAGAAGACTCTGGGATTACAGGCACTCACATGGTGCCCAACTGGGTTTTTCTTTTTTTCATGAGTCAGGGTCTCACTTTCACTCAGAAAAGTCTGGAACTCCTGAGCTCAAGCAATCTTCCCCCCTCGGCCTCCCACAGTGCTGGGATTACAGGTGTAAGCCACCACTTCCAGCATCATTCCTCATATGTAGAATGCCCTTTCCTCTTTGATTCTACTTTATTCAAAACACTTCCACTCACGAGGATCACTTCCTTCCTTAAATTTAGCATCCCCCACTGATAATTTTAGCATGTAATCACACTTGTGATAATTTATATTTTTAAGCCTCTTTCCTTATATGTAAAATAAAGGGATTGTGTTAAGGGATCCATATTATCTCTTCCAGCATTAAATCTAAGTTTAATGTCTCATCTTTTCCATCTTCTGTAGCCTTTTCCCCTCCCTCCCCGTTACATAACAGACTCCTATGCAAGAACTTCCTGTACTCCCTTTGAATGCCCCCACATTGCTATGTGTTGAACAGCTGTAATAATTAACTGAAGTAATTAAATTGAGTCTGCATACAAAGATAAACTTTTGTTACACACTGCTTGCTGTTTAAAATATTTTGAACTTTGAGAACATTTGTCTCCTATCCATTTATTCATATCATTGTGTTTTCTATCCTCCAGCCCTGGTCCAGTGTAAGCTGTTTAAATATTATAACATTGCAGGATAAAAAGCATGTCTTGAATTAATATTTTGCAAATGGTAAACCCAGAAATATTAAAATTAAATTAAATGTCATCCTCTTTATCTCATTATCACAGAAATAAAGTCCTGACATGGCAACAGAGTTATATCTTCTGACTTACTCAGTGGAAACAGAAGTTGTAACAGCATCCCCCAAATTTGATGCTGGAAAAGTCTCAGACTACCTTTTTTTTTCATCTTGTACACTTGTAGTACTTAGATGTCACATTTCACATAACTGTATCTACCAAAAGAGTCACTATTGAATAAAATTATGTACTTTGTACTACTGCAAGAGTATTTTCCAACACTGGTGGATTATTAACAATAAACAAACAGTTGGTTTCCATTTGCCTGGTCCAGCAATCGTTTTGGCATGTGTGTGGTGTTAGTATCATTATGCTCTGAATTGCAGATGCCTTTATCTTCATGTATTGTAGATGCTTCTGTCTGAAGCAATTAAAAAATCAATGGAGGGTGGCGCCTGTGGCTCAGTGAGTAGGGTGCCGGCCCCATATACCGAGGGTGACGGGTTCAAATCCAGCCCCCACTGAACTGCAACCAAAAAATAGCCGGGCGTTGTGGTGGGCGCCTGTAGTCCCAGCTGCTTGGGAGGCTGAGGCAGGAGAATCGCGGAAGCCCAAGAGCTAGAGGTTGCGGTGAGTCCTGTGACATCATGGCACTCTACTGAAGGCCGTAAAGTGAGGCTCTGTCTCTACCAAAAAACAAAAAATTAAAAAAATCAATGGATTTACTTGGTCCAGATTTAGTAAAATTTCCTGGTCATATGTGAAAGTATTAGTTTACTGAAGTAAAAGAAAATCTCTGAAAATATAAAACTGTCGGGCGGCACCTGTGGCTCAGTGAGTAGGGCACCGGCCCCATATGCCGAGGGTGGCGGGTTCAAACCCAGCCCCGGCCAAACTGCAACAAAAAAATAGCCGGGCGTTGTGGCGGGCGCCTGTAGTCCCAGCTGCTTGGGAGGCTGAGGCAGGAGAATCGCGTAAGCCCAAGAGTTAGAGGTTGCTGTGAGCCGTGTGAGGCCACGGCACTCTACCCGAGGGCGGTACAGTGAGACTGTCTCTACAAAAAAAAAAAACTGTTAAATTTCTTAAACATTTATCCTCTATGAATTTATGAGCTAAAGACTAATATTTATATACCTTTCTAATCAATGATTAATAAAATCTCTTATAAGAGTCTGAGTGTACACTAGACATTTTGATCTTAACTTATGCTTTCTTACTAACTACAAGCTAGACTGTCCTTAAATTCTTACCATTATGTGTGTACTTGTTTCCTGTGTGTAAACCTGGTCAGACTATCCGGAAGAAATGTTCAAGTGTTACTTAAGCTGTCCTTTTTCTGCTAAATTGCTTTAAATGCAGATTATGGGATTTTTCATTCCCTTTTTATTATACTCATTTTTTTATTACACTCTTAATGTTTTTTGTTTACTTCAGATCTTGAAAAATAAAACATTACGAGAGCAGAGAGAGAAAGAAGGAGAGAGGGATGGGGAAAGGAAGAGCAGAGAGAGGGAAGGAGTGAGGGGGGTGGGGCCTTGGTGTGTGCCACACCTTTTGAGGGCAAGACACGATTGTAAGTGGAACTTTACCTAACAAATGCAATCAGCGTAACCTGGTTTCTTGTACCCTCAATGAATCCCCAACAATAAAAAAAAAAGATGAATTTCAATAAAGATAAAAAAAAGAAAAAGAAAACATTACAGTTTCATTTAAAGCTTCTTTATACTTCTCCACTATCACCATTTTCCTTCCTCACCCATCCCAGGACTTAGTTACTACTCAGAAATTGATGGGTATCCTTATCCAAGTTCTTTAACCACTTAATTTTTACACTAAGTGTTATGTGTATCCTTTGCAACTTTTTTACTACCCAATATTTTTTAAATGTCTATATTAACACACAAAGACTATTTTATTTCTCCTCTGCCTAATTAATATAACAATATTTATTATTTCCCATTTATTAACATTGTAGGTTTATATATTAGTCAGGGTCCATTCTGGAGTCAAAACAGTACTTTGAATAGAGAACTTTAAAATAACATTAACCATAACAGAGGTTTGGAATAACAAGGAATTGGCTAGTAAGATGTGAAGAGAACTCTAAGCAATATAGGAACAGAAGATATAAAAAGTAGCTACTACCACTAGGACTGAGTTGAAAGCATTACCACCTTGTTGAAGAGAACCTCTCCATAGGTCATTAGAAGGAAGAAAAGTATGATGATGCTAAAAACTTTCTGGAACTTGAGACCCACCTTCTAGGATACGAAGGAAAACTGTTCATGGGAAAGTTTCTCACCAGAGACACTCTGCTACAGAAACACAGAAGGAGGAGGGCTTGCCAGTGAAGTTGCTGGCCCACCATGTGCTTCAGGATATGGACACTGGAGAAGTTAAACTTGCTACTACCAGAGCCTGCCAAGGCAACAACCCAGAACCACAGAACCAGGAAGAAAAGTTTCTTCCTCATCCCCTTCTGTTTATTATTGTGCCACCTGACAAAGAAAAAATATTTAAAAGGCCCAGATCCATTATCATGGAGCTGGCAAAAAGGATGAATTTGGACTTGAGAGGCAAAAAAATTGATAACTAATACAGTCTAACTATTCAACTTCCACATGCCCCTTTCTACACACACTTGAACTCTTCTTGTACATGGACAAAATGATTTTGTATTTCTACCTAAGGAGATAATGATATATCTAGCCATCATACAAATACTCATCATTTCTAAAAAATGTGGGGAGACGTAGTCCCAACCGTCATTGTTTCTATTGCTTATGTCAGTTATTTCTCAAATTCAGTTACTGTTACCTAAAGACTAACTTGTGGGCGACGCCTGTGGCTCAGTGAGTAGGGCGCCGGCCCCATATGCTGAGGGTGGCGGGTTCAAACCCAGCCCCGGCCAAACTGCAACAACAACAAAAAAAGTAGCCGGGCGTTGTGGCGGGCGCCTGTAGTCCCAGCTGCTCGGGAGGCTGAGGCAAGAGAATCGCGTAAGCCCAAGAGTTAGAGGTTGCTGTGAGCCGTGTGACACCACGGCACTCTACCCGAGGGCGGTACAGTGAGACTCTGTCTCTACAAAAAAAAAAAAAGACTAACTTGTAAATAATTTCCAACAACTTGCATATAAAATTAGAAATGGGAAGGAGAGGATATTAAAATTAGAGTGTGAATACAGAAAGCAAAAAGAAAATATGGCAGAGCTACTTTGCTCTTGCGTTTGGTCATGAGTAGTTTGTATCTACGGCTTCCTTCTTCAGCTATTTGTCCCATATTTTCTTGCCCTCAGCGAGAACTTCAGCTACCATGAGTTGTTTTTTTTTCTTTGAGGGAGGGGTTGTTTTTATTTTTGTTTTAAGAGGAGATAGGGTCTCATTCTGTTACCCTGCTAGAGTGCAGTGGTCATCACATCCTGGGCTCAAGGGATCCTTTCTTCCCCCTCAGCGTCCCTGTGGGTTCTTGTTAGTGTACCAGATTATTAGGCCGGTACACCAGTGAGAAGATCCTCTCCCATATCCACCCTTTATCTGGTGGACTGACTGAAACCTTCATTCCCAAAGGGTTTAAGTCCTCAGCGTTCTGCACGCCCACTCCTTTGTTTTTTGGGGGGGTTGTTGTTGTTGTTTGGTTGCTGTGTGGTTATTTTTTGGTTTGGGGGATGGGTTTTATGTAGTTTTTTATTAACCTTTTTTATGGGACATGGAAGAACAAGAGGTACCCCAGAGAATCTTCTGGGTTCCAAATAGTCTTGATAGCCTCCCTTATGTAGCAACCCCGTTTATCCTTAGTAATCGGGATCCGTCACTCCCGCCAATAAATCAACACCCTTTCCCCCTGCCCCTGTTTTTTTCCCTAGTTGTTGGTTCAGTGATATATGGAACCCAAAATGTCCATGTGGCACAGATCAGGGAAGAACCATTATTGTGTCCCCTGGTGGAAGCATCCCCCCAACTGGGGACAAGGATCTCCAAACCAGCAGAGCTTGAAGTTCCCAGGATAGGAAGCAAAAATTCTGCAAAATGGATTATTAGGCTGGTACACTAGTGAGAGGATCCACTCCCATACCCACCCTTTGACTTCTGGACTTTTCCGGCTATGAGGGAGAGACCATTATATTGTGGTCTCTAATTCAAAGCATATACTGCATCCTATAAAACAGAACCCCTTTCTTTCAGAATGTTGTCTACCAAGGGACACTGTAACCAATTTTAGTAAGCCACTTTACCTTCCAGTTAATAAACTTTGTCAGAAGAGGATGAGGAAGAAAGGAATTTTCTTCCTGGTTCTGGGTTGTTGCCTTGGCAGGCTCTGGTAGCATGTTGAACTTCTCTAGTCTCCAGCAACTGGTGGGCCGGTCGCTTCTAGGTGATGGGATAGGGGGTAAGACCAGCTAATTCCATGGTCATAAGCCCCTGGCTTCATAGCCTTTGCAGCAGTGAAGTGACTTCCTTGATCAGACACAGTGCTGTATAGCATGCCGTGATGGTAGATGACGTACTGTATGCATCCCCAGGGGACAGTGCTGGCCGCGGCATTATGAGCAGGACAGGAAGTCCACATCCAGAATGTGTCTGTTGCACTGAGGATGAATCTGTTGTTTGGATAGTTTTATGCTGATGGCATAAAAAAAATTAGGCATACAGGTTAATGAAGAGAATGGAATCCCGAGATAGACTAATGCATTATTCTTTTTGATTTATAACAGCATGTCTCATTTTGAAACAGCAGAATTTTATAAAAGTAAGAAAGTGAACATGGACATTTTAATGCTAAGATTATAAAGGGTAATTTCTGTCCCCATGAGAACTGAATGGTTTCTTCCTGAAGGTAGAGCTAACACCAGCACCAGCCAAGAGAGACAGACTCCTAGGAAGCCTGAAAAGAAAAGCCACATGTGCTCTCAGCCATTTAATACTAACTGACGTACGTACATAGAGTCCTGTGTCTCGGGAGCTGGTCCAGGTATTTTTGATGTAATCAATAGCATTCATCATAGGAGGAAGATACTATTAGGATCTACATTTTATAGATGTCAAAACAGAGGCACATGACGGTTAAGTAAGTCACCCAAAGTCACTCAACTAGAAAGTGATAGAGTTGACACTGGATGTCTCCAGAAATTAGGCTCTTAATTACTAACTAGTCTGTCTTTGATAGTAAGTTTTATCTTAAAGGTTCTGATTATTCCTAACATTTTACATGAGCTCTTCAAACAAAGCAGTTTAATGGCAAAGTGCCTGTTAGACAAGTTAAGATACAGCAAAATAGAAATATTAACTAAGCATTTTTCCCAGTGAGGGGAAACTAACAGTGTAAGTGAACTAGTGATGGTTTTACATCCCACAAGATTGCCACCTGCTTCTTTTCAACGTGATTCTGGTTTGACTTTTGTTCCCCTTGCCATAGAAAATTCCACAGAATATAGGCACTGCTGTTGAGTTTATGATTTTTTTTTTTCTAAGCCAGGAAGCTGTCTTCCTCTTTTCTATTTTGTTTTTCATCCTCTAGTTTCCCTTTACTCTTTTTTTTTTTTTTTTGAGACAGAGTCTCACTTGGTCACTCTTAGTAGAGTAGCGTCACAGCCCACAGCACCTCAAACTCTTGGGCTCAAGCAATTCTCTTGCCTCAGCCTCCCAAGTAGCTGGAACTGCAGGTGCCCACCACAACACCTGGCTATTATTTTTTTATTTTGATTCTTTTTAAGAGACAGGGTCTCGCTCTTGCTCAGGCTGGTCTTGAACTCCTAAACTTAAGCAATCCACCCGTTTTGGCCTCCCAAACTGCTGGGATTATAGGCATGAGCCCCCACACCCAGTCTCCCTTTACTCTTTAGATTGCTGTCATATTTGCATTGTAACTGTCTTCACCCTTGGCTAGCGTTCCCTACCCCACAGCCTATGCACCTGATAAATGTTTCTCAGGGTTCTTGCCTGCTTCCTCCTTATGTTTCATACACTTCCTCAGCCCCCCAGAAGGAAAATCATAGATAAACCAACAGATTAGTATGATCACCTTTAGCTCTAGGAGTAGAAAAAACTTTGACAGTCAAAACCAAAACTTGATCTTAAGAAAAAATATTTTTAAAGTTACAACAATCAGGAAAAACATATCACTGTCAGGTTTAATGTCAGGGGCCCAGAGTGAAAATTATTTTCTAGGTCTCACTAGAGCAAGAAGCTTATTTCACAAGTAATCCATTCTTCAGAATTGAGAATTAAGTAGCCAAAGAAAGAACTTTTGCATTTTTCACTGAGTCAGAGAACTGTAGCTGCCAGGAAGTAATGTAGCTTCAGACAGCTCTGGCACAGTAATGGATTTTATGGGTCTGAAGGTCTCTGAAGTTGTAGAAACAGGTTTAGTGTCAAAGTGCAGTTCCAGAGTGATCTAGTGTTTACTGTGAAGACTGCTAGAAATGGGCTCAACGATGAGATGAGTTGGAATAAACAGATACTATGCTATCACTTTGGATCATCCCAGAGTAACACATTGATATCTGGGATCTGGAAGCAAATAAAAAGCAATAGGCTGCCAGCCTGAGCAAGAGTGAGACCATCCTAAAAACACATAGCCAGCACCTGTAGTCCCAGCTACTTGGGAGGCTGAGGCAAGAGAATCACTTAAGCCCAGGAGTTGAGGTTGCCCTGAGCTATGACACCACAACATTCTACTGAAGGCAACATAGAGAGACTCTATCTCAAAAAATAAATAAATAAATAAAGCAATAATCTGTTTGGAAAACAAAGAAGATAAGGAAGCAGGAAGCAAAAATAGAAAAGAGTGGTTTTAACACCAACCATTGAATTAAAAGTGTCGTATGCAGTGCAGAGGGTAGAGGCAGCACACCTTAGTCCAAATGAGCTTGAAGTCCTTTCCCTGAAGATGTAGGTCACACAGCTTTGCTAGCTCTAACTTAGACTCCTGGACCCCCCCTCATTTCTGGAGTTATCTGGAGTGTAGCTCACTTAGGAGGAAGTCAACTGAATTTTTTATGCAGAGGAAAGACTAAATCGAAGCTGGAGATGTGTGCACATGCCCCCCTCTTGTTTCCTTACAGCCCGGCTTTGTTTGAGCCTAATATCCAGTAAGTTTAAGGCATCTCCCAAGGGATGTCTACCCTGATAACAGAAAGCAATTGAGAAAGACATCTGGGGTGGTGCCTGTGGCTCAGTGGGTAGGGCGGCGGCCCCATATACTGAGGGTGGTGAGTTCAAACCCGGCCCCAGCCAAACTGCAACAAAAAAATAGCCGGGCGTTGTGGCGGGCGCCTGTAGTCCCAGCTACTTGGGAAGCTGAGGCAAGAGAATCGCCTAAGCCCAAGAGCTGGAGGTTGCTGTGAGCTGTGACAGCACAGCACTCCATCTAGGGTGATGTAGTGAGACTCTGTCTCTGATTCTGTAGCAAATAATTATCAAACACCTGAGCTACTTATTACCTAACTGAAGAAAATATTGTTAGCATCCTTGAAACCTACCACTTTCTCCCTGATCATATCATGTTTCCTCCAGAGGATGATTTCATAATATTTCTTTCCTTACTTTTCTTGGAATTTTATCACCAAAGTGTGGATCCCAAAGCAATATAGTTTTCTCTGTTTTTCAACTTTATGTTAGAGAGAATCAAATATACTGTTTTGTTCCTTGATTCTTTCAAAAGATTAATCTTATGTAGCTTTAATTCATCTATATCCATTGCTGTATAGTATACTCCATTGTAGGAATATACCACAGTTTGTTTATCTATTCTACTGGTGAACATTCAAGATGTTTCCAGTTTGGGGGCTCTTACAACATCCTACTAAGGAAAATTCCTAAAAGAGTGTCTCAGCCAGGCACAGTGGCTCACATCTATAATCCCAGTACTTTGAGAGGCCAAAGTTGGAGGATTGCTTGAGCGCAGGAGTTAAGAGACCAGCCCAGGCAACACAGGAAGGCTTTAAATGTTAGCTGGGCATAGGGGCACACACCTGTAGTCCCAGGTGCTTGGAAGGCTGAGGCAGAGGATCCCTTGAGCCCAAGCTTTGGAAGCTGTAGTGAGCTGTCATCAAAGCACTGCACTCCAGCCTGAGTGACAGAGCAAGACCTTGTCTCTTAAGAAATATGGTTGTACTAATTTGCCTTCCCAACAATGGAAGGTAATAGTGTAAGAAAGTTCTTTTTTTTTTTTTTTTTTTGTAGAGACAGAGTCTCACTGTACCGCCCTCGGGTAGAGTGCCATGGCATCACACGGCTCACAGCAACCTCTAACTCTTGGGCTTACGCGATTCTCTTGCCTCAGCCTCCCAAGCAGCTGGGACTACAGGCGCCCGCCACAACGCCCGGCTATTTTTTTGTTGCAGTTTGGCCGGGGCTGGGTTCGAACCCACCACCCTCAGCATATGGGGCCGGCGCCCTACTCACTGAGCCACAGGCGCCGCCAGGCGTATGAAAGTTCTAATTGGTCCAGATACTCACCAACACTTGATACTGTCAGACTTTTAAATTTTGCCATCTGGTGAGGGAGTAATGGTTATCTCATAGTGGTTTTAATTTGTTATTTCCCATGTGTTTGTTAGACTTTTGGACTTTCTTTTTTGGAGAGTGCTGGTCAAGTCTTTGTCTATCGTTGTTCTAATGGGTCTTCTTTTTTTATTGATTTATATGAGTTCCTTAGATAGTCTGGGTACTAGTCTCGTGTAAGTTGCATATGTTTTTAAGAATCTTCTCTCTGTGGTTTGTCTTTTTACCCTCTTTATGATATATTTCGATGAACAGAAGTTTGTAATGTTTATTTTTGCTTTCACATTTAGATCTAAAGTCCATCTGGAATTAATTTTTATGTACACCTTGTGAAAGGTATCAAATTTCATTTTTTTTTAAATCTCTGTGGCTATCCAAGTGTCCTGGCACTGTTTATTGAAAACTCTAGCCTTTCCAATATAATCTTCAGTGATATGTCATTTCCTTATGTATCAAATGTTCGTTTATACACGGGGATCTATTTCTAAAATACTGCTTCCGGTCTGTTTTTCTATTTGTTTATCCCTGCTCCAATGCCACAATAAAATATTATAGCTTTTATAATCAGTCTTGAATCTGGTAGAACAAGTCTTTCCACCTGTTCTTCTTCCTGAACATCATGGCTGTTTTTACCGCTTTGCATTTTAGACTGCTTAAATGACACACACATACATTCACACGGACACACACGCACACACACCCAATTTGGGGGATTTTGATTGGGATTATACTAAATCCATAAATTAATCTGAGAAGAATCGACATTTTTACAATTTCTTTTTTTAGACAGTTTCACTTTGTCACCCTTGGTAGAGTGCAATGGCATCACATCCCCCAGCCACCTCAAACTCTTGTGTTCAAGCAATTCTCTTGCCTCAGCCTCCCACATAGCTGAGACTACAGGCCCCTGCCGCAACGCCTGGCTATTTTTACAGACTAGGTCTCTGGCTCAAGGTGGTCCGAGCCTTATGAGCTCAGGCAATCCATCCGCCTCAGCCTTCCAGAGTGCTAGGATTATAGACGTAAGCCACCAGGCCTGGCCTCATTTTTACAATATTGTCTCTTCTAATCCTTCAACATCTCTTCTTTTAAGTTTTTTCTAAGGTCTCTTGATAAGATTTATAACAAGTGTTACAGCTCTTTTCAGACTTTTTTTTGTTCAATATTTTCCTAGGTATTTCATTTTTTTGGTACTATTATAATTGGCATTTTTAAATTTTATTTTGTGTTTGTTGCTGGTATATATAGGAATACAATTGGTCCTCATACATTTACTTTAGGAAATTGCTAAATTATCTTATTAATTCTTTTTTGTTCCTGCTTGTGATTCTTCTAAGCAATATCTCATTAATTCTTAGAATGTATCTGTAAATCTGATTTTGAATATGCAGATCAAATCATCTGCAACTAATTCAATTTCTTTTTGTTTTTTTCACAATTCTTACATACTTTGAGTTATTTGTTTGTTTGTTTATTTATTTATTTTGAGACAGAGTCTCATTTTGTCACCCCAGGTAGAGTGCCACACATCATAGCTCACAGCAATCTCAAATTCTTGGGCTCAAGAGATCTTCTTGCCTCAGCCTCTCCAGGAGCTGGGACTACAGGTCAACCACAATGCCTGGCTAGTTTTTCTATTTTTAGTAGAGAAGGAATCTTGCCCTTGCTCAGGCTGGTCTTGAAACTCCTGAGCTCAAGCAATCCACCCGTCTCTGCCTCCCAGAGTGCTAGGATTACAAGCTCAAGCTACCTTGCCCGGCCTATTTCTATTTCTTGCTTTACTGGATTTGCTAGATCTTCTGTACGATGTCAAATAGAGACAATGGCAATGAATAGTGAGCATCCTTGTTTTCTTTCTTTCTTTTATTTTTTTTGGTAGTGATGAGGTCTTACTGTATTGCTTAGGCTGGTCTCCAACTCATGGCCTCAAGCAATATTCCTTTCAAATGGTCCTCCTGCCTCAGGCTCCCAAGTAGCTGGGACTACAAGCACTCACCATGACTCCTAGCTAATTTTTGTATTTCTAGTAGAGACAGGGACTCGCTCTTGCTCAGGCTGGTCTTAAACTTCTGAGATCAAGCAGTCCACCTGCCTGGGCCTCCCAGAGTGCTAGCATTACAGGCATGAACCACATTGCCTGGCCCTTGTTTTATTTCTGATCTTAGAA
Organism: Nycticebus coucang; assembly: GCF_027406575.1. Lineage (NCBI taxonomy): Eukaryota > Metazoa > Chordata > Mammalia > Primates > Lorisidae > Nycticebus > Nycticebus coucang. Next base: position 55,746,078 of record NC_069797.1, read on the forward strand.
AGAAAACTTTTTTTTTTTTTTTTTTTTTTTTTTTTTTATTGTTGGGGATTCATTGAGGGTACAAGAAGCCAGTTACACTGATTGCAATTGTTAGGTAAAGTCCCTCTTGCAATCATGTCTTTTAAACATATTTCACCATTAAATATGATGTTTACACTATCTCTCTCTCTGTATATATATGTACATATATTCATACATATACATACACAGGATGGACATAAAGTTCATGTGCAATTTACACATTTTAAATTGTGCGTGAACTTTGTGTCCACCCTGTATATAGATACACATACACACACGTATATATCTTGTACATCTTGTACATACTCTTATCAGATTCAAAAAGTTCCCTTCTTTTTTGTCTTGAGGCGGAGTCTCACAATGTCTCCCTCTGTAAAGTGCTGTGGCGTCACAGCTACCTCAAACTCTTGGGCTTAAGTGATTCTCTTGCCTCAGCCTCTGGAATAGCTGGGACGACAGTCACCTGCCACAATGCCTGGCTATTTTTTTTTTTTTTATTGTAGTTGTCATTGCTGTTTAGCAGGCCCTGGCCGGGCTCTAACCCACCAGCCCCGGTATATGTGGCCAGCGCCATAACCACTGAGCTAAGGGCAAGGAGCCAAGAAGTTGCCTTCTGTTCCTAGTTTTCTAGGAATTTTCACCACCAATGGATGCTAAAATTTATCAAATGCTTTGATGTCATTTTTCTCCTTAGGTTATTTTTTAATTTCAAAGTATTACAGGGATACAAATAGTTTTGGTTATACATATCAGTCAGTTTAATAATAGTTATTAAGTATGCCCGTCATTCTGATAGTCCTCCTGCCTGAGCCTCCCAAAGTGCTTAGATTACAGTTGTGAGCCACTGCACTGTACCCAAACAGAATTACTTATTCTTCAATGCTTAATTGTATTTCCCTGAAAAAACCACCTGCACTTGGCTTTTCTTTGTGGGAAGATATTTTAGTCTTGACAGCATGTTCATTATGGTTATTGGATTATTCATGTTTTCTATTTTTTTCTGTGTCAATTTTGGGAAATTATGTTTTTCTAGATAGTGCCCATTTCGCCTAAAATTTGCAAAACGTTGTTCCTCATATCCTTCTATCTTTTAAATGCATGTAGCATCTACAAGATGGCCCAAAGGTCCCCCATAAAGTTACTACACATATGGAAAATGGGAAATTATGCCCAGATGTACCTTTATTTATAAAGTATTTGTTACAAAATTTTACAAAATGTTCTGTATGTGGTGGCCACCTCTTTGTAAAATTTTGTAAAGAATAATTTGTAAATAAGGGTACATTTAGCTACAATTTCTCATTTTCCCTATGAATGGTGACTTTATGAGAAACCTTCATGGACATCTTCTATAGGACTGTCCCCTCTTTATTCTTCAAATTGATGATATATGTTCCCTCCACCCACCCCCCGCCTTTTACCACTCTCGTCAGAGATTTGTAAATTTCATTAGTAATTTAAAATATCCAATGTCTGTCTTTATTGATCCTTTTATTTTTTTTGAGGCAGGATTTCCCTCTGTCCCCCAGGCTGAAGTATAGTGGTGTGATCACAAGCTCTCTACAGCCTCCAACTCCTGGGCTCACGACGTCCTCCTGCCTCAGCCTCCCGAGGGGCTGAGACTTGTGCTGCCATGTCCAGCTAATTGCTTTAAAATTGTTGTGGGATTAGGGTTTTGCTATGTTTCCCAGAGAGGTCTCAAACTCCTGGCCTCAGGCCTCCTGCCTCAGCCTCCCAAAGTGCTGGGATTACAGCATTTATTAATTTGTATTCTTTTCCTTCTCTTTGGATTTATTTTGCTGGGGTTTTCTTATTTTGATGGGAAGGAGTTTGTTGTTGGGTTTTTTTGTTTTGTTTTTTGGTAGCTTCTTGACATGAATACTTAACTCTGTTTTGTCTAGCCTTTCTTTTCTAACATGAACAATTATTTTTCTCTTAAAAAAAAACCTGTAGCTTAATCCCACAAGTTTGGTATGTGTATTTTTATCATTAAATACAAAAGAAACTCTTCTAATTTACTATAGGATTTTCCCCTTGATGCATAAGTTACTTAAAAGTATGTGCCTTGTTTCCTAATAGTTGGTGATATCCTAGTATTGTTTTTGTTATTGATTTATAACTTGCTTTTACTATAATCATAGAAGATGCTATTTATTTCAACTCTTGGCATATGTTGACGCTTATGTTATGGCCCAACATATGGATAATGTCTATAAATGTCCCTTGTTGAAAGTTGGGTACAGCCTTCTAAATATGTCTATTAGGTCAAGTTTGCTAATCATTTTATTCAAGTCATCTATGGTCTTTTTTTTTTTTTTTTTTTTTTGTAGAGACAGAGTCTCACTGTACCACCCTCGGGTAGAGTGCTGTGGCGTCACACGGCTCACAGCAACCTCTAACTCTTGGGCTTACGCGATTCTCTTGCCTCAGCCTCCCGAGCAGCTGGGTTTTTTTGTTTTTTTGTTTTTTTTTTTGAGACAGAGCCTCAAGCTGTTGCCCTGGGTAGAGTGCTATATCATCACAGCTGACAGCAACCTCCAACTCCTAGGCTTCAGCGATTCTCTTACCTCAGCCTCCCATGTAGCTGGGACTACAGGCACCCGCCACAATGCCTGGCCATTTTTTGGTTGAAGTTGTCATTGTTGTTTGGCAGGCCCAGGCTGGATTCGAACCCGCCAGCTCTGGTGTATGTGGCTGGTGCCTTAGCAGCTTGAGCCACAGGCACCAAGCCAAATCATCTATAGTCTTAACTGACATTTTTAGCTCCTTATTCTATCAGTTAATGAGAGAACCGTGTTAAAGCCTTCATGGTGATGATGTATTTGGCTGTCTCCTTGTGATTTTTTGTCAACATTTGCTTTGTACATCTTGAAGCTATATTATTTATTATGTGCAGAATTATTTTAATTATTATATCTTCCTGGTGAGTTGAACTTTTATTATTGCGAAGTTATCACCAACAATGCTTTATGCCTTAAAGTTTATTTTGCCTAATGTGAACAAAGCTACCCTAGTTTCCTTTTGGTTAGTATTTGCATATCCAACATTTTTCTACTTTTGTTTTCAACATATTATATTCTAACATTTTCATATGCCTCATAAATAGCAAATAGATAAATGTATCCAGTCTGACAATATTTGCGTTTTACTGTTCCTTTAGCCCATGTACATTTAATATACATTTGGACTCAGTCCACCATTTTTTTTTGTTCTTTTTTTTTTTTTATACAGAGTCTCATCATGTCACCCTCAGTAGAGTAATGTGGCATCACAGCTCACAGCAACCTCCAACTCCTGGGCTTAGGAGATTCTCTTGACTCAGCCACAACACCCGCTTTGTTTTTTTTTTTTTTTTTTTTGGTTGCAGTTGCCATTGTTGTTTAGAAGACCTAGGCCAGGCTCGAACCTGCCAGCTTTGGTGTATGTGGCTGGCGCCCTACTCACTGAGCTACAGGCACTGAGCCTTCTTTTGTACTTTATATGTTTCTTCTGTTCTAGGTTTCTTTTTCTCCTTTCTAGCCTATTTTTAGTTGATAATTTTTTTTTAATCATTCCATTTCTTTTTCTTTTTTTAATCATTCCATTTCTTTTTCTTTTTTTAATCATTCTTTTCTTTTTCTTTTTTGTGAGACAGAGTCTCACCATATTGCCCTCGGTAGAGTGCTGTGGCGTCACAGCTCACAGCAACCTCCAACTCTTGGGCTCAAGTGATTCTCTTGCCTCAGCCTCCCAAGTAGCTGGGACTACAGGCGTCCGCCACAACGCCCGGCTATTTTTTGTTGTAGTTGTCATTGTTGTTTAGCAGGCCCGGGCCAGGTTTGAACCTGCCTGCCTCAGTGGCTGGTGCCCTATCTACTGAGCTGTGGGCACTGAGCCATTATCATGACATTTTCCCCTCTACTAGTTAGTTCCTATTCTTTGAGTGGTTACCCTAAAAAATTATGACATGCATACTAAATTACCAAAGTCTAAAATTAAACAATATCTTTTCTCCCTTCCAGATAAGAGATAATCCTTAGAATACAGTACTTCACGTGCATTGCATTAATTTATTTATTTTTTTGTATTATTTTATTATGTTATTGTTATCATGTATTTAAACCTGTAAGTTACTTTTAATACTGTTTTCATATACAATTATTGTTTATGAGAGTTAACCCCATATTTACCCCTTTTTGTTGTTCTTCTTTACTTTTTTTTTTTTAACCAAGTCCCCATTCTATTTCCCTGGGCTAAAGTGCAGTGGCATCATCATAGCTCATTGCAACCTCAAACTCCTGGGCTCAAGTTACCCTTTCGCTTCAGCCTCCCAAGTAGCTGGGACTTCAAGCATGTGCCACCACACCCAGCTAATTTCTTTTTCTTTATTTATTTATTTATTTATTTATTTATTTTTTGTAGAGATAGTTTCTTGCTCTTGCTCAGGCTGGTCTTGAACTCCTGGCCTCAAGCAGCCCTCCTGCCTGGACCTCCCATAGTGCTAGGATTACAGGTGTGAACCACTGCATCCAGCCCCTCATTACTTCTTAGATCTCAAACCACCTACTTGAGATCTCTTTCCTTTTGTCTGAATTTCCTTTAGTGACAATCTGCGGATAGAAAACTCTCTCAATCTTTGCCTAAAAACAATTTTATCTTTATTGTTAAAAGATGGTTTTGCTAAATATAAAATTCTAGATTGGCAGCTATTTTTTTTTTCAACCCACAGAAGTTACAATTTCATTATCAAATGGCTTCCCTTAAAGTCAGTTTTTAGTCTCTCTATAGCTCCTTTGAAGGTAAGCTATCCTTTTCTGTGGCTCCTTTTAAATCTTTATCTTTGTTGCTGTCCTCTGCACTTTACCTATGATTTGTCTAGATTTCTCTTTAAATAGGGATTTCTTTTGGTGTATCCTCTTTGGGATTTATGGAGCGTCCGAAACTTGCGGCTTGCTGTCTTTAAGTGGCTCTGCAGAATTCTTGCCCATTATCTCTTCAAATATTGTCTCTGCCTTCATCTCACTCTCTTCTTTCGAAACTCTGACTTAATCTATTTTTGTCAACTATCCTTCATGTCTCTTGACCTCATTCCAGAATTACGGTCTTTTTGTCTTGTCATACTATAATTTTGAGGGGTTTTCCCCAATGTCATCTCTTTCAATAACTCCTCAGCTATCTAATATCTAAAAGTTTTACTTGGTTCTTTTTCAGATATGATAGATCACTTTTTATAGTATTCTGCTCGTTTCTAGTATTTTCAAGTTCATTTTTAAATTTCTTTAAACATAGAATATTTTTGTAATCTAGTTTAATAACTTCGATATTGGATATCTTCATATGTCTTTTTCTACTGTCTGTTGATTCTGCTCTTTCTTGCTCATGGTTTTGTTTCGTTGAATGCTTTGGGGTTTTTTTTTTTGTTTTTGTTTTTTTAACTTGGAATCACTCATTCTCCTTAAAAAAAATATTTGTGGAAGAGATGGTTTGTGTTTGATTGTGACAAGTACCTGGGAGTAAAATCAATCTCAGCCCCCCACAAACCAAGTTCACAATTTGAAATTCCTGAAATGGCTCAGCACCTGTAGCTCAGCAGCTAAGGCTCCAGCCACATACGCCGGAGCTGCCAGGTTCGAATCCAGCCTGAGCCTGCCAAACAACAATGACAACTACAACCAAAAAATAGCTGGGCATTGTGGTGAGTGCCCGTAGTCCCAGCTACTTGGGAGGCTGAGGCAAGAGAATCACTTAAGCCCAGAGTTTGAGGTTGTTGTGAGCTGTGATGCCACAGCACTCTACCCAGGGTGACAGCTTGAGACTGTCTCAAAAAAAAAGGAAATTCCCTGAAATGTTCAGATGATGCAAATATAAGCTAAGTTCTATGAAAAGATTGGGCAATAGCCACAATTTCTTAGAATTTGTTTTCCCTTTCCTTTTGTTAACCTCTCCATCACTCAGTACCAAGAGTCTCTTCTGTGCAATCCCCTAGGTGATTTACCCTGATCCTTACGATATAGCCCTTAGATATTATGGTCTAATACAGTGAGGAAGATCTCCTTTTATTAGACTCCCAACCTTGGATATGCCCTTGGCCTTGGCTTCTGGAACATCAATCCAGGAGGCTGGTCCAACTGAAACCCAGTTTGCCCGGATTCGAAGGTGTTAATCCTGTCATCACTTGGGACAAAGTTACTTCAATGTTCTGATACTTCAGTAACCTCTCTGGGTCTCCAGAACAAGAACGGAAGGTTGCACCTTCTACTTTATACGTGGTATTTGAGAGATGTTTTAACTGCTTTATAACAAGCATACATTTAACTTCTAGTTGTAATTTTTTTAAATATCAAATAGAAGTAGAAGGGTTACTGGGAAAACAGCAGTCTCCTCCCCTAATCTTCAGTCCTACACTTCCCAGCTTGCATTTCCTTAATGGCTTTCTTGCTTCCAAAGATGTGTTATCATCTTTCATCTACTGCCATATTCTTTTTTTTTTTTTTTTTTTGCAGTTTTTGGCCGAGGCTGGGTTTGAACGCACCACCTCTGGCATATGAGGCCGGGATTGCACGGAAGAGACTCTTGGTACTGAGTGAAGGAGAGGTTAACAAAAGGAAAGGGAAAACAAATTCTAAGAAATTGTGGCTATTGCCCAATCTTTTCATAGAACTTAGCTTGCATTTGCATCATCTGAACATTTCAGGGAATTTCCTTTTTTTTTGAGACAGTCTCAAGCTGTCACCCTGGGTAGAGTGCTGTGGCGTCACAGCTCACAACAACCTCAAACTCTGGGCTTAAGTGATAAACCCTACTCCTTTGAGCCACAGGCTCCGCCCTGCCATATTCTTTTATCCTTGTAGGTTTATACAAAGCTTTTCCTTTTCTATAGTTTTGCTTGTTTGTTTTTTGTAGTGACAAGGCCTCACTCTATTGCCCAGGCTGGTCTCCAACTCGTGGTCTCAAGCAGTCCTCCTGCCTCAGCCTCCCGAAATGTGTGAGCCATTGTACACAGCCTACAAAGCTTTTCTTTTGCTCTACTGTCATTTGATGGAGTTTCATGAGGGAAATATAATATGTTCAATCTGCAACTTTTAATCAGAAGTTCAAGCATAAAATCCAGGCTGATTTTGAACGTTAACATATAGAGAATGGGAAGTATCAAAGGATGGTGAGAGACTTGTATTAAAGAGTTCCTGCTGGTGCAAGATGGTACTGATGGTAGTGGCAATGAAGATGGGCTGAGGATGGGGAGGGGAGAACCCAGAGGCCTGTGGGGAAAATGGTTAGGCCTTTTGTAATGAAGAAGAGACAGAGGTGTGCTCAGCTCTTACACAGCTGCAGCAGAATGGAGACAGCAACATAGAGGGCACACAGGTTGATGCCTCAGAGTCCCAGCTCATGTCATGAGGATTGCTGGCCTGCTTATCCAAGATCTGCTCCACCTGGAAGGAAGGAAATCCACCAGACTGTGCACGCAGTGAACAATGATATACCACAAATGGCAAATATTCGGCCACAGTCCTGAGCCCACAGGGAGATGTACTCATCCATCATGGCACTCTTTCCTGCAAAACATGGGAAGCCTCATGCGCTCTCAGCGTAGTGGCAAGCACTCCTAATGAATCCACACTGACACTCGAGGTCATACCAGCTGCCATCCTGGGATTAACCATTTCCTACCCCATAGGCAAACAGCAGAGCCTAAAGAACCCATCCAGATTGTCCTGGCAATGGTGCATCCAGGGAATTGTCACAAACCAGCCACATGGATGGTTTGTGTTGGATTGTGACAGAGAACTATGGAGTAAGAAGGGACTGTGTCCTGGGACTTCTGGGTTCCTTCAAAACATAGGCACTCACTTCCACTATTACCTTGGTCCTCAGTCCAGGCTGTCTCACTTGATCCTTCAACTGGGGCAGGGTCCCTTTCTCCAGGGCCTCCACCACAAACTGCTTCTCCTCAGATAGCTCTGGGGACAAAAAAAAAAAAAAGTTGGTTGGCAGAAAGAAGAGACACGTGGTGGGACAGGGTTTCAGTAGCTGATCAGGCCCAAGACACTGCCTCATCAGAAGGTTCCAGAGAACCCCTGGGAGTAGTAGATGAGAGTTAGTCTAAATGGGCTCCCGCTGTGGCTTCTGCTCCCCTCTCTCGCAGCCTGCAGGAGCTCTTGGACTATGGGGGGGAGGGGAGACACCCCTCAATGCCTGGCCTGAGGGAAATGCCTAGTATCTGAAACATGAGGGGCCATTCCTGACAGTGTACCCACTCCAGAGATTTGATTCCCCATAGGCCTCTCTGCTCAGCTCCTCCTATGCCTTGTAGTCAAACCCTTCCTTACCTATCAAGGCATCCAGGAGGTCCAGAATGGTTTCGTCACGTGCTTTCAACAAGATCCCAGCAGTATTAAAAAGGGTGCTTAGCAGCAGCCCTGATGAGCTCTCCATCTGCAGCTCACCAGAGATCAGGGCCTCAGACACCTGGGGCAGGGAGATGGGGAAGCCCAGCACGCGTCTCATTGGCAGGTTGTCCTCATGAAGCTGACTGCCCCCACCCCGTCTCAGGGTCCCTTACTCTTTCCTGTAGATCCTCCAGATGCCCATCCTTGCTGAGGCAATGCATCAGGGAGCTTAGCACATCTTTTTGCTCCACCTCAGTCAGATCATGGAGACCATCCACCATGTCCTCCACCCTCTCCTTTATGTTACTGGATCCTCCAAATTCAAGGACTTTCCTGTAGAGGCAGCAATTAAGAACCTGGCCTACCCAGCCCAAAAGGCTTTGTTCCCAAGGCACTGTTATTTGTCTGCCTATCTTCTGGAGACCACCTCTCTGTGTCTTTCTTTCTGACAAACTTTTCCAATTAAAATGAAGCACCCTTCTTCCCAGACATCTGCCATCATTGCCTCCCACGGACCCCACTTCCTTCTTCCCACTCATCCCCAATCTAGTCCCAACCCCAAATTCTTCTCCACCTCCAGGAAAGAAACAAAACTTGGTTATTTTGTCCTTGCCATTCAAAGTGGAATCCTCAGGCCACATTAGGAGTAATGAGGGTTTAGAGAAAGTGAAAACAGGAGTTCTCAACCTTGACTGTGCGTGGGAACCACTTGGGAAGTTATTACAAGTCCAATGTCCAGGCCACACCCCAGACCAAGTCAGTCAGAATTTCTGGACAAAAGACTCAGCTGTCACTAGTTTTAAAGTGCTCTTGCCAGGCACAGTGATATGCACCCAGAGTCCCAACTTCTCAGGAGGCCAAAGCAGGAGGATCACTTGAGCCCAGGATTCAAGACTAGCCTGGGGAACATAGACCCCCATCTCTAAAATCAGTAAATGAATGAAGTTTTTAGGTGATGTCAATTTACAACCAATGAGAACCACCGTCATTTAGAGGACAGATGCAACCTCCAAACTAAAGTTGAAACCTGCTGGGCATTGCCCCCCATCCGTACTCACTCAGCTGACCCCTCCGGAGCACTTAGTAGTCCTAAGTCAGATGGGCTCAAGGGTGGAAGGGTACAGCCACCCTGAACATACTTGGTAACCATCCTTACCTAAACAGGATAAGCCAGCATCCTTCTCTGCAAAGAGAGGAGGAATTATTTCAGAGAGTCTTCAGGTCACCTCCAGCCCCTTCATAGACATTCTCTTTGCGAGGACTCTCTTTTGCACTCTGAGTCCTTACTGTCCGTGCCAGGGAGCCTGCATCCTCATTTTTGCGTATAAATTGAAAAACTCTATATTGATAGGCCCCTTCCCCTCTCCTCAATGACAGGCAGCCAAAGGATTATGCCCAGACAACCAAAGAAGAAACCAAGGCCCAGAGAGAATACAACATATACTTGGCCACCCAGCAAATTTGGTTAGACCTCTCTCCATCCCTTCCCAATGGCTCTAGGCAGTGTAGCTCTGCTGAGATCCAGGGCAAAACCTAGAAATTCCAGAAGAAGCTACATTCAGAATCACAAGGACCTTCTAGTCCAGTGGTTCTCAACCTTCCAAATGCCGCAACCCTTTAATACAGTTCCTGTGGGTCACGACCCACAGGTTGTGAACAGCTGTTCTAGTCTAGCCCCTTTATTTTAAAGTCAGGAAAACTGGGGAGGTGTAAAGCTAATGAGTAGCAGAGTAGGGACCCTGAGACCCTGAGACCGTCCAACTCCAGACCAGTCATCATGTCACAGCCAGTGCTGTCATGTCAGAATTGACCAGGTAATTCGATTGTGCTTCCTAGGCCAGCAAGCCTTCAGTCAAGGCTGGGAGCCAGGATCCAGCAGACTGCCCAGCGCAAAGCAAGACAGTTGTCCTTGGAGCAGCTGGGAAACTCTAGTCCAACATTTGATCTAGATTCCTGCTCCAGCAGGCAGATTTTCTCCTGCCCTTACCATGGTTCCCACATCTGGGTGCATCCTACCATATTCTTAGCCCTAACAACTCTATAATTCCAGGTCACCTGTCATCCTCTTTTTAAAAATAGTATCCTTGCCAATTCTGAAATGATGAAGAGGAGGATCCAAGCTCATTCATCTTCTGGAAAGGATTTTGTTTTGTCCCCAAAACAAATACCTAAACCAGCACAGAGACAAGAGAGAGAAAGACAGAAAGACAGAGAGAAGTTATTAGACCAGTTTTCTCTCTGTAATTTCCCTTTTTCTGTCCTCAACCCCCCCCCCAAAAAACAGACAACTATGAAATAGAATTAACCCCTCCAGGGAAGGGCTAGTGCCATGGTGAGGCATTATACTGGGTCAGCCAGGTTCCGGTCCCCACATTGAAGCTTCATCCTTCTTCCCAGCCCTGAACCCTCTTCCCTGAAGCCTACCCCACCCCCAGCCAAGCTCCCCAGCCACCCATCCTGGCTGACACAGAGCCTTCATGAAACCACCTCCACCACACTCATGTGCTTAGGGCTCCCCATCTTGCTTCCACCAGGCCTGGCTTACTCATCCTCTGCATGTTGGGGAAAATGAGCTGCTTTATTCGATAGCCCAGGACCTGCTTGGGAGGGATGGTCACTTTCCTTCGATGCCAGAAAAAAGAAGCTCACATTGATGGATCCCCAAATACTTTTCATGGTTTTTTTTTTTTTTTTTTTTTGGAGACAAGAGTCTCACTTTGTCACCCTGGGTAGAGTGCCTTGGCATCACAGCTCACAGCAACCTCAAATTCTTGGGCTCAAGTGATTCTCTTGCCTCAGCCTCCTAAGTAGCTGGGACTACAGGCGCCTGCCACAATGCCCAGCTATTTTTAGAGATGAGGTCTCGCTCTGGCTCAGGCTGGTCTCGAACCTGTGAGCTCAGGCAATCCACCCGCTTCGGCCTCCCAGAGTGCTAGGATTACAGGCGTGAGCTACCATGCCTGGCCCCTTTACATGGTATCTTGCCTGATCTCCCGAACAATTCTGTGAGGTAAATCTTATATCCCCTTTTTACAGATGAGAAAACTGAGACTCTGAGAGATTAGTGGTTAGCAGATGAGTCAATCTCACAGTTAAGAACGATGGCAGAGCCGAAATTCGAACCCACATCTGAGACCAAAACACATGTTGCCACTCATTCAACGAATGTTTACTGAGACTCACTTTGTTCTAGGCCCTGTGCTCCTGACCTCTTGCCTTCTAGAAAGAAAGGCAGACAATGAACAAGAAAATACACCTGTATAATTACGAACCTTGGGAAGTGCTATGAAAAAAATGAAGAGACCATCCACTAAAGAGTAGCAAGGCTAGATGGAGTGATGCCACACACCCTTCCTGGGGCAGGAAGGCCAAGGAGCAGCCGCGGCTGCTTAGAGAGGTTTAAAGGAAGAGCTGAAGAGTCTAGAGCAGTGGTTCTCAACCTTCCTAATGCCGCAACCCTTTAATACAGTTCCTCATGTTCTGGTGACCCCCAATCATAAAATTAGTTTTGTTGCTACTTCATAACTGTAATTTTGCTACCGTTATGAATCGTATCTGATATGCAGGGGCCACGACCCACAGGTTGAGAACCGCTGGTCTACAGTCTGGGCTGACATTCCCTTGACCTGCAGGAAGTGGCCAACGCTGGCTGGTTGGCCCATAATCCCTGCCTCCCAGGATCATTACCTCTCATTCATAGCCGAGAAGGCCCTGAAAGATCTGGCTCCAAAATGTATATTGCCCCTCATTTTTCAGGGTTTCCTCCTTTGCTGTCTCCAGAGTCTCCGTTACCAGATACAAGTCTTCCCTTGTCATGCAAATTAATTGAAATGAAGGGGGTAGTTTCCTCTTCAGCTTCCTGTTCAGAAGAGATGGGAGTTCAGCTCACAGGGACCCACCTCCCAGTGACACCTTTGCCTCTCCATAAACCAGTTCCTCTGTAAGATTAAGTCCCTTCGAGGCTGGAAAACCAAGGAACATAGCGCCCCATCACAGTTTACCCTGGGCAGAGGGTGAAGAGTGGGAAGAGAACTCACTAGCATTTATAAATGATTACAATGTGCCGGCCCTGAGATACCTCACACACCATTCTGTTTAACCCTCACCATAATCCTAGGATGTAGGCAGCATTACATCCATTTTTCATGTGAAGAAATTGAGACTTGGTGACAGGTTGTGAATGGTCCAAAGTCACATAGTAAATGTACAGCTGGGATTCAAACCTTGGCCTATGTGAGTCCAAAGTATGAGCCCTTCCCATGATATTGAGATAGGAATTGCTGAGCCCAAGACACTCCCTTCTCTGACGAAGGGCGCCAGCTCCTTGCTCTGGTCCAAGCCGCGTGGCCTGTCCCTAGGTTCATGAGGCATCTGATTCCATAATGCAATTCATTTCATGACTTAATACAGTAGGATGGAGTTTCTGCTATTTGCAACTAAAAGATGCCCTGGGAAGACATCCATCTCTGCCTCTGATGATCTTCCCCTACCTATCCAGTGCCTCCACCCGTATACAGACACCAACACCCTCACCCGAGAAACAACAGGCATTCTATTTTTTTCTTTTTTGAGACAGAGTCTCACTCCATTGCCTTAGGTAGAATGAGTGGCATCATCAGAGCTCACAGTAACCTTAGTCTCTTGGGCTCAAGCAATACTCTTGCCTCAGCCTCCTGAATAGCTGGGACTACAGGAGCCCACCACAATGCCCAGCTAGTTTTTGGACTTTTAGTAGAGATGGGATTTCTGCTCTTGGTCAGGCTGGTCTTGAACTTCTGCGCTCAAGCAACCCACCTGCCTTGGCCCCCCAGAATGCTAGGATTTCTAGAAAAAAACTGAGCTCCCTTAAAGGCTTCTCTCCAGCAAAACTGTAGGGGGGAGGGGTAGATCAGTAAAATCTTACCATAAGTCTTTCAAGTTTTTAATTTAAAAAGAGAAAGAAAAAGTACCCACCCCACTCAAGGAGAGCTAGCCTGAGGGAAATGTGGAGCACCTTCCCAGAGCCATCCCTCTTCACCTGTCCTGAAGAGTATTCAGATATTGCTGGGATATCTGGTTCTCCAGTATCTTGGTTTTCAAGTCATGAGACCCCTGGAAGCTGCCTCCGATTGCTATTTCTTCCAATAATTTCACTTTCAACTTTCCCTTTGAGTACACATGGTCTACGATTTGGAACTCAGCCTTTTGACCTTGGAAGCGAAGGGTAAATAAAGTTCACACTGAAGCTGACCCAAAAGATCTCTTTCTGGAAACCGCCCCCTCCACCTCCAGCAGCCCCATCCTAGGATCCCAGGCACCATTCCCCTGCCTTCAGTGGGAGCCCTCCAGCTCTGGCTCTCCAGGAAGTACAATTCTTAGCAGAGGCAGAGTCATCGTGGGCTCACACCTTTCCAGACTTGAACCCCCTCCTCCAACTTATTACCAAATGACCTTGGGTGAGTTGAATTTGTTTCTTCATCTATTGGAGAATATTAGTAGTGCCTACTTCCTATGCTCAGAAAAATTAAATAAAATAATGTAGTTAAGCACTTAACAAAGTGCCTGCCACTCACTCTAAGTGCCCCATAATTAGGAGTCCTATTTAACTATTCGAGAGGCCAAAATGAGGCAAGGGAAAGTAAAGCCAAAGTAGTAAGAGCCCCCATCATTTGAATACTTTCTTTTGGGGAAATAGAAAGTGTCCACTGGGTTGTTAGTATGAACCAGGCAGGTATAAAATGAGGCAATCCTGCAAAGCCGCCCACTCAGACGGACTCTGCCCTGACAGATCAGGCATAAATAAGGGACTTGATTCTGAGTCACTGCTGCCCCAGGGTTAGTGGAAGACGTGTGGGTGTGCAGAAGGGGCCAGTGTCTTTCTCTCAGACCTCCCAATCATGAGTGGAAAGAGAGGCAAAGCTCCTACTGATAGGTTTTGGAAACAGTCTAGATTTCTAGAGAAAAATCCATTTTGGAACTGGTGGAAACATGGCAGAATTGGAAATAGTGCCTGAAACCAGCCACTGTACATGTGACACTAATATCTTAGGGACCACTTCTTTCTTGAGAAGTGTAAAAGAGAGAAAAGAAAAATAAAAACTACGTAAAATAAGCTCGGTGCCTGTGGCTCAAGCGGCTAAGGCGCCAGCCACATACACCTGAGCTGGTGGGTTCAAATCCAGCCCTGGGCCCACCAAACAACAATGTCGGCTGCAACCAAAAAATAGCTGGGCATTGTGGCGGGGGCCTGTAGTCCCCAGCTACTTGGGAGGTGCAGGCAGGAGAATCATTTGAGCCCAGGAGTTGGAGATTGCTGTGAGCTGTGATGCTATAGCACTCTACCCAGGGTGACAGCTTGAGGCTCTGCCTCAAACAAAAAAAAACTACATAACATAAAAACTACATACACAACGCATACTGTATGGGAAAGGGGAAAAGAGAGTAGTTTTGCATCAGAGGAACCTGACAAACGTCACCTTGGCCAGGGGATTGAAGTCAGCATGGACAGTGGTGAGTCAGGCCGATAGCAGGTCCCCTGAATATGATGCGATAAGAATGGCATTTCACTTCTGTGGTCTTCCTTCCCAAGACTCAGAACCCCATGGGAAAATGTCAGGCAAATTCCTATAGAGGGAAATACGATATGCCTGACCAGTACTGCTCACAACTGAAAAGGTCAACAAAGACAAGGAAAGTCTAAGAAACTCTCACAGCCAAGAGGAGCCTAAGGAGACATGACAAAAATATAATGCAGTGTCCTGGGTGGGACTCTGGAATAGAAAAAGAAAAAGGACATTAAGTACTAAGATAATATGAATAAAGAATGGACTTTAATTAAAGAAAAAAAAAAAGGGCGGCGCCTGTGGCTCAGTTGTTAAGGCGCCGGCCCCATATACCGAGGGTGGCGGGTTCAAACCCAGCCCTGGCTGAACTGCAACCAAAAAAAAAATAGCTGGGCGTTGTGGCGGGCGCCTGTAGTCCCAGCCACTCGGGAGGCTGAGGCAAGAGAATCGCTTAAGCCCAGGAATTGGAGGTTGCTGTGAGCTGTGTGAGGCCACGGCACTCTACCGAGGGCCATAAAGTGAGACTCTGTCTCTAAAAAAAAAAAAAAAAAAAAAACCTGTGCACACTTTAACTACACCATCAGCACTATATGGTTAAAAAATAAAGAATACATTTGAATGACTGGGTGAGGTGCCTCATGCCTGTAATCCTAGCAGTCTGGGAGGCCAAGGTAGGTAGATTGCTTGAGATCAGGGGTTTGAGACCAGGCTGAGAAGAGCCAGACCCTGTCTCTACTAAAAATAGAAAAATTGGCTCGGGGCCTGTAGCTCAGCAGCTAGGGCGCCAACTACATACACTGGAGCTGGCGGGTTCAAACCCAGCCCGGGTCTGCCAAACAACAATGACAACGACAATAGAAAAATAGCCAGGTGTTGTGGCGGGCACCTGTAGTCCCAGCTACTTGGGAGGCTGAGGCAAGAAAATCGCTTAAGCCTAAGAGTTGGAGGTTGCTGTGAGCTGTGATGCCACAGCACTCTACAGAGGGCAACATAACAAGACTCTGTCTCAAAAAATAAAATAAAATAAAATAGAAATAGAAAAACTAGCCAGGCTAGTTTACAACTACAGTAAGAAATAAAATAAAATAAATAAATAAAAATAGAAAAACTAGCCAGGCTATTTTACAACTACAGCTACTCGGGAAGCTGAGGCAGGAGGATCACTTGAGCCCAAGAGTTTGAGTTTTCCATGAGCTATGATGATACCACCTGCACTCTACCCAGGGTGACAGAGTGAGACTGTCTCAAAAAAATAAAAAAATCCATTTGAAAAGGGAACAGCCCAAGTTGCTGAAAATCAAATCAAATCCAACTCACTTCATTGTAAGGATTTTCTTTTTAAGTTTGATTTCACCTCTGCCTCTGAATTTTTATATGCAAACAAATAGGCTTTTTCTTCAAGAAGCTGACTAAGTTAGTCAAAACTTTCTCCAGATTTATGCTTTGACCTTGTCTCTGGAGAGTAATATGATCATGGCAAAACACCCTAGTCCCTGGTTAAAGTATTTTTCTTTTTTCAGTGAATTTGATCATTTGGCAAACATTTTTGGAGAACTGCTTTTAGAATCTTTGAAAAATACCAACTTGAAATTTCTCCTAGAGTCCCTTGCTTATTTAACCAAACTCCTCTTGTGGAAATACCCACCACTTCCAAGTAATCTGGGTCCTGTTCTTGTCACTTAACAACAGTGTGTGGCATATGGCAGGTGCTCTGAAACTATTCAGAGGTACTGTTAGAACTATCTACCATCTCTCAGTATGAGACCCACTCAAAAGAAATGGGCTGTATCAGAGCCATGACACTACTGACCATTTTTCATATTATAAAATTGTTTTACATGATGAAATATTGTGAATACACCTCACCACATTTCACCAAATAAGGTCTCCAAGAGAGGGTTCAATACTTATCCTGGGTCTTCTGAAACACCCAAAACCCCCAGGAATACTGAGATCAGAGACAGAGGGAGTGATAAATCAACTCTCGTAAAAATCCCTTCAAGCCCTTAGGAATTTCTGCTCCTTAGCCACTTCCTTTCAGTCAAGTATCCAGAAAACAAGAAAGGATAATAATCCTGCAGCCACCACTAGAGTGATTGGAGCTTACTTTTATTGAGTGCTCCTTTTGTGTTAGGCACCATGATAAATGATTTATGCAATTTATTCTTATTGGATTCTTACAAGAGTCTTCAAGAGTTGACAGATGAGGAAACTGCAACTTACAGAGGTAAAGCAGCTTGTCCAGATGTCATTCAGCTGGTAAGAGTCAGGCTTTAAAACCAGGTGCCTCTAGCTGGTTTTAAAGCCTGTATCCTAACCATTTAGTCTGTATCCTAACCATTTAGATGATAAACACATAAACACTTGACAAGAGCTCAGCTAACTTAAAAGCACATTATTTATAAAGGGAAAAAATGGAAACGGAAAACTAGGAATCATTTCCAATATAAATAAATCTCCACTTCTTCCCTTCCCCTCCCCCCATGCAGCTCTTGTGCATTTCTTAAATTAGGGTGTGGGACCTGTTCATAGAAATTCCACAGTTTCTTTGGGTTTGTTTGTTTGTTTTTTGAGACAGAGCCTCAAGCTGTCGCCCTGGGTAGAGTGCTATGGCATCACAGCTCACAGCAACCTCCAACTCCTGGGCTTAAGCTCCTGGGCTCAACCTCCAACTCTCTTGCCTCAGCCTCCCAAGTAGCTGGGACTATAGGCGCCTGCCACGACGCTGGACTATTTTTTGGTTGTAGTTGTCATTGTTGTTTGGCAGGCCCGGGCTGGATTCAAACCCACCAACTCTGGTGTATATAGCTGGCACCTTAGCTGTTGAGCTACAGGTGCCGAGCCCAGTTTCTTTGTTGATGGTTGACTTGGATTGTGGCAATGGGGAGAATGAGATGCAGCACAAGTGGGCAAGGCCTCCCAGTGGCCATCTCTCATCCACCCTCTACTGACCTTGGAGCCCAGAATCCAGTTCATCAAACAGCCTTTCACCCTCCTCTCCTTCCAGTATGTCAGCCAAAGTGAGGTCTGTCCTGTAGTACAAAAAAGTTCTTTTCTCCCTCCCCAAACAGAAACAGCGGAATCTGTCAGCATCAATGACGCTTCTGACAGCAATCATATCCCCTCCAGAATCCATCTCTTGGACGACAATTCTTGTGAATTCCTCAGATACACTGAGCATTATGCCTGGAACAACTGGGAAAAAGAAGCCAATTTCAGTTTGTGATAGGAGAGAGTATCGGTTTAGGTTCTTTTTGTTGTTTTTTCTTTTTGTTCTTTTTGTTGTTGTTGTTTTTGAGACAGAGTCTCAAGCTGTCGCCACAGCTCACAGCAACCTCAAACTCTTGGGCTTAAGCAATTCTCTTGCCTCAGCTTCCCAAGTAACTGGGACTATAGGTGCCCACCACAACGCCCAGCTATTTTTTGGTTGCAGTTGTCATTGTTTAGCAGGCCTGAGCCAGGCTCAAACCCGCCAGCCTTGGTGTATGTGGCTGGCACCCTACTCACTGAGCTATGGGCGCCGAGCCTTGTTCTGGTTTTAGTGTATTTGTTTTTTTTTTTTTTGTAGAGACAGAGTCTCACTGTACCACCCTCGGTAGAGTGCCGTGGCGTCACACGGCTCACAGCAACCTCTAACTCTTGGGCTTACGTGATTCTCTTGCCTCAGCCTCCCGAGCAGCTGGGACTACAGGCGCCCGCCACAACGCCCGGCTATTTTTTTTGTTGCAGTTTGGCCGGGGCTGGGTTTGAACCCGCCACCCTCGGCATATGGGGCCGGCGCCCTACTCACTGAGCCACAGGCGCCGCCCAGTGTATTTGTTTTTATTCATACTTTCTTTCAGTAAACATTTAATGAGTACCTACTTTGTGTCAGGCATTGTGATAGGTCCTGGTTTTATAAGAAATTTTACCAATTACAGTTCAAAGATCCCGTATAACCAGCTTATAAATGCCACCTACACAAGCATTCTTCCTCAGAATTTTATGCTTGTAATTTAAAAAAGAATAAGTTATTTAAACTACATTTTGTGATTTACAACTATAAAAATCTAGTCAGTTTATCATATAAATACATCCCTACCTCCTGCATTTTTTTTTTTCAGATTGCTATGAGGGTACAAATGTTTAGGTTATGGTGCCCCATAATTGCATTAATGTACACAGCTATGATTTAATAAAAAAAGTTCAGGTTATAATGTTTTTATTTCTAAAGTAAGGTTCAAGTTGTAGTTGAACCCTTCATCTACATGAAGGGGACCCAGGGGACATGCTGACCACCCTTGCATTGTGCACATTGAGATCTCACCAATCACTCTCTCCTCCCTGCTCCCTGGTTTAGGTTTTTAAATCTTCTCCCTTTTGGCAGCCTGGAGTCAAGGAAGAGCCAAAGGTTCCAGGATGTGTAATGGTTTGCCTTCCCTGTTTCTAGAATATGAGGCAGCCATGACATATTAAGGAAGGGTAAACATCACAGGTCTCAGATTCTCCCCTGCCCCCCATCTGGAGGAAAAAAGGGGAAACTCATCTTTACATCCCCACAGCAGCAGAATGACCCCAGTTTCAAGAAGCCTGAGGGGGAAGGCAGGCCCCCTGTCCCTCAGCCAGACTGTCATCAATGTTGAGGAAGAAAAGAATCAGGAAAGAGGGCAGCGCCTGTGGCTCAAAGGAATAGGGCACCGGCCCCATATGCCGGAGGTGGCGGGTTCAAACCCAGCCCCAGCCAAAAACTTCAAAAAAACAAAAAAAGAATCAGGGGAGGAGGAGCATGATTGCCGTATTGCAGGAAGACAAGGCCCAATGGAAAGAAAGAGCACCCAAACACCATGTCTGTAAGAGGAAAGGCTTTATTTACCGGCCGGGAGCTTATAGCATAGAAAAATCTGAAATGACCATGCTCCCCAATTGGCTTGGTCTTTCCCTTTTATCTCCAGGCAAAAAGTTCCAACCCATAGCTATCTTTTTCATTGGCCAGTTTGAATCAAGCGGGAGATACTGTTCCAGCCCCCACAGAACTACAGGATTTCGCAGAAGTGGAAATTTCCAAGTTCCAGGAAGTTAAGTCTACAAATTTCCAAGAGCTGAGTCACCATGGAGAGGACCCTGCAGGTGTATCCTTGTGGTCTCCTTGAGCAGACCTGTTCTCCTAGACCTCACCCTTCTCGGGTATCCTCTCTCATTCTCCCCTTTGAGACTCCACATTAAAATAGCTGGACCTCACATTACCAACCCCACTGGTTATTCCTCCCCTAGGCTCTGACTCCTGGACTCCTTCCCTTGCTGTGTTCTACAAGGCAGTTGAATGGGTGCCTCCCCACCAACCATTTCCCAACAAGATGAGGTTAAATTGGCCTCCAAAGACACAAAAACTTCCTAGAATCCACATCCTCATCTTACCTCTGCTCACCTTACCTACATCCTTTCTTTCTGGCCCAGCCACCTACCTATCCACTGCTCCTTCTCTGTCCCTGCTCCCTTCATGGTGGTCAACTCTCAACCTGAGAATTCTTTTCAGTGCCCAGGGACCCAGAGGCCACCCACCTCTTCTCCGACCTCAGCTGTTCACCAGAATTCCTGGCCTCAGAGTCTCAGGAAGCTGGAATAATGGAATTGAAAATCCTCCAGGTGAGCACAGTTCTAAGGCTGGGTAGGGCTAGGTTCCCCGCCTCCCAAGCCTTTAGATAAGCAAATTTTATGACTGAGCTTGAAACAGAAAGGGCCAGAACCTCTTCCTTCCTCTTGGACCCAAGGAACAGGTGGGAGATCCTGATGTCTATTCTAGGTGGGTGTGGGCCAGAGAATTGTACAGAACAAGGCACACTGGGCCATGGAATCCAGTGAGTTTGGAATAGAGAACTGGAATATGGGCGAGGACCAACCAAGTGCCAGCAGACAATGGCTATGGCTGTGCTAGGGATATGAGAGTATTGTCATAGAAACAACTACCCACATGCCACGCTGTGGCCGGCAGCAATGAAGATTCAGGACAACTACAGCTAATGCCTGTAGACAAGTGGCTGGGCCTACACAGAGCATGCAGCCCCTCTCAGGGAAGTGCAGATCTTCCCTAGCTAGATGTCACCTACTTTGCCACCCACCTTCTTCTCTGCAGAGAGGCCTCTGCCCCACCCCTGTCCCTCAGAGATAAACACCGGGTGAGGGTGAGACCAGACTAACTTCTGGCCTCTGCATGCTTCAGTTCTGAAAGAACATTAAAGGAGACAATGATGGTGGTGGTAAAAATAATAGCAATATTATGGCTACCAAGTATTACGTATTTACTACATGCCAGGCCAGCATTAATGCTCACAACAGCCCTAAGGAGGATTATCCTTATACAAAGCAGAGGAAGGAACTAAAGGTCAGACAAGTAACTTGACAAGCCCACATGGTTAGTAAGCTGGGATTCGAGTCCGGATCATTGTTGATGTGCCCCAAGCACCTCACCCTGTCTGTACTCTGGCAGGGCTGTGAAAGCAACCAGGGCACCCCCACTCCCAGGACTGAACCCAGTGGCTGCATTTCTCTTCTCAATACTATGTGGGTCCTACTCAGGGGAGGGGATGATGGCTGGACTCAGGCAAGGATCCCATACCCTTCCTAACATCCACCTCGAGGGCCAGGGCCAGAGAGGAGCCCAGGCTGCTGGGGCTAGCACCTCCCTGTCACCTGGGACTTTGTTCCTGTTCTGGGGCTGGCAAATGATAATGCACAGAACATACTGAAAGGCCAGTGCCCTCGGGAGATAAGGAGTCCTCTAATGGAGAAATAAGTCAGTCCTGAGGGGTCACCTCTTCCCTTCTACTCATGTTTATGGTGGAAGGAGGAAGCATGGAAATTCCCCTGGACAGAAAGGGCAGAAGTAACTGGGGAAAGGCCATGGGAAGAGAAGTGAGAAACTGGGACGGAACCAAGGAGATTCAGAGGGAAGTATAGGGCACCCCTCAGGACCTCTCTTCACTGCAGGACGGACCTCCACCCCGGTCATGGCACAGGCCACCCAGGCTGTGGAGCCCAGAGGTACAAGGCCTGTCAGTAGAGCTGCCAGGCAGAGGCCGAGAATTCTGCTCTCTGACTTGCGGCTCCCTCACAGCCCCCTTAGGGGATTTCTGGGGGCGTCCCAGAATCCCTCCCACTATCCAGTCAGAGGGCTGAACTGATGCCCCCACCCTTGCCCCCTGCCGGAAACAGAGGCCAGACACAACGGAAACAGGAACACGTTACCTTTATTTGCATTTCTCAGAATACTGTACAAAGGGAGTAAAAATCCTATTCACACTTTGCTTAGAAAGATTTTGAGGTGAAAGTTCCCTATGATACATGGGGTGGAGGGAGGGGCACGAGGGCCAGTGACCTCCTCTCCTGCAGGCCCCTAGGCAAGGACACATGTCCCTCTCCATTTCAACCCTAGTAACACCACCCCTAGTCGGACTGGGGAGGCTCAGGGCCCACCCTTCTCCTCCTCAGGCTGAGGAGACAGCACCCACAGGCCACTCCTTGTTCCCTCCGCTGGCCTGCTCTAGCCCACCGACCTGTGCAGAGGTGGCCTGAGCGCCCCACAGGTGCACACTGCACGAGAGGCCCTGCCCTGCCAGTGTGCACAGGAAGTTACAGGGTGACGAGCTGCAGAGGACCACATCATCCCCCATTTCCCTCGAGGCTTCCCCACACCCTTCACGCCACTGCAGAAAGCAGTGCCAGACTGGACCTGTGCTTACAATGACTCACAGGCCTCTAGCTCCCTTGTCCACTCCCTCACCCAGCCCAGGAGCTTCAAGCCACACAGCAGCCTCCCTTCCCTATCACCATCACTGTTCTGCCAGTAATTAATCCTCCAAATGGGCTGCCCTCCCCGCCCATACGAGAGGAGACAGAGACTAGCTTGTGTCCTCACCCCTCCCTTATACCCATCCTCTGCTGCTATCCAACTCCCTTCTTCTAAGTCTCAACTCACTATCCTCCTCACACCCCACTTCCTACCCCCACCAGGGCCAGGGGGGCAGCAGCCCTGGTCACCCCACCTCTGGGACCAAGCCATCCACACTCTTCCCTATCTTCCTTCTCCAGAGCCAACCAGACCCCAGGGTGGGTTGTAGGGAAGCTGCCAAAAGCCTGAGACTTGGATTAGACAGCTCTCTACCCAGAGGGGTGAGACCCCCTCACACACCAGCTTTCATACATACAAGCACACACTGAGTGTCATCCTAAAGATTTAAGAATTAAAGTGAAACAATCCCAAAGCTGTACCACCCTTGTGCTCCCCTGGCAGGAGTTAAAGTCCTTTAGCCGCCTGAGGGCAACAAGTGGGCAGGGGTACTTCCCTTGGCCTCCTGTCAAGACCTCCTGGTGCATGCTCAGCCCAGGAGCCCAGCCCATTCCATGACCACCCCCACGGAGTCTCTATTCAAAAGGCAAACGAAAAGATTAAAAATATATATATATAGAAGGGGTCAGAACCCTTAGAAAGGGTTAGAAAAGAACCCAGGGGGCCAACCCCAACCCCACTACAAGCTACTCCAAGTTGGCTACTGGGGGATGTGAGGGGAAAACCAGGCCCAGAGGCTCAGCCCCCATCTCTGGCAGTGTCCAGAGGCTCCTTCTGTCTTCAGCATCGCAGCACAGGCCTTCCTACCCCTCTCCTGCCAGCCTGGGCAGGGACAGGGGTGGTCCCTTCAGTACTTATTGATTCCAAAAATCCGGACTCCATGGAGCTGGGGCAGCTTGGGGATGAGCACACTCAACAAGGACACAGTGTTGAGGATGAAATGGATCTGGTCGTACTTGGTGTAGAAGCTGGTGAGGAAATACCTAGGAAAGGAAAGTTGGGAGAGATATAGAAAACTGTTTGGAGGACCCCTTCCTCCCTCACTTGCTGGGTGGGAACAGCAGAATCCTGACAGCTGAGCAGTTATGCAAGAGGTTCCCAGACCAGAAAATGATCTCCCAGACTCAAGAGACCCCTCCAGACCCACCCCTCTGCTGTACCCCAGGCCTACAGACCCATCTCCCTAGCAGGAAGGAAGCTCCAATCAAAGAAAAGCAGGGCAAAGTGGAGGACCCAGGGACATCCTATGTCAGGGGTAAGGTTAATAAGCCTGGCTGGGCCCCAGGGTCCCCCAGGCCTTGCCCTGCCTGCTGGTGTCCTCCCCACCCCACTCACAGCACGATGGGTGTGATGGTCAAGAACTTCCGAGAGGCCGTGAACTGGACTCCATAGTCCATCTGCTCCCAGTGGGTTAGCAACCTTGCTTTGCCCTGGTCTGGAGTCTCAAAGGGTGTCCCCTTCACTGTGTGCAGGAAGATGTACATGCCCTGGAAGAAGGGGTCTTGTGAGAGGATACAAAAGGCAGTAGACCCTCTGGCTCAACTCCTCCACCCACTCACAGACAGAAGTAGCTCCAGGTCAGATACAGTGCTCACACCTGTAATCCTAGCACTCTGGGAGGCCGAGGCAAGTGGATTGCCTGAGCTCAGGAGTTAGGAGACCAGCCTGGGCCAGAGCAAGACCTCATCTCTAAAACTAGCCAGGTATTGTGGTGGATGCTTATAGTCCCAGCTACTCGGGAGGCTAAAGCGAGAAGATCTTGTGAGCCAAATGTTTGAGGCTGCTGTGAGCTATGATGTCATAGCACTCTAGCCAAGATTGACAGAGTGAGACTCTGTCTCAAAAAAGAAGAAAAAAAGAAAAAATGGCTCCAAAGGATGTGGGGCCTCCTTCTGCCAGGTAGGGGTGCATGGACTAGAGATCAGGATGGAGCAGCTGCAAGCCTGGAGAGGGAAAAGAACAAGGGATCCCCTGGAGGGCACAGGCCTGGCATGAGAAGAACACACAGCAGGAGAAGGTGGCCGCAGCACAGGCACAGACAAGATGCCCCCCCAGCCAGTCGTAGCCCCCCCATGCCAGCTGGAAGGAGACAACCTAGTAGTAACAGACAAGAGCCCTGCTTGCCCACCAAACAGCACAAGGTAGCAGGTGCTGAGGGGGGAGGGAAAGACAAGAACAGAAGACAGCCAGAGGGCCTAACTTGGAAAGGGGCATTTCTGCACCAGGCCAGGCAGCAGGACTCCTGGGTCCTGGGGCACTCCAGAGCCCTTCATTCAGCTCTCAATGGCCCATCTTCTAGGCCCACAGCAACCCAGCTCTAGACACGGACAAATCGGCAGATTTGATTCTTCTTATTGGCATGCACAGGGCTGGAACTCAGGCAAGGTTTAAGGCAGAGAGATAAGAGCTGGGTGCAGGCTCTGGTGGCAGACGTTGTCAGTACCTCACCGTGACATCTGGCTCATGTCTGGTGGGCTCCTCCTGACCCTAAGCCCCTCCAAAGAGCAGCCCAAGTTGTCAAGGCAGGCAGCAGGTAGGCTCTCACCATGTTATGGATGAGGTTGGTGAGGGTCCAGACAACAGGGACACTCACGAAGGGGATGCTCAGCAGCACGACATGGAGAAGCCCGATGGCCAGCACGTAGGACAGCCAGATGCCGCGGCTGTTCATCACCCGCGTGTTCGGGTTCACCTCGCTGTGTGCCGTGCCCACATTCATCCTGCTGCCCCCTGTACTGTTCTGCAAACAAGAAGCACAAGGGAGACAGGTCACACCACTTTCCCTGCCCCATCACTTTCCAAATCCTGCAGAGAGGCAAGCTCTTCTTTTCCTGCGACTCCAGGCAGTCCCTCTGCTTTGGTTCTCAAGCATGGAGGCCAGAGAAAGTCCATGTGGCCTTAACTCTATGCATTTACTGCTGCTGGGCTGGGATAAAACGCCAACCTGCCCCCACACACTGCCCCATCAAGACAGTGCCTTGACAGTACTTGGGAGAGAGGTCATCAGGAGGCATGCAGCCCCAGAGCAGAGAAGTCAATGCCCACTCCCAGTCTCACCACCTACACCATTCCCATGAGGGCCCTCTTTCTACAAAGCCCAGAGAGGGGAGAAGAGACTTGCCCCCCTGAGAATTCTCACCCAGCATAACCCCTACTGCAGTCTGTCTCACTGAGGCCTTAGCGTGGACCATCTCCTACCTTTAAGCTCTTCCCATAGTGAATAAAAGGAAGCAAGGACTATGGACAAAGGTAACAGTGGATAAAATATTTGGGGGTATTGCTTCCACCTACCTCCCCTAATTCTTTAATCCTGGATCTCCCCCAAACCTAACCCAGGGGGACTAATAGGGTAGAAAGAGGGAGAGAAGAAAGACAAAAACAACAGGCTAGGGACCTTTGCCCAGATTTGGAAGGCTCCCGTGCTTGGTGACACAAACAATTCATCCAGATGTTTTATCCATTTGGCAACCTCTCAGGCTAAGCTTTGTGCGCCAAACCACCAGGGAGCTTTTCTTCACCAGAGGAGAGGCCAGGAGAGAGAAAATGAACATCATCTAAAGCTCCCAGATAGCTGGAACCCATTATCAACATGCTCTTTCCAAAAGCACAAAATTGTATCTGTGGCCTCCCTCCTGCCCCCTTTCTTCTCTACCCTACTCATCCTCAGCTCAGCCTCTCTTCCCAGTGTCTGCTTCCAGGTGCAAGTCAGCACCAGGCCTTCCTCTGCCCAGCGGTTGGAGCCCTGAGGCAGGAGGAACCAGGAGGGCTGCCCTGATGCCTGGGAAACAATGGTGGCAACAACCGAGACTAGGCAGAGAGAAGCAGAGAAGGTAGGGAAAATGATCTGTACCTGTCCACAGCTTGTCTGTTCCTAATCCCTAAGGGCTCTATGACCACGAGAAGGTGGGAACAAATGGAACCTATTTGAGTGTGGGTCCTGCCTGCTAAAGACCCTAAAGTCATCACTATGGTAACAGCACAATCTTTCCTGGAAAGGAAAGAAGTCCCAGATGGAGATATTCTAGAAGTGCCCAGACCACCACTTCCATCATCCCACTACAGCCAACAGTATCCGACTCAGATATTATCTACCTGTGACTAGTGTCCTAGCCAAGCCTGCACAGGAGCCAGAAGTCTCAGGAGTCAGTTCCTTACTTCCAGGAAAACAGGAGCAAATGTCCTCTTTTCAGACAGCTCAAAGCTGAGAGAACACAGAGGAAATGTGACCCACAACACACCATCCCAGCAAGCAAACATCCCTGAAGTGGCATGGGTGCCACCCAGCTGAAGTGATGCTCCAGGGGCCCATCAGCCCAGCCCACTAGGCTGGGTAATTGGGCCTAGCGGAAACCCAAGGAACTAGAAAACCAGAGCTGGCTCAGTTGTTTACCTTCAGAGGGCCTTGGAGCTTCTATTACCCTAATACAACCCCTGGGACACTTACTATGCAAAGCTTCCAACTGGGGAAGGAGGGGGAGTGTCTGGGTACAAAGCCAGGGCTCTGAAGAACTTGACTTACCATTCGTGGATCGATGGGCACTTGGGCTTTTTCCATGACTTAGCTATTATGAATTGGGCTGCAATAAACATTCTGGTACAAATATCTTTGTTATGTTGTGATTTTTGGTCTTCTGGGTATATGCCCAGCAGAGGAATTACAGGATTGAATGGCAGATCTATTTTTAGATCTCTGAGTGTTCTCCATATATCTTTCCAAAAGGAATGTATTAATTTGCATTCCCACCAGCAGTGCAGAAGTGTTCCCTTTTCTCCGCATCCAAATTGTGGTATATGTATACCATGGAATACTATGCAGCCTTAAAGAAAGATGGAGACTTTACCTCTTTCATGTTTACATGGATGGAGCTGGAACATATTCTTCTTAGTAAAGTATCTCAAGAATGGAAGAAAAAGTACCCAATGTACACAGCCCTACTATGAAACTAATTTGGGACTCTCACATGAAAGCTATAACCCAGCTACAACTTAACAATAGGGGGAAGTGGGAAAGGGGGGGGATGGTGGGTAGAGGGAGGGGGATCGGTGGGATCACACCTGTGGTGCATATTACAGGGGTATTTGCGAAACTTGGTAAATGTAGAATATAAATGTTTTGGCACAGTAACTGAGATAATGCCGGAAAGGCTATGTTAACCACTGTGATAAAAATCTGTCAAATGGTTTATGAAGCGAGTGTATGATGCCCCATGATCATATCAATGTATACAGTTATGATTTAATTTAAAAAAAAAGTAAAAAAAAAAAAGAACTTGACTTACCACTGATTAAGGAGAGGGAAAGAGTTCCCTAAGTCTTACCAGAAAATACTGCCCCTCCCCCTCTCTGTAACCTAGATCTACGGGGTTTAGGTGTAGAAGGACCTCCCTAGTATTTTGTCCAGGAGAGCCAAGAGTTTTGCTGAATCCCAAATCACAAGAACCTACACCCTCTTCTGGTTTTAACAGGGCATCCAACAAAGCTTAATGAGCCTAGGAGGGAACTAGCCTAGGTCCCAGCTGACACCCTATGAAGCTTCTTCCTGAAACCTGAACACTGATACCAAGAACCGAAAACCCCAGAAAACTCTTCAAAAAGACAGGAGACCAATAAGAAAATGATGGGCAGCCAGGAAACAATGTTGAAACTTTCAAGTGACTATGGGCACATATCATTTTCTTTAGTAAAACAACTGGCTGACCCCTCTCCCAGATGGGGAGAAATAGGGGAAAGAGGCTGACAGAAGGCCTACAGCAGCTGAAGCTGAAAAGTTCTGCTGAAATAGCTGGCAGGTGGCTTCCAGTGCCAGCCCCTGATGTGGTTTCATAACCTGCCTCAGACCAAAGCCTGCAGCAACTCTGTTCTGTTAACCACTATTTTGCTGGTAGTTTTTTCCCCCTCTTCCCACCTCTCCCTCTTGGCGCTAGCCAGTATGTCAAACACTCAGACTCCAAGGCAGCCACCAGGTAGCCCTTCCCACCCATCCGCCTCAGGTAAGGGCAGTCCTTTAAACAGCAAACCTCTTGCCTTCTAGGCGAAAAGCACAAAACATCCAGATGTGGATGGGGTCCCCAACGGGGAGTCGGTGGCAGCACACCACAATGCCATTTTCATTCTGCCCACCCTACAACGTGCAGGACCACAGCTGCTCACCTCTCAGCTCTGGCCCAGCCTCCGGAAAGCGATGGGAATAGAAAGTGAGTACCTAAGCGAACCCTCACTAATCCAGAGAGGGGGAGGAGCAAGGAGGCGGAGTCCTCACTGTTGCTGGGATTTTCTGAGACCTCCGGCTGGGGGTGGGGGTAGGGCTCCCGCTCTGATCTCCAGCCTGGAACCTCGCGCTCGGAGCCTGGCCGAGTCCGGGACCTCACCCCCATCTCCACGCGTTCACCCAGCTCTGGAGGCTACCAAGCCTTTATCCCCGAAGTCCAGCCGTTCCCTGTCTCCCACCCCCAGCCGAAGCGCTCCTCCTCGACGTCCCACCCCCGGCCTCCCGCTTCCATTTTCCTCTTTGGGCACCCACTGGATTAATGCACCCCCTCCGCCCCCAGACACTCCGCCTGGTCTCCTCCAGCCCGGGGCGCCTCCCCTAGCAGCCCCCACTTTCCCTCCCTCCCCTCCTCTAGCCTCGAGGGCCTCCTGGTTCCGCCACTCTGAGGCCGCCAGTCCGGACTCACCGTGCGGGGCTGGCGGTCGAGGGCCCGGGAAGGGTGCCCGGGAGCGGGGGCCGCTGCTGCTTCAGCAGCTGTAACAAGCCGCGGCGGCAGCTACCCCGCTGGCAGCTCCGGCCGAATCAGCGCCCCGCGCCGGCCCCCGCAACGTCACCTCCCCGCGCCGGCCTGCCCGGCGTCTCCTGGGAGTTGTAGTCACTGCAACGCAGCCTCGGCACCGACCCGCCCGGCGCTTGCTGGGAGTTGTAGTTTTTACCGTGCTCCGACCCTGGCCTTTCTGGAGTCGCACCAACATAAATTTAGCTGTGACGAGATAGTAAGATCAGATCATATTACTTTGATGCGTAACAATTCCATCGTTTGCGTTTGTGCACTTCACGTGTAGTGTACCCTTCCCCTGGTTTTGCAGATGAAGAAATTCGGACTCTTAAGTAACTTGCCAGCAGTAGGCCCCTGCTGGGTCCCAGCCTGCAAAGGAACCCAGATATTCTGACCCCAAGTGCAGGGTTTTTCCAATGCATCTTGCTGCCTCCGCCCTAGTCCCAGATTGGCTCCTCCAGACACAATCTAGCTGACCCTTTGTCCTGCCAGGCCCCCCAGGGAGCTGGCTTTCTGAGACTTGGCTGAGATGAGGGTCTACAGGGCAGAGGACGGAGTCTACACCTCCTTATTACACTTGGCCCAGGCTGGCCTGAACCAGGTCACATCCTCCGTCTCCTCACGTGAGACGTCAGAAGAAGCCATGTGTCCTGAAAAGATTCCCTAATGAGTAGTAAGGAACTTAGTTTCTGCCTCAGGTCAGTTTGTGTGTTTTTGGGAGGGAGGTTTTGCTCTTCAATTTTCATATTTGTATTCTCTAAAGACAAGTGTACAGACTTTACTGCCAGGTAGATACAGTGCAGACGCTCATTTATTCCTTTGGTCTTAATTACCAGTTCTACACACCTGTGAAACCCTACCCCTGCCAATTGTGTGAATTCCTTTGGTCTTAATTTCCAGTTCTACACACTTGTGAAACCCTACCTCCACAATTGTATGAATTCAAAAGAATGTATGTAAAGAAGCTGTTGCAATGTGGGAAGCTGTTATTTATTGTAGGAGGTTAAACTAAATGGCCCTTGAGGTCCCCTGGGTCACTTCCACTCTCCTTGTCACCTTATCTGTCTCCCACTCTGCCATCCAGCTTCTTTCGAAGTCATACTCTATTCATGATGGGCTGGAGTAGCGGGATCAGATGGTGTCACAGCATGCCAGCCTAACTGGCTGTAAAGGCATCCTGGACTGAATGTGAGGGAACAGGAAAGAAAAGCTGGCTCAGAGACACTGGGAGCATTTCTTTCAGACGTCACCTACCCCCGTCAAGGGTGCTGCCAGAAAACAGTGTCACAAAGTTGGAGTGGACCCCCAGCCACCTAGTGGGCACCAGGGAGGTGGGTATTCAAACTACTCAGAGCAAGAGGACAGGCAGCTTCTCAAATATTCCCAAGAAGGCTCATCGCTAGATTTAACTAATCACCCCAAAGTCTGAAATCATTCTATCTTGCGTCCAACAGAGGTTTCTCCTAGTGTGTAGAGGCCCCTTTCTTTATAGTCAGCTTTCTGCAGACATGAGCAAGCAACCAAGTGTTGTCATTTTCACAGAAACCTCCCCGGTGTTGAGGCAAGAATGATGTCACTATTTTTTCCAAAGCAAGACTTTAATTTTCCTCTGGGATTCCTCCATTCTCCATCAAGTTGATCAAGCTCTCTGGATCTTGGCCAGTTTCCTTATATCTCTGTGAAGTTCAGTGACCCAGACTGGATCCACGTCTCAAAGTTCTGACTAATGCAGAGTCTAATGGAAACATTACTGGACATGTCATGTCCTATTAATAACGCCGGTTATCCAGAGGATTTTTTCACAATGGGAAGGAACAACGTTCTGACTCACTCTAGGTTTGTGGTAAATTTCGGATCACTTTCTGCTTTACTTAGCCTGTCCTTGTCATTATCTTTCTCTAACTCTTTGCCCTTATAATTACCATGTCTTCATCAAACATCCTTCAGCCATGAGTAGGCCTGAGCACTGTTCAAAATGACGGACAGCACTCTTTTACGTTATGCTAGATGACACACACAACCCCTTGGACAAACAATTGGTACCAGGTGCCAAGAAGCTGAAAAATTGCTCGTGCCCCAGAGTCATGATTACACTTCTAGTAGCATATTCCAAGGAAGTCATCCTGTGTACAGGAAAAGCTGCACAATGTGTGAGGATATTCAGTCCAGCAATATTTATAATAATGGAAAACCAAAAGCAACATAAAGGCCCCCTCAAAAAATTATGGGATACCCACTGGATGGAATAGTATTAAGCCATTTAGTATATGGTTGTGGCAGGAAGAGAAATGTTGCTAAGTTATACAGTGTATGAAAAGTTGAGGATACAAAATAACATAAGCATTCCCCAGGGATGTAATCAACAAACACCCAGTTCTCTTAACAAATAAAATTGGGAGGAAAAAAAAGAGAGGAAGAACTTTTAAATTGAAACAAATTAAGACATGTAGCAACCAAAAGCCTTACTTGATTCTGATTCAAACAAACTGACTTTACAAGAAAAATAAGATTTTATTAAATTACCAGGAAACTTTGAATACTTACCAGGCATTTAAAGATATTAAGGAATTATACATTTTAAGGTATGATATGGTATTGTTGTAAAGTTGAAGTTTTGTTTTTGTTTTTTAAAGAGTCTCACTTTATCACCCTTGGTAAAATGCCATGGCATTATAGCTCAGGGCAACCTCAACCTCTTGGGCTCAAGCAATCCTCTTGTCTCAGCCTCCCAAGTAGCTGGGACTATAGGTGTCCACTATCACACTCAGCTGGATTTTTTCTATGTTTAGTAGAAGCAGGGTCTCACTTTTGCTCAAGCTGGTCTCCAACTCCTGAGCTCCAGCAATTCACCTGTCTTGGCCTCCCAGAGTGCTAGGATTATAGGCATAAGCCACCACAGCCAGCCTAAGGTTCAGGTTTTTTAATAAAAAATCCTCCTTTCAGAGATATATTCTTAAAATATTTGTGGATGAAATTATACAGTGACTGGATTTTCTTCAAATCAATCTGGACTAGAGACTTGGGGAAATAAGATGAGCCAAGAAGTTATAATTATTGAAGCTGAATGATAAAGACATGAAGCTCCTTACGTTATTTTCTCTACTTTTTTGTGTTTGAAACTGTTCATAATAAAAAGGTTTTCTAAACCTGCATATGCATTAATGATTAAGATAATAAAAAAAAGATAATCAATAAATAAGCAGCCCTGGGAAGGTTATGGGACCAAACTGCCAGGGTTCAACTCCCAGCTCCCATCTCTCTGACCTTAGGCCAGTCACCAAACCTCTCTGTGTTTCAGTTAACTCTCTTCTAAATGGAGATAATGATGATCAACCTCATGTTGTGGAGATTAAATGGGTCAATAAATGTGAAACACTAAGTACTCAGCGTGTGTCACCTTTTATTCATTCATTCCACATTTGAGTATTTGCGCATCTACTTTACTAGGCTATGGAGATTCAACAAAACCAAAACAGACTTTGTATCAGGATGGAGGGACTCAGGGTGAACTTTCTCATTATCTAATTTCAAACTTTGTGTAAAGCTGAAATTTTTTATATGTTGAAGGATAGCTTCACTGAAAAAAATAAAATGAATTTTTTAATGAAATGTGTTTTTAAAACAGAGCGAGCCTCTGTTTCAGGCTCTCCCTGACCTCTGGGAGTTCCTTAGTCTGCTGTTACAGACACATTCCTCGGTCTTGGGGTGTTTCCATGCAGTGGGGCCTCTGCTTGGCCGAGATAGCAAACATCGGCCAGGTGATAAAACCGGAACGCATTTCTTGGGTGAGGGCAGTGTGGAGAAGTGGGGAGGAGGGAGAGAATGCCCCCCTGGGCCCCTATACTCCCTACTCCTTCGACCTCTTTCCCCCACCCTGCTTCCTGTGTGTTGAGTCAGGCCCAAAACAAGTGCAAGAAAGGAAAGAGCTGCTTGTGCTCGCTTCGGCAGCACATATACTAAAATAGGAAAGAGCCGCTTATTTCTTTGACAGTTAAGTTTTTTGTTTTTGTTTGGGTGGGAACACCCCAGGCACGTGATGGGAAGGAGGCGGGGGCATGGGAGGGCGGAGGTGAAGCAGACAAAGGAGCCCTAAGTGAACCTCCAGAGGACTGCTGAGCGGGTGGGCAGCCAGGAGAGGGTGCGGGGTGCAGCAGCACCGCCAGGGGGCACCCTGTCCTGCCTCCCCTGCCCGTCACGAGGTTGGCTATTTTGGCCTGCAGAGAAAAAGGACTGAGCCAGCCAGGAGCCACTGCCTGAGACCCAGAATCTGCCTTCCTCTGGCAACCAAGGGCAGGGCGGTACCCTCAGAGCTCCTTAATCTGCGTATTCTTTGATATGGACAATTGACCTTCTCACCCATAAATAAAAGCAGTTTAGAAAACTGTAATATTTTCAGTCTGATCAAACAAGTAGCTTTAAGACAGGATCCCTAGCTCCCTTCCAACGAGTTCCTATTCCTACCCTCACCCATTTAGAAATTCTGGGTGGCCACTGCCTCCAGACCACCATCTTGCCTACCTAAGGCCAGGTTAACAATCACAGCTCGGTGGCTCGCACCTGTAATCCTAGCACTCTGGGAGGCCAAAGCAGATGGATTGCTTGAGTCTAGGAGTTTGAGACCAACCTGAGCAAGAGTAAGATCCCAGGTCTACTAAAACTAGAAAAAACTACCTGCATCCTGGGATGCCTGCAGTCCCACCTACTCAGGAAGCTGAGGCAAGAGCCCAAGAGTTTGAGGTTGCTGTGAGCTACCATGCAAGGCACTCTTCCAAGGGCAACAAAGTGAGACTCTGTCTCAAAAAAAATAATAATAATCCCAGCAAACCTTATTAAGCATTTCCCATGGGCTCTGGGCAAAGAGCTTTGCGCGGGTAGACTGTTACGCTTCCGGTAAGCCGCTTGGCTTGCTCTGCGTCTTGTTCCCGTTTACATTTCCTACAGAGTGGCCTCTCAGTAAATATTAGCTGAAGTATGTACTGGAACCACATATCCCAGAATCCCAGACTACAGCCGCGCTGATCTACACACCATCCTCAGAACACACCTTGCTCTCTTGTTCTTGTTTCAGTCTACATTGCTTTTCCTCCTACCTTTTGCCATCTGGTAGATTCCCATTCATCCCTTAAAGCATAGCTCACTTGTTCTCTTCTCTGTGAAGCCTTCCCTGAAGTTCAGGCAGAGACCACTGCTTCATCCTGCAGGCTCCTCTGACCTCTGCGAACACCTCACCTTGAGCCCATCTATAGGCTATCAGGTGGCCGGAGGTGTGCACACACCATTCCTCCTGTTGTCTGGGATATTATGTATGTATATATGTATTTTAGAGACAGGGTCTCCTTCCGTCACCTAGGCTGGAATCAGTAGTATGTCATCATAGATCACTGCAACCTGGAACTCCTGGGTTCAAGTGATCCTCCACCTCAGCCTCCCAAAGCGCTGGGATTACAGGCATGAACCACCATTCCCAGCCAGAGATATTTAATCCCTTAGAGGCTGTGGTACACAATAGGTGCTCAGAGAAACCACATCTACGGATGGGAGAGTGAGGTGTATACATCTTGTGCCCTTTTCTACAAGGAACAAGAACAGCAGAGGCCTTTACTCTCCTCCCCCAAACTGCCCAGTAGCTGGGCAATAGGTGGGTCCCTGGCTGACCTAATGGGTAAAGTAGCCCTCCTCCTTTCCTTTCAGTTATCCCCCCATCCAGACTGGCTCTGGGGGGTCTCCAACATCAGGGAGGGAAGGGCTTGGAGGCCTGCTGAACTTCTTTCCCTGAGGTCACGTCTTTGGGATACAGAGTTACTGCTTGGAGGAAGGAGCTGTGACTCAGCCTACTGAGGGTGGGGTCTGACAGGTTTACTGTCCTGGAGCCTGAACTCGGGAGCCAGGGTCCTGCCATGCTTCAGCCTCTCCCCTGCTCTGCCGTCACAGACACCTTTGAATCAGGCTAGATGGGATCTCAGAGACTGTGGGTTCCAGACAACTGAAGGCCCAAGGGAATTGGGGAAAGATGTTCCAGGGGCACAAATGTCTGATGGTCCTGGGCCTGGCCTAATGATTTTCCTATGCACTATACAAGCCACGGCAAATCTGAAACACCCTAGTCAGGGCTCCTCCAGTCCCATGCACTGTGTCCACTCTAGGCCCTTGTCATCTTACCTCTGGACTGTCACCATAACTGGTTTTCCTTCCACCAGCACATCCTCCACACAACCAACAGAATACTCCAAATATCAAATCTAATTTTAAAACCCTTCCATCCTCCAGCCACTGAATCAAGTACCCATTCTTACCTGCAAACGCACAAGGGCTGGTCCCTTTTCACTTTTTCTTTTTTTTTAGAGACAGAGTCTCACTTTATCACCCTCAGTAGAGTGCTGTGGCATCACAGCTCACAGCAACCTCCAACTCCTGGGTTTAGGCAATTCTCTTGCCTCAGCCTCCCGAGTAGCTGGGACTACAGGCACCTGCCAAAATGCTCGGCTATTTTTTTGTTGTTGTTTTTGCAGTTTGGCTGGGGCTGGGTTTGAACCCATCACCCTCGGTATATGGGGCCGGCACCCTACTCACTGAGCCAGAGGCGCCTTTCTCCCTTTTCACTTTCTTAGCCCTCCCTTTGCCATCACTCCCTCCACCCACTTTATGGTCTAGACGCTTTTGTGCTCCCTTGCTCTTGCACACACTCTGCTTCTCCACCTGAGGCACCCAGCCTTGAAGGCCCAGCTCAAATGTCACTTCTTGGTGAAGCCTTCCCTGATGCCCTGGGAAAGTTAATGTACCAGTTAAAAATGCCCTCAGCTGAAAGCAATGGAAAACCCAACAAGAGTAATGATTCTTACCCTAGGTTGCCATTAGAATTACCGAAGGAGTTTTTAAAATTCCCATCACTAGATATATTCTGGATAAGCTCAATCAGAATCTCTGTGGGTGAACCAAGGCATCAGTAGTTTCAAAACCTCCTGTATTCTAATGTGTAACCAAGTTGAGAAGAACGGAGATGGGGATTATCTGTCTCCCATCATGAAGGATTATGGGAGGCAGCCGATTACTGTTGTTGGCTGCTTGGCTCAGTGATCCCCAGGCCAATGTCTCAGTGACATTCTTCACCTTTCCTTTCTGCTTTGTTGCCTCATGCTCACAAGTTGGCTAGAGTTGACCTTTTCATGCTCAAAGCAGGGAGAAAGTAGTCAGGAGAAGAACAGGGTCCAGCCCCATCCTATGAAAAAATCAAAGACTATCCCAGAAACCCCTTCCACAGACTTCCACTTAGATGTCATTGACCAGAATTGAGCCACCCTTAGCTGCAAAGGTGATTGGAAAAGTAAGCAACAGGATTTCTGATGAGCTGAGAAGGCCAATCAGGTTCACTCACCAGGGACTGAGTACATTGCTACTCCCAGATCTGTGTGTGTTATGACGAAGTCAGCGAGGGCTACCAAGTGGGCAGCCAGCAGCTTCTGCCACCTTACTTATTTCTCCCCATGTGCTTCAAAGCTCCTACACAGGTCAGTTAGGGCAGACACCATATCAATGCATCGTGGAGACGTGTTGACATGTCCACATCTCCCTTTAGACTGGCAGTTCTCAACTTACACTGCACACTAGAAATACCGGAAGAGCTTCTGAAAGCTATCAGTGCCTACACCCCTTGCACAGAGATTTCGATTTCATTGGTCCAGATGAAGCCCCAGCATAACTAACTCTTAAAAGTCCCCCAGTGATGTTCTTAATGTGCTACAGACCCAGTACCGTAGGAACAGCATCTGTAGCCCCTTCACCGTGCACAGTACTTGGAACACAGGGCTCACAGGAAATTCCCACCAATAAATGGGCAAATGAATGAATGGCAGAGAAGGATTTCCACTCCAAGTCTGTTGATCCCCAGGCTGCAGTGCACACTGTACTAACTGTGGTTCCTGCCTCCCTCAACTCTCCCTTCTTTGCTGAGTCTTGCCCTAATTAACCTCCCTTAATGAACCACATGCACAGCTCCAGGCAGACTCACATATGTGCATAGACTCCTGCTTCTCCTGCAGCAGCCGTACTGCAGGGCCCAATCCCACTCTCTCCTGCAAACTGCCCTCATCTGAGAAGGAGATAACGCTTCTTCAAGAGTCAGGCTCAACTCTGGTGTCTTAACGAAACCTCCTTCCACGTGTGAGAGAAGAATGGGAGGAGTGAACGGAGCCCTGAGCTTTCTATCCCACATGTAGCCATAATCCCAAGATGGACACCAAGTTTCCAGGGGCAGAGTATCTGGCCTAACTAACTAGCAATGCACAGAGAAAACTTTTGCTTCTCCTGCCCCAGTCTAGAAAATGTATCTTATCTGATTCCTTGGACAAATATGAGTCTGTGAAATGCCCCTGCTGACATCACAAGACTGAATGAGTCAGTGGTGAGCACATCCTCAGAGATGGTATCATCTGGCATCTGGTTCTGGCCCCATCACGCTTTGGAAACTGCTTGCTCAAAGGTAACCTACAAGGCCAGCTGCACGTGCAGGTGGCTTGTGTGGTTGCACAAGACCTCTCCTTGTGCTCAGAAAGGGCTGTGTACTTGTTTTTATACTTAGCTGTCATTGTCTTGAAATTCATAACAGCTTTTAAACAAGGAGAACTGCACTTGCATTTTGTACTGGACTCTACAATTACGTGTCCAGTCTTAGTCACCCACATTGCCTGTAGTTGTAGCTACTTGGGTGGCTGAGGTGCGAGGCTCTCTTGAGCCCAGAAATTCAAGGTTACAGTGAATTATGATCAGGCCACTGCACTCCAGCCAGGATGAGACAGTGATATCTTGTCTCACAAACAAAAAAGGAGGGGGGAATAAAATGGATTATCCACATGAATATTCCTATCCATTAACCCTGGTCATTCCTGCCCCTCCAGAGCATAGGAGGGGAAGTAGAGGGAAAACCTGGCTTGGCTACTGAAATCACAGAGAAAGCTTCACAGTGTGTTCTGGAAGACAGTAAGCATTAAACCAGCATTTGCACAGCTCTTCACAAAGCACTTCCATGTCCACTCAGCCTTGGCAGATCCTCTCAACCCTGCAGCAGTGTTTTCACTGGCTAAGACAGATGCGAGGGCTCAGTGAGTAAGGTGACATGCTCGAACCAGGTACAAATCCTGTCCTCTGGCTTCAAATCCTTCCTTTCCACCACCCAGTGAAATCAGGAGAGGTGGCAGGGCTGGGAAGATGGTTGGGATGTTGAGTCCCTGGGCAGATTCAAGCCCTGTTTGGTTCCCAGGCATAAAGGAGAGTTCAAAATGCCAACTTGGGGGCCCAGGACTCCAGTTTCCTGAGGGAAATGAGTCACTTCCAATCCAGAATACAAAATCAGCAGGGAAACTCAGAGGTGACCATATCAGACTTCAGGTGCTCAAAGAACCCTTTTAACTTCTAGAGAGGCCATCAACCCACCACAGGAGAACAACTAAAAGGGAACCACAGCATCCCCTGGCAGGCAAGAGGGATGGGCACTGTGAGAGCCAGGAGATGAGGTCCTCAGAGAGCCATTTGCCAAAGAAAAGGCTTAGGGAAGTTGGCTCACCAGGAAAGAAGGTGACTCAGTAGGAGGGTAGAGGAGAGTAGGGGGAGAGAGGAGGCGGAGATACAGGCTGCTGTAGTCAATAGATGTAAGATGGGGCCCTCCCCCTTCTGCACACCACGTTCTTCTATACGGCTAGACTCTGGTCCAGGAGGAGGGTTCTGGGAGGCAAAGTCCCAGCCCCAGCCAGAAAAGGGGTGATGAAAGATGGCAACGTCAGAGATGAGGCAGGGGATGGAAATGGGGCCTGGTCTCCCCATGGCAGAGTTCATCAGGGTCCAGGATCTGCCCTGTCTTGGCATCCGCCTGGCCAAGCCATGGCTCAGGTATCTGACACCTGGGCTCAGAGTCACATGCCAGGAAACCCAACACTCTTGGGCCCCAGCCCCCAACTTCCCATAGCTACAAGCAAACAGGGCTTCTGGAGGAGGAAGTGGGTCTCCAGAACTGAGCGGCAGGGTGGCCACTTCCTGGGAGAGGGCAGCAGCACAGGAGAAGGCTCTGCCACCAACAGGGGTGAGAGGAGGAGGGGGAAGAGGAGGGAGGACATGCTGGGCAGAGGCAACAGAACTGGGCCAGGCAGAGGGGTGGGTGCTCCCGGAAAAGGAGTTGATGGGCTTAGAAGGCAGCGCCAGCAGTACATCTTACCTAGTTATCTGGCCTAGCTGGACACCCTGAAATCCTATCACGGATCTGTCCCTCTTGTCTCCAGCACGCAAGTGCCAGCCAGACCCTCTGGTGCCTACCTGACCCATCTGGCACCCACCCAGGTAGGTAGGGAGAAGAACTTTCCTTCAATAAGGGAAATCAATACATGGACAGCAGCAGAAGCTCAGAAACCCGTAGGCCCAGAATGGCCCTGGACCGAGAAACCTCAAAGATTAACTTTCTAGGCTCAACAGACCCTAAGGTCTCAAGCTCAGGGGAACATTTACCCAAAGAGCCCTATTGAGGAGCCCCAGATTAAAAAGACCCCAAGGAAGAACAAAGAAAGTCATTCAGATCTGAGAGAACCACCCCACCTCCCCACCCCCCGAAGCAAGGGCCTCGGCCCAAAGAGGCTCCATTGAGGGACCTCAGAAGAGCCAGCTGGCAGCGGGGGTGGGGTGGTCTTCACTGACGCTTCCTCTGTGTGGTCTTTTCTTCCACAGATCCTACTCCACTCCAGGACTATGCCAGTCTGTGGCCATGCTCAGTCACCTCCTATGCCTCCTGCTGGTGACAGGCACAGGTGGTGCCATGCCCAGGCCCCGGGCAGTTCCCCAGGGCTGCTACGTTGCCGAGGAAGCTGGTGAGCGGACGTTCCGCTGCAGCCGGGCGGGCCTGAGCGCTGTGCCCACTGGCATCCCCAACAACACCCGCAAGCTGTACCTGGATGCCAACCAGCTGGCGTCAGTGCCAGCTGGTGCCTTCCAGCACCTGCCTGTCCTGGAGGAGCTGGATCTGTCCCATAATGCCCTCACCCATCTCTCGGGGGCCGCTTTCCAGGGCCTCGGGGGCACTTTGCGCCACCTTGATCTCTCCGCCAACCAGCTGGCCTCGGTGCCTGTGGAGGCCTTCATGGGGCTGCAGATTCAAGTGAACCTGTCTGCCAACCCATGGCACTGCGACTGTGCCCTCCAGGAGGTGCTCAGGCAGGTGAGGCTGGCACCAGGCGCGGGGACAGGCATTGTGTGTGGCCCTGGAGCTCGCCCAGACCTCGTGGGGCAGGAGTTCCTGCTGCTGGCTGGAGAGGAAGATCTGTGCGGGGCAGGGAGGGGTGGGGCCCGCAGGGGTACAGACGTGGCCCTGCTGGTCACCATGGGGGGCTGGCTGACGCTAGTGATGTCTTATCTGGTTCACTACGTGTGGCAGAACCGGGAGGAGACCCGGCGCTCCCTCAAGCAGGCGCCTGTGCTGCCGGTGCGCGCCACCCTCAGCGCAGCAGAGGACTCCTCCACCCTGAGCACAGGGGTCTGACGCGGCCCCCACCCTCTCACCCAGATACTCCTTCCTTTCCTCTGTCCCCTCCCTCTATCCCCTCTGCAGCCCCAACCCACCCTCACTCCTGTCTCCCCTAAGCACCTGGTCTCTCAACTCATCTTTGGCACCTGGATTTTTGGGCGCCTATCCTGTGCCTAGATTGCGCTAGACTCAGAAATAACTAAAGCTCTCAAGTCCACGGTCGGGGGCGGGGAGTTATGTGACAGAACAGAGACCGACAGCAGGCGGCGCAGCGGCGGGAGTGTCACGGAGGGCGTGCACCCGCCCGAGGGCCATCCCAAAGGCTTCACTGCAGGGACGTGTGAAGCGACTCTCTGGGCAGAAAAGACGGGAGGGACCCTACAAGAAAGGTCATGGATAAGGCAAGGAAGATGCAAAACAATTTGCAATGTCTGGGCAGCGGCAAAACCTACCTCGAGGCTGGTAAGAGGAAGCTGGAAGGCATGGAAGGACCAAGCTGAAAGTGAGGGAAGAAGGGGTGGGGGGGCGGTAGCTGGGCTTAAAAATACTTGTAGGCTCCTTTTTCCTTCTTCCTCTGCCTCTGAGAAGCTCCCCCTCACTCCTTACCTCTCACATCCTCAGGCTTCTATTCCTGGGCCCTCTACTGAGGACTCTGACTCAGGGTCCCCTGCTTCCTTTCCCAAAGACTCCCCATCTCTCTACTCTCTCCTTTATGTCCCAGTGGGTTTCAAGAGCTCTTTCTCTTGGAGAAAAAGTGGTTTCCTTCATGACTGAGCTGGGAACAGGTGACTGGAGAGCTGGGAGTAGTGAGAAGACCCCAAAACATCACTGGACAACTCAATAAAGTCACTTTTGGCTCTGCTCCCGTAGCTCAGCGAGTGGGGCGCTGGACACATACACTGAAGCTGGACACATACACCAAAAAATAGCCAGATGTTGTGGCAGGCACCTGTAGTCCCAGCTACTCGGGAGGCTGAAGCAAGAGAATTGCTTAAGCCCAAGAGTTTAAGGTTGCTGTGAGCTGTGATGCCATGGCACTCTACTGAGGGTGACATAGTGAGACTCTGTCTCAAAAAAAATAAAAAGAAATAAAATAAAATAAAGTCACTTTTATGAATGCCCCTGATTTCTCTTATTACTCATCTACTGAGCATGCGTGGCCTGGGTTAAGCATGGGAGAGGCACCAAGCTCTCTCCCACTGCTTCCACCACCCCTATTTTGAGGATGCTCCCCCTGGGCTGAATGCCAGTTTCCTCTCTCTCTTCCTGCCTCCCAGTTCCCAATACCAGAGTCCATCTGCAGGGTAAGCCAGGACCTATAACGATGGAACTGGAAGGATAGAGGATGAGAGGGAGGCTGGAAGGACAAACAGGGAGGAGGGAGAGCAGGCAGTGTCCAGGCATTAGTCATCCTTCAGCAGTCTGCAATCTGCTGGCCTAGCCAGCCTCCCTAGGGCCCAGGAAGGGGAGAGGGAGGCTGTGACCCTCTTGGTGATCTGTCTTTTCTTTTTTTTTTTTTGTAGAGACAGAGTTTCACTTAATCACCCTCGGTAGAGTGCCATGGCATCACACAGCTCACAGCAACCTCCAACTCCTGGGCTTAGGCGATTCTCTTGCCTCAGCCTCCCAAGCAGCTGGGACTACAGGCTCCCACCACAACGCCTGGCTATTTTTTTGTTGCAGTTTGGCCAGGGACGGGTTTGAAACTGCCACCCTCAGTATAGGTGGCCAACACCCTACCCCCTGAGCCATAGGTGCCACCGGTGATCTGTCTTTTCTCTCAGCAGGAATTGGGGCAGGATGTAGGGAGAAAACATATGCATGCCAAGTTAATAAAAGAACGCCTTGGGGAGGGTGAGACTCCCCTGGCTGAAGGAGGGGGCCACATGATGTAGTCCTATGACCAAAAACGCTTCTCAAGAAACCCAAAGGGATCAACACTGTCTCCTGCCTCCATTCAGGATGGTCCACTCACGTGGCCTCCATAGAAGAGAGATGCTCTAGGGAAGTTAATGGGAGCCTGAATGGAAATTGAAGATAAGAGCCATTGAACCAGGGCTCCACCCTGCTTGGGCAGAGGAACCCACTGCCTGCCCTGGTCCCTCTGCCTGGTCCTGACTTCCCATCTCATTCCAGGTCCCCCACTTCTACCCTTCCTCTCTCCATCATTCAGAGTCCCTCCAAAACCACTTCAAGTCCTAGCTCCCTAACATCATCCAGGAAGCCCCTTTACTCATCTCAGAAAATCTTGGCGCTCCCTCCTCCCCATCATCTTTCTCAGGTGACTTGGACCTGCCCACTTACAGATCTGCTCAGGGATGTCCAGTTCTTTCAGACATAGGGTATGGGAAGTTTCGAGATGTAGCTTTGCAGTTTTTGGCCGGGGCCAGGTTTGAACCTGCCACCTCCGGTATAGGGGGCTGGTGCCCTTTTCCTTGAGCCACAGGCGCCACCCACGAGATGTAGCTTTGACCTTCCATCCCAGCCACACCCTGTCCCTAGCCTTGGGATCCTGGCCCCATTCCAGTCCCTCCCCTGCAACTCTCAAAGTCTGTCCCACTCAGCTCACCCACCCTTACTGGAAACAGGCGGGACACATGTCACCGGGTTCTAGAAAACAGATCCTGCAGACCTTTGGGGGTGGGAGGCTGGGGAATAGCAGAATCCTGTGTCTCT
The DNA here is from genome assembly GCF_027406575.1 of Nycticebus coucang. Classification (NCBI taxonomy): domain Eukaryota; kingdom Metazoa; phylum Chordata; class Mammalia; order Primates; family Lorisidae; genus Nycticebus; species Nycticebus coucang. The sequence goes on from NC_069797.1 coordinate 55,789,772, forward strand.
ATGATTGGTGTCCATTCCTGGAGCCTCATTCAATTCTCCAATGTCTTAAGCAGCAGAGACTGCACCTTTAAGGTACAGAGAGCCAGCTCCCCCAATCCTAACATCTAACCCCATTCTCCCAGCTCTGAGCTCAGAGCAGGAAAGGATCAGGGAAGGGAGCTATTCCCGTAGCCCAGATCAGGAATCAGGGCATCCTGACACCTGGATAATAAACCTTCCACCACTTCCCCCTGGCTCAGGCTCCTTTCTCTATGGAAAGCCAGAATAGGAGGAAAGGCAGAGGGAGGACAAATGGGGCAGAAGATGGGGGATGGGGAAGTAGCAGGGGAAATGCTTCCCTAGCAAGAGACCCCTTCACCCGCAGCCAGTTGGGGGGTCCCTGAATCAGAACTCGGTGGGCGGAGGATGTCAGAGGCTGTGGCTTCAGCTCAGCCCATCACAGGAGACTGGCGAGGCGTGCCTTCACACACTCAGAGAGGCTCCTGCCCTTCCCTCGGCACCCTGGCCTCTGGCTTGTGTGTCCACTGAGCAGGCAGAAGGTAGCGTAACTGGCTTCACCCCCATCCTCAGCTCTGCCAGGGCCCAGGCACCATAGGAAAGGGCCCTGGTGAGGCAGCTGGAAGGCCTCAGTGAAGCTGCCCCCACCTCAAGCCCTTCTGCCTGATACAGAGGAAGAGAAACAGTACACTTTTGACCCTACATCAAGCCTAGACTTTCCCACTAGGATGGGCTGGAGCCCAGAACAAAACTGCCAGGCATCAAGAGAGCCCTGCCAGCTGCCCGGCCCAGCTCCAAGCTTATAACTCTGGTTCCTGCATAAAACTAGTTAAAAATACTATTTATAGTAGCAAAAATTATATTAGAGATAGTCAGAATAACAGCAGAGAGAAATGACAGCCTGATAGCAAGGAGGGAAATTATTAAAAGTGTAAGAACTCAAAAATCATTTTAGTAGGGCATTCTAGTGTCTCTCAAATGGTTGTGTGTGAAAAACTGATTCTCTCTGCCTCAAAGGAACCTAGGGGCCTTGGCAAAATGCATAACGTTAATCACATTGACTTTGGATTACCTGCGGGAAAGGTCAGATCTCAGCAGCAGGAAACAAGTGATGCATGTAAGAACGAATTTCTATCCTATTAGGACTGAAGAATGCAGAACAATGGTTGGAAAATGCTCATTCCACCTCATCTACCCCCTTGTTCCTTCCTCCCTCAGGTCCAAGACCTGCCCCCACGCAGAACAAGCCAACTCTTTCTTGGGTACACAGCCCTTTGGATAGAAAATGGCTCTGGAGTCTCTAGCACTTAGGGTCAGCACATCATTGTTCTTCTCCGTTCTTGTCTGTCTGTCCCTTTTTATGCCCCACTACCACCAACCACGCATGCGCGTGTACACACCTGTGCCTGCCTCAGGCCCCTGCAATTCAGTTGATTTTCTCCCGGTCACAATACTCATTTCTGCACTCTGGACAATTACTATTCTTCTCTTTTAGAACACTAAAGAGAACTTAGATTCTCACACTTATACTAATGTCTGAGGTCAGCCTTCACTTCTCATTCACTTTGGGGGCCAGGGCAATTTATCAGGGAACATTCCCTGTAGAAGGTGTGTAGGAACAAACTCAGATTATGTCCTGTAGGACTAAAAGATGATCCAAGATCATCAAGGCCAGGTGTGGTAGCTCCCTGTTAATTCTAGCACTCTGGGAGGCTGAGGCCTGTGGATCGCCTGAACTCATGGGTTCGAGACCAGCCTGAGCAAGATCAAGACTCTAAAAAAAAGCCAGGCATTGTGGCAGGTGCCTATAGTCCCAGCTACGCAGGAGGCCGAGGCAAGGGGATTGCTTGAGCCCAAGAGTTTGAGGTTGCTGTGAACTATAACATCATGGCACTCTACCCAGGGTGACAAAGTGAGACTCTGTCTCAAAAAAAGAAAAAGAGGCCGGGCATGGTGACTCAAGCCTGTAATCCTTGCACTCTGGGAGGCCAAGGCAAGTGGATTGCTTGAGCTCATGAATTCAAGACCAGCCTGAGCAAGAGCGAGACCCTGGCTCTACTAAAAATGAAAAACTGAGGCAAGAGGATCACTTGAGTCCAAGTTTGAGGTTGCTGTGAGCTATGATGCCATAGCACTGTACCCAGGATGACAGCTCGAGACTCTGTCTCAAAAAAAAAAAAAGAAAGAAAGAAAAAAGATCAAAAGAGACTGCAGCCATGGTGAATACCTTGTGAATACCTCTGTCCCAGTTGTGGGCAAATGTCAAAACTCCCTGGACACCCACAACCTTAGACATTATTGTACATGATCTAGAAAACCTGAAGGAGGGGTGAGCTGCGGGGCAGGGGGAGGAGGTGGGTCAGGATTCCATGCCACATGAAAGGGCCTGGCACAGAAGGGCATGACCCACCCGGAACCACACAGGCTGCTCAAGGATCTTCATTTTACAAAAGGGTCCAGAGAGGAGCAGTAAGTTGTCCAAGGTCACACAGGGAGTCAGGAAAGAACCAGGACTAGAAACCACAGGGCCTCTGTCCTTCTGGGACACACATATATTCCCTCTCCAAGGGAATGAGCTGAAGGAGAGATTGGGAGAAACAAGAGTGGGCCCAGGGACATGGGCCCTACCCACTCACAGATTCTGAGTCCCACCTCGCCCCAACCACCCCGGGAAGAAGCCAGAGCAGCCCTTCCTAAAGAGGCTTCCAGGAAGCACGGAGCATCTGAATGTGGCAAAGAGACCGTGGAGACACTGAAGGTGGCCATGCTGGAGAAGGGGGCAATGCCATAGGGGGAAGGGCAGTCCTGTCCTCACTGCTGTGGGGCTCAAGGTTAGGAATCTCCAAGATGCTTCCCTGCCCAGCCTCCATCCATGCACACTTGCCCTGCTCCTTCCCTCCCACAGCCCCACTCTCCCCTGCCTCCCTGTCCAGCCTTACACCAGTTCCCTTAGTAGTACTTTTCTAAAGACTTTTCCATCTATCCTTTTACACGAATCCCACGAGGAAGGCTAAATTGCTGTTGCAATCGCTGTTTCATAGTGTTTCGGAAACCATACCATGGACAAGTCCAACAGCTCACCCTAGTCGAATCTGTGCACAACGCCCAGATTTTGAGACTCCCAGCAGGCATTTTTCCTCACAGCTCCACTGCTCCTGGAGTTCTCCCTCACTCCACCAGGGCTCCCTCCTTTCATTCTCTTGAATCTCCTCCCCTCCTCCCCCTGCCCTGTTGACTGCTGACCTGAGCAGGGCATCATGATCTTTCACCTCAAGCAGCCAATCCCTGGGGAGAAGGGCTGGGTGGCAGACGGATCATGAGGGAGAGGGGGAGAAACAGCACTCCCAGGGACGGTTCCCTTACCTCAGGGCCAGGTGTTTGGAGCCAAGCTGAAATCTGGAAGTTTGGGGTCCCCCATTTTTGTTTGGGCTGTGCCCCCAGACCAGCTGGTGACTCCACCCCCTCCTGGGCCCCTCTCGACCCCTATTTCACACCCTTCCTGCTGTGAAGTGTGTATGGAGTGTGGCTCCATAACACCTGCACCCTCCACCCACTCCTCCCCTGACAGGGAAGCCACACCACGTGTGTGAGGGGTGGGAAGGGAAGTGCCCCATTTCTGACCCTCACAGACATCCCCATTCAAAGACAAGAAGTTCCTGTAGTCCCAGCTCCTTGGGAGGCTGCGGCAAGAGAATCACTTAAGCCCCCTTATGTCCCCTTCCCCTCACAGATCCTAATGCCCATCAGAAAATGTAAGAAGTTGAGTTCCCCCTACACACACACCCCAGACACTTCCCTGAGCATCTTTCCCTGGCCAGGAGAGTTTGAGGAAAGGAGCAGGCTGTCAAGCCCCAGAAAAGGACCTCTGTGCCTGGGAGTGGGAAACGCACTGAGTGAAGTTATGTTGAGACAGATGGAGAGGGGTAGAGTCCTGGGACGGGCCCCAGGGGTTTCTTTTGGGCGCTGCAGGCTGAGGTGGAGGATGGACGAGCCGCAGAGCTGAAAGACCTGACTTGGCAGCGGACCGCCTGCGGAGAGTGGTGGGCGCAGCTGGACAGGACGCAGGGCTGCGGGACTCTACGAGGCAAGGGGGCGGAGGTGGGAGGGGCTGTGTGGAGTGGGAGGGGCTGCCGGGTGCCAGGCCTGGGTAGGGATCGTGTCCAGGCACCGAGATGGGTGGGACTACGGACCAAGAGGCGGGGCTTAAGCCGGCTGTGGGCAGGGCTGCAGGCAGGTGGAACCAGAGGTGGACCGGGTAGGACTTGACCCTCCTTCCTATCCTGGGAGATTGGCCACCTGATGAGGCTTCCTCAAGTGGAAGGAAAGGCTGGGCCCTTGCCCTTATGGAATTGCCACTCTCAGCAGGGAAACCTGCTTCCCCCCTTCAGGAAGTTCCCAGTTTCTCTAATTTCAGAAATAACTAGTTAGCTCCGCACTTCATCTCTCTCCCAGGTGAATCAGGCCCTGGATCCAAAGGAGCCAGTGGTTCTGAGAAGGAAGGCTGGGAGGGATGAGAACAGAGTCCTCTAAACCTCCAGGAGACTTCTAGCAAACTCTATTCTATGCTGGCTGGGATTCTCCTCTAAATCCTGGGGGCTCTGTGTAGTGAAAGGTCAGGAAAGAGGATGAGGGCAATCCCTGGCTGGCCAGGTCTACTAGTTTAGATCTAAAGACACCAAGCAGGGTCTACCACATGGATTCCGGTGCAAAAGGAAAATGCAGGGCTCCTTGTAAAAAAAAAAAAAAAAAAACATTAAGAATTATATTCAAGGCCAGGTGCTGTGGCATGCCTGTAATCCCAGCACTTTAGGAAGCCAAGAAGGGGGAATTGCTTGAGGCCAGGAGTTTGAGACCAGCCTCAGCAACTAGCAAGACCCAATCTCTACCACAAACATTTAAAAACTAGACAGGCATGGTGGTGTATGCCTGTGGTCCCAGCTGCTTGGGAGGCTGAGGCTGGAGAATTGCTTAAGCCCAAGAGCTTGAGATCAGCTTTTAAGACAGCAGCAGCAGGGCATTAAACTGATCTATGCAGCTGCAAAGATTGCATGCCCATGAAGCCAGCCCTGGTAATAAGCTACAGGCAGAGTGAAGCAGGGTGCAAACCCCATTGTCCCCCTTTCCAAGAAAAAGGGCTAGGTGTGGCAGCTCACGCCTATAATCCTAGCACTCTGAGACACCAAGGCAAGTGTATGCAGGAGCTCAGGAGTTCAAGATCAGGCCGAGCAAGAGCAAGACCCCATCTCTAATAAAAATAGAAAAACTAGCTGGCAGTAGTGGCACTCACCTGTAATCCCAGCTACTGGGGAGGCTGAGGCAAGAGGATTGCTCAAGCTCAAGAGTTTGAGGTTGCTGTGAGCTATGACACCACAGCACTCTACCCAGGGTGACAGAGGGAGATTCTGTCTGGAAAGGAATGGAACAGAACAAGAGGAGCAAGCCCACCCACCACCCAACTCCGGCTCATTTTTCCTAAAAGAAAGATTCCTTCCAGGAATCTCCTCTTATCCTCTCCTGGAGGAGAAAGAATGAATCTACAGCCCACTTCCTTGTATCCCCACACAGGTGGGAGTTAGCCCCAGCTCCCAGAGCCCCCTTACAATCCCCTACCCCCACACAAAGGGAGAGCATGCCCCTGTCCCGCTGAGGAAGAAACAGCAGCTGCTGGCCATGTCCATGGAGAAAGGGATCCTTCCCCAGCAGACAGAGCTGGAGAGGGAGTATGGTGAGGGTGAGCTTAGAGGATGACAACTAGGATAAAAGGCGTTTGAGGTCATCCAGCTCCACTCCCGTACTCATGGACGAGCACTCTGAGGTTCAGAGAGTGTCAGGAACTTTAAGGCCACACAGCAGGCTCCTAACAGAGCTCTCCACAGAATTTAGGTTTCCAGATTCTTAACCCTTGCCCATTTCTGCTAGACTGTAGCACTGTTGCACTGTAGCACTGTAGCTCCTCTGCTGCCTGTAGCGCTAACAGGCAAGGATGGGGTCAGGGGCTGAAATTTAAAATTTTACTGTAGACTACCCTGAAGCTGGTGTCTCCCCAAATGCAAAGCATCCTGTGATGTTTTTTCTTTCCTGTGTAGGTGGAGACCTTCCTGGACTAGAATTCCTTCCAGGAGGGAGCTGGGAGCCTTCTGTCTTCAGTTCAAACTGTTTGGGGCTTCTGGAGCAAAGAGCTGAAGGTGACACAGGCTCTGATGGTCCTCTGTGGCCTTGACATACAATGGGACAGATTCCTTTACACCCAGAAGCCAAATGCCTTAACCCCACTCTGTGTGCTCTGGTGCTAGCCAACAGCACCAGCTCTCCAGACATTTTTGTCCACCAAAGATCCCCCTTCCTGGCCCGACCATGGCTTAGGAAATGAGCTTGGGGAATCTGGAAAAAACAGAACCTTTGGATCCAAGCTTTCTTTAGCTTGGAAGGCTCCATCAAGGACCCAGTCTTTCTCCCTTTTTTTAATTTGGGATTAATATGATGGTACATATGATTAGGTGACATTATTTGTGTTTGCAAGGTAAAGTCCAACATATGAGTTATTGTTGACTCCTCCTTCAACCAGAAAATGTGGCATATACCCCTACACTGTACCCCAAAGGTGGGAACTTCCAAACCCCCTCACCACTCCCCTTTTCTTGAATTTAATTGTGTTTTTCTCTTGTGTGGGCTTGTAGTTGTTGATCTACTATTTTCAGATTAGTACTGAATACATGGGATGCTTGCTTTTCCATTTTTTTCTTTTTATTTTAGACAGAGTCTCATTATGTCACCCTTGGTAGAGTGCCATAGCATCACAGCAACCTCCAACTCTTGGACTTAAGCGATTCTCTTGCCTCAGCCTCCCAAGTACCTGGGACTACAGGCACTACCACAATGCCCAGCTATTTTTTTGTTGCAGTTGTCATCACTGTTGTTTAGCTGGCCTGGGCCGGGTTCAAACCCACCTGCCTCGGTGTAGGTGGCCAGCGCCCTAACTACTGAGCTATGGGCACCGAACCTGCTTTTCCACTCTTGAGATACTTAGAAAAATGTCCTCTCTCTCTCTTTTAATTTTTTTCTTTCCTTTTTTTTATTCTGTAGACTTCCTCTGTGGTCGAAGAACTTAGTCTCCTTAGCAAGGATCTGGGAGCTCCATCCCATCAGCAGTGTCTAGCTATCACAACTAAAGAGAAGAGCTCCTCTCCCATCAGTCATGAAGTGGACAGGAGCTCCAACACCTGGTCCCACTCCATCAGCATGGGCTGGGGAAGAGGTGAGATCCTGGGAGGATCAGCTGACAAGCTCCAACACCTGGTCCCACTCCGTCAGCATGGGCTGGGGAAGAGGTGAGATCCTGGGAGGATCAACTGACAGTGGAGGCTTCTCAGGGTTTGTGATGGGAGCTGGCAGTGGCCTCCTTCCCCCAAACAGCTTGGGGATTGACATTAGAGGGCTGGGGACTTGATGCTGAGTTTGGCGCACTTACTTGGAGCTGAACACAGATGTCTGCTTAACTGGGACTTTGGGGATGTCTTGGACTCCAAAGCTGATTTCAGAAGAAACCTCCAACCTTTTTAAAGGGTAAGAAAAGAGTGTGGGAGTTTTACTTTGTTTAGAACGGAGAATTTATGGAAGTATAGCTCACAATCTATGACGTGCACCCCAAAACTCCCAACCTCCCATGTGAGATACAAAGCACAATGTCCCTGGCAAGCGTTCTTCCTGCCCCTGCTCCAGGCGGTCATGCCCCCATCCCTGTCTTTCTTCACCCCTAACCATTCTGCCTCCTTCCATTCATAGAAGGTCTGGAAATGTTTGTGTGGGGGTCACTTCCCCCAAATTCTCCAGTCATCCTACGTGCTATGAGCAGCCTCCACGTCCTATGTAGTATAAGAGTGTTCTTGAACCGTCTACACGCCCTGGTCACTCCCAGACTGCTAGGTTCTTCTGTTCTGGCCAGGCTCAGTGCTTTCCACCTGCCTGAACTCAAGTAAAGTACTCTGCCCTTCTCTCTTTCCTCTTCGCCCTCTTCCTGCGGGAAAAATCAACAGTAATAAAAGGAAATGGGTAAGGAAATAATGCCCTGTCCCAACGTCTGTGTTTGTCTGAATCGCGCTCTGTGGATCAGAGAGACGAGAAGTTTCGCAGAGAGCAAGTGGCCGGGACTTCCTCCCCCAAGTCAATTCTCTTTTCTGATCCCGGCCTCCAGGCAAACCCACACGGATGGATCCCAAGCTTGATCCCCAGATCTGGGTGATTAGCGCCCGTCACTACCTTGACCGACCACCAGAGGGAAGCGGAGAGCAAGGCCCGCCACCAGCCTACGCGCCTCCTGCTTCAGTATTACGGCGCTTTTAATCGAGCTAAAGAGTTCCTACCTGTCAGTCTAACTTAAATATCTTACAGCACAACTTAAATTCTCTCCCAGATTTCTAGGAACATAAACCGGGACTCTGATGAGAAGCCCCTGGATCTTAAAGGGATTCTGAGGTGTAGCCATAAGACTATGGGGGATGGGGATGGGAGGGTGAAAAAGAGACCCGGCGTCCTGGATGGGAGGGAGGAGCGCACAGGGACAGGCCCGAACGTGGGTATTTCCGTTCCAAAAGCACAACTTTCAGCTTGTCTGACCCCACAAGCCAATGTTATTTTCCCTCTGCCTTGAACCCTCAACACCCCCTGCTTGGAACATCATTAGACAGTTTAAGCTCAACCTGTGGGTCGCGACCCCTTTGTAACAATGAAAATACATCCTGCATATCAGAAGTAGCAAAATTACAGTTATGAAGTAGCAACGAAAATAATTGTATGGTTGGGGTCACCACAACATGAGGAAAGCACATGAGGAACTGTATTAAAGGGTCGCGGCATAGGAAGATTGAGAACCACTGGTTTAAGGGGAGGATGCCACGGCGGGATGGAGGCGGGGTGGGGGCGGGACGAGGAAGATAAGGAGGACTTGCCTGGCCAATGCTCTGAGATCAGAGGAAGGCCAGAGAAAAGCGAGGAAAAAGGCTTGAGGGCCAGAGCGGCGCGAGCCGGCCAGCGGGACTCTGCGGGTCCTCGGAGACAGCAGATACTGTGTGGCTTTGCCAAACCGCTCTTCCCCAGATCTTTGAGGGACACTCTAGACTGCGGCCCTGATCCTGCAGCCAGAGGAGGGTAATACTAGGAAGAAACTCCCCAAAGCCTGACCCGGTGGGGAGCGGGGCTGCCTTCCCTGGGGCTGATTTCAGGATGCGAGACTACACCGCAGACTATATGCGGTAACCCGTGTCACGATCCATGCAGTGGTTGAGAAAGAGGAAGAGGCGGAATCCGGGAAGCACCCGGAAAACAGAGATGGAGATGGGAGGAACACGTACAACATGCTTCTGCACACACGTGCTTGTGATAGGGACCGGATGACTGATGACAGCCTCCCCACGTGCTGAAGCCCCAAATTCTACCTCTCGGTCAGGAGGAGGGAAATTTGATTGCCAGAGTGTGTAGAGCTATGGAAGGAGGAAAAAGTATTGGATAGCTACACGAGAAGGGCATGGTGCGGACGGAAAGTAAAGTGAGCAACCAGAGGGAGCAGGGACCAGAGAGGCAGGACCAACGTTTGATGGATTTTTTTTTAAGGAAAGGGTCTCAGTCTGTCACCCAGGCTGAAGTGCAGTGGAACGATCACAGCTTACTGTAACCTCAAACTCCTGGTCTCTTCCTGCCTTGGCCTCCCAAGGCAACAGAGGTGAACCACTGCACCCAGCCCGGTTTTGGTTACAGTGGTTCTCAACCTTCCTAATGAGCGACCCTTTAATACAGTTCCTCATGTTGTGCTGACCCCTAACCATAAAATTATTTTTGTTGCTACATCGTAACTGTAATTTTGCTACTGTTACGAATCATAATGTAAATATCTGATATGCAGGGTGTATTTTCATTGTTACAAGGTTGAGAACTGCTGTGCTAGAGGCTGTGCCCCTGCCTCCCTAAATGTGTATGTGTGTATATGATATTCTGTGAGAAGCAGAGATGCTGAACACTAAACAACAAAACCATTTGGCCTAGCTCCATCTCGGCCTACTCAGACACATGCTTCTAGCCATACCAGAGATATGTCTCCGCAGCTAAGACAAGTGGAGTGAGGCGCTGCTGTGCAGGCTGACAGCAGAAAGATGGAGGATGCTCTGGGAAGCCGAGGCGGGTGGATTGCTTGAGCTCATGAGTTTGAGACCAGCACTGAGCAAGAGCAAGACCCTGGTCTCTACTAAAAATAAAAAAACTGAGGCAAGAAGATCGCTTGAGCCCAAGAGTTGGAGGTTGCTGTAAGCTATGATGACGCCATGGCACTCTACCCAGGACAAGCTTGAGACTCTGTCTCAAAAAAAAAAAAAAAGAAAGAAAGAAAAGAAAGAGGGGGTGCCTGTAGCTCAGTGGGTAGGGCGCCAGCCACATACACCGGGGCTGGTGGGTTCGAACCCAGCTTGGGCCAGCTAAAATCAACAATGACAGCTGCAACAAAAAAAAAATAGCAGGGCATTGTGGTGGGCTCCTGTAATCCCAGCTACTTGGGAGACTGAGGCAAGAGAATCGCTTAAGCCCAAGCAGAGCTATGAGCTGTGAGCTGTGATGCCATGATACTCTACTGAGGGGCATTCTGCCAGAAAGGAAGGAAGGAAGGAAAGAAAAGAAAGAGGGAGGATGGCATCCAGCTGCTCTGCTCCCTCTGGAACCTGTGGACACATGGGATTTCTTCTCCTCGCATCAAACCCGTAGACCCCATCGCCAATCCAAGATGCTTTCTGATGACCACAGTGAAAGGCAGTCCAAAGGCAGAGATGCCTTCCCACATCACACACACGCACACTGAGTCCCACTGCCTCTCTCCGCACCCCCCCCCAGGGGTGCCTGCCTTCCTCTCCTCTCCACCCACAGCCAACCTTCAGTCGCCACCTCTCTTTCAGCCTTGGTTCCCCCCACCCACGCTGGCACCTGCCTGGCAGCTCCCTATCCACCCCCTCAGCCCTCAGGAGGTCAGGACACACATGGAACAGGTTGATGCTGTTCTCCTGGAAGTGGAGCGGGAAGGGGGTGGGGTCACTGGAGCAGGTGAGGTCCCTGGCCTTCATCCCTCCCTTCAGAGGCATAAAGCAGCTGTCCTGGCAAAGGACAATCATTCTCTCAAGCTGCAGATCCAGTGAGCCCAACTGCCAGACAGGACCCAGCCCCCTCTCCCTGGTAAGAACTTGATGACAGCAGAGGCCAGGGTGTTTGGGAGGATATAGGGAGATGGGCAGAACCAGAAGGACATGGGGCTCCTGTAGAGTCCAGTGGGGTAGGAATCCAGAAGGCATTGGAGAGGGAAGGGAGAGGCCGCCCTATGAGCATGTCTCTGGGGAGAGGAAACTGCAGTTGCCTGAGCCCTTCTCAGATGTACCCAGTTGGCACCTGGAGGTTGTCCTGCCTCATCCTGGCTCTCCCAGGAATAAGGGGTGAAAAAACCACATTGGAGGCCAGGTGTGGTGGCTCATGCCTGTAATCCTAGGACTCTGGGAGGCTAAAATGAGAGGATTGCTTGAGGTCAGGAGTCAACACCTCCTGAGCAAGAGCAAGACCCCATGTCTACCAAATATAGAAAAAAATTAGCCAGGTGTGGTGGCAGATTCCTGTAACCCCAGCTAATCAGGAGGCTGAAGCAGGAGCATTGCTTGAGCCCAGGAGTCTGAGGTTGCTGTGAGCTATGATCATGCCAGTGCACTCTACCCAGGACGACAGAGTGAGACCCTGTCTCAAAAAAAAAAAAAAAAAAAATGCTTGCTTGCTGCATGCATCCATGCCTCTTGCTTCCCTGCCGCTGTGAGGCACGCACAGTGAAGGTGAGGCTCTTCCAGGCCAGCTGGTGTGCCCTCTTCCACCCACCGGGGTAATCTGGGTGTGCCAGTTGGTCACACAGTCAGAGCACCTGGACTTGAACTTCAAAGACAGGCACCTAAGGTGGTGAACCTCAGGCCCTCATGGGCCCCACATTCCCCAGCACCCTCTTACCTGAGTGTATGTGTCTCAGGGCCACGTTCATTTATTCCTTCCATACTCATCCGCCAAGTTCCAGTTCTGTGCCAGTCACAGCCCTTGGTACTGATGCTGCAGAGGTGACTAAGACCTATTTTATGCCCTCTGGGAAGTCACCATCGAGGAGGTGAGAGAGTCAGGTGAGCAGGGCAGAACAACACGAAGTGCAGGTGTTTCAGAAGTGGATATACAAAGTGCTTTGGGGACATAGGTGGAGTCACCAGCTGTCTGAAGGAGAGAGAAGAGGTCACAAGGAAGTGATCTGAACTGAGTGTTGTTTTCTTTTTGAGACAGAATCATACCTTGTTGCCCTCAGTCGAATGCTGTGATGTCCTAGCTCACGGCAACCTTAAATTCTTGGGCTCAAGTGATCCTCTTGCCTCAGCCTCCTGAGTAGCTGGGACTACAGGCACCCACCACAACACTGGCTATTTTTTTAGAGATGGAGTCTCGCTCTTACTCAGGCTGGTCTCAAACTCCTAAACTCAGGCAATTCACCTGCGTTGTCCTCCCAGAGTGCTAGGATTACAAATGTGAGCCCCTGTGCCCAGCCTGAACTGAGTCTTAAAGGATGGACAGGGATTCTATAGATTGGGAAGGGGGTAGTGTAAGCTGAGGGAGTAAAGGTGAAGATCACTCAAATGCCTAGATCTAGGGGCACTTCCGGGAAGAAAGTGGGCCCCCACTTCACACCCTGTCTGAAGGAAGGGCAGCTGGGCTATGTGAACAGCTCTGCCGCCCGGGCCGTTGGCACCCATGGTGGCTGCTTCCCTTCCCTGGTGTCCCCAGGGCCTGGACAGGAGCCTTATTTCCACTGCTAATGAAATGCTCCAGCTGGGTTCCAATCCGTGTAGAAAATGAGTGTGGAGTGAGAAAAGAGCCCTGCAAAGAAAGGGGAGGGCTGGCTGCTCTGCTCTGCTGTGCGACTTCCAGCTACTGTTTCAGCTCTTGAGCCCTAGATTGCTGGTCATAAAATGAAGACACCTTTGGTTCTTTCCAGCTCTGACTCTGGAGAACCTGGGCACCTTTAAGAGCTCTCTCTGCCCTGGAGCCTGTGATCCTCCCCTGCAGGGGCCTCACCAGGTCCTGGTCTCCTCAGCAGCCACCTTGATTCTCACCTGTCTCCCCACCCCTCACAGAGACAATGACTATGTTCGAAAACGTCACCCGGGCCCTGACCAGGCAACTGAACCCTCGAGGGGACCTGACACCCCTTGACAGCCTCATTGACTTCAAGCGCTTCCATCCCTTCTGTCTGGTGCTGAGGAAGAGGAAGAGCACACTGTTCTGGGGGGCCCGGTATCTCCGCACTGACTACACCCTCCTGGATGTGCTGGAACCCGGCAACTCACCTTCAGGTCAGCCCCTGGCATGGGGCTGGGTGCTGAGGGATGCTGAGGGGTGCGGGCCCACAGGAGGACCCCAAAGCTGCCTCTGCCCAGACAAGAGTGGGTGTCATCTAGGCCAAAGCTCTCTTTAGGAGCTGAGGAGGCTGGGGGTAGGGAAGCCCCTCAGCCCATTTCCTTTGCCTTCTGCCTCCTGCAGACCCAACAGACACTGGCAGCTTTGGCTTTAAGAATATGCTGGATGCCCGAGTGGAGGGCGAGGTGGATGTGCCAAGGACAGTGAAGGTGAAGGGGACTGCAGGGCTGTCCCAGAACAGCACCCTAGAGGTGCAGACACTCAGCGTGGCCCCCAAGGCTCTGGAGACCTTGCAGGGGGAGAGGTGAGAGGGGATAGGGCTGAGGGGCAACTGGGAGGGGGTGGGGTAGTGCATAGAGAGGGTGCTTTGGGCCCCAAGTTGAAGGGTGAGGCCTTCACCAAGGTAGTCACTACAGGGGCTCTTGAAGATGACCCTTCTGGCCTGTGAGTGCCTCCAGGCCCTCTCCTAACCACTCCTTCAGTCTTCCCACGGCCTCCAGGACCACCTCCCCACTATCACACACGGGAGGTGGACATGTTCATATTAGTTTGTGGCGTGACCTCAGAAATGTCACTTCTCTAGCAACCTCAGTTTTCTTTTCTGCAAAAGATGGGGTCGGTCAATCATCTCTGAGGTTTCTTCCAACTCTTAAGACTGGGAAATATACTAGGAAGTGTGGGGGGAGTTCTTAGCTGTGCCCTGCTCCCCTGGGCCCTGTCCACACACCAGGCTCGGGAATGCTGCCCCACAGCACAAAGGGTGTGGCCAGTGCCACGTTGATGCTGGGCACTGCGGATGTTTGGCTTGATGGGAAACTGACTCTTAAGTAGTTAAGTAGTAGTTGAAAGAAGGAGGTGAGGACTGGGGAGGCAGGAAGGAAAGCTGGAGTGCTTGGAACGTCACCCAGGAAGCATTTATAGAGCTGTGTTTATAGAGCAAAGCACCCTACTTGGGGCTGGGCTGCAGCTAGAGCATCTTTGTCCAAGAACTTTGGGAATCTAGGACTGGGGGGAAATCCTTGCAACTGTAACTATAATCCAAGGCAAGAAGTGGAAAGTGCCACAGAAATGGTTCTGATAAGTCTTGTGGTGGGACTTCTGGCTGGGGAAATAAGCAAAGACCTCACAGAGGTGGCAACTTGTGATTTAGGACTTAAAAGATGAGCAGAAATTGGATATGCAGGGTTGGGAGATGGGTACTACCAGGGCACACAAGTGAGAAATCTCAAGACAGGTAGGGACCGTGAACAGCCAGTTTGTTGGGAACAGAAGTGGAATGAGCAGGAGCTACACGGTGGACCCAGGTCACAGGGGAGCCAGGTGCCAGGTCAAGGAGACTGAACTACTCTGTAGGCACCAGGGACATCTCAACAAGGCTCTGCAGTGTCTCATGACTCATCTGGTCAGATGGAGGAAGTGGTTCAGAGAGAAGAAGGGGGTCAGGGTGTGACACAGGCAGACCAAGCCAGACACCATCCCACCATCCCTCAGTCAGGCAAGCTGAGGACCCTCAGTTGGAATGAAGGAGACCCAGACACAGGCTTATTTCAAAGGGTGAAAGAATAGATTAGACATGGCGGCTGATTACAGGATGAGGGTAAGGGTTTTGCCAAAGATGACTCTGAGATTTGACCCAGGCTGTGACATTCATTACAGGATATTAAAGGTGACATTACAGGTGACACACAGGAAGACAGAGGCAGATTTGGAGAGCGATTGTGAGTTCCTTTGAGTTTGCAGCTCTGTTGACACACAGGCTAAGGATGTTTGCCAGGGAGTTGGAAATAAGATCCTGGAGCTCAGGAGATAAGCCAAGGTGAAGACACACGCATGGTGGTGACAGTGTAAGATTAAAGCTATAGGAATGAGGGTGCTATCGGGGGGAGTTTAGGGAACAGAGGAGTGAGAACAGAGCCTGAGAGAACATAAAATTCTAGGGAGCCAAATAAACCCGAAAGTGAGATAAAGACAGATGGATAAGATTTATCTTCACTGGCTGGGCATGGTGGCTCACTCCTGTAACCCTAGCACCCTAGGAGGCTGAGGCGAGTGGACTGCTTGAGCTCAAGAGTTTGAACCAGGCTGAGCAAGCTCGCAACCCTGTCTCTAAAAAAAATAGCCAGTCACTGTGGCAGGCTCCTGTAGTCCCAGTTATTCGGGAGACTGAGGCAAAAGGATCCCTCAAACCCAAGAGTCTGAGGTTGCTGTAAGCTATGACACAACACTCTAACCAGGGAGGCAGAACAGAACCAGGGCAGTACAGTGCAATCAGAAGCCAAGAGAAGCCATCATCGCTTGGACAGGGTTTGGACACCAGGGTAGAACATTGCAGTTAGGGAAGGTCATTTGAGTTCGATGGGTCAAAGGTCATTGTATATTGAGCAGTGCAAATAGAAGGCAAATTGTGGAGAATTTAGGAATGAGCAGTGAGAAGAACACAAAGAGGGTAGGCATAGCTTTAGAGATATTTGTCAATGAAGTGAAGGAAAGAAACAGGGTGGTGGCTCGGCGCCCGTGGCCGAAGCAGCTAACGTGCCAGCCACATACACCTGAGCTGGTGGGTTCGAATCCAGCCCCCGCCTGCCAAACAACAATGATGGCTGCAACCAAAAAAAATAGCCGGGCGTTGTGGCAGGAGGCAGAGGCAGGAGAATCGCTTAAGCCCAGGAGTTGGAGGTTGCTGTGAGCTGTGATGCCATAGCACTCTACCCAGGGTGACAGCTTGAGGCTCTGTCTCAAAAAAAAAAAAAAAAAAGAAAAGAAAGAAAGAAACAGGGTGGCATTCTGACAAAGTGAATTTGTCCCAGCTACTTGGGAGGCTGAAGCAAGAGAATCGCCTAAGCCCAAGAGCTGGAGGTTGCTGTGAGCTGTGACACGACAGTACTCTACTGAGGGAGACAGAGTGAGACTCTGTCTCAAAAAAAAAAAAAAAAACCAAAGGAAAGAAAGTGAATTTGTTAGGATATGGAAGCAACAGAGGAGCAAGTGGACAGGAGGAACTGGTGTTAATGGTGAGAGAGAGGATAAGAGGTGGAGAAAGAGGATCCCAGAAGAGATGACGGAAGAAGAAAGGGAGGACCCAGACAGAAGGAAAAGGGGAGAAGGAAACCCCTGTTCCAGGCCAGGTGCTTGGCCCCAGAGGATTTCCAAGTTTGTCTCTCAACAGCCCTGGAGGCCGGGGCTATTATCCTCATGTTATGGAGGAGGTGACTAAGACTCAGAGAATCCGCCCTGCTAGTGCGCAGGAGGTCTGGGCTCCAACCTCAGTCTTACCCCAATGTTCAGTTCCCTAAGAATGACAGAAGCGGGCGGCGCCTGTGGCTCAGCGAGTAGGGCGCCGGCCCCACATGCCGAGGGTGGCGGGTTCAAACCCAGCCCCGGTCAAACTGCAACAACAAAAAAAAATAGCCGGGCGTTGTGGCGGGCGCCTGTAGTCCCAGCTGCTCTGGAGGCTGAGGCAAGAGAATCGCGGAAGCCCAGGAGTTAGAGGTTGCTGTGAGCTGTGTGACGCCACGGCACTCTACCCGAGGGCGGTACAGTGAGACTCTGTCTCTACAAAAAAAAAAAAAAAAAAAAAAAGAATAACAGAAGCTCTGAACGGTCCCCTCATGTCCTCCTGCCTCAGGAAGCTGGCAGCAGATCACCCGTTCCTGAAGGAGATGCGGGCCCGGGGAGAGAACCTGTACGTGGTGATGGAGGTGGTAGAGACGGTGGAGGAGGTCACTCTTGAGCGGGCTGGCAAGGCAGATGGCAGCTTCTCCCTCCCCTTCTTTGCCCCACTGGGGCTACAGGTGTGGTTCAAACACACGCACGCTCACACATACACATACACACTTACATTAGGGGGCTTCGTTGGTTTTGCACCATCAGTGCCCACACAGGATACTAAAAACACACTCCTTCCCCTTGCTGGCCAGACACGACTCCCTGTCTGGGCAGCAGCACCCAGTGCAGGCAGGTCCCTGTGCCAGTTGCCACGGGGAACTTTTAGGGAATGGGAAACTCCCATCCTTGCTCCCAGAAAGTTCTCAGGCTCATGGAGGAGACACATAGGTTAAAGTCCAGAGAACACAGGTTTGGAAGTAAGTAATGCTCTACAAATCTGTGTCTATGGAGTATAAATACTCAAGGGATGATTTGGGATTTGAAGCCAGATTAGGGGCAAGTCGTAGGAGCCTTCCTGAGCCAGGTAAGCACGGGACAGAGGGCAAAGAGGAAGACGGAGCCAGGGCCTGGATGGAAGCCCTAAGAGGGAATGGCTGATGCACAGGCAAGCGAGAGAGCAGGCCTGCCCAGTTCCCGCTGGTGTCTGAACCAGGAAGAGAGTCACAGATCCTTAGAGAAATGATCAGAGACACCACTGAAGTT
Source organism: Nycticebus coucang (assembly GCF_027406575.1). NCBI lineage: Eukaryota > Metazoa > Chordata > Mammalia > Primates > Lorisidae > Nycticebus > Nycticebus coucang. Next base: position 55,807,595 of record NC_069797.1, read on the forward strand.
CCCAACTTCTCACCTCCCCAAAGGCTCTCAGCCCTGACCCTGCACCTGCCCCCCACACCACTCCCAATGTCTCATACTTCAGATCTCTGGGGAGTCACAGATCCTCGTTGTCTGATCCTAGGGATCCGTAAACCACAAGGAGGCTGTAACCATCCCCAAGGGCTGCGTCCTGGCCTTTAGAGTGAGACAGCTGATGGTCAAAGGCAAAGATGAGTGGGGTGAGTAGAAACAAGATACTCGCATGAAAACTGAAGCATTCTGGTCCCCCCTGTGGCGATGTCAGAGAATGAGCAAACAAGTGTATTATATTGGGTCTGCTGGGAACAGAGTTATAGGGGCTGCTCTGGGCAGAGGTGTGAAGGGGATCTGGGGTTCCTAGCATTTCCCGGGTGTTGGCACAGTGGCTGTTGATGGGAGGGGTACAAAAACGAACACCCACAGCCTTCGTTTTCATTTGTCTGTGGCTAAAGGTGGAAACAGATACAGAGGCTAGTACTAGAATGCAAGGTAGGTAATAGTGTTACCATAGGAGAGAATTTACACAGGAAGAAAAGATTGCTTCCAGCAATGGAGGCACAGCAGGGAATCAGGGGAGGCACTGGGGGCAGGGTCCTCAACCTGGGCAGATCTCTTGGGCTTGAGACAGGGCAGGAAACATGGAGCAGCTGCAAAGCATCCTCCTATCTCCCTCTCTGGCCCCTCACAGACATCCCACACATCTGTAATGACGACATGCAAACCTTCCCTCCCGGAGGTAAGTTAAATTGCTGACTGTCTTCCCACACCTTCTGCCCGACCCTGACATTATCTGCTAAAATCCTAAAAAAACCCCAATTTACGCCATAATCCCCCTACTGCTGTTTCACAAGTCTCAAAGAATGTCCATCCTCAACAGATAGAGACATATAAATACTGTCAGAGAGAGAAAGAAACAGAAAGATAGAGACCAGAAGGCACAATCAGAAGCAGAAATCAGACTTGGAGACAGTGTCTGTCCCCATCTGCGCAGGCGGATGAGCTGACATCATCTCCATGTGTTTTTGTAATGATCCCTGATAAAGCTGCCTTGACAACAGCTTTAGATAAAAAGGCAAAAGTGGGTTCTATGCTGACAGATGTGCATTGTTTTCTGTCTTCAGAAAAGCCAGAAGAGAAGTTCATCCGTAAGTGTTGCCTTTCATTCTACTGCAACTTTCTGGACTCAGAATGTTAAAACTCCAGTCTTTTTCTTTCCTTCTCTGTGGGATTGACAGGGAAGAGGGCAGAGCAGGTCTCAGCTAATAATTGCCTGGGAAACGTGGCAGAAATTCCATTAGCTTGGGGGAAAGCAGTGGAAGGGGAAAGTCTCTGGGCAAGATGTCCAGGTGGCCTGATGCCTCAGACCTTTGTCCTCAAGGGCCTCAGTAGCTGTAACCTGCTACACGCACATCTGTGACTCTGCCGCCCAGCACAGTGAGCCACTGAGTCACAGTGAGGTCAGGACCGAGAGTATCCTTAGGATAGCTGGGATCTCCCAGGAGACAGGACCTATTTCCTCATCCTCCTTCGTGTCTCATCCCCAGGGAATGGCTGTCATTGTGAAGGATTACATTCTTACCTGTTTTTGTTTTTTTCTTATATTCTCAGTTATCCAGGCATCTGATGTTGGTAAGGAATTTTGTGAGTTTCTCCCAAGACTTTGTCATGAAGGTGGCAGGAGAGGCATTAGGGTAGAGGGAGGGGAAGGGAAGGGCTAAGTCCCAGGGAGTGGAGCCATTTCCAGGGAGCCACTCTCTCCAAAGCAGGCCAGACATTCTTAGGACGCCTGGCCACTAGAAGGCTAGACTAAGGTTCACACTCTCCCTGGCCCACCCATATCCCTGGACGTAGAAGCTCTCTGAAACAACCCTATCCTGGCCTCACTCAGCTGCCAAAGTCATTTTTCTTTGTCAACTAACGAGAAGGAGAAATAGACCTTCTGTCTCAACTTTTAGTTGACATCTTTGAGAACAGGAAGTCAACTATATACTGATATGGAATGAGGTCAGGGAAGGTTAACTGTTGGGATAGAGGATAATATAGGTCCTGGCCGCCTCCTTGACCCAGCCCTCTGGTAAGGACTGGGGATATGTTCATAACCACTTTCCTTGGTAAAGAAAAAAGAGGCCAGACCCTACCTGGGGGCAGGGCACTCAGACCTGAACTGTCTGTGAATGAACCTTGCAGGGAGAATGCTTACTGGACAGGGAAAGTGCCAGGTGGAGGGCTGTCTGCCACATTTACTGTCCCCATAGGGGGTGTCCATGAAGGCTTCAAGACACTAAAAGAAGAAGTTCAGAGAGAGACCCATGAAGTGGAAAAGCTGAACCGGGTGGGGCAAAGTTCCTTGCTCAGCTCCCTCACCAGACTTCTAGGGAAGAAAAAAGAGCTACAAGACCTTGAACTTGAGGTGAGGCCTCAGTGGGAGGTTGGGTGATGTGGGAGAAGACAGTGGGGGCAGGGGGGAGCATTACAACTGGTGGTGGCATCTGACAGCAGCAGAGGGTGGCCAGTGGCCAGGACAGTCAGTAGTGGAGACCTTCCTCAAGGCTGGCCAAGTGCCCCCAGATTGCCAGGCCACTGCTTCTCCCTTTGTCCCCTAGAAAAGGACAAACAGTGCAGATTTCCCCAAGGCACATGGTCCCTCTGATGGACAGAGGGCAGACAGCAAGCCAGAAGGACTCTCAGCTGGAAGAGACTACAGCCTTCCCTTTTCAGAATCTGAAACTTAGGGACTAAGGAACCCATACTTTTCAGGACTTGATACCTTGAAAAAGAAATGGGGAAATGAGAGAAAGTTAATGTGTGTCAAGGGATTAATATGCCAGGCACCACGTTGGACGCTTTATCCGTCTTGTCTTCAGTAGTCACCTATCTTTTCCCACAGCTTGAAGGGGCTCTAGACAAGGGACATGAAGTGACACTGGAGGCACTCCCGAAAGATATTCTGCTATCAAAGGAGGTTATGGGTGCCATCCTTTACTTCCTTGGAGCACTAACAGGTAAGGGGGAATAAGCTCTTCATTTATAGACCTTATCAGTGAGAGGAATGAATGACTTGAATGAGTTCCCAAATAAATGAATAAACGGATGCATGAATGACAGGCAAAATATACCACAGTGAAGTAATTTGTATTCACGGTTTTAAAAATTGATTTCATTCCCAAGGATCTACTTGGTCACCTTGGATGGTCTGGGAAGACAGCCTAGTCTTGCTAATAGAGATTGGAAATAGCTTTGGTTTTATCATCCACATATTTAAAACTTCTTCGTAAGGTGGGGCATGGTGGCTCACTCCTGTAATCCCAGCACTTTGGGAGGCCAAGGCTGCAGGATCGCTTGAGGCCAGGAGTTTGAGGCTACAGGGAGCTATGTTTGTACCATTGCACTTCAGCCTGGATAACAGAGTGAGATCCTGTTTCTAAAAAAAAAAAAAAAGAAGAAGAAGAAGAAGGTAGAAAAGCCAAAAAATATTCTGCATACAGCTCATTTCATCCTATCTATATAGATTAATACACGTTAGCTTTAATTTCAGGGGGTAACATCTTCTGATCTTGTCTTCTATTCTTCCCTCTATCTGAAACATTCCCCCTCTTGGGAAAGCTCTCAGATATAAATTGAAAGTTTGCAACTCTAAGACCAAAGGAGACCCCTCAGCTGCAGCTCCCTTCACACCTGTATTGTAATTAGACATTACTTTATCTTCTCCACAAGACTGCAAGTTCCTTGAGTGAAGGGAGTATAATTTTTACCTAACGAATGAATGAATGCTGATGTTCTGGATGTGCACTATTTGGAGTTTGTAATCCACTCTGTACCACCAACAACACACATCTCTTTCTCTGCTTTTCTTTTTTTCTGCAGAGCTAAGTGAAGCCCAGCAGAAACTGCTGGTAAAATCCATAGAGAAGAAAATCCTACCTGTGCAGCTAAAGCTGGTGAGGAAAAAAGGCAGATGCTAGGGAGAGTTGGGGAGTAGTTACAACGAGTAGAGAGATGCAGATATAGTTTTCTGATAGAACATTTTTAGAAGGCCCCTCCTGTCTCTTCCCAGGAGCCCATGCCCACTTCTCTCCATGCAAGAGGTAGAGGCTGAATTTCTGGAATATAGGCTTATCAGCCTGGTCTTGGGAGAGGAGACAGAAAACCCTGGCTTTGCCTATTCCTAGCCAAATAATGTGAGCAAAATGTTTAATGTGTCTGGGTCTGGCTCCATTATTCCTCTGTAAAATGGGGCTAAAAATAAATGTGCTGCTCATTGTATAGATCTGTTAAAAGACCCAGATGGAGTTATAAGGTAAAATAAGGAGCTATAAGATGAATGTAGCCTTCATGTGATTTTAATGAGTTAGGAGAGAGGAAGAGAGGTTTCCCATTCTTTCTTTTCATGCTGTTTTGATTCCTTCTAGGTGGAGAACACAATGGAACAGAATTTCCTCCAGGATAAAGAGGGCATTTTCCCCCTGCAACCTGAGCTCCTCTCCTCCCTTGGGGAGGAGGAACTGACCCTCACTGAGGCCCTGGTGGGGCTGAGTGGTCTGGAAGTGCAGAGATCTGGCCCCCAGTATATGTGGGACCCAGACACCCTCCCTCGCCTCTGTGCCCTTTATGCTGGCCTCTCCCTCCTTCAGCTGCTGACCAAGACTTCCTAACTTGCCCTTTCCATCTTGTGTTCGTGGTTTCCAAATATCTTCCCAACCTCATCATGCTGTGTCCTTAACACCCAATGGTATTTCAGGGCCATCAGTGTGAGAATGACTGAAATTCTAGCAGGTCACCAACTGATAACCAATTTCCACCTGCTCAACTATGTATCTCTCCCTGTCCCTCCAGCCCCACAACCCACTAAGCCTATCTGCTGAAGCGTAAATCCTCTAGGAGTAGAAGCACTCATACTTTTAAAACTATAAGCCATTTCAGCAAAACTGAAAAAAACAATAATTTCCTATCCTAATCCCTTCTACTTGTACTTAAAAAAAAAAACACCAAAACCAAGCTTCATTGGAATTAATGAAAAATATGTCAATATTATGAAGAGGTGTCTTTTGGTGTTTTTCTTTTTCTTTGAAGAATTTATCCTTAGGAAATTCCTGATTTTTGCCAGAAAAAGAAATTATCATACTACATATAGACCATACTGCATGACTATTACCCTATACTACCCTCAGGCTAGCTGGAAAATGCTCAGAGAACTTTGAAGGTACAGAATGTGGGATCTAGATTCTAAAGTGAGATCATCAAAGAAGAGCATTTGGGGGTCCTCTACCTTTAGATTGTGGGAAAGAGCTAGAGATATGTGTTAAAAACCCAAAACAAAAATAAGACAGACACCTGGGGCTCAGTGAGTAGGGTGCTGGCCCCATGTACTGAGAGTGGTGGGTTCAAACCCGGCCCCACCAAACTGCAACAAAAAATAGCCAGGCATTGTGGCAGGCACCTGTGGTCCCAGCTACTCGGAAGGCTGAGGCAAGAGAATCGCCTAAGCCTAAGAGCTGGAAGTTGCTGTGAGCTGTGACAGCACAGCACTCTACCTCTGTCTCTTAAAAAAAAAAAAAAAAAAGACACCTTTCAGTATTGTTGAATAGATAGTACAGATATGTCTTTTGAAAAAGAGAGAGAGAGAGAGAGACCCAACAATAAGACTGATCCAAGACATTTAAAAATAAATTGTGCTGGGCGGCGCCAGTAGCTCAGTGAGTAGGGCGCCGGCCCCATATGCCGAGGGTGGCGGGTTCAAACCCAGCCCCGGCCAAACGGCAACAAAAAAATAGCCGGGCATTGTGGCGGGCGCCTGTAGTCCCAGCTGCTCGGGAGGCTGAGGCAAGAGAATCGCGTAAGCCCAAGAGTTAGAGGTTGCTGTGAGCCGTGTGAGGCCACGGCACTCTACCCGAGGGCGGTACAGTGAGACTCTCTCTACAAAAAAAAATAAATAAATAAATTGTGCTAGCACTCTGGGACACCGAGGCAGGTGGATAGCTTGAGTTCAGGAGTTCGAGACCAGCCTGAGCAAGGGTGAGACCCCCATCTTTACTAAAAATAGAAAAAACTAGCTGGTTGTTGTGGCAGGCACCTGTAGTCCCAGCTACTTGAGAGGCTGAGGCAAGAGGATCACTTGAATCCAGGACTTCAAGGTTGCTGTGAGCTAGGCTGAGATCACAGCACTCTACCCAGGGTGACAGAGTAAGAGTCTATCTCAAAAAAACACAAAAACATGATATTATTGTCTTTTTTACCTTTTTATCTACTGCCCTGAAAACGGGAAGAAGTAGTGTGGGTAGGCTTGGCATGTGGACTTGCTAATAAGTATACTGCAATCTCATTAAACTGCTGGGTTTATATCAACTTCCTCTGCCTAAATCTGGGTCTGCACATCTTTCACCCATCTCTTTTAAAGTAGTTTTATGGGTGGCATAATTTTTCTAAGGCTTTTGGCCCTGGGAGTCAGACTCTATTCAATCTTAGCCACCCCCCTGCCCAAGCTAGTTCTCTCATTCACCAAGAATTCATGACCAACTGCCAAAAGCTTTGTACAAATCCATCCTCCCCCTCCCTGGGCATCTTCCAAAGCCTCACTACATTGCTCACAGACCTACTAAGTTGTTATCTGCTGACTTGAATGTTTTTTTCCTTGTGATGTAAACTTAATAGAGAGGTGAGCTAACATCCTAACTATCCAGAAGAGTAACTTCTTTGATTGTTAAAGATAAACAACAAAGCTTATCTGTTTTCTTCCTTACCATTCTTGCCCACTTTCAGTTACAGATACGATGTTATGAAGAAGCTCTAGTGAGTTTATTCCAGTGATGATTAAAAAGTCCTGTTATCCATCTCATGGCTGGGGAGGAAGGGTAAGAGGACAGTTCAGGAGCTCCCAAACTGGAGCCCATATATTTCCATTTATCAAGTGGGTGTTTAATGGAAGGAACTATTTGCTACAACCACATGAAAAGGAGACAATGAAAGCTATGTAGGATATCATTTATGTAAAAAGGAGGACATGTGGGATATCATATATATACAGAATATATGGTCAAAACACATTCCCTGCCCTCTAGGTCCTCCTAACAGGGCCAGATTGTCTTATATACGGTCCATCAAAGGTATAAAACTCAGGACTTCCATTTATAGGAGATATAAACGTTCCAAGATAGGGAGAAGAGTTTTTATTTTGTGTCTTAATAAATTGGCTTCACCTACTCTAAAGACTCCGTGGGGGAGTCCTTTGAGATATAAGTGGGCAGGGTTTCCAGTCCAGTTTTCCTTCCCCTTGGGTACACCATCATTCTCTGTCTCCACTTCACAACAGTGTCTGCCTGGACGTACCAAGGCGCCCTCAACTGTCACCACACAATCCAAAAGCAGGTGTCCGGTTATCCACACTGACTCCGTGGTAAACAACATTGTTGGGCCGAGTTCTTCACCTCCCAGGAGCTAGCCCTGGGCGGTACGTAGGGTAGACCCCTATCTTTTATTAAATCCGCGTGATTTCTACAGAAATGCACCCTCCCCTCTATGGGCATTCCCAGGCTCCAGAAATGTTATGCCTTATTTACAGCACTAAGCTAAAATCTGACAAGGAAATCTCGATCCCATGGGATTTTTCCCACGCTCCAGTTCGATTTATTAATTTAAGCCCAACAGCCACTGGCTTCACGTCCCTTTTTCGCAGCCTTCTTTCCTTCCCTCGCGCCGGACGCAGTGGGCGGCGGTTGAGCACCTGAAGCGCGGAAGGCGACCCAGTCCGGGCTTGGGCGCCAAATTCACCCGGCAACTCGTGACGTCATCCATCCCCGCTCTTGGATAGGCCGTACCAACTCCACCTGGGTTGGGGTGCTCTTAAGTTCATTATACACCAGGTTAGAGTCTAAGGGGACCTCTCGTGGACATCCACAGAAATGCACCCCAGAAGGACTCGAAAGAACAAACACACTTAAGTACTCGAAAGTCCCACAAACCCACTCATACAGGCTCCACCCCGCTCCTTCTTTGAAGACCCGCCTCCATCCTGCACCTCGGCTGTTGATTTATCTCCCCTTTGTCGACTCGGCCATCTGCCCGCTCGGCCTGGAGTTTCCCAGAAGGCCCAGCGCTGGGAAGGGGTTTGCAGCTGCTCCGTCATCGTGTGGCCCGACACTAGCCCGCGCTCGTGTGCAGGCCGGACTCGGTTCCTGGTCCCGGGTGCGAGAGTTCACGCGAGGCCCCGGCCTCGGTCCCCGGACTAGGCCGCGACCCCGGGCGCCATGAAGCAGGAGGGCTCGGCGCGGCGCCGCGGTACTGACAAGGGGAAGCCGCCGCCCGGCGGAGGGGAACATGAACCACCAGGGACCCCGGCCCCCCAGGATGTGGAGATGAAAGAGGAGGCGGCAGCAGGTGGCGGGTCCACTGGGGAGGCAGACGGCAAGACGGCGGGGGCAGCGACTGAGCACTCCCAGAGAGAGCTGGACACCGTCACCTTGGAAGGTAGGGCAGCCCGGGCCAGGACGTGCCACGATCATGGGTGACAGCAACCCAGGTGATTCGGTTTCTCCTTGGGACTCCAGCGCAGCCTTCTCCCTGCTCCCTCAGTTCCCAAGATGCCTGCCCCCACTACCCTGATACTCCCCACCCCAGCCCCAATGACTGAATCTTTCCAGGGTGGGACCTACTCCTCTCGTATACCCCCAACTTCCCCATCTGGGGTTGTATGTAATCTAGGCCTGGGGACTCAAAATCCCTGCCCTTTCGGAGCCTTCCCCTTGGTCTCCCTTTACATCCCACTCCACTGATGCCAGCACTCCCAGTGTATGACTGATCCCTTTAAAAACCAATATTTGTATTTATGTTTGTGAAGAGGGCAGGATGACACAGAGTACTGGCGCCTGAGTTTTAAGAGTGTACAAAAGATTTCTGTGGTCCTAGCTTCCTTTGGCAAATTCCCTAAAAGAACCATTTGGACCCAGTATCTTGTTTCATAATTTATCTAACTGAAATGCCCAAACGATCCCTTTGCTCTTTTCCTCTTACTCAGGTCCCTACTCCTACTCTGTTTCTAGAGGGCTTAAACACATATGCACTTAAAACTTTTTAGTATCATCTGTTTGAGTTCATAATATTCACCTTTAGATTAAACTCCTATATACCAGTTTCCTGTAGTTATCTTGTTCCTCCAGGTGCGTGTGTTTTACTTTTCTCACTTAGAGCATCCTGACTACATTTGAAGTGGGTAAAGTGAGAGCTTCTCGCTGTGATCCTGGTGCTGTTTTCCTGGTCCCGGAGTGAATGGGACCAGATTACTTACTGGGTTTTAATTTTACTTAACTGCATGAGAAACTAGCTCAAAAACATTAAGATAAGCAAAGTTATGCTCCTAGATGGTGCTTTTGAGGATATGATAGTGTTGCCTACCTCAGCTGGTACGGAACAACAGGATCAGTATCTAGTAGAGATCCTCTTGCTTAAGACAATGATAGCTAGTGGCAAAGGTGCCACTCACCATTACCTGCTGGATATATTTATTACAAACACTTCATTTTCTTGTTGTAAAGTAATTCATGTTCATTGTAGAAAGTTTGGAAAGTCTGAGAAGTCAAAGTAACAGGGGAAAAAATCATGGTTAATATTTGTTCCTATGAATGTTTGAACTGCTCTCCTGTAATTGATAGAGTTTGTAGCAAAGCATTCCTAAATACAGATGATTTTGAATTTCGTGTGTTTTCATTTAACATATCCATAAACATAATGGCATTCAATTTATTCCAGAAACATTTATTGAATACTTAATATAGAAGTTAAGAGTACAGCCCTGGAATTAGTTTCCTCATCCATATGAATGAGAGTAATAGTACCTACTTTATTGGGTTGTTGTAAACATTAAAATGCTCAGAACTGGCTCAGTGCCCATAGCTCAGTTGGTTAAGGGCGCTGGCCACACACATCAGGGCTGACAGGTTCAAACCCGACCTGGGCCTGCTAAACAATGACGACAGCAACAACAACAAAAAAATAGCCGGGTGTTGTGGCAAGCACCTGTAGTCCCAGCTACTTGGGAGACTGAGGCAAGAGAATCGCTTAAGCCCAAGAGTTTGAGGTTGCTGTGAGCTGTGATACCAAGGCACTCTACCAAGGGCAACATAGTGAGGTTCTGTCTCAAAAAAAAAAAAAAGAAAAGGGCGGCGCCTGTGGCTCAGTGAGTAGGGCGCCAGCCCCATATTCCGAGGGTGGCGGGTTCAAACCCAGCCCCGGCCAAACTGCAACAAAAAAATAGCCGGGTGTTGTGGCGGGCACCTGTAGTCCCAGCTGCTTGGGAGGCTGAGGCAAGAGAATAGCGTAAGCCCAAGAGTTAGAGGTTGCTGTGAGCCGTGTGACGCCACGGCACTCTACTGAGGGCGGTACAGTCTCTACAAAAAAAAAAAAAAAGAAAAGAAAAATGCTCAGAACTGTGTCTAGCACATGGTGAACACATAGTAAACCTTCCATAAAGATTAGCTGTTGTTATATCATTAATGTAGCCCAGACACCTTGTGCTAAGTGCCCAATAGACAAAGGTAACCAAGAAACTACCGATTAATTGCATTCCCTTGTTGCTGCACATCTAAACTGTTTCTAGTTTCTTGCTGTTATAAATAGCAGTGCAACTTTGTGCCCAAATTTTTTAATCTACTTGTATTATTATTATTTCTTTAATATAGATTCCCAGATTCTATATGCCTGAGTCAAAAAGGGTGACCATTTTAAAGGTTTTTGATAGATAATTGTCCAGAAAAACTGTACTAATTTATATTATACCAGCAGAAATGTACTTCTCACTGCATTCTATATAATCTTTTTAATATGGCTAATTTGGTAATTTAAAAATATTTCCACTTGCAGTTATTCAAATACTGCTGAGGTAGACTTTTTGTCTATTAGCTATTTGTCTTTTTTCTTCTGTGTATGTCTATTCATGTCCACTTTTACTTTGACATTATGGCAATATAGTTTGTCTTAACCATTTATACAACCTTTTCGTAGAATGAAAATATGAATCTTTGATCACATTTGTTGCAAGTATTTTTCTTTTTTTAATGCACTTGTCCAGAAGTCAAGTTCATCAATCTTTTGTATTGATGTGTGATTTCTCCCCTGTTTACATTTAGAAAGTCTTTCCCTATTTTGAGATTTGATGAATCTCCACATATTTCTTTTGGTTCTTATTTATTATTTTCTTCCTGTCATCTTCTACTGCATCCCCCATCCCTGCTTTTTTCCTTGCCTCTTAATTATGTCTTAAAACATCAGTGTGTGGGATCTGTAAATAATGCTTAACCCCATTAGGGCAAAAGAGATGACTGGTCGCTTATTGCCCCTTTATAAGAGGCTTCCAAGATCTACTTGCCTACAGTGGCGGGGGAGTAGGAGGAGTGGGAAATATCATTTTTCTCTCCTCTGGCCTTCTGCAGACATCAAGGAACATGTGAAACAGCTGGAGAAGGCCGTTACAGGCAAGGAACCAAGATTCGTGCTGCGGGCCCTGCGGATGCTACCTTCCACATCACGCCGCCTGAACCACTATGTTCTGTATAAAGCTGTGCATGGCTTCTTCACCTCAAATAACGCCACTCGAGATTTCTTGCTCCCCTTCTTAGAAGAGGTGAGTGGGTCAGGGTGCAGGCTTGGTCTCAAACACCAAAATATAAGTGTTTCTCATCCTGAAGACCTGTCTTAGCAGTAGCACAAGGGAATGAAGCCAAAGCAGCCCATTTTAATACTCATTTGCCCAGTGACAAGGGAACCATCCTCCTGCCCTGTAGTGTCATTCTTCTAAGTCAGGACATCAGGACCCTCCTAACCAAACTCCTTTCCCACTATCCCGCAACATGTACCCTGTCCTCCTGGTGAGTGACATCGGGAAAAGGTGCCACTGCCTCTTTGCCTCAGCATGGAGGCTTCAGCATGGAAGAAATACATTGCAGTGGTTAGGAGCGTAGGTTTTAGAGGAAGAGTTAAATTTGAATCCAAACTCTACCAAGTAATATCTGTGAGGCTTGGGCAAGTGACTTAACCTCCCTGTGCATTTTTTGCATTTGTTAAATGTGATAGATTGGGCAGAAGGGAGGATGTACATAAAGCTCTAAGAAGTTTTCCTAGGACATAGCAAACGCTGATGAAGTAGTTTTGATAGTGGTAGAGGTCTCCGTGCCAGGAGAGATCTCTCCTTATCCTTTGTAGCTGGGAAATTCCCCTCTTTATTAATGGCATAGCCCAGGTTCCAGCCTCTCGACCTTCCAACATTTTCCATAGACGTGAAAACTCACATAATTCCCAGGAAGTAGAACAGTGAAAAGTTTATTGTCAGGGAAAGGGGGAAAATATACCATCCTCCAACCCCACCTTGAAGGTTTTCTAACTTTCATATTTGTTAGTTCACCAAACATGATTATTTGGGGGGTAGACTATAACACATTTGTTTTAGTTTCAGTGACTAGATCTGAAAATAAGCACTGTGTATATGTTGCTTCCCCCAGATTTCCTGTTCCCACAAAAAAAACAATTTTTTGGTCTCATGTTTTATTTCATCTCACTTCATTAAGTCTGAGAATTTGTGGTGGTTCCAGGTGTGGTGTTTTAATCTCTCTAGGTTGCAGACCCTTTGAGGATTTCGTACATTGTCCTTTATGTCACCATCAGATTGTGTGAAGAAGTCTGTTATACTCCTGTAATGTTTTATTGTATTTATTGTGTTGCCAACCTCCTTGACTTCTTTGCGAAAGACTGTGTCTTTAATTTGTATCCCCAGCACCTAGCACAATCTTGGCACATAGGAAACACTGAAAAGTGTGTATTGAAATACATGGAGGTGCTCCATAAATTCTTGGTTGATTGATCTGAGTTTTTGCATGATAACTTCTGTCCTGTCAGCCCATGGACACAGAAGCCGATTTACAGTTCCGGCCCCGCACAGGAAAAGCTGCATCGGCACCCCTCCTGCCTGAAGTGGAAGCCTATCTGCAGCTCCTCATGGTCATCTTTCTGATGAACAGCAAGCGCTACAAAGAGGTATTGTTGTATTACCTTTTTTTTTTTTCTTTTGAGACAGTGTGTCACTCTGTCTCCCAAGCTAGAGTGCAGAGGCATCATCATAGCTCATTCTAACCTCAAACTTCTGGGCTCAAGCGATCCTCCTGCCTCACCCCCGAGTAGCTTGGACGACAGGTGCACACCACCATGCCTGTCTAATTTTTCTACTTTTTGTAAAGATGAGGTCTTGTTTATGCTCAGGCTGGTCTCAAACTTGTGGCCTCAACCAATATTCCCACCTCGACCTCCTAAAGTGCTAGGATTACAGGTGTGAGCCACCACACCCAGCCTTGTTATTAAAATTACATTTTTAAAATGTTTAAAAATATACAGCACAGTGATCTACACGTAATAAGCATTGATGATATTTTAATAAATAACAGCTATTATGATGGGATCAAATAACTCTATTTGGTAGACTCCACTCCTGCCACTCCTCCAGCTATGCCAGCTTCCTTGTAGGTCACAGGAGTATGCTCAGGAGGTGACAGGTCCCACTCCTCAATTCCCTGTTTCTTTTTCTTTCCTCACAACCATTTTGTTTGAGCTATAAGTCACCCCTTTAAAGTATGCTATAATTTGGTAATTTTTTGTATATTCACAAGGTTTTATGATTATCACTAATTCTAGAACATTTTCATCACCTCAAAAAGAAGCACCGGGGTGGCGCCTGTGGTTCAGTGGCTAGGGTGCCAGCCCCATATACCAAGGGTGGCAGGTTCAAACCCAGCCCCGGCCAAACTGCAAAAAAAATAGTCAGGCGTTGTGGTGGGCGTCTGTAGTCCCAGCTACTCAGGAGGCTGAGGCAAGAGAATCGCCTAAGCCCAGGAGTTGAAGGTTGCTGTGAGCTGTGACACTATAGCACTCTACTGAGGGTGATAAAGTGAGACTTGTCTCTACAAAAAAAAATAGCACCACATGTGAATGTTAGTGGTCACTCCCCATTCTCCCTTCACCCCAGGCCCTGGCAATTACTAATCTGCTTCTCTCTGTAGAGGATTCTGGACATTTCATATAAACAGAATTAGACAATATATGAACTTATGTTTGAGTTTTTTTGTTTGTTTGTTTTTTAAGACAGGGTCTTGCTCTGTTGCCCAGGCTAGAGTACCCAGCTACTGCAGCCCTCAAACTGCTAAGCAGTCCTCCTGCCTCAGCCTCCCAAAGTGCTGGGGTTACAGGTGTCAGCTACTGCACCCAGCCTGGCTTCTGTCACTTAGCATGGTGTTTTCTTGTTTGTTTGTTTGTTTTTGAGACAGAGTCTCAAGTTGTCACCCTGGTAGAGTGGTGTGGTGTCACAGCTCACAGCAACCTCCAACTCTTGGGCTTAAGTGATTCTCTTGCCTCAGCCTTCCAAGTAGCTGGGACTACAGGCGTCCACCACAATGCCTGGCTTTTTTTTTTTTTTTTTGTAGAGATAGAGTCTCACTGTACCGCCCTCGGGTAGAGTGCTGTGGCATCACACAGCTCTCAGCAACCTCTACTCTTGGGCTTACGCGATTCTCTTGCCTCAGCCTCCCGAGCAGCTGGGACCACAGGCGCCCGCCACAACGCCCGGCTATTTTTTTGTTGCAGTTTGGCCGGGGCCGGGTTTGAACCCGCCACCCTCGGCATATGGGGCCGGCGCCCTATTCACTGAGCCACAGGCACCGCCCTTTTTTTTTTTTTTTTTAAGTTGTAGTTGTCGTTGTTTGGCGGGCCCAGGCTGCATTCGAACTGCCAGCTCCAGTGTATGTGGCTGGTGCCCTAGCCGCTTGAGCTACAGGCACTAAGCCAGCATGGTGTTTTTAAGGTGTATCCATGTTATAGTACTTAATTTCTTTTTATGGGTGAATGATAATCCATCATACGGACGTACCACATTTGTTTATCCATTCATTAGCTGGTGAACACTGGGTTCTTTCTACTTTTGGGTCATTACAAAAAATGCTGCATGAAAGTTTGTGGATAGCGGTTTTCTGGGTTTTGTTGGGATTTTTTTGGGGTTTGTTTGTTTTGAAACAATTCACTCTGTCACCCTGGGTAGAGTGCTGTGACTTCATCGTAGCTCACAGCAACCTCAAACTATACAGCTCAAGTGATCCTCTTACCTCAGCCTCCCGAGTAACTGGGACTATAGGCATGGGCTACCTGGCTAAGTTTTCTATTTTTAGTAGACACGAGGTCTTACTCTCACTTAGGCTGGTCATGAACTCCTGAGCTCAAACAATCCACGTCCTTCAGCCTCCCAGAGTGCTAGGATTACAGGCATGAGCTATGGCCCCCTGCTCCTTATTTTTTTTTTTTTGAGACAGAGTTTTACTCTGTTGCCTAGGCTACACTGCCATGGTGCCAGCCTAGCTCACAGCAACCTGCAACTCCTGGGTTCAAGCGATCCTCCTGCCTCAGCCTCCTGAGTAACTGGGATTATATGCTCGTGACCCCTTACCTGACTAATTTTTCTATTTTTTAGTAGAGATGGCATCTCACTCTTGCTCAGGCTGGTCTTGAACTCCTGAGCTCAAGGGAGCCACAGAGCCCAGCCTTCTTTTTTCTTTTTTTAAATTTTTTGATCACAGGGTGGCGCCTGTGGCTCAAGGAGTAGGACGCTGGCCCCATATACCCGAGGTGGTGGGTTCAAACCCAGCCCAGGCTCAAAACTGCAAAAAAAAAAAAAAAAAAAAAAAAAAAATTTTTTATTACATGCAAGCTTTTATGTGAATATATGTTCCCAGTTCTCTTGGATACACAACTAGAAGGGGAATTGCTGGCATATTATAACTTCATGTTTAACCTTTCAAAGAAATGACAGGTCATTGGATTCTCTTTTGGCTTCTTCCCCAGGCACAAAAAGTCTCTGATGATTTGATGCAGAAGATCAGTACTCAGAACCGCCGGGCCCTAGACCTTGTGGCTGCAAAGTGTTACTATTACCACGCCCGGGTCTATGAGTTCCTGGACAAGCTGGATGTGGTGCGCAGGTACAAGTGGCCAAGAGTCTCACTTGTGGCCCTTGGAGTCAGAGACTTGATGAGTCACTAGCACAGAATAGTAAACCTACAGAGGGCAATAAGCTGGTAGATGTGAGGTGCCCAGGAGGTAGCAGGGGTCGTGGCTAACACGGCTGGAACCATGTGAGGGGTTCAAAAGAGAGACTGATTCTAGATGAAAAAATGGCTAACTATTGAGCTGCTAAGAACTGTCTTCCAGTCTCTTCCCTTAACGCTACAATCAAGGGAAGACTGAGTAGTGGGTTAAAAGTGGAGGGACAGGGCGGCACCTGTGGCTCAAAGGGGTAGGGCGCCAGCCCCATATGCCACAGGTGGCAGGTTCAAACCCAGCTCTGGCCAAAAACTGCAAAAAAAAAAAAAAAGTGGAGGGACAGACCGGAGAACATTTTACTTCTTTGCTCAAAACCTACAGTAGCTCTCCATTTCTCTCAAGGAAAAACCCAAGTCCCCATGATGGCTTATAAGGCCCAGTGTGCTGTGCCACGTTACAGCCTTCTTGGCTTTACCTCCTGCTTCCACAGCTCGCTCCTCCCAGCCCTGCTGGCCTCCTGCTCTTCCTCGGGCGTGCCAGGCACGCTGTTCCTCAGAGCCTTTGCTCTGGCTCTCCTCTCTTCTAAGAGCACTCTTCTCCCTGCCTCCTCTAAGCTTTTGCTGAACCCTTACCTCCTTAGTGAGTCCTGCAGTGGCCGAGCTGTATAGAAGCACAGCCCCATCTGTCTCACTTCCCGCGTTTCTCGTCACACCCTGGTTTCTTCATGGCCCCTATTGCCTTCTTCCATGCCACATAGTATACTTTGTCGTGATCATTGTATGTCTCCTCCACTGAGTTCCCTGAGCACAGGTTTGTCCTTTCTGTCCACCTAGAATAGTGCTTCACACGGTGGGCAGCCCATAGTTGAATATTCAGTAAATAACCAGAAAAGCAATTTGTATAACTTTTCCGAGGGCTTGAGAGTGAATAAAGACACACAGACCATCCAGAGTGTTGTGATCTGAAGCCTCTGACATGCTTTTTCCTTTCCTCCTTGCAGCTTCTTGCATGCTCGGCTCCGGACAGCCACCCTGCGGCACGACGCAGACGGGCAGGCCACCCTGCTGAACCTCCTGCTGCGGAATTATCTACACTACAGCTTGTATGACCAAGCTGAGAAGCTGGTGTCCAAGTCCGTGTTCCCCGAGCAGGCCAATAACAACGAGTGGGCAAGGTACCTCTACTACACAGGTGAGCAGAGGGGCCAGCGACCAAATCCGGTGTCTCAGGCTCACTTGGTGCAGAGTTTCTAAGGGTGATACATGAAAGGCTAGCTTGGCACTCTGCTTTGCCGATGGCTTGGATGACACCACACTCATGACCCACTCTCCTTTCCTCCACACGCAGGGCGCATTAAAGCCATCCAGCTGGAGTACTCAGAGGCCAGGAGAACAATGACCAATGCCCTTCGCAAGGCCCCTCAGCACACAGCTGTAGGCTTCAAACAGACGGTGAGCCACAGTTACCATCATCCCTTTGCCCTCACTCCTCTGATAACCATTTCAGTTTGTTTCCCAGTACAGGGGGCCTGGGAGAGCATCCCTAATCTCCCTTATCCAGAAAGTTGTGTCAGGTGTCCATGTCATTTTCCAGAGCTCATGAAGCATACATTACCTGCAGCTGTGTTCACAGTATTCTTGAGAGATTGCTTAGCATATTTCTGATTTCCAGAACTCCTGACAAGTATTCCATGTGAGGGCCTGAAGTGTGTTGATAGACCTCAGGCTCTTACCTGATCCCTCACATGCTCATTCAGGAGCAGTGTTGTCTGTGGCCAAGGAATCTTGGAAATCTCCATAGTGGAGATAAACCTTGACCACCTATTAACTGTCGGTCACCAAGTATTTTGGGGGACGTTAACCTTGGTATTAGACATTGCAAGAGATAGGATAGAAGGATCAGAAGTGGTATTTCTGTGGGCAGCACCTGTGGCTCAGTGGGTAGGTCACCGGCCCCATATACTAAGGGTGGCAGGTTCGAACCCAGCCCCAGCCAAACTGCAACAACGACAACAAAAAAGAAGTAGTATTTCTGGCTGGGTGCTGTGGCTCATATCTATAATCCAAGCACTTTGGGAGGCTTAGGCAGGAGGATTGCTTGAAGCCAAGAGGTTGAGATCAGGCTGAGCAAAAACCACACCTCTTCTCTATAGAATTAGAAAAATTAGCTAGGCATGATGGCAGATGCCTGTAATCCCAGTTACTCAAGAGGCTGAGGTAGGAAGATCACTTAAGCCCAGGAGTTTGGGCGGCGCCTGTGGCTCAGCGGGTAGGGCGCCGGCCCCACATGCCGAGGGTGGTGGGTTCAAACCCGGCCCCGGCCAAACTGCAACAAAAAAATAGCCGGGCGTTGTGGCGGGCGCCTGTAATCCCAGCTACTCGGGAGGCTGAGGCAGGAGAATCGCTTAAGCCTAGGAGTTGGAGGTTGCTGTGAGCTGTGTGACGCCACGGCACTCTACCAAGGGTGATAAAGTGAGACTCTGTCTCTACAAAAAAAGAAAAAAAAAAAAAAAAAAAAAAAGCCCAGGAGTTTGACGTTGCTGTAAGCTATGATTAGAGATAGTATTTCAAAGAGATAGGTAAAGAATGTTGGCCAGGTATGGTGGCTCATGCCTGTAATCCTAATACTCTGGGAGACCGAGGCTTGTGGATCACCTGAGCTCAGAAGTTCAAGACCAAGACCTGGTCTCTATTAAAAAAAATAGAAAAACTAGCTGAGCGTTATGGCAGGTGCCTGTAGTCTCAGCTACGTGTAAAGCTGAGGCAAGAAGATCACTCCAACCCAGGAGTCTGAGGTTGCTATGAACTAGGATTCCACAGCACTCTACCCAGGGCAACAGAGTGAGACTCTTGTCTCAAAAATAAATAAATAAATAAAAGAATGTTGACTCAGCTTGAGGGCCTGTGTAAAGTCACAGAGACCAGTAGCCAGAATTCGGACCCAATCTTCCCAACTAAAAGCCTACTCCTACCTTTATATGACATCCACCTCCATAGTGCCCTTGACAGAGAACCGGATGAACATGTACAATGATTAGATCAGCATCGTAGAAGATTCATTTTGTTTCTGTTCAGAAGGTCAGAGAAACACAGATTTGTTTTTGATCAAATAAAAAGGCCTTGACCAGGTGCAGTGGCTCATTCCTATAATCCTAGCACTGTGGGAGGCAGGTGGGAGGATCACTTGAGGTCAGGAGTTCAGACCAGCTGGAGCAAGAACAAGACCTTGTCTGTATAAAAAACAGAAAAATTAGCCAGGTGTGGTGGTGGGTCTCAGCTACTCAGGAAGCTGAGGCAGGAGGATCGCTTGAGCCCAGTACTTTGAGGTTGCAGTGAGCTATGATGACACTACTACAATTTAGCTTAGGCAACAGAGTGAGACTGTGTTTCAAAAAAAGATAAAAAGCTGGGTGCAGTGGCTCCTGCCTCTAATCCTAGCACTCTAAGAGGCCAAGGTGGGTGGACTGCTTAAGCTCAGGAGTTTGAGACCAGCCTGAGCACGACTGAGACCCTGTCTCTACTAAAAATAGAAAAACTAGTTGAGCATTGTGGCAGGCATCTGTAGTTCCAGCTACTTGGGAGGCTGAGGCAAGAGAATTACTTGAGCCCAAGAGTTTGAGGATTCTGTGAGCTGAGAAGCCATAGCACTCTACCCAGAGCAGTAGAGTAAGGCCCAGTTTCCAAAAAAAAAATTAATCAAAAATGTAAAAATTGAAGGAAAAGGGCGGCACCCATAGCTCAGTGGATAGGGTGGGTGCTGGCCACATATACCAAGGCTGGGAGGTTCAAATCCAGCCCAGGCCAGCTAAAACAACAATGGAAACAACAACAAAAAAAAATAGTGGGGCATTGTGGCAGGCGCCTGTAGTCCTAGCTACTAGGGAGGCTGAGGCAAGAGAATCGCTTAAGCCCAACAGTTTGAGGTTGCTGTGAGCTGTGATGCCACAGCACTCTACCCAGGGCTACATAATAAGACTCTGTCTCAAAAAAAAAAAATTGAAGGAAAAAAAAACATCTTTTTTTTTTTGGAGACAGTCTTATTTTGTCACCCTTGGTAGAGTGCTGTGGTGTCATACCTTACAGCAACCTCAAACTCTTGGGCTCAGGCTATCTTCTTGCCTCAGCCTCCCTTAGTAGCTGGGACTACAGGAGCCTGCCATAATGCCTGGCTAATTTTTTAGTAGAGTCAGGGTCTCACTCTTGCTCAGGCTGGTCTCCAACCCATAAGCTCAAGTGATCCACCCACCTCAGCCTCTCAAAGTGCTAGGATCATAGGCATGAGTCATCACGCCCAGCCAAGAAAAAAGATTTTATTGAAAAAGTTAAATTTGGGGGCAGCGCCTATATCTCAGTGAGTAGGGCACCAGCCCCATATACCGAGGGTGGCAGGTTCAAACCCAGCCCCGGCCAAACTGCAACAAAAAAATAGCCAGGCATTGTGGCGGGCGCCTGTAGTCCCAGCTGCTCGGGAGGCTGAGGCAGGAGAATCGCGGAAGCCCAAGAGCTGGAGGTTGCTGTAAATCCTGTGACGTCATGGCACTCTACCGAGGCCGGTAAAGTTAGACTCCGTCTCTACAAAAAAAGTTAGATTGCTTATAATCTAAGACACACTAAATTTCTCTTAAAAAACAATTAACATACGGAGTATGTCATTTACTAGGGAGAGCCTTTGTAGGGTAAAATGGTGTTTTCAAACTAGAGTTTACTAGGGACGTACAAGTTTTCATTTTCCTGTGGTAGAGCCAGGTGGCAAGAAGGAACAGAGAGAGCTGGAGGGAGGTTGTTTACCGTTGCACTGTTGGCGGGGAACCCTGGAAGACAGAAGGTGGCAATGAAGGCATGTTTGGGAGAAAGCCTGCCACCAGCCCTCTCCAAAACTGCTTCTGTCTGCCTTTACCTGGCCCCAGCTTGCTGAATGACATGCAAATCATCTGAGGGTTGGATTGAGCTGTGGATTCTGATTTGGACAGGCTGCACAGGCGCTTAGGTGATGGCAGTGCTGGACCCACAGGCCACACTGAGAAGGGAGCCTCTGGCTCATCAACTGTGGGCCATCTAGTATTCATGACCACAGCTGCCTTCGCTCCACTGCAGATTTGAATATATTTGTCTGCCCATTCTACCCTCCCCTCTCCCATGACACTTACTGTGTGACTTAGCTGTCTTGTGTTCTTATTCCTCCTGCTGGGCATAAACTCCCTAGTCCACAGTGGGCATAATTCAGAAATGCTTCTACACTACAGGGGAGGGAAGGCCCAGTTTTCCAGCCAGCATTCCATGTCCACACACAGCTTATTCACTGAGGTTCCGCCAGGCCCCTTCCTGCATTTCTGCCCCTGCCCAGATAACTACCCATCAGTCCCCTCCTCTCCTCCAGAACAGTCCACTTCCCTGATCTGTATCCTTGGCTGACATATATTCCATTCCCCAGGCCTCTGCACCCTGTTCCCTCACCATTGCTGCGCCACAGAACTTGATCCTCTGGCCTCGCTTTGGAGCATTTGTCACCGTGGAGTGGTGTGTGTGCTGCTTGGCCAGATCAGCTTAGGGCTCTGTGGCCAAAGGGTCAGATGTTCCCAGGACCCAGCTCTAAAGGCACAGGTTTCAGGGGTTTCCTCTCTCTGTGGGCCTAAACACAGTGCTGCTTTTCCATTTCATTTTCTTCCACCGGTGGGAATCCCTGCCCACTATTCTCCTGTGTCACCCTGCCCAGGTGCACAAGCTTCTCATCGTGGTGGAGCTGCTGCTGGGGGAGATTCCTGACCGGCTACAGTTCCGCCAGCCCTCCCTCAAGCGCTCACTCATGCCCTACTTCCTTCTGACCCAAGGTAAGGAAGGCTGTCCCTCCCTCCCTCCCACCCCCAGCCTGCCAGACCCCTTCCACTGGGGCCTGCGCCCATTTGTGTTATCTGATCTCCACTGCTGTTCCCCTGCAGCTGTCAGGACAGGAAACCTAGCCAAGTTCAACCAGGTCTTGGATCAGTTTGGGGAGAAGTTTCAAGCAGATGGGACCTACACCCTAATTATCCGACTGCGACACAATGTTATTAAGACAGGTATGGATCGGAGCCTGAGGGGCCATTGGAGGACTAGGAGCCAGGATGGGC
Organism: Nycticebus coucang; assembly: GCF_027406575.1. Classification (NCBI taxonomy): domain Eukaryota; kingdom Metazoa; phylum Chordata; class Mammalia; order Primates; family Lorisidae; genus Nycticebus; species Nycticebus coucang. The sequence continues at coordinate 55,829,775 of NC_069797.1, forward strand.
TTCTTCAAGGGCTAAGGCCAGCTTTGCCAGTGAAAGTGAACAGTGAAGATCTATGCCCACCCTGCCTGCCTCACTGCACCTTCCTCTCCAGGTGTACGCATGATCAGCCTCTCCTATTCCCGAATCTCCCTGGCTGACATCGCCCAGAAACTACAGCTGGATAGCCCTGAAGATGCGGAGTTCATCGTTGCCAAGGTGGGGCTTGTTCAGGCACCATGGTGGCCAGGTTGTCACCTTCCTGCCAGTTTGAGGCAGTAGCCGTGAAAGATTGGCCAAGGAGGGGAGTAGGTAATGCTGTGGCATAGTCTTCTCAAGGAGTGCCAGTCGTTTGCAGCGAAGCCAACAAGTTGCCAGAGAGAGAATGAGAGTGCACGTGAGTGTATGTGGTCTGACAATTAAGTTCATGAACTCGTCCTAGAAAAAGCACTGTATGTCTGGTTGCTAAATATCACTATGGTCACCTTCAAAGTTCTCCCCTGGGGAAGCTATACACTGACGCCAAAGCCTAGTCCACCCTTCAGAGCAATTTTTGAACTCTTTTTCTGGATTGACCATCAGACCTGTCATCATATTACCCTTGATGTCCTGAATGTCATCAAAATGTTTTTCTTTAAATATTTCCTTTATCAGCAGGGCATGGTGGCTCATGCCTATAATCCTAGCACTGTGGATGGCCAAGGTGGGAGAATTCCTTGAGCTCAGGAGTTCAAGACCATCCTGAGCAAGAGCAATACTCCCTCTCTACTAAAAATAGAAAAGTTAGGGGCAGCGCCTGTGGCTCAGTGAGCAGGGTGCCGGCCCCATATGCCGAGGGTGGCAGGTTCAAACCCAGCCCCGGCCAAACTGCAACAAAAAAATTGCTGGGCGTTGTGGTGGGTGCCTGTAGTCCCAGCTACTCAGGAGGCTGAGGCAAGAGAATCACGTAAGCCCAAGAGTTAGAGGTTGCTGTGAGCTGTGTGAGGCCACAGCACTCTACCAAGGGCGGTACAGTGAGACTCTGTCTCTACAAAAAAAAAAGAAAAGAAAAGTCAGGCATTCTGGTGGGCACCTGTGAGTTCAGCTACTTCAGAGACTGAGGCAGGATGATTGCTTGAACCCAGGAGTCTGAGGTTGCTGTGAACTAGGCTGATGCTACAGTACTCTAAGCTAGGCAACAGAATGAGATTCTTGTCTCAAAAAAAATTTTCTTTTATTTTTGGGTAAAGGATCAGATCAGGTGAGTAGGAAGGGTGTTCCAATGCAGTAATTTGTTCTTCGGCTAAAAACTATGACAGACAGTGGAGCTGGTGCACTGCCATGAAGCAAGAGCCACACCCGTCTAGAGCCAAGGTTTTCAGTTAGGATTTTCCTGTTTCTCTATCAATGTTTCCTTGGTCTGCTGTCCTTGTCACAGTAAGCCAATGATGTTGATGCACAACATCATTTGATGAATTTTTGCAATGTTTTCGTTAGTTCTACACATTTACTGGCCACCCTGACCTCTCTGCATCAGTGATGCTTTCTCTCTCAGAAAAACATTTGTACACTGCCATTTTCTTCATAGCATTATCCCCATAAACTTGGACTAGCATATCCCTGATTTCACTTCCACTCTTGCCAAGTTCAACAAGAAATTTAATGTTTGTTCATTGCTCTAATTCAAGTTCTGACATTCTTGCAACGTCACACAAAATCATGCAACAATTGTGAACAACACTCAGCAAGACACTGCCACACGTCAACATGGACACAGCTGTTGGATACTGGCGGAACAGGGTTATGAACCTTGTACAGTGCTGCCATCATAAAAGCATATGGTGGCATGTTCTCAAACTTAACTGTCCGACCTCATATGAGTGTGAGGAAACAGAGAACTAGGATGGGACACGATATGCTCTGACCTAGAAGATGAGCTTTCTGGTGATCTTCCCTGCCTTTGGGGGCTTGCAGGCCATCCGGGATGGCGTCATTGAGGCCAGCATCAACCACGAGAAGGGCTACGTCCAGTCCAAGGAGATGATCGATATCTATTCCACCCGAGAGCCCCAGCTAGCCTTCCACCAGCGCATCTCCTTCTGCCTGGACATCCACAACATGTCTGTCAAGGTGAGAAGCCCTTGGCTGCAGGATGTCTCTCCCTCCACAGCCTGGCTCCTCAGAGAAGGCTGGCTGGCTTTGTGGCCCACTTTCCAGCCTATCTCTGTAAAGTCAGTGAACAGCAAGGCAGGGGCTACAGAGAGGGGAGGGACCTTGTCGGAGTTCCACAGCCAATTGTGTGGGGTACTCCTGTAGTCACCAAGGAGGACCGGACAGGATTGAGAGGGCTAACTTCTAGATTTGGTTCCAAATTTGAGTCATTTACCTTCTTTGGGTCTCTGTTTGTCTGCATCTGTGAAGCTGGTAGTGAGGTGTTACCTGTCTGGTCTGCTTCACAGTGTTGGCAAGATTAAATGAAATCACTGTATTGAGACACTTACCTAAAAATGGGCTGATATCTGGCTTCTGGGTTGTTAAGCCCCATCCTCTGAACACTGAGTTTGATGCTGTTACTCTTTGGTTGCTGTATTTTTTTCTAATCTCTTTGTCTCAGGAAACCAGGGATATCTATGCTGCCTTGCTTAAAATCTGGCAAAGTCGTACTCAGCATGACACACAAGGCCATTGTGATCTGGTCCCTTATGTCTCGTCTTGCCTCACCTGCCACTGCCCGCCCCACCTAAGCTAGCCCCACTGTCCTCAGGCTTTTTACGCATGGCACTCTCCTGGAAGGCCCTCATTCCCATGACCGGCACCTTTCCTTCCTGGCTACCTAGTGGAGAGCATACTCGTTTATTCCTCCTTTTTTTTTTTTTTTTTCAGTTTTGGCCGGGTCCAGGCTTGAACCCGCCACCCCTGGTATATGGGGCCAGGGCCCTACTCCTTAAGCCACAGGCCCCGCCCATCCTCCAAATTCTAATGCTCACACACCACAGGGTTAATTTCTGCATCTAGCTCCCCACTAGACTAAGCTGGAGAGTGGCACGACTCATCCCCTGTCAGTGTCTAGCACACAGAGGGAAGGCAGGTGTGCAGATTAGACAAGTGCCACCTCTGCTTCTTTCCCTCCTTCACCTGGCTCCTCTCTCTGCTGCGCTCCAGGCCATGAGGTTCCCTCCAAAATCATACAATAAGGACTTGGAGTCTGCAGAGGTAAGCTTCCCTCTTCCTGGGTGAGACTGGATGGGCTGGGAGCTGCTCTGAAGCTTTGGCCTCACCGCACCTCTTTCCCCAGGAACGGCGTGAACGAGAGCAGCAAGACTTGGAGTTTGCCAAGGAGATGGCGGAAGATGATGACGACAGCTTTCCTTGAGCTAGGGGGCTGGGGAGGTGTGGGGTGAGTGGGGACTGGCTCTTTCTCTTTCCCCCTTAGGTGTCCCCTACCCAAGGAACCTGCCCCCTCATCCCACATCCTACACACAGCTCTCGAGCTGCATACTTGCAGGGGGTGAGAGGTGCTGGGAGCCAGCCACCCCCACCTCACCTGGGGCCCCTCCCCAGCCAGTGACTTAGCACACAGTGGCAGGCGGGCAGGCGGGCGGGCGGCCTCCCCAGGCAGGGTCCTGGCTGGTGGTGTGGGCGACAGAAGGGGAGGGATAGCCCTGTGCTACTCTCTGGGGAGTAGGGCACTGGAATTGGGATGTGTTGGGGTGTATGTTTTTTGAAGCTTCAATTATGATTTTTAAACAATAAAAAGTTCTCCAAAGCTCTTTGGGCATCAGTTACTATACTTCACTTTCATGGCAGAAATATTGACAGGGCCCCATATTTTTCCTTGTGTATAATTCAAGGTGCCTGATGGGTCTGCAGTGCAAGAGGGAGCCCAGGGTACAAGGCAGAGAGACCCTGAGCTGGGGGCAGAAGTACCTGCTTTTACTCTGGTAAACACTCTGGCGCTCAAATACTGGCAATTCACTAAACCTCTGAGGTTCCTTTCCCACATCTTTTAAATAAAGGATTAGGTTCAGTAGCCTCTTTGCTCTTAAAAGTAAGAATCTAGGCTTCTAGAGGCCCAAACAAAAAGGCTGACTTTCAGGTGAGGGGCACAGAGAAGAGCCCAGGCAGGTTGAGAATAGGGCCCTGTGGTGTGGGGGATGGGCTCCTCGATGAGCATAGTGTTTGTGGGGGTCAAGCAGAAGGGGGATCTCCTGTGGCCTCCACTCATCAACTTCAGCTGTGCTCAGTGGGGAACACACACCACCTGCCCAGAGCTCAAAAGCCTACCCGCCACTTGCCACTTAAAACAGTGCTCCCTATCTTGGGTCATTGAATTAGTTCGTGTGTTCTCTGGCTGACACCTGGGACATTGTTGTATATGTCCTCAGTGTTCTTGCCAAACGGTCTCATCTGAAAAACACCTTGCGGGTGTCTGCCTGTGCCTTAGCTGCATCCCCTACTCCACCTGAACTTGACACATCCTCCAGGCTTCCTGGCTCACAGCAATTGATTTTGGCCTCAGTTTTAGGGCCACTCGATAATCAGATGCTTCTCTTAGAGGTGGTGGTTGGTATGAAAGTTTTATCTTCCTGGCCAGTTTGTAAGCCCTTCCAGAGCTAGGGTATGTGTCCTCCCTGGCCTTGCCTAGTGCCTGGCACACTATGGGTTCAGTAAAGTCCGGTTTGTTAGGAGAGGTACCCCACACACTGTTTACCAGCTGCAGATTTTCATCTCCCCATCCAGGCGTAACTTGTGCTTCGCAAGTACTGCCGTGTTTTACAAACTGAAGGTTTCTGGCAACCCTATGTCAAGCAAGTCTGTTGGCACTCTTTCTCCAACATCTTGTGCTCACTGTTACATTTTGGTAATTCTTGCAGTATTTCTTTGTTTTGGTTTTGGTTTTTCATTGTTGAGACAGGGTCCTCACTTTGTTGCCTAGGCACAATGCAATTGTGTCATCATAGCTCACTGCAGCCTCAAACTCCTGGGCCAGTATGATCCTCCTGCCTCAGACTCAGCCTCCTGAGTAGCTGGGAATATAGAGATGCACCACCACCTCTGACTAATTTCTTTTTTTTTTTTTTTTTTGTAGAGATGAGGTCTTGCTCTTGCTCAGGCTGGTCTAACATTCCTGGCCTTAAGCAATCTTGCCTCAGCCTCCCAGAATGCTAGAATTACATGTGTGAGCTACACGCCAGCCTGCCTCTCGGTATTTCATACTTTTTCATTATTATATATTCTGATGTTCTATAATCTGATCTTTGATGTTGCTGTTTTTTTGAGGGCCACAAACTGTGCCCATGGGAGTTAGCAACCTCAGTAAATTTGTGTATGTTCTGCTCCACAAACCTGTTCCCTGCCTCAAGTATCCCTATTGCCCTGAGACACAATATTGAAGTAGGGCAATTAATATCCCTACAGTGGCCTCTTAAGTGTTCTGGTAAAAGGAAGAGTCACGGGTGTTTTACTCTAAATCAAAAGCTAGAAATGATAAAGCTTAATGAGGAAGGCAGGTCAAAAGCCAAGACATTAATTTTTAAAACAGGAAAAGCAAAAAATAGATAAAGGCCAAAAGATAGGCTTCTTGCACCAAACATTTAGTCAGATTATGAATGCAAAAGAAAAGTTCTTGAAAGAAATTAAAAGTGCCGCTCCAGTGAACACATGAATGATAATAAAGTGAAACGACCTTATTGCTAATACAGAGAAACATCCAGAGGTCTGGATAGAAGGTCAAACCATCTACAACATCCCCTTAAGCCAAGCCTCCAGAGCAAAGCCCTCTCTTCAATTCAAGGCTGAGATAGGCGAGGAAGCTGCAGAAGAAAAGTTGGAAGCTAGCAGAAGTTGGTCCTTGAGGCTTAAGGAAAGAAACCATCTTATAACAAAAGTGCAAGGTGAAGCAGCAGGTGCTGATGACAAAACTGCAGCAAGTTATCCAGATCTAGCAAGGTGGCTACACTAAACTAGAGAGTCTCGATGTAGACAAAGCAGCCTTAGATTGGAAGAAGATGCCATCTGGGATTTTTATAGCCAGAGAAGTCAGCACCTGGCTTCAAAGCTTCAAATGACTCTCTTGTTAGAGGCTAATGCAGCTGGTCATCTTAAATTGAAACCAGTGCTCATTTACCATTCCAAAAATCCTAGGGCCCTTAAAAGTTACGCTAAATATACTCTGACTGCTCTATAAATGGAATAAAGCCTGGATGACAGCACATCTGTTTATAGCATGGTTTACTAAATATTTTAAGCCCACCATTGAGACCTACTGCACAGAAAAAAAAAAGATTTCTTTTCAAAATGTTATTACTCAGAAGGCCAGGGATGGGCGCTCACACCTGTGATCTTAGCACTCTGGAAGGCCAAGGCAGGAAAATCCCTTGAGCTCAGGAGTTCGGACCAGCCTGAGCAAGAGCCAGAACCCTTCTCTACTAAAAATAGAAAAATTAGCCCAGCCTTGTGGTTAGTACCTCAGCTACTTGAGAGACTGAGGCAAGAGGATGGCTTGAGCCCAGGAGATTGCCGTTGCTGTGAGCTAAATTGACACCACGGCACTCTAGCCTGGGCAACAGAGTAAGACTCTGTCTCAAAAAAAAAAAGGCTCAGCACCTGTGGCTCAAGCAGCTAAGGTGCCAGCCACATACACCTGAGCTGGTGGGTTCAAATTCAGCCTGGGTCCACCAAACAACGACGGCTGCAACCAAAAAAATAGCCAGGCGTTGTGGTGGACACCTGTAGTCCCAGCTACTTGGGAGGCGGAGGCAAGAGAATTGCTTGAGCCCAAGAGTTGGAGGTTTCTGTGAGCTGTGATGCCATGGTACTCTACCCAGGGTGACAGCTTGAGGCTCTGTCTCAAAAAAAAAATACTGCTCATCAACAGTGGACCTGGTCATCCAAGAGCTCTGATGGAGATATACAAGGAGATTAATGCTGTTTTCATACCTGCTAACACCATCCATTCTGCAGCCCATAGATTAAGAAGAAATTTTGGTTTGTTTTTTTTTTTGGAGACAGTCTCAGTTTGTCACCCTCAGTAGAGTTCTGTGATGTCATAACTTACAGCAACCTCCAACTCTTGAGCTCTAGCGATTCTTTTCCCACAGCCTCCCGAGTAGCTAGGACTATAAGCACTTGGCTATTTTTTTTTTTTAAGCAATGAGGTCTCGCTCTGGCTCAGGCTGGTCTCGAACCTGTGAAGCAATGGACCTGCCTCAGCCTCCTGGAGTGCTAGGATTACAGGCATGAGCCACTGCGCCCAGCCAAGAAGGAATTTTGACTTTCAAGTCCTTTTATTTAAGAAATACATTTTCGAATATTAAATAAATTTAGCTGATAAAGCAACAGCAGGGTTTGAGAGGATTGACTCCAATTTTGAAAGAAGTTCTACTGTGGGTAAAGTGCAGCCAAACAGGATCACATGCTGCAGAGAAATCCTTTAAAAAGAAAGAATCAATGTGTCAAACTCCATTGTTGTAGGAAATTGCTATAGCTACCCCAGCCTTCAACAACTACCACCCTGACCAGTTAAGCAGCCATCCAGGGCCATGCCCTCCAGCAAAAGTATTACCACTCACTGGAAGGCTCCATACCATTAGCAATAAAGTTTGTTTGTTTTTTTTTCAGTGTAACAAAGAGAAGTTTTATTTAAGAACAAAGAAGTTTAGAGCACTTCCAAAGACAGTTGGAAGTGGGTCCCTCATGAAGGAGAAGAGGTGAGAGAGACCAATAAAGTATTTTTTAATTAAGATAGGTACATTGTTTTTTAGACAGTTATTTTACACATTTAGTAGACTACAGTACAGTGTAAACATGCCTTTTATATGCACTGGGAAACCAAAGCTTCATGTGACTCGCTGCAGTGTTCCCTTCATTGTGGTGGTCTGGAAGCAAACCCGCAGGATCTCTGAGGTGTGCCTGTGTTCCTCATTTCTATTAAACACATGTTTTGGCCTGGCCTTACTTTGGCTCCAGGTCCCCACCCAGCCCTGGTCACAATATTTGGCATCACTCACTCCTCTTAAGCTTAGGCCTCCTCTTGTTAATAATGAAACTCCTAAAGTGGACTTTGCAAAACAGCACTTCCTCCTCTTTTCCCAAACTCATCCCTCAGTATTTGTGGAAGACTTTTCCTTTATTTTAAAGTTATTAATCCTTCTCCCATTTTATCCTTTAATTTCTCAGGCCAATTTAAAAAACATATCATGCCAAGTATAGCGACTCACGCCTATAATCCCAGAACTCTGGATTGCTTGAGTTCACAAGTTCAAGACCAGCCTGAGCAAAAGCAAGACCTCGTCTCTACTAAAAGAAAAAAAAAAAAAAAAAATAGAAAAACTAGGCAAGATGATCACTTGAGCCCAAGAGTTGGAGGTTGCTGTGAGCTATGATGATGCCACAGAATTCTACCCAGGGTGACAGCTTGAGACTCTGTCTCAAAAAAAAAAAAAGTATGTTGGCAGGGCATGGTGGCTCATATGTGTAATCGAGCATTCTGAGAGGTGGGAGAGTCATTTGAGCTCAGGGGTTCAAGACCAGCCTGAGCAAGAGCGAGACCCCCATCTCTATTAAAAATAAAAATATTAGCCAGGCTTATATTAGCCAGGTGACGAGCACCTATAGTCCCAGCTACTCAGCAGGCTGAGGCAGGAGGATCCATTGAGTCCAGTAGTTTGAGGCTATAGTGCCTGGGGCAACGGAGTGAGACTGTCACACACACCACACACTCTCTATATACATTTACATATACTTTTTTTTTTTTTTGAGACAGACTCTCACTTTGTAGCCCCCAGTAGAGTACTGTGGCATCATAGCTCACAGCAACCTCAAACTCTTGGGCTCAAGTGATCATCTTGCCTCAGTTTTTCTATTTCTCTTGCCTCAGCCTCCCGAGTAGCTGGGACTACAGGCAGCTGCCACAACACCTGGCTATTTTTTAGAGACAGGGATCTCACACTTGCTCAGGCTGGTCTTGAACCTGTGAGCTCTGGCAATCCACCCACCTTTACCTCCCAGAGTGCTGGGATCACAGGCTTGAGCATGCCCGGCTCTATATATATGTTCTTCAATTCCTTTTCAGGAAGGGTGAGGCGGAGGGACTAGTATTCTAGTGCTGAGCACCTCCTGCTTGTCCTTTTAGGATGTGAGCAGAGGCTCAGGTGGTTATCAAGTCACCATGGCGGAGCTGGGACATGAACAAAGGCCCACCTGCTACCAAGCTCCGCTCACATCCCCAGGCAGTGCTTTCTTCCAGCCCAGTCCAGGGTTCTGTTATCTGGTTGGTTTTGTTTGTTTTTGGAGTGTATGATCAGGAGACTTGTACACACTTGTTTTAACATTTCTGGTTAGAATTCCTCCTGGTGATGCCAGCCTCACGTGGGCTTATGACTCTTAAAGGCAAAGTGCCTCAGACCCTTTCTTGGTGGATAAGTGGTTGGAGAGAGTTTATCACTCTGTTACAGAGAATCGGGTCATTTACCATGATTTCCTGATTCTTGCCCACCTAGAGTTTATGGACCAGGTCTACTCAGTGGAAGCTTTCTTTTAATTTATCCCCATTGACTTGGCCTTTTATCTCCTGGTATCTCCTGGTAAAACTTAATATCTCTTTCATGCTTGAAGAGGTCACTCTATTTTTCTTTTTCAGAGACAGGGTCTCACTTTGAAGCCCAGGCTGGAGTGTAGTGGCATCATCATAGCTCACAGCAACTTCAAACACCTGGGCTCAAGTGATCCTCTTGCTTCGGCCTCTGAGTAGCTAGGACTGCAGGCATATGCCACCCTGCCAGGCTACTAATTGTTCTTTTTTCTTTTTTTGCAGTTTTTGGCTGGGGCCTGGTTTGAACCTGCCACCTCCGGTATATGGGGCTCACGCCCTACTCCTTTGAGCCACAGGCACCGCCCGCTACTAATTTTTCTTTCTTTCTTTCTGTTTTTTTTTTTTTTAGAAATGAGATCTCGCTATGTTTTTTCTTTTATATAAAAAAAAATTTTTTTTAAGAGATCTTTCTTTTTTTTTTTCCTGAGACAGAGCCTCAAGCTGTCACCCTGGGTAGAGTGCTGTGACGTCACAGCTCACAGCAACCTCAAACTCTGGGGCTTAAGCGATTCTCTTGCCTCAGCCTCCCAAGTAGCTGTGACGATAGGCACCCGCCACAATGCCCAGCTATTTTTGTTGTTGTTGTCGCAGTTGTCATTATGTTTTAGCTGGCCCGGGCAAGGTTCGAATCAAACCCAGCAGCCACAGTGTATGTGGCCGGCACCCTACCTACTGAGATAAGGGTGCTGCCCTTTTTTGACACAGAGTCTCACTTTGTCGCCCTCAGTAGAGTACTGTAGCCTCACAGCTCACAGCAACCTCAAACTCTTAGGCTTATGTGATTCTCTTGCCTCAGCCTCCCAAGTAGCTGGGACTACAGGCACCCACCACAATGCCCTGCTATCTTTTTGTTGTAGTTATCATTGTTGTTTGGCAGGCCTGAGTCAGGTTTGAACCTGCTAGCCTGGGTGTATGTGGCCGGTGCCCTGGCCGCTGAGCTACAAGGCACCAAGCCAAGGGGTCTCACTATGTTGCTCAGGTTGGTTTTGAGCTCCTGGCTCAAGTGATCCTCCGGCCGCAGCCTCCCAAAGGGCTGGGATTATAGGCGTGAGCCACTGTGCTGATCTATAAAAGCTTTCTGTGTGACCTTCCCTCCTCTGTAACAGACCAGTTGGTTGATAGGAAGAAACAGCAAAAGTGTAACAAAAGAACCAGGTGTAGTGGCTCACACATGAAATCTCAGCACTTGGGAGGCCAAGGAGGGTGGATTGCCTGAGTTCACAGGTTCAAGAACAGCTGGAGCCAGAGTGAGACCCTGTCTCTAAAAAATAGCCAGGCATTGTGACAGGTGCCTGTAGTCCCAGCAACTTGGGAGGCTGAGGCAAGAGGATCACTTGAGCCCAAGGGTTGGTGAGCTATGACGCCATGGCACTCTACTAAGGGTGACAAAGTGAGATTCTGTCTCAAAAAAAAAAAAAAAAAAAGTCTAACAAAAGGTACCTAACATTCTGTAAGAGGTGCCCAATAACTGTCAGTCAGTAGAAGAATGTGGAAGAATCTCCTGCCCTCCATGGGTCTGTGAGACTCTCCCTCAACTTCCATCAGTGCAAGGTGGTGACTTTGTCTAGCTGAGGTAGAGTAGGGACTGTCTGTTTGAACTACAGGACAGGGATAACCAGACGGCAGGATATGTACAGGGGAGCAGATGATTTCTTTGCCAGCTGTGGCCGCCAGGGGGAACTCCAGCCCTAGAGATGGCCCCGCCAAGTTATCTAGCACATCCTCTTCACATCCAGGTCTGTTTCTTGGCACTGAGTAGCAAATTAGGACAAAAGGTGACAGCTTTGGGTGTGGTCAGTCAGACTGCCCTGGGGCTGGCACCTTGGCCTGAGGACAACTCTTAGGACTAAGGCTTCGGTTGTACTCTGACTTTACCAACCATGACCTTGGGCAAGGCATTTCCTACTCTGGCCCAGTTCACAGGGTTGGAAGCTACTCCAAGGTCCTTTCTGGCACCAACACCATGTAGTTCTAGGATGTGAAGATGAGGGCAGCTCCCGGCTCTGCTTCAGGGCTACATACACTCTGGCTGGCAGCCTTTTCCCTGGGGCAGTGAATGGTCAGAGGAGCGACATACTCCAGCCCCCTAATTCCAAAGCCCTGGGGACCATGCTGTTGGGGTACTCCTCAAAGGGTAGTGCTCAAGGAGGTGAAAGGGCAAGGTCAGGTAAGCCGAGAGCCTCCAAGGTCTTGCTTCATTCAGGACAGACATCCGGCTTCCTCTGGCCTCTCCCTGACTCTGGGGGCTTAAAGGAATGAGTCATAGGGGGGATAGAGGGGAGTTTCCAGCTAATCAGCTTGGGAAAGACAGCCTGGAACTTGGAATGGTGTCTATCCAAGTGTGTGTGCGTGGTGGGGGGACAGGAGGCAAGACCCCTGTGTCCCTGTCTCAGGCTTGAGTACCCCAGGAGGTGACCCAAGAAGGCAGCCTACCCAGGATTTTAGGGTTAGGAATGGGGGTAACTAACTTTTTCCCTTCTCTGTTAGAATTTGGGGGCCTGGGGTGCAGGTAGTTTGAGACTCCCAATGGCGGGGGCAAAGGAAGCTGCCCCAGCATCTGCCTAAAAAGGGAGGGTCGTTTGGAGGCCACCTCTCCCATCAGCCTGACAGTCTTCCAGCCAGTCTTCTCTGAGAGACTCAGCCTTTAGAGGGGTACTAGTCAGACACCCTGGGGCAACTCAGGCCTGGGCGGGGCAGGAGGGGAGGAAGAGAGATTGAGGGGGACAAGACGTCAAAGAAGGATCAGAGATTCCACAATTTCACAAAACTTTCGCAAACAGCCTTTTGTTCCAACCCCATGGCATTGTCCTGGACACTAAATTTGCATAAATCCTGGGAAGTTATTACTAAGCAGCTTCAGGTAATTTCCTCCCAGACCTCTTAGGGGTTATGTATAAAGGCCCTCTGGATCTAGGCCCCAACAGAGCCCAGAGGCTGTGGCCCAGACCCATCCAGACCCATGGCTAAACCTGCTGTCCAAAGCCCCGTTAAGCTGATGGGTGAGTGTGTTGGCCCAAGACCAGAGCACTGCCTGCCCCAGGTGTGGGAGGGAGGCCAGAGTGGCAGAGGGGCTGGGGATATCCCTTCTGGGAATGGGGGCTAGGACACACAGTGTCCCCAGAGAGGGCCCCAGGTAGGAGTGGACAGCATGTCTCCTGAGCCCGGTCTGTCCCCAGCCCTACAGCTGCTGCTCTGGCACAGTGCATTCTGGATGGTACAGGAAGCCAGTCCCCTGGGCCCTGCCAGTTCCCTGCCCCAGGACTTTCTGCTCAAGTGCTTAGAGCAAGTGAGAAAGATCCAGAATGAAGGTGCGGCCCTGCAGGAGAAGCTGGTGAGTGAGGGAGGGTGGGCCATGGTGTAGGGGGAGGGAGACCCAGGAGATAGCTGAAGTGGGGAGGAAGGGGAAAAGGATAAGGGGGAGGGAACTCTGTAGATGTCCTTGGGAAGGGACACAGGAGAGGGAGACACACAGGAGACATGGAGAAAATTAGGAGAGGTGGTGGCCTAGCAGGCTAGGAAGGAACTTAGTGTTGCGGGTTGGGGTGGGGCTGCTCCCCATGGCAAGACCAGCATGGAGAGCCTGGGGAGGAGGAGCAGCAGTCTGGCAGGGCAGTTCTCACTCAGTACCCTTCTGTCCCCAGTGTGCCACCTACAAGCTGTGCCACCCTGAGGAGCTGGTGCTGCTGGGGCACTCTCTGGGCATCCCCCAGACTCGCCTGAATGGCTGCCCAAGCCAGGCCCTGCAGCTGGTGAGTGTCAGGAGGGGAGGAGGGTGACAGGACAGGGAGAAGTGTCCCAGGCAGCACCCCTCACTTTCCTGCTCTGTGCCGCCAGACCAGCTGCTTGAGCCAACTCCACAGGGGCCTCTTCCTCTACCAGGGCCTCCTGCAGGCCCTGGCAGGGATATCCCCTGACTTGGCCCCCACCTTGGACATGCTGCAACTGGATGTCGCTGACCTTGCCACCACCATCTGGCAGCAGGTGAGCCTTGTTGGGGGAGGCAAACAGTAGGGCCAGATGGAGCTGGTCCCAGAGATCACACTGGCATGCCCAGAAGTCTTTAGAGTTGGGGCAGAAGATTCTTGGGGGCCTGTACAGCGGGAGCCACCACCCCCTCCCTGAGCCCTCCCTCTGCTGGCCTTCCCCCATTCCCCTAGCTAGAGCATGGGACCTTGACAGACCTGGGTTCCAGTCCTGGCTTGCCGTTACCCAGTGACCCTCTACTGACAGGCAGCATGTCAACATTTCCTCCTTTGAAGCAACGCCACTCACTCAGCCAGCCTGATCACTGATCTCATCTTTGCCCTACAGATGGAAGACCTGGGGGTGGCCCCTGCCCTGCAGCCCACCCAGGGTGCCATACCCACTTTCACCTCTGCTTTCCAGCGCCGAGCGGGAGGTGTCCTGGTCACTTCCCATCTGCAGCGCTTCCTGGAACTGGCGTACCGTGTGCTCCGCTACCTCGCTCAGCCCTGAGCAAGCCCTTCACATCCTGTATATTTATCTCTATTTAATATTTATGCCTATTTAATCCTGTATTTAAAGGCAGGGAAGAGAACGGAGCCCCAGATTTCTGGGCCCTTCCCTCCATCTCCTGCTGTAGCAGTGAGAACAGCTCCTGTCCTCCTGTCCCCTGGACTAGGAGGTGAATAGGTAAATACCAAGTATTTAACTCCTGTCACTGCTCCCTGGCCCTGGTTGTGTGGAGCACTGGGGAGAGCTGCAGTGAGTCTTCCCCCTAGGGTACCCACCATGGGGCCCTTGGGAGGATCAGAAGGTCTCCCACATCGGAGACCAGACATCCCTGTTTAATATTTAAACAGCAGTGTTCCCCAACTGGGTCCTCCCACCCTCACTTTGGTCTCTGCTGTCTGTGCCAGACCCTGTGTCTCTTGGGTGTCAAGTCCCTGGACTAGTAAGGGCAGCAAGTGGGGGTGTTGGCCCTGGGGTCCCACGAATTTGCTGGGGAATTTAGTTTGTCTTAAGATTTGGGGGGCATATTTTGACTCCCAGCATAAGGAGTGCAAGCATCATGGACATTTCTCCCGTTTTTCCGGGTGGTCTTTCCAGGTGCCCTCAGGACGCCCACCCTGCCCCACCAGGATCAGACTCCTGACTCCCTTTAGGGCTGGGCTTCTGCCTCACTGAGCTGGGACTGGGGATGTGGGAGGGAATGTGTCAGGTGTGTGTAAGAGGAAACTCGACTATTCGCACTCCACCACTGATCCCACTTTCTCTTTGTAACCAAGCTTCAGAATAATAAAGTGTTTGTCCAGCAAATGTCCTTCCTCCTTCTTGAGTCCAGCTGGTGCTGGGGCTGGGGAGGTGGCTGAATGGTGGAAGAAGCCAGAGGGGAGAGGAGGAGGTGCGGGGAAGAGGAAGGGGGGTTCCTGACCTGGTGCAAACGTCATTCCTCTACCACGTGTTTTGTCTGCGCACCTACTCTGTGCAGATGCTGAGCAAAGTGCTAGGGACGCAGCAGTGAAGAAGGCAGACACAGAAGGCACATGTACCATGGGTGCTGGAGAGGAGTTGGCATGGGGCTGGGGGGTGCACATTGCAGGCCAGACACGGCCAGACAGGGCAGAAGCGAGGGAGGGAGTATAGAACATCTGCACAGGGCTTATCAGTTTGCCATCTTCCATGAACTTGTGGCCATCCATAAAGTCTCCCACAATCACAGAGGAAGCCAAGTTCAGGGTAACCACTAGGGTCAGAAGATCTCATCAGGCTTAGTCTCTGTTCTCACCCCAGCTGGTCACTTCCCGATTGTTGCAGCCTTGTGGTGGAAGAGGTCTGAAGGGGCCAGGAGGATGGGGAGCTGCAGTGAGCAGGGGGCTCCGAGGTGCCCCTGCAGCCTTGCAGCTGAGACTGCTATGTGGCACTGGGGTGCCCCCTGCCAAGCCCACCGGTCCACGTCCAAGCCTTCCCCATCCTGAGTTCCTCAGCTACCTCCCCTCCCCACATGGCTCCTTAGAAAGCAGGTCAGAGGTACTCACTGCAGGGCTCAAGAGTTCTGGGGCCCAGGTCCTCCAGCTTAGGGCTTGGAGGTTAGTGTAGCAGGCCAGGAAGGGTTATGTCCTGTTCCCGCCACACATCCCTCAGTTCCTTTTCTGGGGGACAGATCAAACTCTTGGCTAGTCAGACTGGGTAGGCTTAGGCCAGGTTGAGGAACAGGAGAGCAGGATACCTGTCCCAACACCCGCTGGCCAGCAGCCAAACCCCCTCCCTATTCAGGGTACCACTTTGGGGAAGGGGGCCCCAGTGCTGACTAAGGAAAGGAAGTGGCTCTCATCCCAAGTCCAGGCTGAGAGAACATGGGAGCCTGCACCCTGCCCCCTGCTGCTGCTCCTCTTCCCCCAACCCCACAGGACTGAGCCGCTCCCTGGCCACAGTATGAGGAAGTCCACGGAGAAGATGATGTTCCCCGCCCCAGTTGGCACAGACACCGACAGCTCGCACAGTCACAAAGGATCCACGGGATCTTTATTTACAAGTGAACAGGGGTAGATGTCCCCCTGGGTATTACAAAAATATATACATACACGTACCGTGCATCTATAAAGTTCCTCAGAGGTAAATCTATGCCTGGAACAGAGGAGGTGCCCTTAGGGAACCAGGCTGCTCCCACTCGGGTACCAGGGAAAGGGAGAGGGAATTTATGAAAGAAGAGACTGCAAACCGTCCTGGAGGTCAGAAGTCAGGAGCAGGGGAAGTCTGTAAACTGACGAAGGGCTCTTACATCATGTGGATGTGAGCAATGATGTCTCATCTTTCCTCACTGCTCCCTTCAGAGGTGCCTGCGGCCAGGCCCCGGCCCTCTCTGGCCACCCCTCAGAGTGCGGCAATGGCCTTAGCAGCCACCTGGCGGCCCAGGGGCAGGCTGAGGTCCGTGATGGCCAGGACTACCTTGGGGCTGGACATGGCAGACACCTTCACTAGTTCCGACACCTGCCACAGACAGACAGACAGCTGCTCACAGGGCACCTCCCAGGGGGTGTGCTAGCCAGGGAGGAGGGAGGCACCACTGCGGGCACTCACGGTGGTGAAGGGCATGAACTGCAGGATGCTGCCTCGGCTGCCCTGCTCCAGGCAGTCCACGCACTCCTCCATGAACCACTGCACAAACTGCGTGTGCGGGCCGGCCGTGCGGGAACCCAGGATGGAGGAGATGAGCAGGAACAGGTTGGCTGTGCAGAACAGGGGGAGAGCAAGAGGAGGGTCCCATGAAAAGGTGTGAGAAGAGGTCAGGCTCTGGGGGAAGATGGGACTGAAAAGGGTAAAGAGAAGAATGCTGGCGTGCCCGGGAAATGGGGTGTGGAAGGGAAGAGGTACAAGAGGAGAGCAGGGAAGGAGGGGGAAGGATACACAGGACCCCAGAGAGCTTGAGATGAGGGGGCCAGGGGTGGGGAGATGCAGCACAGGAGCTGAGGGGCACCAGGGGGAGCCTCTTTAGCCAATGAGGTCTCCAGGGCTCCCCTGTGGGAAGGGGACTCTCTCTAGTGCATCCCTAGTGAAGGAGCAGGGGTAGGGGACTCACCCAAGACTCGGTTCAGAGGGTCCCTCATGTTGACCGTGTGGAGCTGAGAGGCTGAGAAGGAGCTGCTCATGGAGCGGTCAGCTACAGGGTGGAGCACAGGGAGTGCTGAGGGACCTGCGTGCCACACCCTGTCCTTCACCCATCAGGGCTAACTAGTTCAGGGAGGCCCACGGAAGATCCTTAGGTCTAGAACACTAAGGGGGAGCTAGGCACCATGGCTCATGCCTGTAGTCCCAGCACTCTTGGAGGCCAAGGCCGGTGGATTGCTTGAGCTCAGGAATTCAAGACATTCCTGAGCAAGAGCAAGACCCCATCTCTACTAAAAATAGAAAAACTGGTCGGGCGTTGTGGCAGACACCTGTAGTCCCAGCTACTTGGGAGGCTGAGGCAAGAGAATCTCTTGAGCCCAAGAGTTTAAAGTTGCTATGAGCTATAATGAAACCATGGCACTCTACTGAGGGACCTGGAGTACAAAGTGATCCCACTGGCAATGAGAGGGAGGAGCTGACACTTGGCAAGCACGACATGGGCCAATCTTGCTGCTCCACATGGACTAAGATCTGTAACCCTCACGACAGTCCATTTTACAGATGAAGAAACTGACACTCAACTTGCTAAGTAACTAGCTAACAGTTACAGTGCTTATAGGTGGTAGATTCAGTATTTTTCCTTTGCTCAAGCATGTAGTTTTTTCTTTGGTCCCTACAAGGCTTTAGATAAATTTCTAGGCTCAGGAGAAATCTGTGGAAACAGAAAAAATTAAATGCCACAGAAGGAGCCCTCGGCAGGAAGTCTGGCAGGGAGGAGAGGAGTACACTTCAGGCAGGAAGAGCAGGGGTAACCCCAAGTCCCAGCTCAGGCTTCTCAGGACATGTCTACAGCAAGGAAGGAAGGTCACAGCTGGTGAGTCAATGGCACAGGCTGTGCCCAAGGCAGTAAACTTGTTGGGGTGGCTTGTCAACCTTTGACCCTGTGGGAAGGAAGGGGAGGGGGAGAGGCAACCAGGGCTGGGCTGGGACCTGGGCAGAGGAGAGGAGATAACAGGCACAGAACAGCACAAGCCCTGCCACATACCCTCTCTGACCAGCACAGATGCCCACTGTGCCCAGGCAGAGCAGACCTAGGGAGGGTGAGTTGCCAGGAGAGGAAGCAGCCCCCCAGCCCTGTCCACACTCACTGGGACTTGAAAGGACGTTGGTGTCATCCTCGTTGGAGCTTAGCAGTCGCATCAGCTTTGATGGCTGCATGTCATCCAAGGGGAAGAGGCTGATATAATCCTGGAGGGCAAGAGAGTCACTATTACACATCTCTGATTCCCAAAATTTCTTTTTTTTTATTTTTTATTTATTTATTTTTTTTGTAGAGACATAGAGTCTCACTTACCGCCCTCAGGTAGAGTGCCGTGGCGTCACACGGCTCACAGCACCTCCAACTCTGGGCTTACGCGATTCTCTTGCCTCAGCCTCCAGAGCAGCTGGGACTACAGGCGCCCGCCACAACGCCCGGCTATTTTTTTGTTGCAGTTTGGCCGGGGCTGGGTTTGAATCCGCCACCCTCGGCATATGGGGCCGGCGCCCTACTCACTGAGCCACAGGCGCTGCCCTATTTTTTTATTTTTTATTCTTTTGTAGAGACAGAGTCTCACTTTGCCGCCCGTAGAGTGCCATGATGTCACACGGCTCACAGCAACCTCCAGCTTTTGGGCTTACACGATTCTCTTGCCTCAGCCTCCCGAGCAGCTGGGACTACAGGCGCCCACCACAACGCCTGGCTATTTTTTTGTTGTAGTTTGGCCGAGGCCGGGTTTGAACCCTCTACCCTCAGTATATGAGGCCGGCGCCCTACTCACTGAGCCACAGGTGCCACCCATGATTCCCAAAATTTCTAATCACCAGGAGGGCAAAGAGGACTAGAGCTCAGATTTGAGGGAGGAAGAGTCACTCCCTCCACAGTCTTTTGCTGGGCAAGAGCACTGTACAGGACCCTCTCACCAAGTACAGTCTGGGGGCCACAGTCACCTCTCTAGACCCCTGGCACAAATGCCCCTAGGGCAGGGGCCACATCTGATCCCCTTTGCCTGGAGAGGTGCCTCTTACCAGTAAATGCTGAATAAACATGTGAAGGAGTGACCAGAGGGGCCCCTACCTCGATGTCTTCACGGTGTCTCTTCTTTTGGCGAGTAGATGCCTGTCCCTTGTGGGAAGAGTAGGAACTCAGGGCACACCACACGGCCAGCCTGGCAGGGGGTTCCAGGGAAAGGGGGTACAATTAGAAGGGCCCCAGAGGGGATTTCAGTGTCCATATTGAGCAGGCCCCCAAGCAGGTCCCCCTACAGGCTCTGAGGAAAACCCTACTTGGCAAGAGCGGTGCCAGGTGGGTCCATGAGACTGTGCCACTTGGAGGAATCGGTGAGCAGACCAGGCAGGATGTGGCCCAGCAGGACCAGCGTCACTTGCTGCATGTCCAGGCAGAAGATGGAATAGAGCAGCTCCACCGCCCGCAAGGTGTGCTCCTTCCGTGTCTCCTTCAACAACTCCTGGGGCAGGTGAGGGGGCAGTTTAGGAGCTGGGGGCCCTGACATGCCTGCCCCTCCAACCTGGCCCTCTGAGAAGAGCAGAGGGGTCTGGGTGCTACTCCACCCCTTAGGCCGAATCCCAGCCTCTGGCCAGAGCTGCCAAAGGAGGCAACTCTAGGTGAGGACCCTGCCTTGGTATTCTTTTTTTTTTTTTTTTGGTTTCACTTTGTTACCATTGGTGAGAGCCGTGTCATCACAGCTCACAGCAACCTCAAAATCTTGGGCTCGACAGATTCTCTTTTATCAGCCTCCCAAGTAGCTGAGACTACAAGCACCCGCTATAACACCAGGCTATTTTTAGAGATGAGGTCTCACTCTGGCTCAGGCTGGTATTGAACCTGTAAATCCACCCACCTTGGCTCTCAAGTGCTGGGATTACAGGCGCGAGCCATCGCACCCGGCCCTCCTGCCTTGGTATTATTCCCAGGAGGCTACCCAGCTCACTGCAGACTCTCTCAGCCTGGCTTGCCTGGCCAGTGATGGGAAGTCAGGGGACAGGACCAAGTTTGACTGATCAAGTATTTCCTCATGTCTCTGAGTCTGAGAATATCTGCTCTCCCTGCCCCTGAGCCTGAACTTGGCCCACACTGCCTCCCCATCTCCCAGTACCTTTTTTTGAGTCTCATTTTGTCACTCTTGTTAAAGTGCCGTGGCTTTGTAGCTCACAGCAACCTCAAACTCTTGGGCTCAAGCAATCCTCTTCCCTCAGCCTCCCCAGTAGTCGGGGCTATAGGTGCCCGCCACAACGCCCAGCTAGTTTTTCTACTTTTAGTAGAGATGGGATTTTGGCTCTTGCCCAGGCTGGTCTCAAACTCCTGAGCTCAAGCAATCCACCTGCCTCGGCCTCCCAGAGTGCTAAGATTATAGGTATAAGCCGCCGCATCCAGCCTCAGCCCCAGTACCTTAATCAGGTTGTTGCAGAACCAGTAGACACCTCCCATGTGCAGCAGGGTGTCAAAGATGTGGATGGAGCGGCTGTCCACCCAGCCCTTCTCTAGCACCTTAGCAAAGATGTCCGTCAGCACTTCCTTGATGGGTCGCTTGGGGGGCAGCAGGTTCCAATAGGGCATCGTGTCTACCCCAGTGGAAGGGAACTTGATCTGTGTGGCTGTCTGCTGCAGCACGTCAGCACACATGTGTTCCAGGATTGAGCTCATAATCACCACTCTGGGGGGAGAGAGGATCTGATGTTCAGGTGCCACAGTGGGGCAGGGAGGGGAGGAGAGAGAACACCAGGCCAGACTCTCCCCTGGATTTGGGTTACAGAAGGACTCCCCAGGCATTAACCCTGCTCTATGCTGGGGGAGGAGACAACCCCCAGCAGACCTGGCCCTATGTCCCTGCTCCTGGTAGAGCTTTCACTTGCTGGGTACAAAGCACATTAAAAGGGGGTCTTAAAAAAAAAAAAAAGAAAGAGGGGCGGCGCCTGTGGCTCAGTCAGTAAGGCGCCGGCCCCATATACCGAGGGTGGTGGGTTCAAACACGGCCCCGGCCAAACTGCAACAAAAAATAGCCGGGCGTTGTGGCGGGCGCCTGTAGTCCCAGCTACTCGGGAGGCTGAGGCAAGAGAATCGCTTAAGTCCAGGAGTTGGAGGTTGCTGTGAGCTGTGTGATGCCATGGCACTCTACCGAGGGCCATAAAGTGAGACTCTGTTTCTACAAAAAAAAAAAAAAAAAAAAAAAGAAGAAAGAAAGGGCGGTGGGTCTTTCAGGGCAGCGCCTATGGCTCAGTGAGTAGGGCGCGGCCCCATATGCTGAGGGTGGAGGGTTCAAACCCAGCCCCAGCCAAACTGCAACAAAAAAATAGCCGGGCATTGTGGCCGGGGCCTGTACTCCCAGCTACTCACAAGGCTGAGGCAAGAGAATCGCCTGAGCCCAGGAGTTGGAGGTTGCTGGCAGCTGTGATGCCACTGCACTCTACCAAGGGTGATAAAGTGAGACTCTGTCTCAAAAAAAAAAAAAGGGAGGGGGGAGTCTTTCTTCCCCCAGGCCACTCCAGATGATACTTGTATTTTCTTTCTGTCTCTCTCTCCTACTTTCCCCATCCCCCAGGCATCATTCCTGCCAACGCTGTAGCATAAATAAATACAATCACTTCCCCCTGGGTGGAGTGCTTGGGGGGGTCCCCCGCCTAGCCTGGCCTCTTCCCAAAGTAAACTGTTACTTCCAGGAGAGGGCCCCAGGGCTGCCCCACAATACTTTTCCCGGCCTTGGTAGCTAGGCAAATAAAAGGGTATATCCAGGAATTTTCTCAAGGAAAGATTCTTCAGCTAAGAACACACACAGGGGTCTGAGTGCTCATTATTCCTGGAATGCTGGGTGGCTGTGGGGAAGTCACTTTTTCCACCTGCACAGTGGACCTGAACTTTCCAATATCCCTCACCCAGGGATTCAGGGTCCTTAGATTGAATTATGTCAGAGCAAATGCTCCATCATTTGGCAGGGGGAGGGAAGGGATAAGGGAAGAAAGAATAAAAGGGTGACACCTGCGGCTCAGTGGGGAGGGCACCAGCCCCAAATACCGAGGGTGGCGGGTTCAAACTCAGCCCTGTTCAAACTGCAAGAAAAAAAAAATAGCCAGGCGTTGTGGTGGGCGCCTGTAGTCCCAGCTACTCGCGAGGCTGAGGCAAGAGAATTGCCTAAGCCCAGGAGTTGCTGTGAGCTGTGACACCATAGCACTCTACCGAGGATGATAAAGTGAGACTCTGTCTCTTAAAAAAGAAAAAAAAGAATAAAAGGAAGAAGTGAGGGGAAAATAGGAGATGTGATTTAAAACCTCACTTCAGCTAAATGTTTCTGCTGCTCCCTTATAAGACATCTTCCACAGCTACTTTGTGAGGCAGCACTCAGAACGTACTAGTTGGTGAACACCCACGTTCGCTGCAGCAATATTCACAATGGCCAGGAGGTGAAGCAACCCAAGTGTCCACTGACAGATGAAGGATAAACAAAACGGTCTATCTATACAACACATTATTGCTCGGCCTTCAAAAGGAAGGAAATCCTGTCACATGCCACAACGTGGATGAACTTTGAAGACGTAACACTGAGTGAAATCAGTTGCAAAAGGCAAATACTGTATGATTCTGGTTAAATGAGATATCTAAAGTTGCCAAATTCACAGAAACAGAAGGTAAAATGGCAGATGCTAGGGGGTTAGGGGAGAAAGAAAGGGGAAGTTGCTTAATGGGTACAAGAAGAAAAAGTTTTGGAGATGATTGCACAACAATGTGAGCATACTTAACACTAGTCACCAGTACATTTAAACAAGGTTAAGATGGTAAACTTTTGTTCTTTTTTTTTTTTAGTGATAGGATCTTCATATGTTGCTTAGGCTGGTCTCGAACTCCTGGCCTCAAGAGATCCTTCTGCCTCAGCCACCCAAATAGCTGAGACTATAGGCATAGCCACTGCGCCTGGCTCAAGACAGTCAATTTTATTTGTTCTTTTAACAATTAAAAACAACAACTTTGGCTAGGTGTTGTTGTGGGCACCTGTGGTCCCAGTTACTTGGGAGGCTGAGGAAAGAGGATAACTTGTGTCTAAGAGTTTGAGGTTGCTGTGAGCTATGACATTCTGGCACTCTACCGAGGTGAAAAAGTGAGACTCTGTCTCAAAATAAATAAATAAAAATAAAAACAATAACTTGTTGGTTAGATGAATGAACCAACACCACTGAACTCAAGATAGCTGAAGTTACCAGGGAGGTCCCCCAAGCCTCAGAGGAGCCAGAGCAGGAAATCATCACAAGAGATAGCTGGGGATAAATGTGACAGCCTCTACAATCTACAGATGGACTTAGGGTTCCTAGACAGTGACATGGCTTTGTTCTTTTGGTGAGCTGGTTCTCTAAGACTTGAGCTCTTTTTTCTTTTTTTTTTTTTTTTTGACACAGAGTCTCACTATGTTATCCTCGGTAGAGTGCCGTGGCCTTACACAGCTCACAGCAACCTCAAACTCTTGGGCTTAAGCGATTCTCTTGCCTCAGCCTCCCAAGTAGCTGGGACTACAGGCGCCTGCAGAACGCCCGGCTATTTTTTTTGTTGTACTTGTCATTGTTGTTTGGCAGGCCCAGGCTGGGTTCGAACGCACAGCTCTGGTGTATGTGGCTGGTGCCCTAGCCGCTGAGCTACACAGGCTCCAAGCCGAGGACTTGGGCTCTTTGAGGGTAGGAATCATAGTTATCTAGGGTCTGTATTTCTGGCACACAGTAGGTGCTGGATCATGAACACTCCTGGCACAGAGACACACGCTATATGTTTGCTGACTCAGCTGAGTGAATACATGAATAAGAATGTGAGTGAGAGTGGAAGTGAATGAGCAAGCAGCAGGTCTGGGAAGGTAAGAAAAGGGAGGGGGGCACTGGTTACTAGAGGTGCTGACTTCTTACAACACACCTGCAGATTTGAGAAGGGAAGGGATGGGTCACTGACCTCTCGTTGTAGAACTGTAGGGTGTTCTCACTGTACAGTGGCCCTGCCAACTGGCGGATCATCTGCAGTGACTTCTCACGCTCATCGAGCCCCAGCATCCGGACATGGGCCACAAGCCAAGCCACAGCACACACCGCCAGACTGCATACCTTTCCCTTGATATTATCGGTGATTTTCTGCGGAAGGGGAAAACGCTGAGGGGCTACTATCACCCCTTCCCTGGACATCACTTTCCCAGTCTCTGGGGCAGCTTGTTGCAGCAGGTGGAGTCCTTGGCCACACTCCACACCTCTCTCTGACACAATTTTGATTTTCCTAGAGCTATCTCAGTAGGAGGGAGTGGCTAAGACTATGATTATAGGGAAGATCGATACCAAAGCATGAGCTCCTGGATTAGTAGGTCTTCTTACTCTTACAAAAATAACAAGCTAGCAATGCCTGGCTCTGTGTCTCAGGGAAGAGAGAAGGTTGCTGGAAAAGTGAGACTACCTGGATGGACTCGAAGGCCAGGACCCCATTCTCCCAAGCATTGAGGATTTCCAAGATAGCAGCTGAAATGCTGAGGCAGGCTTCGTGCCACTTCATCTGTCTACAGGGGTATAGGTGGGAGCATGGAATGGGCTTAGTGAGAGCGTCTCAGGGTCTGGGCCACATGTGGCCTTCTGAATCCTCAAGTGAGGCCTTTGAATGTAATCCAAATTTTACACAACTAATCTCTTTTGTGGGTTTTTTTTTTTTTTTTTTTGAGACAAGAGCTTCAAGCTATCATCCTGGGTAGAGTGCCATGGCATCACAGCTCACAGCAACCTCCAACTCCAGGGCTCAAGCGATTCTCCTGCCTCCGCCTCCCAAGTAGCTGGGATTATAGGCACCTGCCACAATGCCCAGCTATTTTTTGGTTGCAGCCGTCATTGTTGTTTGGCGGGCCTGGGTTGCCAGCTCAGGTGTATGTGGCTGGCGCCTTAGCTGCTTGAGCTATAGGCGCCAAGCCCACAACAAATCTTTTTAATAAAGAAAGTTTGGATTTGGTCAAGAGGCCACACTTGGGGTTCTAGAGGGCCACATGTGGCCTTGAGGCCACAGGTTCCCCACCACTGGCTTGACCCTGCCCCCATCACCACCCTGGGTGGGGGGTGCCCAGGCCACTAACACCAGCTTCATCTCTGAGGAGTTGTTGAGCAGAGCCACCAGGGATTCCACTTTGGTGGAGTCTGGCCGGAAGCAGGGGTGGTCAGGGTTCAGGATCTTGCCCTCCTCAGGCATGCAAGTCTGCATCCAGGTCTCAAAGAAGGGCACCTCCGCTCCTGTGCGTGACTCGGACAAAATCACCTGGGAAAGGGGCAGAGAGGCATCAGCCAAGTGGGGCAGGTGCAGTGAGCTGCTAGAGGCACACCTGGGCCAGTTGACAGCTCAGTTTCCGGCGCTGCTGCTGCCCCCTCCAGGGTCAAACCAGTCTAAGGGAGGCAGATGGGGTGCTATGCTGCCACCTACTGGTCGGTGTGAGCATGGCACTGGAGGATTCTAGACGTGACTACTGACTTGGCCCAGGGTGGCCACATGATTTACTGGGCCCCCAGAACTAACTGAAGCATGAGACTGATGGGAGACCCGGGGGTAGAGGGTTGTGGTGATGGTGAATTACCAGTTGTTTCCTCCCCCTCCAACCTACCCACTTGGTACTCTAATCCTGCCTTCTCTCCCCTTACCTCTGAGCCATAGGTCTGGGCCACGTGGCACAGCATGAGGAAAGAGATGTCAAAGAGCAAGGCACGGACTGAAGCTGCTTTGGCTGTGGGAAGGATAGGAAGGCATCGGCCAGAGCAGAGGCCCAAAGCCATCATCTGGGTTGGGGGATCAGGACTTGCCTCCAGGAAGGTCAGGGACCAAGTGGCTCCTTCAAAGCTCTGAGGCTCAGAATCCTTTTCTCGAGTCTCAATTGAAACATCATCCCTTCCTTGGAATCAAAGACCTAGTGCCCTCCCCACCCCCAACACCCAACCAAATCACAGAGGGGGCTGGAGTGGGAGAGACATGGGTATAGTTTTGGAAGAATCCTTTTCCAGTATTAGCCTCTGGCAAGGCTTCAGTTAGTCACGGCCCAGGAGAGCAAAGGTGCCCTCCTCTCTCCCCTGCTCTCTCCCTCCACACCCCTCCTCAGGGCCTATTGGGTCCAGGGATGCACAGAGTTGACTTACGGTTATCTTCACTGCCATGGGTCGTGAATTCATTCAAACTGTGAAAGGAATAGAGATGCAGGCTGCCTATCAACCAGGGCAAGAGCTGAGGAGCAGCTGGGGGCACACAAGCTGAGAGGACCAGTCCCCAGGGTCTGAATTACCGGCTAAACTTGAAATGAATACCATTGCAACACACACAAAAAAACTAATTCTGTCTATTGTTAAAAGATTTCCAAGACCTACAGAATGGCTTGCTAAATGGAACAATGTTCTGTATGTCAAATTCTACGTCAACCAACAAAGGTACAGAACCTGAGAGCTCCCATTAATAAGTGGGCATATTGGAAATTCCCCCATACCCACCGTCCAATGTCATCACTTTGCTAAACATCTCTTCACCCTCAGCTAAAGAGAAAAGGGCACTTCAGGCAAAGACTGCTGGCCCTGCCTTTGAGATCTCCAGCTGGGATGCTTTGCCTGGGCTCCTGCATCTCTCGGCAAGACCCAGACCCACATGCCTCACTCCTCCCTTCAGATGGGGCCTCCCACTGTGGTCACGGGCTGGGACTTCCTTACTTGATAAATTTCCGGGCAAAGGATTTAAGCTTTCCTGTGGCAGCAGCAGCAGCCAGCAGCAAGTCTAGACTCTTCCCAGACAGCATGTGGCCCAGGACTCCCAGCAGTCCCTCAGGGGACTTAGAGTGGTCTGCATCCATCGTCTGGGGACAGGATAAAAAATCAAGTCCTGAGGACACTGAAGACCGCCCCAGATCTACCCTAGCCATTATTTTCCCTCTCTCATAGCCTGCAATTTAATCTTTAAGTCTACATCTTTCTGACTTCGATCTGGAGAATCATGCCTGAAATTTATCCTTGCCCTCTAATCCATCCCTTTCTTTTTTTTTTTTTTTTTTTTTTAATTTTTTTTTTTTTTTGTAGAGACAGAATCTCACTTTATGGCCCTCGGTAGAGTGCCGTGGCCTCACACAGCTCACAGCAACCTCCAACTCCTGGGCTTAAGCGATTCTCTTGCCTCAGCCTCCCGAGTAGCTGGGACTACAGGTGCCCGCCACAACGCCCGGCTATAATCCATCCCTTTCAACACTGGCACAATGGTGGGGCAGGCAAGGTCACGTCTGAAAGATTATTTTTTTACATGAGATGGCCTCGGTGAAAGGACCTTCCCAGTGCCTGGTGTGCCAGTGAAGCTCCCAAGTGTTAGGGTTCTGTGGTAGCCGCCTTTGCCTATCTCTTTCCACTTCCAAAGCAACTATGTATAAAAGCCAATGAGAGGGAGGTCTGTGGCCTGTTTATTTATCAGGATTAGAAAGGAAACTGTAAAGACGAAAGAGGGAAGGGCACACTCACCTTGAGGATATTTGTGACAGTGGGCTCTGCCCGGAGGATGAGCCCAGGATTGGGCTGGATGTTGGCATTTTCTCCCGATTTCAACTGGGGTGCCTGCTCCCGGTCTAATGTGCTGAAGCCATAACCAGGTAGCCCAAAAAAAGGAAGAGGAACAGATACAAGTTCTTTTTTTTTTTTTTTTTTTGCAGTTTTTTTGGCCAGGGCTGGGTTTGAACCCACCACCTCCACCACCTCCAGTATAAGGGGCCTATGCCCTACTCCTTTGAGCCACAGGTGTTGCCCTTTTTTTTTATTATTATTATTTCATGTAAATTTGAGGGTACAAAGAATTGGATTACAATGTTTGCATTTGTTAGGTATAGTAAACAAAAACAAACAAACGTGAAACATATTCAAAATGAAAAATCAATCACTCAGAAATTCCCTTGGTTGACTAAGGAGTTTCTTCAATTAAGAACCACTTGGGGGCGGCGCCTGTGGCTCAAGGAGTAGGGCGCCGGTCCCATATGCCAGAGGTGGCGGGTTCAAACCTAGCCCCGGCCAAAAACCACAAAAACAAAACAAAACAAAGAACCACTGGCTGGGGCAGCACCTGTGGCTCAGAGGAGTAGGGCGCCGGCCCCATATGCCAGAGGTGGTGGGTTCAAACCCAGCCACGGCCAAAAACTCCAAAAAAAAAAAACAAAGAACCACTTGCTGAAATCCTAACAGCTCACCCATGTGAAGGGTCTCAGTGCAAGGACTAAAAGGGATGACAGTTAAGAGAAGGGAGGTCTTATTGGCACAGAACCTTCATTAGGAAGAGGAATTGAGTGACTGCCATGCCATTCTAAAAACATGCCAATCCCCGAGGAAATAGCGTATTACATCTTACTCTCAAACTGCAGTTCACTTGAGTATTTCACTTCAACAGAGCAATTTCAGAGCTCTTAATATATTGAATTTTTTTTTATTAAATCATAGCTGTGTACATTAATGCAATCATGGGGTACAATGTACTGGTTTTATATACAATTTGAAATGTTTTCATCACCCTTTTTTTTTTAGAGACAGATCTCACTATGTCGCCCTCGGTAGAGTGCTATAGTGTCACAGCTCACAGCAACCTCCAACTCTTGGGCTTAAGCGATTCTCTTGCCTCAGCCTCCTAAGTAGCTGGGACTACAGGTGCCTGCCACAATGCCCATCTATTTTTTTGTTGCAGTTGTCATTGATGCTTAGCAGGCCTGGACCAGATTCGAACCTGCCAGCCTCAGTGCATGTGGCCAGTGCCCCAATCACTGAGCCAAGGGCACTGAGTCTTTTTTTTTTTTTTTTGAGACAGAGTCATGTCACCCTCGGTAGAGTGCTGTGGTGTCACAGCTCACAGCAACCTCCAACTCTTGGGTTTAAGTAATTCACTTGCCTCAGCCTCCTAAGTAGCTAGGACTACAGGCACCTGCCACAATGCCCAGCTATTTTTTTGTTGCAGTTGTCATTGTTGTTTTAGCAGGCCGGGTTTGAACTTGCCAGCCCCAGTGTATGTGGCTGGTGCTGTAACCACTGTGCTACAGTTGCTGAGCCTTTTTTTTTTTTTTTTTTGAGACAAAGTCTATCTTTGTTGCCCCCAGTAGAGTGCTGTGCTGTCATAGCTCACAGCACTCTCAGACTCCTGAGCTCAAGCAATTCTCTTGCTCCAGCATCCTAAGTAGCTGGGAGTACAGGCATCCACCTATTTTTAGAGGCAGGGTCTCACTCTAGCTCAGGCTAGTCTCGAACTGATGAGCTCAGGCGATCCACCCCCCCTCCCCACCCCCAGCCTCCCAAAGTGCTAGGATTACAGGCGTGAGCCACTGCACTCAGCCAGACAGAAGTTCTTGACACACTGCCAAGTCCAAGCCCAAAAGCAGGGGCACGGAGAAGGTGGGAAGCATATAATAACCTCTAGAAAGCAGGTACAATACTGCAATCCCTCCAGTTTGTCACCTGTCACTGTGTCTATTTTGAAAGTTCATTTAAGAAAGTTCATTTTATCCCAAAGTTGGGCATGGGTTAAAAAGGAGCAAGCAAGAGCATAACATTCTGCTTTGAAGATACTGGTGTCATCTTTCCCTCCTGTTCCCGGTACCCACAGGCATGGCCCCAGTCTCTTGCAACTCAAACTTCTGACAGGAGAGGAAAGGCAGCAGCAGCCCCATCTAGACATGGGAAAGGGAGTTTGTGGGATTCTTGGGACAGCCCAAATGCGCTCACACTTACCGCTTAGCCATGAGGTTGTTGACACTGGCTTCAGACAGAAGGCCCTGCTTACTGCATTCTTGAAGTAGGAAGTTTGCACAGTCACAGCTGTAAGGGGAAAAGATGCTGAGAGAACTGGGTACTTAGTTGGAATTCTGAGGGGTCCAAATAGTGGGTCCCTGCCCAGGGTCCTCTCTCCTTCAGGATGAAGAAAATCTGGAGCGCCTGAGAGAAGGCAAAGAGAGGATCTGGGTACTCAGCAACTATGGGCTGTTGCTTCCTGCCCTGGCCAAGAGGTGTGAACAAGGAGAGAGGGTCTTCTGGGGCTTCTACAGCACAGAAGAGTAGGGAAAGAGCCCACAACACCACCTTCCAGTAGAGCAGGGAGTGAGCAAGGAAGTTCATACTTGCAGCGCTGGTCAGCTTTGTCCAACAAGGGTGTGAGCTTCAGCAGGAACTCAAAAGCACAATTGACATCCTCAGTGAAGTCCTACAAAGAGTCAGAACTTCCTTAAGGTTTTTAGGCCCCCCACTTCTCCCACAGTCTATAGAGCAGGCTCACAAGGACACGCTGCTAGATACAAGAGCTTACAAGCAGGCTGTGCCCACCAGCAACTAGAAGGGGAGAAGCAGGAGGCACACCCACTCCCTTCATGGCCATCCTGGCCTCAATAATCTTTTTTTTGTTGTTGTTGAGACAGAGCCTCAAGCTGTTGCCCTGGGTAGAGTGCCGTGGCATCATAGCTCACAGCAACCTCAAACTCCTGGGCTCAAGCGAGTCTCCTGTCTCCGCCTCCCCAGTAGCTGGGACTACAGGTGCCCGCCACAATGCCCGGCTATTTTTTGGTTGCAGCTGTCATTGTTGTTTGGCGGGCCCGGGCTGGATTCGAACCTGCCAGCTCAGGTGTATGTGGCTGGCGCCTTAGCCACTTGAGCCACAGGTACCAAGCCATGGCCTCAATAAACTTGAGGACCTTGCCTGCTGGAGCAGTTAGCCTGAGCTGCCTGATGGTCTTCTGTCTGAAGCCTGGGTGTGTGTGTGTGTATGGATGCACACGGGCACTCAAGCACGTTCACACACTTCCAGCCCTCTCCCAAGCACAAGAATACTTTATTGCCCAGCTAGGGTCTCAGAGACCGTCCCTCCTTTCCCTTGCTTCTCTAGGACAGAAATATCCTCACCTGTTCCTACAGCCCCATCTCAATTCTTCAACTCACCTTGTCCCCATGAGAGTACTTCTTCAACTTCACCAAAACCTGTGGAATCTAGCAGGTGAGGTAGGGGAGAAACAGGAGGATCAATTTTTCTCTTTCACCTACCACTGAACGCATCCACCCTGTCCCCCTGCTCTGGGCAGAGAGACAGGAACACTCCTGGAAGTGAAAGCACTCCTAGAGCTAAACTAGAAAACCAGTAGGTGCCCAACCACATGATGCCCCTTGGCTTACAGGACATAGGGACCCTTTGTCTCTGCTGGCTCAACAAAGAAATGCCTTAAGCAGAAGCGGAACCTCAGTTTCTAGGAGGACTGAGGCGCCTTTTCCTGGCTCTCTTCATTGTCCTGCAGGCTGATGACTGAGCTAAAGTGCACCTCTGTGGTAAGAAAAAAGAGTCCTGCCACACAGGCTAAATAAATATAGCCCTGAGAGTTCAGAGAAAATAAATGATGGGAACTGTGCTGGGATACCTGGCAGGCTGGGCACAATGCCAAGGAGGGACACAGGGCAAAGGTCCCAGATGATGCCGCTTTTTCTGAGAGCCATCCCCAGCTAGGCTCTCTCTGGCTCCCACAACCCTAGGTACCTTGAGGAAGGTGAAAGCTGTCCACTTGAGCTCCTCTGTCCCCTCTGGAGACTCAATGATCCCCACGAAACAAGCTTTCCAGATCTCCAGGACAAAGAGTGGGGTGGGGATGTGCTGTGGGAAGACCCAAGAGTAAAGCATAAGAGGCAGCCCACAACCCTTCACCCCTTGCTGCAGAGCACAGTCGCTGCCCAGATCCAGGCCTGAGAACCAGAGATGTGTGGCCACATGACAGAAGTGTGCTCAACTGGACTCTGCTTTCCACCAAAAAGTAGAAGAAACCCAGAAGGATCTTCCCTCCTGCCCCCAAAGTCCAGCCTGTCTTGGGGAAAGGGGACCACCCCAGCCCCTCCCACCTGCATGCGCTTCACCATCATCAGCTGTTCCACCAGAGGCTGCATCTCGCCTGTCAGGTTCATGGTGCCCTCAAGCAGGACCACAGCGTGGACTGTGGGGAAGCCAGTTTTGTGCAGCTGCTCAGAGTGCACAGACAACATCGTGGGGATGCTGAAGGGAACATACATGGGGAACAGTGTTAGGGGGAAAATGGGAGGGGAGTCAGGGGTCCTAGTTACAAGAGGAGAGGTGCTACGCTTTCCCTTCCCACACCCCAGGGTATTCTCTCTCTCCTTCATCATCACCATAGCCCAGGAAGCCATACCTCCTAATGAGGGTGCCACACTGCTCAGCCTGGCTCCGAAGCTGGGGGTCGCTGAGATTGGCCAGGATCTCCCCAAGCTTCAAGAGAGAGTGCTCCATGGCAGTCCAGGAGGCTGGTGGAGAAAAAGAAACACAGAAACGTGATGGGAAACAGAGGAGGCAGAGCCTAGCCCCAAACTCCTCAACTCTGGCACCCCCTTCGGGCCACAAAACCACACATGGAGGCTTCCCCTGAGGATGACACAGAGGCAGGGGCCTGAGGGCAACATGCACTGCTTCCAGAAGGGGAATGAGCACCAAGGGCTGGAGCCCCTAGAAACCAGGCCCAAAGGCCTGACATCCGGCAGATGCACCCAGCTGACTTTACAAAACACAGGCAGTGGAAGAGAAAGGCAGAGGAAGTGAGAGTCCAGTGGCCAAAATAAGGAGGGTGACCACAAATCCCTTTGGGAGTGGGCCAATCTGAAAGGCCACCCTTGCAGAAGCTGTCACTCTCCTCTAGTCAACTGAGTCCCTACACGGCCTTTCCGTTCTTGCCTGCTCCATCAACTGGGCACTGTGTCCACAGCATCCTCTTCTGAATGCCTCTCCTACACCATCCCAAGCCCCCACCATGCTTCAAATCTCTGTCCAACCCCCAGTTCCTTTAACAACCTACCCAGTTACTCTGAACCACTCATCTTTCTCTCCTCAATGCCCACACTCATGGTCTAGACTGCATCAGTTAGCACTTAATTATAAGTCAGGTATCCTGGTTACAATGATAAATAATGGCACCAACTAGCCCATTAACCTCCATGGAGCACAGGGGGAAAAAAAAGACCTGAGATCCATTAAAAGTAAGTATTCATCCACCTTCCAGCCTATAAACATTTATCAAGTGCTCAAATAAGTAAGAAACTGTCAACATAGTCCATTTTTACATAATGATTATCTTCCTAGACTTTTCACAGGCAAGAAAACATATTTAGAGAAGTAATAAATATACTAATCCTGCAACAAGCTCTCCCACCAGGTCCTGAAGACTTGGATGTAGCCCATTCTAGTTCTTGTCATGGGAGAACAAGAGAGCCTTAGCTGGTCCCAAACCACCTTGGCTCCAAGCAAAATTGTGGCCTCAGGACCCCAATGCCTGAAATATCAGAGTCTTCTCTCCCACCAGGTGATCTGTCTGTTCTGAGGCTCTGGAAAGTTCCAATACTTTAATGTCTGACCTTGAGTGAAGAGGTAAATGGCACAACAGGCCTGGGAGCAGACAGGCACTGTGTTTAAAGGAACATTTTAGGCAACACTCAGACATGAGACTTGTTTGCTTCCAGACAATGAGTACCGTGAAGACAAACACAATAGATGGTGTGCTTGTCTTGTCCTCTAATATTTTCTGCGTATACAACATACTAGCCTTGCTCCCCACTAGAATGTATGCTTGTGGAAGGCAGGGACCCTGCCACATGCTCCTTTGGTAACCCCCCTCCCCCCACCCCCAGCACCTGGCACAGTGCTGGGCACACAATAATGCTCAGTAAATACCTGTTGGTTGATTGGCTCGGGTGCCACCCTGCCCAAGTCCCTGGGATGTGTGCAATGCTTATGGGGAGAAAAAAAAGGAAGTGGGATGGTTTCAGATCCTCCTGGAAAGAAGTGGAATGGCATCCTGCCTCTCCCCTCAATTAAAGGACCGGCCATGGGAGCAGCGGCAGGTGGGGCTCAGGGGAATTGGGGGACATACAGGCCTCCTCTAGTTTGGCGATGTGCAGCAGAGCCCTGTTCTTGGTGCTGCTGAGAGTCTTCTCCAGGCGCTGCAGGCACATGGCAAGCTGCTTCTCCCCAGCCGCTGGGGCGCCCACCTCCAGTCCCTCCCGAAGCCGCTCTGCAGAGGCTGCCGTGCATCGCAGCAGCCAGTGGAGGGCGCTGAGAAGGGCTCGGCACAGCCCGATGCACTCCTCTGCTTTGCCATGGCAGCTATAGGGAAAGAATGTAAACTCTGTCTCTGCTCCAAAGGCTGAAATCTGACCCACACCGATGTTCCCCAGAGTGCCTGGCACTCCCCTCCCAGAGAACAGAGCGGGGAAGCCAGCAGAGTCCTGGGAAGATACCTAGCCCCTTCAGCTTCCACTGGACAAGATTTCAAATGAGCTACTCCAAACAGAGAAGAGGCTTTCTGTCCTAAGGGAGTAAGTACAAAAGGGTGGGTATGGGCAGATGCGGGATGGGGGTGTGGACATGGAGAAAATAAGTGTAGGAACCCACAGGTGTCTTAGTCCGTGTGCCAGAAGCTTCTTCGCACTAAGCTAATTTGGAACACTATGAGCCCTTCGCCCTGGCCCTTACCTGAGACGGTCACAAAACATGTCCATGATATCCAGCAAAGCCTGAATACACAGGTCCCGGGAAAAGTCATCAAACTGTGGAAAGAACAGCGGAGATGCTATGTTCCAGTCAACCCCTGGGCACACACACAAGGCAGACTCCTGCCTTCTTTCCTCCAACCTCAGGTTTGAGACTCAAAATCCTTTCAACAGTGAAAACTGGTGCCTAAGTGCCAGCCCCTACTTCCCAGGACCTCCCCCTCCCACAAAGGCCAGCACTGCCAGCCTGAGGCATCACATGCTGCCTGTCCAGACACAGAGGTCGCACAATGAAGGGAGCCATGGAACTGGGGCCTTGTCTGGCACTCCCCATCTAGCTCTTGAGTGGCTCTGTCATACCTTACTGATAGCTGTGAGGACAGAAGAGTAGGACACCATCTGGAGGGAAGGAAGAAAGGTGATATTCAGCCAACTGGTCTCCCACAGTTGAGAACAAATGCTGAGGTTTAAAGTTGCTGCAGCTCTCCTGAAACTCCAACCTTTTCAAAAGGCCTTCCTCAACCTATTATAAGGATAGTGACCCTGTACATGCTAAAAAAATTTTATCTTAAATTTCTGTTAGTAGGCTCAGCACCTGTAACTCAAGCAGCTAAGGCACCAGCCACATACCCTGGAGCTGGCGGGTTCGAATCTGGCCTGGGCTTGCCAACAATGACAACTACAACCAAAAAATAGCTGGCATTGTGGCGAGTGCCTGTAGTCCCAGCTACTTGGGAGGCTGAGGCAAGAGAATCACTTAAGCCCAGGAGTTGGAGGTTGCTGTGAGCTGTGATGCCACAGCACTCTACCCAGGGCAATAGCTTGAGGCTCTGTTCAAAAAAAAAAAAAAAAAAAAGAAAGAAAGGAAAAAATAGTTATAAATGGCATTCTCAAAATCAGTGGCACAGTACATCAAAATAAGAAAGCAGAATACAGGCTCAGCACTTGTGGCTCAAGCAGCTAAGGTGCCAGCCACATACATCTGAGCAGGCGGGTTCAAATCCAGCCAGGGCCTGCCAAACAACAATGACGGCTGCAACCAAAAAATATCCGGGCGTTGTGGCAGGCGTCTGTAGTCCCAGCTACTTGGGAGGAGGAGGCAGGAGGATCGCTTGAACCCAGGAGTTGGAGGTTGCTGTGAGCTGTGATGCAATGGCACTTTACCCAGGGCGACAGCTTGAGGCTCTGTCTCAAAAAAAAAAAAAAAAAGAAAGAAAGCAGAATACAGGTCGGGCACAGTGGCTCATACCTATAATCCTAGCACTCTGGGAGGCCAAGGCAGGTGGATTCCTTGAGCTCAGGAGTTCAAACCAGCCTGAGCAAGAGTGAGACCCCATCTCTAAAAATACCCAGGTGTTGTGGTAGGCGACTATAGTCTCAGCTACTTGGGAGGCTGAGATGAGAGGATTGCTTAAGCCCAAGAGTTTGAGGTTGCTGTGAGCTGTGACACCACAGCACTCTACCCAGCGTGACAAAGTGAGACTCTGTCTCGACACAAAAAAAAAAAAAAGAAAGAAAGCAGAATACAATGACAGAAATGATCAGGCCAATCACACCCCTCATAGGCTGTCTCTGCTTGAATAGAAACCTTCCAAGGATTTTTTCTTTCCTTTTCCTCCCAAGGATTTAAGAAGAAAGTTAAGTCAGCCAATTAGGGTGGCTCATGCCTAGCACTTGAGAGGCTAAGGTGGGAGGATCAGTTGAGACCGGGAGTTTGAAATCAGCATGGGCAACACAGCCAGACTCGACTGCATCTCTATTAAAAAAATAAAAATTAGCTGGGTATGGTATCACATACCTATAGTCCCATCTACTCAGGAGGCCGAGGCAGGAGGATCAATTGAGCCTGGGAGTTCCAGGCTGCAATGAGATATGATCATGCCACGCACCACTATCCTCCGCCTGGGTAACAGAGCAAGACTCTCTCTCTAAAGCAGCGGTTGTCAACCTGTGGATTGCGACCCCTTTGTAACAATGAAAATACATCCTGCATATCAGATATTTATATTATGATTCATAACAGTAGCAAAATTACAGTTATGAAGTAGCATCGAAAATAATTTTTATGGTTGTGGGTCACCACAACATGAGGAACTGTATTAAAGGGTCACGCCATTAGGAGGCATTAGGAAGGTTGAGAACCACTGCTCTAAAGAAATAAGAAAGAAGAAGCTAAGTCAGCCTCAATCACCTGAGAATGGCAGTATTTCCTTCCATGTATAATTTCCTATCACCTGCACATACGGCTCTCTGTTCAGACATCTTTAACTAACAATCTTGGATGAACAATCAGTGGAATATAATCAGTGCTCAGAATCACCATACTGTGAAGCCAGAGCTAACGTCTGACAGCGATCAGAAGGTTGGAAGCCTGCCTGGGAAGGATGACCATAAAGTTCCAGGCGAGTGTTTCTTTATTCATATGATGTCCCCATAGCAAGCACTTGGCAAAGAACTGAACTGTGCTGGATACCGACCTGAAGGGGGAGCTGGATGTTCCGCTGACCCCAAACTACCAGGAGGGAAACCCCCCCAATTCTGTATATTCAGAAGGATGTAATCAGTCAAAATCAACTGATGGTCTTCAAATTCTGAATGCTATTCAGTAAATTTTTGCTAACTGTATGAATTAAGCACTGCCACTCCCAGACCTAAAAATATTTTCCAGGTGGTGAACTATTTTACATGGCAGAATCTGACCTATTCCAGTCTTAATAATTCTGTCACTGGAGAAGCTCTGAACCACCACAAGCTCAGAAGCTGGAGACCCTCTGAGTGACCTGCCACACTTGTGGCCAGCTCTGCATGAGCCTGCAATCACTCTCTAATCCTCTCTGCTCTTCTTCATATTCAACACCTCCAACCACACCTAAGTACCTTCTGGATGCACAGCAGGGGACCGAAAGAGCCTCTTGACTCAGAAGGAAGAATAAATTACTGATTTTGCATAGCACTTGACAAGTAGCAAAGGTCTTTTCTATCTATTTATTTCTCTCAATGTTACTTCAGCCTCTATCTCCTTCTTGCCTTTCCCATCAGTGTTTACACATCTCCAGATTCTTCTATTTTTAGGAGAGCTTCCTGCAGACCCCACACTTCCATTTAACCACCACCCTCTCTTCACACACATAAGCATTCTCTACGTGAATTGTCTCTACCGCTCCACCTTTCGTCCACTCTTCAACCCACTCCAATCACTTCTGTCCTGACCACCCCATGAATCTGCTCATTAAAGTCATCAAGAAACTCTTTTATTTATTTATTCGTTGTTAATATTTATTTATTTTTGAGACAGAGTCTCACTCCATTGCCCTGGGTAGAGTGCTGTGCAGTCATAGCTCACAGCAACCTCAAACTCTCGGGCTCAAGAGCTCCCGTCTCAGCCTCCCAAGTAGCTGGACTACAGTACCAGTCACAATGCCCAGCTAGTTTTTCTATTTTTGGTAGAGACAGGGTCTCACTCTTACTCAGGCAATCCACCTGCCTCGACCTCCCAAAGTGCTAGGATTACAGACATGAGCCACCTCACTTGGTTCTTTTTTTCTTTTTTTTTTTAGACAGAGTCTCATTCTGTCACCCTGCATAGAGTGCACTGGCATCATTGTAGCTCACAGCAACCTCAAACTCTTGGGCTCAAGTGATCCTCTTGCCGCAGCCTCCCCAGTAGCTGGGACTACGGCACTTGCCACAATGCCCACCTATTTTTAGAAACAGAGTCTCACTCTGGCTCAGTCTGGTCTAGAACTCCTGAGCTCAGGCAATCCATCCACCTCAGCCTCCCAGAGTGCTAGGATTACAGGCATGAGCCACCGTGCCTGGCCATATATAGTCTTTTATTTATTTATTTATTTATTTTTTGGCTGGGGCTGGGTTTGAACCCACCACCTCCAGCATATGGGGCTGGCGCCCTACTCCTTTAAAGCCACAGGTCCTACCCTATAGTCTTTTAAAGAAAAACATATGTCAGGGTGCCCACAGCTCTGGTTAGAGCACCAGCCCTGAGCACTGAGGGAGGCAGGTTTGAACCCAGCCAGGGCCTGCTAAAAACAAAAACAAACAGGGCGGCACCTGTGGCTCAGTCGGTAAGGCGCCGGCCCCATATACCGAGGGTGGCGGGTTCAAACCCAGCCCCGGCTGAACTGCAACCAAAAAATAGCCAGGCGTTGTGGCGGGCGTCTGTAGTCCCAGCTACTTGGGAGGCTGAGGCAAGAATTGCTTAAGCCCAGGAGTTGGAGGTTGCTGTGAGCTGTGTGAGGCCACGGCACTCTACCGAGGGCCATAAAGTGAGACTGTCTCTACAAAAAAAAAAAACAAAAACAAAAACAAAAAAGTATGTCAGACTAAATGGGCTCCCTGCTTTCTCCATGTCTTACTTTCCTCAACTGAGTCTTCAAACTACAATCGTTTGTAGTTTGTACAAAAACTATAACCACCCCAAATTAATCTACAAAGCTAAAGAAATCTCAGTTAAAACACGATAGGATTTTTACAGGAACTTAATAAGTTAATGCTAAAATGTGCCTGAAAAACAAAATGCCCGGCAGCGCCTGTGGCTCAGTGGGTAGGGTGCCACCCCCATATACCGAGGATGGTGGGTTTGAACCTGGCCCCAGCCAAACTGCAACAACAACAAAAAAAATAGCCGGGAGTTGTGGCAGGCACCTGTAGTCCCAGCTACTTGGGAGGCTGAGGCAAGATAATTGCCTAAGCCCAAGAGCTGGGGGTTGCTGTGAGCTGTGATGCCACAGTACTGTACAAAGGGCAACAAAGTGAGACTCTGTCTCTAAAAAAAAAAGCCCAAAAAAGCTAAGAAAAAAATTTTTTGAGACAGAGTCTCATTTTGTAGCCCTCAGTAGAGTGCCATGGTGCCCTAGTTCACAGCAACCTCAAACTCTTGGGCTCAAACAATTCTCTTGCCTCAGCCTCTTGAGTAATTGTGGCAGGTACCTACTTTTTTGGAGACAGGGTCTCACTCTTGCTCAGGCTGGTCGAAAACTCCTGAGCTCAGGCAATCCACCCACATCAGACCCCAGGTGCTAGGATTACAGGCATGAGCCACCGTGCCTGGCCCAAAACTAATAAATTTTTCAGAAATAAAACAACTAGCCAGGAGTGGTGGCTCACACCTGTAATCTAAGCACTCTGTGAGGCCAAGGCAGGTGGATTGCTTGAGCTCAGGAGTTCAGCTATGTGGGAGGCTGAGGCAAGAGAATTGCTTGAACACAAGAGTTTGAGGTTGCTGTGAGCTGTGATGCCACAGCACTCTACCCAGGGTGACAGCTTGAGGCTCTGTCTCAAAAAGAAAGAAAGAAAAACTGAGGCAAGAGAATCACTTGAGCCGAATTTGAGGTTGCTGTGAGCTATGACACCACAGAACTTTACCAGGGCAAAAGCTTGAGACTCTGTCTCGAAAGAAAAGAAATAAAACAACTAAGAGAAAATTGCCCAGCACAGTGGGCAAAACACACTATATAGCAAAGTATCTCAAGAATGGAAGAAAAAGTCTCCAATGTACTCAGCCCTACTATGAAACCAAGTTATAGCTTTCATATGAAATTATAGCCCAAGAATATGGGGAAAGGGGATAGGGAGGGGAGAAGGGAGGATGGGTGGAGGGAGGGTAATTGGTGGGACCATACCTATGGTGCATCTTACAAGAGTACATGTGAGGGCGGCGCCTGTGGCTCAGTCGGTAAGGCGCCAGCCCCATATACCGAGGGTGGCGGGTTCAAACCCGGCCCTGGCTGAACTGCAACCAAAAAATAGCTGGGCGTTGTGGCGGGCACCTGTAGTCCCAGCTACTTGGGAGGCTGAGGCAAGAGAATCGCTTAAGCCCAGGAGTTGGAGGTTGCTGTGAGCTGTGTGATGCCACGGCACTCTACCGAGGGCCATAAAGTGAGACTCTGTCTCTACAAAAAAAAAAAAAAGAGTACATGTGAGATTTACTAAATGTAGAATATAAATGTCTTAACACAATAACTAAAAACAATGCCATGAAGGCTATGTTAACCAGTTTGATGAAAATATTTCAAATTGTATATAAAACCAGCACATTATACCCGATGATTACAATAATGTACACAGCTATAATTTAATAAAAAACAAACAAACAAACAAAAAACACACACTATAAAGCTATAGTAATCAAAATAGTAAAAGTAATAGTGCAAAAAAAGGACAAATATGGGCGGCGCCTGTGGCTCAGTGAGTAGGGCACCGGCCCCATATGCTGAGGGTGGCGGGTTCAAACCCGGCCCCGGCCAAACTGCAACAAAAAAATAGCCGGGCGTTGTGGCGGGCGCCTGTAGTCCCAGCTGCTCGGGAGGCTGAGGCAAGAGAATCGCGTAAGCCCAAGAGCTGGAGGTTGCTGTGAGCCGTGCGAACCGAGGGCGGTAAAGTGAGACTCTGTCTCTACAAAAAAAAAAAAAAAGGGACAAATATATCAACCAAATACACTAGAATATCAAAAAATAGACCCTTGTCTATAAGAAAATTTAAGATATTCCAAAGAATTGGCTTAGCGCCTGTAGCTCAAGAGGCTAAGATGCCAGCCACATACACCAGAGCTGGCAGGTTCGAATCCAGCCTGGGCCTGCCAAACAACAATGACAACTACAACCAAAAAATAGCTGAGTGTTGTGGCAGGCACCTGTTGTCCTAGCTATTTGGGAGGCTGAGACAAGAGAATCACTTCACTCCAGGAGTTGAAGGTTGCTGTGAGCGGTGATGCCACAGCACTCTACCCAGGGCAACTGACTGAGGCTCTGTCTCAAAAAAAAAAAAAGAAAAAGAAAAGAAAAGAAAAAAGATATGACAAAGAATAGCTTATTTGATAAAGATAATTGGTCAACTATCAATCTATTTGGAAAAAAAAAATCTGGATCTGGGGCGGCGCCTGTGGCTCAGTCGGTAAGGCGCCGGCCCCATATACCGAGGGTGGCGGGTTCAAACCCTGCCCCGGCCAAACCGCAACCAAAAAATAGCCGGGCATTGTGGCGGGCACCTGTAGTCCCAGCTACTCGGGAGGCTGAGGCAAGAGAATCACTTAAGCCCAGGAGTTGGAGGTTGCTGTAAGCTGTGTGAGGCCACGGCACTCTACCGAGGGACCGAGGGCCATAAAGTGAGACTCTGTCTCTACAAAAAAAAAAAAAAAAAAAATCTGGATCTTTCCTCGCACTACAATAAATTCTAAATTGATTAAACAAAATAAAAGTCAAATACTAGCCCAAATTGGAGAATATATTTATGATCCTTAGAGCAAGGAAGTCCTTAAGTAAGACAAGGACCGGGCACAGTGACTCATGCCTCTAATTCTAGTGCTCTGGAAGGCTGAGGTGGGAGGATCACTTGAGGCCAACAGTTCCAGACCAGTGTGATGGCACACAACTATAGTCCCAGCTACTTGAGAGACTGAAGCAGGAGGAATTTTTTTTTTTTTTGTAGAGACAGAGTCTCACTTTATGGCCCTCGGTAGAGTGCCGTGGCCTCACACAGCTCACAGCAACCTCCAACTCCTGGGCTCAAGCGATTCTCTTGCCTCAGCCTCCCGAGTAGCCGGGACTACAGGCGCCCGCCACAACGCCCGGCTAACAGGAGGAATTCTTGAACCCAGGCGGTTGAGGTTGCAGCAAGCCATAATGAGCCCACAGCGCTCTAGCCTAGGCAACAGAGAAAGACTCTGTCTCAAAAAAACCTCCAAAAGACTATATTTAAAAAAAAAAAAGGACAAACATGACAACAAAAAAACATTAAAAATTACTGCATGCTAAGAAAAAAAATTACAAAGTTAAAAAAGTGAGAGAAAGGCTCAGTGACCATAATTCAGTGGTTAGGGCTCCAGCCACATACACTGGGGCTGGCAAGTTCAAACCTGGCCGGGGCCTGCTAAACAACAATGACAACTATAACAAAAAAATAGCCAGGCGTTGTGGCGGGCAGCACCTGTAGTCACAGGGAGGCTGAAGCAAGAGAATCGCTTAAACCCAAGAGTTTGAGGTTGCTGTGAACTGGATGCCACAGCACTCTACCCAAGCCAACATAGTGAGACTCTGTCTCAAAAAAAAAAAAAAAAAAAAAGTGACAGAAAATCTTAAATATACATAACAAATGAGGATTAAAAATAGAATATAGAGGGCGGCACCTGTGGCTCAGTCGGTAAGGCGCCGGCCCCATATACCGAGGGTGGCGGGTTCAAACCCGGCCCCGGCTAAACTGCAACCAAAAAATAGCCAGGTGTTGTGGCGGGCACCTGTAGTCCCAGCTACTTGGGAGGCTGAGGCAAGAGAATCGCTTAAGCCCAGGAGTTGGAGGTTGCTGTGAGCTGTGTGATGCCATGGCACTCTACCGAGGGCCATAAAGTGAGACTCTGTCTCTACAAAAAAAAAAAAAAATAGAATATATTAAAAAAATACTTTAAAATCAATAAAACAGGCCAGGCCAAGTGGCTCATGTCTGTAATCCCAGCACTCTATGAGGCTGAGGTGAGAGAATACTAGAGTTAGAACTCCTAGAGAATACTGGGAGCTCAAGACCAGCCTGGACAACACATTGAGAACAACCTCTAGGCTTTTACTTGGTCATGAAAAGGGGGGTCCATTTGCGGTCTATGGTGAATGTATATGGCTCTGTAAGCCTATCTTTCTCTTTCTCAATAACCTTTGTTTTATGCTTGCTCTACTTTGGGATGTCTGGTCATTTTTTAACCAAGAGCACTCCAAGAGCTGAGGACCCAGTTCTGAAACCTCAACATTTTAGGAGACAGGTAGCTGCCTTGAAACCCAACATTAAAAATAAAAAAGTGGGGCGGCGCCTGTGGCTCAGTCGGTAGGGCGCCGGCCCCATATACCGAGGGTGACGGGTTCAAACCCGGCCCCGGCCAAACTGCAACCAAAAAATAGCCGGGCGTTGTGGCGGGCACCTGTAGTCCCAGCTACTTGGGAGGCTGAGGCAAGAGAATCACTGAAGCCCAGGAGTTGGAGGTTGCTGTGAGCTGTGTGAGGCCACGGCACTCTACCGAGGGCCATAAAGTGAGACGCTGTCTCTACGGAAAAAAAAATAAAAAAGTAAAGAAGATGAAGAAAAAACGGAGAGAGTGAGTGGGGGAAACAAACAAACAAAAAACCTCTAGAAAAAATTTACATATTAGCCAGCTATGGTGGCACAAACCTATAGTCCTAGCTACTTGGGAGGCTGAGCCATGAGGGTAGCTTAAGCCCAGGCATTCCAGGCTGCAGTGAACTACCATCAGATCATTGCACTCTAGCCTAGAAGACAGGACAAGACCCCATCAAAAAAAAAAAAAAAAGGGTGGCACCTGTGGCTCAAGAAGTAGGGCGCCAGCCCCATATACCAGGGGTGGTGGGTTCAAGCCTGGCCCCAGCCAAAACTGCAAAAAAAAAAAAAAAAGAAAAGTAAGAATTTGACTATTTTTTTTTTTCACTCCCCTC
Organism: Nycticebus coucang; assembly: GCF_027406575.1. Classification (NCBI taxonomy): domain Eukaryota; kingdom Metazoa; phylum Chordata; class Mammalia; order Primates; family Lorisidae; genus Nycticebus; species Nycticebus coucang. The sequence continues at coordinate 55,873,890 of NC_069797.1, forward strand.
TTGAGAGGGGTCTCACGGGCAGCTCCTGTGGCTCAGTAGGTAGGGTGCCGGCACCATATACCAAAGGTGGCGGGTTCAAACCCAGCCCCAGCCAAACTGCAACAAAAAAATAGCTGGGTGTCGTTGTGGCGGGCACCTGTAGTCCCAGCTACTTGGGAGGCTGAGGCAAGAGTAAGCCCAGGAGTTGAAGGTTGCTGTGAGCGTATGACACCACAGCACTCTATCGAGGGCGACAAAGTAAGACTCTGTCTCTAAAAAAAAAACAAAAAACAAAAGAGGGGTCTCCCTATACTGCCCAGCTGATATGTTGCCCAGGGTGGTCTTCAACTACTAGTCTCGAGTAATCCTCCTGAGTAGCTGGGATTATAGGCACAAGTGGTAGTAAGAATTCTTTTTAGCTTGATCAAAATGATCTAAACTGACCATGGTGATATTTGCATACAACTCTGTGAATATACTGAAAACCGGTGAAAGGTATATCTTTTTAGTTTTTTTTTTTTTGAGACAAAGTCTCACTTTGTGACCCTTGGTAGAGTGCAGTGGTGTCATACATAGCTCACAGCAACCTCAAACTCTTGGGCTCAAGCGATCTTCTTGCCTCAGTTTTTTGTTTTTAGTAGAGACAGGGTCTCACTCTTGCTCAGGCTGGTCTTGAACTCAATCCACAATCCACCCACCTCAGCTCTCCAGAGTGCTAGGATTACAAGCATGAACCACTACGCCTGGCCTTTAATTCTTTTTAATTTTTCTTTTTTTTTTTTTTTTTGTAGAGACAGAGTCTCACTTTATGGCCCTCGGTCCCTCGGTAGAGTGCCGTGGCCTCACACAGCTCACAGCAACCTCCAACTCCCGGGCTTAAGTGATTCTCCTGCCTCAGCCTCCCGAGTAGCTGGGACTACAGGCGCCCGCCACAACGCCCAGCTATTTTTTGGTTGCAGTTTAGCCGGGGCCGGGTTTGAACCCGCCACCCTCGGTATATGGGGCCGGCGCCTTACCGACTGAGCCACAGGTGCTGCCCTTTTAATTTTTCCTTTTTTTTTTTTTTTTTTTTGGTTTTTGGCCGGGGCTAGGTTTGAACCTGCCACCTCTGGCATATGGGACCAGCACTCTACCCCTTGAGCCACAGGCGCCACCCTTAATTTTTCTTTTTAAAGACAGGGTCTTGCTCTGTTGTCCAGGTTAGAGTACGATAACATGATCATAGCTCTATGGAGCCTGGAGCTCCTAGGCTCAAGCAATCCTCCCACCTCAGTTTCCTAAGTAGCTGGGACTATAGGCATATGCCACCATGCCTACCTAATTTTATTAATACATATTTTGTAGAGATGGAGGTCTAATTATGTTGATCAGGCTGATCTTGAGCTGTCAGCCTCAAGTGATCCTCCTCTGCCTTGGCCTCCCAAAGTGCTGGAATTATAGGTATGAGCCACCATGCCTACCCTGAAGTGTATAAATGGGTAAGTTGTATAGTATGTGAATTATTTCTCTATAAAGCTGTATAACAAACAACAAAAAAAGAAAATAAACAGAATAATAGGCAAATGATAAACCTAAACAGTTCGCAGAAACATGTCATAAACATGAAAAAAATGTTCAATATCACAATCATTAAAAGATAATATATTATAATGTGATATAATTTTTTCCCTCTGGAAACAATTTTGGAAGAGTCTGTCCAATGCTGACAAAGATGTGGAGAAATGCTTTTAAACACTATAGATCTGGGTGGCACCTGTGGCTCAGTAGGTAGGGCACTGGCCCCATATTCCAAGACTGGGAGGTTCGAACCTGGCCCCGGCCAGCTAAAACAGCAGTGACAACTGCAACCAAAAAAAAAAAGCCGGGCATTGTGGTGGGCACCTGTAGTCCCAGCTAGTTGGGAGGCTGAGGTAAGGGAACTGCTTGAGCCCAAGAGTTTGAGGATGCTGCGAGCTATGAAGCAACAGCACTCTACCAAGGGTGACAAAGTGAAAAACTCTGTCTCAAAAAAAAGAAATAACCTAAATTATAGTACATATGGAACATTAAGCAGTAGTTAAGAAGATTAAGGTAAATCAATATGTACTAACATAGAAAACAGACATAATGCTGAGAGAAAAAAGGAAGTATTATGTATCAACTGAGAAATACTAGTCAGCAATTTAAATAAAGAATGAACTGCTGACATACGTAACATAAATCCCATAAACACTTCTGTTAAACAAAAGAAATTGTATACAGAATACATACTATATGACTGCATGTCTATAAAATCTAAATACAGGCAATAATTGGTGATAGAAATCATTCAGTGGTTACAGAAGAGGCAGGTGGAACAGAAAGAGGAAAAAGGTAAGTTTGTGGGAGAATGGAGATGCTATCTTATCATAGACATTGGTGACATGAGAAGACACAATTGAACTGAATTGATCTTAAGATTTGTGTATTTTATTGGGCAGCGCCTGTGGCTCAAGGAGTAGGGCGCCGGTCCCATATGCCGGAGGTGGCGGGTTCAAACCCAGCCCCGGCCAAAAAAAAAAAAGATTTGTGTATTTTATTCATATATGTGTATGTGCATTTAAGCAAATCCTATTCCTCTTCTTAAAACCCTTCAGGGATGTCCAACCCTTTTGACTTCTCTGTGCTACAATGGAAGAAGATCTGTCTTAGGCCACACATTAAATACACAAACACTAATGAAAGCTGATGAGCAAAAAAAAAAAAAGTCCATGCATAATTTTTGTGATATCCACCACCACAGATAAGCAAGAAAGTCCTAAACAACCCCCATATGGGCCTCAGGCCATAGGCTGGACAACCCTGGGAGCTGAGTGATTACCTTTTATCCTAAGATAAAGTCCAAACGCGTTAGCATCATCCACAGGCCCCTTACAACCTTACCTCTATCCCTCTCACTAAACCAGTCTACTCCTTGAACTGCTACCTTAGCAGTTCTAAAGGTAAAGTCCAAGGACTCCTGTGGATCCCCAAGACCTTTTCAGGGAATCTAGGAGGTAAAAAAAAAAATTTTTTTTTTTTTCATTTTTTGTTTGCTGTTTTTGGCCCAGGAGGGGTTTGAACCCCCTCCGGCATATGGGGCCGGCACCCTACTCCTTTGAGCCACAGGAGCCACCCTCAAAAATATTTTTAAAATAATACTAAGATCTTATTTACCTTTTCATTCTAGAAAAATACCCACGGTTTTCTGAAAAGCTTTTTTTTTTTTTGAAACAGAGTCTCAAGCTGTTGTCCTGGGTAGAGTGCCATGTGGCCTCATAGGTCACAGCAACCTCAAACTCCTGGGCTTAAGCGATTCTCTTGCTTCAGCCTCCCAAGAAGCTGCGACTACAGGTGCCTCCCACAACGCCCAGCTATTTTTTGGTTGTAGTTTTCATTGTTGTATGGTGGCTCCAGGCTGGATTCGAACCCGCCAGCTCTGGTATATGTGGCTGGCGCCCTAGCCTCTGAGCTGTGAAAAGCTTATTAAAATACTCCTCCCTGGCCAGGCGTGGTGGCTCACACCTGTAATCTTAGCACTCTGGGAAGCTGAGGCAGGTGAATCGCTCTGAGCTCAGAGGTTAGAGACCAGCCTGAGGCAGAGTGAGACCTGTCTCTACCAAAAAAATAAATAAATAAATCCGGGTGTTGTGGTGGGTGCCTATAGTCCCAGCTACTTGAGAGGCTGAGGCAAGAGAATCGCTTAAGCCCAAGGGTTGGAGAGGTTGCTGTAAGCTGTGATACCACAGCACTCTACTGAGTGTAACATAATGAGACTCTTGTCTCAAAAAAATAAATAAATAAAATACTCCTCCCTTTTCAAACTAAACATCTGATGCATGAGCCCAGACTTTCCTCATATACTTTAAGCGAAACAGCCTATTGCAACAACTGAATGAGGAAGCAGATATAAGAATTCAGTTGTCTTCTGTTAAGACAGACATTAAAAGAGATTTGTAAAAATGTAAAACAATACCATTTTTCCTAATTTTTTTTTGTTCTGGAAAATGTGATTATATTTCATTGAAATAACCCATTAACATGTAATCGGTGATTTTTGTTACTTTTAAGTTTACTAATGAATATTTTTTTAAATTTCTCAGTTTTAATTGTTTATTTGTTTGTTTTGAGATAGAGTTGCAAGCTATCGCCCTGGGTAGAGTGCCGTGGCACCATAGCTCATAGAAAGAGGTAATCCTCTTGCCTAAGTTTTTTGTTGTTTGTTTTTTGTTTTTTTTTTTAGTAGAGACGGTGTCTCAATTTTGCTTAGGCTGGTCTTGAACTCGTAAGCTCAAACTAACCACCTGTCTCGGCCTCCCAGAGTGCTAGGATTAAAAGCATGAGCCATTGCGCCTGGCCCTCAGTTTTAATTTTTAAGATATAAATATGGATATAATGCACATAAACAGAAAATAATTCTGAAGAGTGTAAAGAGGTCCTGAGAGCAAAACTGCTGCTCTAGCCATACCAAATTATTTTCACTTCCTAAACATATCATGTGATTTTGCCTCATAGAGTTGCATATGCTTTTTCTCTGCTTTGCGTGTTCTCTTCAATCTGCCTGGCTCACTCCTTAACATTCAGGTCTAAATTTATTTTTCTTTTTTGCAGTTTTTGGCTGGGGCTGGGTTTGAACCCACCACCTCCAGCATATGGGGCTGGTGCCCTACTCCTTTGAGCCAGAGGAGCCACCCTCAGGTCTAGATTTAAACATCACTTCCTCCAGAAAACCTTCCCTGATTGTTCAGACTTGATTGGTGCCCTTTCCTGAACTCCCATGAGTCAACTTACAAATTTTTGAATTTATGATGGTGCAAAAGCAATGAACTTTTAGTCTTCTTTTTTTTTTTTTTAAGACAGAGCCTCAAGCTGTCACCCTGGATAGAGTGCCGTGGCATCACAGCTCACAGCAACCTCCAACTCCTGGGCTCAAGCAATTCTCCTACCTCCGCCTCCCAAAGAGCTGGGATTATAGGCACCTGGCACAATGCCCAGTTATTTTTTGGTTGCAGCCATCATTGTTGTTTGGTGGGCCGGGCTGGATTCGAACCCGCCAGCTCAGGTGTATGTGGCTGGCGCCTTAGCCACTTGAGCCATAGGCGCAGAGCCTGCTTTTAGTCTTCTATACAATTATTCTGTTTTTCGCATTCAGTAAAGCAGTCAATAAATTACATTAGATGTTCAACACTTATTTATAAAATAGACTTTATATTAGATGATTTTTCCTAGCTGTAGGCTACTGTGAGTGTTTTGAGCACGTTTAAGGCAGGCTAGGCTAAGCCATGATGTTTGGTAAGTGAGGTATATTAAAATACATCTTCAACTTATGATACTCTCAACTCATAATGGGTTTATCCGGATGTAACCCCATCACAAGTCAGGAAGCTTCTGTCCTCTGTCCTAGCCTTTATCATAAACCCTATTCTGTGACTGATCGCTAATTTTTTTTTTTTTTGTAGAGACAGAGTCTCACCTTATCGCCCTTGGTAGAGTGCCATGGCGTCACACAGCTCACAGCAACCTCTAAATCCTTGGGCTTAGGCAATTCTCTTGACTCAGCCTCCCAAGTAGCTGGAACTACAGGCGCCCCCCACAACGCCCGGCTATTTTTTTGTTGCAGTTTGGCTGGGGCTGGGTTTGAACCCGCCACCCTCGGCATATGGGGCCGGCGCCCTACCCGCTGAGCCACAGGCGCAGCCCAGACTGATCGCTAATTTTATAAGTCTATATTACCCACTAAGTTTTTTGTGTACTGCGATCAGGTCTTGTTCACAATTGTGTCCTCAGGGCCTAGCAATGTCTGGCACATACAAGCATATTTATTGATAAAATAAGTTGAATGTAATATTCATCTCAACAAACAAAGTATTATTTTTAAAGGAAGACTGGAACTCAGAGAAACAATCTGTTCAAACAAATTAATCTACGAAGCATAAGCTGACAATTGCACTCCAAGTCTTTTACCTCCAAAACCCTCACTCCTTGAGGGTGGGAGGAAGGGGCACTTTACCTGAGAACTAATGGCATACTTCAGGTAAGATAGGATGAGAGGATTGGGAGAAGGTCCAATCATGGCCTGCTCCAGTAGTGCATCTGCAAGGGGAACGACAAGTAAGAATGTGATTATGACCTTTCTGGGTTTATTCTTTATCCCTCCCATCTTTCCTTCCCACTTCACTTGAGACCTGCCAGATTGAGAATATCCCAGGTGGCTCCTTTGGGAAAAAATTTCTTCATGTTGATTGCCCATTGGTAGTCACTCCATCGCTCCTTCCAGGCTTGTAAAATGGCTTGCTTTAGGTTCACCACCTTCATGACTTCACTCTGAGGAGGCGGGGCAGGTGGCAAACAGCCTCCAGGTGGGGGAAATGAAGCTAGAGCAGAGATAGGGTTCTGAGGAAAATAGGGGACGGCAGAGTTAACAGAATGGAAAAGATGTCGGAAGGTTTAAGCAAGGCACAAGGCACAAGAACTATAAAGAAAAAGATGGACTGGGGTAAGATAGACAGCCCATCAGGCTCATCCGTCCTTGAACTGGGACACCAAAAAAGAAGGTATCTAATTCAAAGACCAAAGAGGGTCACAACGGGTTAATCCAGTATCGGTTGCCTAATTATGCCCTTAATTCTAGCCGAGTCCCTCAGCCACCACCACCACAGATACAGATTTTTTCCCTTTATTTTCTCCACCTTTCCCAGGCCTGTAACTATAATTCCCGATTTCCTTTTCATTCACCGCCTTCCCAAATTTAAGCCTACCGGACAACCTAGTTCTAGAGCCTAGGCATCGCCATTTTGACACTTATCAAGAAGTTCGTTTTCTATTGGCTGGGCGGAACATAGACGAACCAATAGGAATTCAGCAAAGAACCCGGTGTCTTCTGGCAATTGTAGTTCTTCGGCCTGGGACCGTATTTGCGCTGGAAAGGAAGCTAAAGAACTAATCTAGATATCCCCGCATAATTTCTCTCCTTTAAGGGAAGAATTCCAGGAGCTGAGGCAACACAGAGACTCTGAGGCTTGGGGAGCCCGACAGGTTGCTTGCAACCAGGCGTCGCCCAATGACGTCACCGTCGACCGGGATTCTCTGTCGTATGCTAACACCCTTTCGTTACCTTCTAGTTAGTAGGCGCGGCAAGGGTGTGGCGTTCAGCAATAGATTCTTCCTCTTTCCAGGCCATTTTTTGTTCTTCTAAGCCCCTGGGGTTACCAGAGTTCTCATTTCCACACCTGTAAAGCGACACTGAGGTGTGGTTAGCTGTACACACATCCATACTTCCAAATCTGACCGGCCTCCCAGAATCTCCTGGCCTTGCATACTGCTTGTATACAGGGGGAAGGAAGGAGGAAACTGAAGTTAAGGTTATCAAAAACAAGAGAACTCTGAGACACTGTCATAGCCAAAACGGCTAAGGAGACCTGATGACAAAAGGTAATGTGGGATTATGAATAGGATCCTGGAACGGAAAATAACATTAGGTAAAAACTAAGGAAATCTGAATAAAACATGGAGTTTAGTTAATAATGATGTATCAGGCAAGGCGCTATGGCTCATGCCTGTGATCCCAGCATTTTGGGAGGTCAAGGCTGGAGGATCGCTTGGGACCAGGAGTTGGAGACCAGCTTGGGCAACAAAACAAGACCCTGTCTTCAAAAATAATAATAATAGGGCGGGACAAGGTGGCTCGCGCCTGTAATCCTAGCCCTCTGGGAGGCCAAGGCAGGTGGATTGCTTGAGCTCAGGAGTTTGACAGCAGTCTTAGCAAGAGCAAGACCCTGTCTCTAAAAAAACTAGCTGGGCATTGAGTCGGGAGCCTGTAGTCCCATCTGGAGGCTGAGGCAAGAGGATCTCTTCAGCCCAGAAGTTTGAGGTTGCTGTGGGTTGTGTAGCCAAAGAACTCTACTGAAGGCAACAGAGTGAGACTCTACCCCCAAAGAAAATAATAACAATAATAGTGTATCAGGTTTCGCACCTGTAGCTCAGCGGCTAGGGTGCCAGCCAGTCACATACACTGGAGCTGGTGAGTTCAAATCCAGCCCTGGCCTGCCAAACAACAATGACAACTACAACCAAAAAATAGTCAGGCATTGTGGCGGGCGCCTATAGTCCCTGCTGCTTGGGAGGCTGAGGCAAGAGGATCGCTTAAGCCCAAAGAGTTTGAGGTTGCTGTGAGCTGTGATGCCATGGCACTCTACCAAGGGGGGACATAGTGAAACTCTGTCTCAAAAATCAAAAAAATAATAATGTATCAATATTGGTTCATTAATTGTTACAAATTTACCATACTAATGTTAAGATGTTAATAAAAGGGGAAATCGAGGGCAGGGTATGTGAGGACCTGCTACTACTACCCTCAAATTGTTTCCTGTAAATCCAAGCTTTTTTTTTTTTTAAAGTCTATGGCAATTTTCTTTCTTTCTTTTTTTAATAAACTTTATTTTATTTATTTATTTTTGCAGTTTTTTATTTCTTGGCCCAGGCTGGGTTTGAACCCATCGCCTCCGGCATATGGGACCGGTGCCCTACCCCTTTGAGCCACAGGCGCTGCCCCAAGCTTATTTTAAGTTTTTTTTTTTAATCTTGTTTATCCCAAAGAACCATATATAAATTATTATGCCCAAGACTTTGGGCATTAGCCTTTCTTTTCCCCTCAGTAAGAAGCCCAAAAGCAAATGTAATCCACCTCTGACTCCAGTGTTTTAGCTTCCCTATATACAGTCTTGACGCCCTGCCCTGTCCTAACATTTACAATCTGGGAAAGGAGTAAATTACTCTGGAGGATCAGGTGGGAGGATCACTTGAGCCCAGAAGTTCAAGCCCAGCCTGGGCTTAGCAATACTCTATATCTAAAAAATAAAACAAAATTTTCTTTTCTTTTTATTTTTTTTTTGAGACAGTCTCTTTGTCACCTTTCACAGAGTGCCCTGGCCTCATACATCACAGCAACCTCAAACTCTTGGGCTTAAGTGATCCTCTTCCCTCAGCCTCCTGAGTAGCTGGGACTACAGGCACCCTCCACAACACCCGGCTATATTTTTAGAGACAGAGTCTTGCTCTGGCTCAAGCTGGTCTTGAACTCCTGAGTTCAAGAATTCACCTGCCTCAGCCTCCTAGAGTGTTAGGATTAGAGGCATAAGCCACCGCACCTGGCCAAAATTTTTTTTAAACAGAGTAAACATGGGCCAGGCACAGCAGCTCACATCTGTACTCCTAGCACTTTAGGAGGCCAAGGCAGAATGATTGCTTAAGGCCAGGAATTTGAGACCAGCCTGAGCTAGGGAAAGAGTCCATCTCTACAAAAAATAGAAAAATTGGGCGGTGCCTGTGGCTCAAGGAGTAGGGTGTCGGTCCCATATGCCGGAGGTGGCGGGTTCAAACCTAGCCCCGGCCAAAAAACAAAATAAAAAAATAAATAAATAAATAATATAGGGCGGTGCCTGTGGTTCAGAGGGTAGGGCGCCAGCCCCATATGCCGGAGGTCACGGGTTCAAACCCAGCCCTGGCCCAAAAAAAAATAAATAAATAAATAAATAATAAAAAGTTTATTTAAAAAAAAATAGAAAAATTAGGCTCCGTGCCCATAGCACAGTGGTTATGGTGCCAGCCACATACACCAGGGTTGGCAGGTTCAGACCCAGCCCAGGCCAGCTAAAACAACAATGACAACTGCCATAAAAGATGGCCAGTGTTGTGGCAGGTGCTTGTAGTCCCAGCTACTTGGGAGGCTGAGGCAGGAGAATGACTTAAGCCCAAGAGTTTGAGGTTTCTGTGAGCTGTGACGCCACGACACTCTACCAAGGGTAACATGATGGGACTCTGTCTCAAAAAAAAAAGAAAGAGGGCGGTGCCCGTGGCTCAGTTGGTAGGGCGCTGGCCCCATATACCGAGGGTGGCGGGTTCAAGCCCGGCCCCGGCTGAACTGCAACCAAAAAATAGCTGGGCGTTGTGGCGGGTGCCTGTAGTCCCAGCTACTTGGGAGGCTGAGGCAAGAGAATCGCTTAAGCCCAGGAGTTGGAGGTTGCTGTGAGCTGTGTGATGCCATGGCATTCTACTTAGGGCCATAAAGTGAGACTCTGTCTCTACAAAAAAAAAAAAAAAAGAAAGAAAGAAAAATTATCCAGGTGTGGTAGTGGACATCTGTAGCCCCAACTACTCAGGAGGCTTAAGCAGGAGGATTGCTTGACCCCACAAGTTTGAGGCTGCCACGAGCTGTGATTACATCTCTGCATTCTAGTAAGGTTAACAAAGTGAGACTATTTAAAAAAAAAAAAAGTAAGTAAGGAGGCCCCCACAGCCAAGGTCCAGCCCCTAATTTCATACCATAAGGAGCCTGATATCCCAGTTCACAAATTCAAGCTCCATCCCTACTCCCCAACAACTATCTTACAGCTATCCTTTGAATGGCAAAATCAATCCTCAGGAGGATGAATCTGGGAGGGCAGCTCACCAAGGCTCTGGAAGCAAGCTTGTGGCCATTTTGGGCAGAGAACGCATTGTAAATCCTGGGTATCAGGAGTATGGTCTGAATAGGGAGTCAAGGACTCCTAAAGGAGAGAGTGTGGTTGGAAGAGGGCCAGGTCACATCCCTCTGAGGTTGGTACTGGCTATGGCCTTTCCCCCCTCCCCATACACCCACCCACCCAGGTCCCCCTCCATTCTGCTCCCTTTGTACCTGCCTAAGTGACACCACTGGAGAAGTGTTTACACAAACCAGCTGCCAAATATGAGCAGCCAAAACTTCCAAAGCAGGAGGAAGGGAGAACCCAGACTCCTCACGCTGAACTTCTAGACTCCCCTCAGCCACACCCAGTCACATTTGAAACTGCCACAAACCCTGCTTCTCTTCAGCCCCTCACATATTTGGCTCCCCTGCTTCTCCCAGGCCCTTCACCTTCTCTTTGTCTGCTCCCCACCTCTCATTCTGTTTCTGTTACAGCAGACTTAAGGCCCCCCACCTGGAGCCATTCCGGGACCCTGCAGCTCCTTTCCTGTCCCTCATGCCTACACTGGCTCTCTTAGAAAGAAGCTGTCAACTTTGAGTTGGTGGGTGTTGGGTCCAGTCCACATGGGAGTGGGGAATATTTGAGCCCTGAGGACGGTGATATTCTGAGCTCAAACCATCCCTTCTGGCAGAAAGCCTGGCAGATTTCTAGGGAGGTGCCTCCTCCCCAATTCACAATGACAGGGAGGCGGCTTTTGTAGTCAGGCCATCTGCCTTCCCATTCCCCCACCTCCCACCAGCAGCCCTTTCTCTAGGCTTGGCAGGGTTTCCCCAAGTTCTGGCCTCCTATGTGCAAGGACTCCCTTAGCTCTGGGCAAGGGCCATTTTTAATTTCTCTGCTTTGACTTTCAGTCCTGAGCCCTAGCCTCTCCATCTTGTTGCCCTCTGTGGCTGGGAAAGAGGGACAGGTGGAACCCAGCCAGGCAGAGTGACATGGCAACATCTGGAGTAGTGGCAGAAAAGCAGTCAGGCCAGAGTGGGGTAAGAGGCTGTGAGAAACAGGGTTTTTAGTACCCCAGGGGAAGGGAACATTCCTTATCTAGGCTAGAAAAGAGTGGCAAGAGTCCAGACCCAAAAACCCAGAAACACTGAAATCTCTGGTAAGCACACAAGGCACAGAAGGTTTCAGCTTCCTTTCTCTCCATAGCGAAACAGAGTCATTCCCCTCCCCTAAGAGGAACATTTTCCTCTAGAAGCTTGCCTAGGTCCTCCCCACTACAGGCAGCAGGTGGATGGGAAAAGAATGTCATTCCCATGTGCTCCTACACAGCTGGCTCCAAACCAGTCTCCTCCCTCACTGTTCCCAAATCAAAATCCCTGTTTTCCATCTATCTGGGGGAGGGGATGATGGGGAATAGACCAATGAGTAAGCTGCCCCTCAGAGACAGCACCCCACCACCACCCAGTTGCCTGTCTCTGTCTACCTACTGCCCCAGGAGAGTGAAAGACAGAATTTGAACCAACACCCAGAGCGTTTCCTCTTAACACCCTGGAGGTGGACACCTTCCTCACCACAGTCCCAGCACAGATGAGAAGACAGGTGCTGTGATCCTGAGGCCTGGCTGGCAGGGAAGGAAGGCCAGCTAGCCATTTCCTCAGTACAGCTTCACTTCCAGGCCCTGGGAGCCACTCCACTTTGTACTCCTGGCCTCCACACCAGTCTGTCTCATCCTCTCCTTTGACTGGAGGGGGAGGCCTGCAGGATAGTGAGCCCCAGACTCTGATGGTAAAAGAAGCTGTCCCCTCCTCCCTCCTCTCCTGCTGGCAAAGGCAGGATGAGGGGACTCTGCAGGAGTATGAAACCAGAAGCTGGGAACATTCACGGGATGCAATACCTGGCACATTTTAAATGCTCTTTTTAAAAAGTGTCAGATGAATAAAGGTAGGAGAAACTCTGACAGACAACCTGAAGGAGGTGTCTGCTTCTTCCACTTCTTGCCTCAGCTTCCAAAAGCAAGGCTGAGCCAGGCCTGGTCCCCTCCCTGGGTTCCCTCTTTTGTGACCAAGAACAAAGGCATCTGATGGGACAAAGGGGAGAATTAAGTGGCCACTTCACTCTTGTCAGGGTAATTGCCAATTTCTCAGTCTCTCATCTCCGCTAGCCATTTGATTTCCAATTTCTATAAACTGCCTTTCCCCTTCATTTGTCCATTTCTACCCTCTCTCTCTTTTTTTATTTTTTTTTATATATATTTTTTATCTTAGAGACAAGATCTCACCATGTTGCTAAGTCTGGAGTGCAGCGGCTATTCACAGGCATGCTTATGGCACGCTATAGCCCTGGGCTCAAGTGATCCTCCTACCTCAGCCTCCTGAGTAGCTGGTACTCCCATCTTTTCTTGATTGAGAGATCACTAAGAGGGAGAAACAACTGGGTTTTGGTTTCATTTAGCTAGTGGTAACTCAGTTTCCTCAGCTGTCTTTCCAGAGTGCCCTCAGTGTCTTCAGAGCCAAGGGGAATATGGTATATGCTGGATGGACACTTTATCACTAGCTGACCCAGAGTCCAGAAGGTGCTAACCCTTATCACCCAGAGACCAGAAGGTCAAGATGAGCTGGGGGAGGGGAATTACTGAGGCACAGGCCACAGAGCTCCTTCCAGGGTGGCTGGCAGGGGGAATGTCCCACTTCTCCAAACTGCTAGGGGCATACAAGGGATTTTGGCAGGGGTAGAAGATGCTATGTGGGGTCTTAGCTGCCAGACTTTTGGAAGAAGCTCTTCAGAAAACTATGGATCTCTAGGTTCTTAGGTGTGATACCCTTGAGAAATCTTGGGGTACTTCCTAGCCACGGTGTGAAAGGAGGGGAGGGAGAAAGGGAAGGGCCTGGGCGGCTTCTCCAAGGGGGACCAGAGAACAGGCTGTTCCTGCTGCTTCCTTGGCAACTGAAATCTAAGCTCGAGGGGGCGAAGGTGCCCTAAGATATATCCCTTTGGAAGACCTATCCATTCTCACTCATGCTGCCCCCGCCCTCTCCCTGTAGATTCAGTGACTGCTTTGAAACAGAGGTGGATGGGAGGGGACAAGACTGACAGGGGTTTCATGGCAAGAAGAGAATAGGAACTGGCGGCGCCTGTGGCTCAGTGAGTAGGGTGCTGGCCCTATATGCCGAGGGTGGTGGGTTCAAACCCAGCCCCGGCCAAACTGCAACAAAAAAATAGCCGGGTGTTGTGGCGGGCACCTATAGTCCCAGCTACTCGGGAGGCTGAGGCAAGAGAATCGCTTAAGCCCAGGAGCTGGAGGTTGCTGTGAGCTGTGTGAGGCCACAGCACTCTACCGAGGGCCATAAAGTGAGACTCTGTCTCTACAAAAAAAAAAAAAAAAAGAGAATAGGAACTGGTGACAAACTGAGTCTGAAAAGAGCTAGCAACTTCCAGAAATGAGTGAGTAGGGTGAGTGGGGTGGGCCAGTGGGATGGGAAGAGGGGTAATGCAACACAGGGATGGGGACTAGAAGCACAGACTTGGCTGGGTCTGGTGAGATCTGGTTTGGAAGCAATGTGCCTTTCACTCTGCCCTGCCTGGGTCTGTGTAACCAGCCTACAGTGGGAACTCAAGGAAGGAAGAGAGGGTAGGCAAAGAGGGTAATGATGAACTCTTGTCTTTTTGTTCAAGAATCCCTACTCTGTCCCTCTGAGAGAAAAGGCTGGATCAGGAGGCATTTCATTTTCCATGGGTCTGGGTGAGGATTCCAGAAAGTTTCCCTCACCCAGTATTTTAGGGCCTTGCTCAAAGAGAGATGTCGTAGAGAAAGCCAGAATGAAGAGGAAACAAAACTATATAGCACCTTCATCTTCCCCCTCTAGACTCCATAACTCCTGCCCTGACCACGTTAATGCTGGCCCTCTGCATTGCCTCCTAGTTCTGCTAGTTCTGCAGAGTATAAATATGTCCCATGCATTGGAATTCTCTCCCAACTCTGCAGGCAGCTCAATCTCAAGGGACTATTTCCATACTGGGTAGAACAATTCCCCGCAGCAGCACCACTACACAATGCAGGCTCCCTTCACCCACTGCATACCCAACATCACCACTGCACTCTGTACCACAGGGTTTTCATCCCAGCTGCTCTCTCATCCTCATGGGCCCAAGACAGGTAACCTCCCTTCCTCCAAGCCTTGCAAACCCCAACACACCCTGTAAGAGAAGTGGCTCCAACAGAACTGAAGATGCAGGTGGCTGCGACTAAGAGATGAGCAGGGGCACCCCAAATTGGATATGCTGTTGGTCAGAATCCCCATTCAGCCAGTGATTGTGCCCAGTATAAACTGGAGGATTAGCAGAGCAGCTTCCCCTAATATACCCACACCCCGCCCCCCTACCAGACCTTGGAGACAGGGCCCTGCCCCAGAAGCGTGGGAAGGCTGTGGCCCCCGCTGGTAAAACTGGACTAATGACAGCAGGGGAGCCGGCGGGGCGGGGGGGGGTGCTGGGGTAATTAGAGCTCTGCCTGGCGCTAGGAGATTCTGAGATGAAAGGGGCTTTGGCGTCCCTGGGATGGTTTCATGTCCATGACTGCAGGTGTGTATGTGTGTGTGTGTGAGTGCGCGCGCGCGCGCGCGCGCGTGTGTGCACACGTATGTGTGCGCGTGCGCGAAGGGTGGGGCTAGCATGCTGGAGACCTCTCCCTTGGGGAACGGAGTCCATTTGTATACAGTCCACCCTCCTCCTTAGATTGGCCCTGGTACCATTTGGTGGGGGCAAATATAGGAGGAAATATATACGTGAAGCTAGGAATTGAGGGGGTATGGCAAGTCGTGCCCAGAGCTCAGTAAAGGGAGCAGATTGTTAGGGGAAATGGCTGGTGACAAGGAATAGAAACAGCCTGTATGGAGAAGGGTGACGTTTGAAAGGGGAGGCAGTGGCTGGGGTGTTGATGTTAGAAATGAGAAGTAACGAGGAATGAGCCCCCCAAAAGATTAAAAACATTGGGTGACTGAATTTAAAAGGACATCGGGGGTCACCTGCCCAACCCTGGAATTTAAAGCTTGCGGAATCTTTACCTCCGACAACAGTGTAATTTGCTCAAGGTCACCCAGTGAGTTACTGGTAGGCAAGGGACCCGAACTCTGAAACAAGCTCTACACCTCCAAGCATTTGGTATTTAGACTTTCTTCCCCAGGTATAAGGTGCAGGCGTCTGATCCATACTTCCTCCCCACCCCATGGTGCAAACCTCCAAGCCCCCAATTCTCTCAGCAAGCAAGGGCTATTTATTAATGACATCTTTTCAAAAATCACCAACTACCACTCTTGCCCGAGCCGCCTGAAGTGGGGAGGGCGAGTCTGAGCCGGGCGGGGCAGAGGCTGCATAGGGGAGGCCGGCCCGCTGGCCGGGGTCCCGGGGCGCGGCGGGGGGCGGGGGGCGGAGGACCGGGACCGGCGGCGACTAGGCGGCCTGCAGGGAGCAGCCGCGAGCCGGCCGGGCGCGCGGAGCCGGAGCCCCAGCCGGAGCGGGGCGGGGGAGGGAGGAGCCAGAGCGGCCGCCGCCTCTGCCGGAGGAGCCGCGGGGCCGCCACACTCGCCCCCCGCCCCCCCCGCGTTCACTCGCACTCATACCCGGGCGCAAGAGGCGGGCGGCCCGGGCCCCACCGGCCCCCCATGGACGCCCCCGGCACGGGGCGCTGAGACCCCAGCGTTGCTGCCCAGCCGGGTCCTGCGCGCCACGCCGAGGTAAGGAGGAGGGAGCGAGGGGGCATTAATATGCAAATGCCTCGCGTTGATTATGCAAAGCCGCGGGGCTCAGTGGCCAGCTCCCAGGCGGGATCCGGGCGCCCAGGGGGTGCCCGCTACCAGCTTCTGCCTTTCCCCGCGCCCCGGTGACCCTGTCACAGGCTGTGAGATTGCAACTTACGCCCTGGAGAAGGGAGGTGTTGCTAGGAGGTCGGTGGGCCCCGGGGTTCGCTGGCAGAGATGGCGTCCGGGCCTCCCCCTCGAGGGCCCGCCCGGCCTCTGTCCGGCTAGTCCGCTGCGCATTCCCGGGCCGGGCCCCAGTGCCGGCCGCCGGAGCTCCCCCGCCCGCCGCGCCGCGGTTTGTTTACGGTGCGCGGGAGGCCTGCCCCCCCCAGCCCCCACCCTTACCCTTGGCGGCCGAGTGGCCTTTGCAAAGCTGCCTCCAGCTGCGGAGGGCAGTATTAGTGCAGTGGCGGGGGATGGGGGGGCTTGCATGTGCCCCGGGAAGGGAATTCCCCCCTCCCCGCCTCCCCAATTGAGCGTGGCTCCCTGGTTGCAACACTCCTAATTGCAAAAACGCGGCTGTTTGGGGGTGGGGGGTAATGTGTGTGGTGGTGTGCTTGATGGTCCCTAGATGATTAGGAGAGTTGCTGGCTGGAGAAGAGGAGGAATGGACCTGTGTTCTGTGTACCATCCTCCCTTGTTTCCCTCCCCTTGCAACATGTCTCTGATACCCCTTCTCCATCTGGGGCCCTCCCTTGTCGGGTGTGAAAGAAAGGCGGGAGGGGGGCTCGTTGGTGACGGGCAATGAAGAGAGCCACCGTGGTAGGTGTGGGGGTGGGGGGTGCAGAAAGAAAGCCAGTGAGATGGGAGCCTGCCCCTCAGGGCTGGCTCTGGCCCCAGGAGGGGGAGGGGATGAAGGGGGCTGTTGTCCAAGATGGGGGATGCAAAGGTGACACTGACACAAAGATATGCCCACACAGACAGCCACACACATACCCAGGGAAGGGACACCCAGGTGGACTCAAGGACAGGAGCTGCTGGACACACCCACATGGGGAAAAGGAAGGAGGCAGGCTGCTACTGCACAGTAGAGCTCAAAGGGGCGGGACACACCCACGGGAACCAAGACCATAGAGACCGACCCAAGCATATACCCACGCATAGGGACACAGAGATGCTGTCACACACCGGGGCAAGGAGGAGTCGCTGTCACCCACACAGAAAAAGTCACTATCACATGCATGCACATAGAGCAATTGCATACAGCCGCACAATTACAAAAGACCCTGTCACTCACAGGCACACACGTGCTTACATGAGGCCCAGTCACACAGACATCATCGCCTGCCGTGACAGTCGCTGTCACTCAGTCAAATGCAGACGCAGTTACACGTCAACACATGTATACACAACTTAGCAACAAGTATTTTCTTGGACTCTTAGTGTGGAGCTCTGAGCTTGTATAGACAACAGAATCCCTGCTCCCAAGAAAATGCATCTGTGTAAAAAGGCTTTCCTGCATAATGGTGCAAAGCATGCATCTCAATAACATTTTCTGAGTCTTCTTGCTTGTCATACCACCCTACTAGACAGTGAGCTCCTTGAGACCTAGGAGACTCACTTGAAGAGCTCTGGATCCCACCCAGAGTCTAGCACAGGGGGTGCTCTGTAAACACTTGTTAATTGACTGACTGTGGGAACTGCAGGCACAGGTGCACTCATCTGCACAAAGTCTCATGAATTCATGTGCGGAACTACTTCACAATGTCCAGAAGGTCCGAGTCCACACAGCTGCAGGTCTGCACTAACAGTAGTGTCCAAAACCCCAGTTGCACACAGTACATAGCCTGTGCAAGAAGGCACACACCTAGATGCACACAATCAGAGAATTCCCCCCCAGCTTCCGCCTGCTTTCATCCTCTAGGCTCAGCTGCTGTGTGCAAATGGGCTTTTTTTTTTTTTTTTTGGAGGGACAGAGAAACAAAAGCAAAGATAGTGGGTACAAGGGGGTTCCAGAGGGCCGAGTCATGGGCTGAAAGCAGTGTCCAGTGACTTCTAGCAGCTGGGTTTGTCTAGGCCTCTGGGGTAGGGGGAGTGTTAGGGAGAGCTGGCTCCTAGGGAGTGGCTTTCATCCTTACCCTAAAAGCTCAGGGGATCTAGCTGCCCCTGCCTTGCCTGAGGACACTCAGTCTCCCCCAGCTGAATTCCTGCTGCCCACCATGAGTCTGGCCCCTTTTCCCACCTCAGCCCTCCTGTCCAAACTTGGAAGTTTTCCTTAAGAGGCTGTAAGCTGGTGAGTGTCTGTGTGAGTGATGTGTATTTTTGACTTGGAATTTCTAACTCTGTCTCTCTCTCTGTTGCACTGTCTTGCTGGTGTCTAATTCTCCCTTTCTCCCATTCTGTAACTCTCTCCTTGTCACTACCCCTGTCCTGTCTCTGTTTCTGCCACAGCCTCTTTTCTCAGTTGGGGACTAGCAGTGAAGTTCTTCATACTTTTCCAGTTGTTAATACTCAAACTCCGCCTCTCTGCCCCGCCTGCCTCGTGTCTGGGGTCAGTGGGAGTTTGGGGTGGGGGGCTCAGCTAGCTGCTTCGGACTTCCTGAGCTTCCTTAATGCTGTGGCTGGGGCCAGCAAGATTTAGGGGTGGGGAATAGGAGAAGGGCAGGGCTCAGCTACTGCCCATGTTGACCCCTTGGGCTGGCATGCCCCTCCTGGGGACACCAGTGCTGTGGGAGACTTCAGTGTGCAGACTGCAGCTAGCTATAGCTCCTAAACAAGCCAGTGAAGAGGCTCCCAAGCTGGAAAAGAATAGCCCCCATGGCAGTGGTGAGAAATGGCTGGTTAGTTTGGTCCCTGATAGGACTCACAATGGCCTTTCTCCACAGCCCTGGCAGCTGAGACCCACCTCAGAGATGCCCAACAGCTGTCCTCTTTGCCCAGCCACAAGGCCTGGTTTAGAGAGTACAGCTGCCCAGTCCTCTCACCCATGATGCAGGTTCCAACCTGGAGGGGGCAGAAAGGGCAGCTCTTCAAGAGAACGAGTTTAAGCATGGAGCGCTGGGGCAGGAGAGTCAGCTCAGGGGGCACCAAGAAGCCATGCTTCTCTTTAGCCTTGGCCTACTTGGATGAGGAGTCATGGTGATGATTCAGTGGTAGAGAATCCACCAGTTGCTACGGAGGGAAAACTGAGGCTTGGTCACAGGGACACACAGCCAGGTGAAAGAACAAGGTAGCATTTCCCTAGCAGATGATATGCTATCATGATTAAGAGTGGGGATTTTTTTTGGACCTAACTGCCTGGGTTTGATCCCAACTTTGCCACTTACTGGTTTAACTTCTCTCCGGCCTTATTTGTAAATTGGGGACAATCACATCATTTAGCATTTTGATAATTAGCAGAGTTATATAAAATGTGTTAAAAAGCGCCTGGTTCGGGTGGTGCCTGTGGCTCAAGGAGTAGGGCACCGGTCCCATATGCCGGAGGTGGCGGGTTCAAACCCAGTCCTGGCCAAAAACCCCCCAAAAATAAAAGCGCCTGGTTCATAATAAGCTGCATGTGTGAGCTGTTACAATGGATGCAGAAGACTGGGGGTCTGGGATCCCTGGATTTCATGGAGAGGTTTGGTGGAGAATTGCATCTCCTAGACACCATGGGAATGGGACTGGACTGGGACAGTGGGTCTCCAATCTCCAGCTTCCGTACCCTTTATGTCACCTCTGTCTCCCCCACAAATTTTTGTAAACCGGGATCAACGTATGGGAAAGAGCTCAAGGCAAGCTCCTCTACCCCACCCTCTTTTGACCCTCACTGCCCCCCCCCCTTTAGCTTAAAAGGAGCCCTTGGCATCTCAGCCTGGGACACACCTCACCAGCTAGGGGGCACATGCATAAACATTTGGGCATCATTGCATCTCTATAGGACAAGTCTGAGCACCGGGACTGGAAGAGAGATAACAAAGCAGTCCTCTCTCCTTTCTTTTTTTTTTTTAGAGACAGAGTCTCACTTTGTCACCCTCATAGAGAGCTGTGGCATCACAGCTCACAGCAACCTCCAGCTTTGGGCTTAGGTGATTCTCTTGCTTCAGCCTCCTGAGTAGCTGGGACTACAGGCGCCCGCCACAATGCTCAGCTATTTTTTTGTTGTTGTTGTTATTGCAGTTTGGCTGGGGCTGTGTTTGAACCCACCACCCTGGGTATATGGGGCCGGCGCCCTATTCACTGAGCCACAGGCACTGCCCCTTCTCTCCTTCCTTATGTGTAGGTACTGCATGGGCTCAGGGAGGAGGCAGAGCTTTTCCTCTCTCCTGGGAGCCCAGCATCCCAGTTACCTGCCATCAGTCAACCAGAACCCAGATATGGCTGACAGATACCAGATTCTCCTCCCTGCATTGCACAGGCTCTAGTGTGAAAGGTGCTAGCAGAGAGAAACCGAGGCTCTAAGGACTAGTGGGGTTGGCATGGCACCTGTCCTGCGTTGCCTCTTTCCCTCTGTGAGTCTGGTGATAAGGATTCCCTTTTCCCCAAACCTATGTTATTCAGCCCCTGCCCTTCAAGGTGAAGCAAGGACAATGGGAAGATGCCTACTGTTGGGGCATCTGGGGAGCCTTGGGAATGGGACCCAGTCTCAACTCTAGTTCTCATGATTGCAAAGGTGCTTGGGGGACTTCGGTGCCTCTTGGGAGGGGAGGCAAATATGATCGTGGTGGGAAGAGCAATGGGTGGGAGTCGTGAGGCTGGGTTTCTGTCATTTACCAGTCGTAAAACTTTGGGCCTGGGTTTTTGTTATCTTGAGATGATGATTTCTATCTTATTTGGGGTGAGGGTAAATATATGTGGTGGGATGATACCTGACCTGTGTTCAATTCGTGTCACTTTCTGACATGATAAACAATGCTTGTGGATTCTCCCGTCCTCCTAAGGCCTGGCATACACCAGGGTGGAGGATGAACATGCTGCATGAAACCAGAGATAGTTCTCAGTCTCATGGAGGCAGCTGGGGCTGGTTCATATGGTTTCACCTTGATGTCACCTGGCAGGCCAAAGCTCAGGTACCATGCGGGACCTCTCTACTATAGTGGAGAGGTGGTCCAGAGGGAGGGGTCACACAAGATTGCTGGGTAGACAAGGGAGCAAGATGGATGTTATTGGTGCCCAGGAAATGTTATTCTTATTCCCTTGCTCTGGGAGTGGGCAGTCTGGGGACCAGGTACTAGAGGTTAAAAGTTAGCACCAAAGGCACAGCCAACCCCCTCCAGCCCCGTCGCAGCAGTGGCAAAGAGCAGAGTGATTGGACACAGCCCTTGGCCATCCTCCTCGTCCTCCTCTCTTCCTCTTCTGAGGAAGAAATGGGCTCGTGGCGGCTCCCAGAGCCCCAGCTGCCTATTTCATTTTCTCTTTCACCAGGCACGAGGGGGAGGGGGATAGAGACCTGAGGCTTTGGTGGCTTTCAGCATTTCTGTACACATCAGTGAGTGGGTGTGTTGTGCATGCATCCATGTGAGAGTGTTTTTGTGCATGTGTGGGCTGGGGAGGGCTCTGAATATCTCCTGGAACGGTACCCGGAGCCCTATGGCTTTGCGCATGCGGGGTGAATGTGTGTGTCTGCACGTGTCCGTGTGTGTGCCGGAGACTCAGCTGCATTCACGCTCTTTCTCCCTCTCTCCCCAATCTCTCTCCTCCTCCCCATTCCCCCCTGTTTTCCTATTCCCTCCCTCCCTCTCTCTCTCTCTGCCTCTGCCAGTTCTGCTTGGGTGGGGGCTAGTTCCTGCCTCCCTTGGGGTGCCTGGGAGAACATCTCGGTCTTTCTTTTCCTTTCCACCATAACCTCCCCTCCTGGGTGATGCTCCCCAGGGCTTGCAGGCAACTTCTTCTACTGCCTTAGACGAGTGAGGCGGGAGGACCCCAAGTCTGTGCCCATGGTGCCATCTGCAGCAAGCGCCTTGGCCCCGTGACATTCATGCCTTCAGCGTTCAGCTGCCCCAGCTCCCAGCTCCAATTACCCACTGGCTGCTGGGGGGAGGGTGGGGAGAATGTGCCATGCCCAGCTTGGAGGTGCTCCTAATTCTACCTTCTTGGCGATTTGGATTCCCTGCCTCATTCCTGAGGGGAATTCGGGCAGGGGGCATGAAGTTCTATGCACTGAGGTCCCAAGCATGGATGTGGGTGCAATCACCCATCAGTGGGTGTGGGGGGTGGGTGTGACCTGGGCACCCACCTTCGTGCCTGCCTGGAGCCAGCCTGGGGTGGAGGAAGAGGGTGAGGAGGGCAGAAAGAGCAGCAGGTGGGTGAGGTTATGGAGGAGGGTGGTGGGAAACAGTTTTTGATGTTAATACCGGGCAGCTGGCCCGAATCTAGGCTCTGTTTATGTCTTTCTGTCTCTGACCTGCAGGGGAGAGTTTCCTGTTATATTCTTTTGGGGGGAGTGGGGAGGAACCTTTGTTTAAGTAACTAGTCTCCCTCTCTTGTATATCCCCCCCACACCCCATCTCCCATTCTCTGGCTTCTAAGGTCACACAGTGGCTAGGTGATCAGACTCAGGGTCACTGCCCTTAACCTCCAGAATCCCATCTTCTGGGGGCTCAGTGAGAGCTCACCAAGAAGTACCGTCTCCCTCCCTCTCCTGTGCCTGTGCCTGCCAAGTTGGTGCCCCAAGTCTGTGTGTACCCCTCTGCCACGTCATACCTGCCAGATACTGCCCTCCTCCCTGCCTTCACTCCTCCTCTCTCCCTGCACCAGGATAACAGAGAGCTAGGTGGGGCAGGCTGCTCAATCCTTACCTGAGGATAGAGCAAGGGAGGGTCTGGGAAAGCAGAAAGAGGTGCCAGCCCTAGAGAGGCAGCTACCACTCAGTGTGGGGGCGTGTGTGGTTGCTGCAGCTCCATCGTCACCACAGACACCCAGGGGCTGTTGGTGTTTGTGGCTGCCCCTGGGATCCCATTTTGGCACACGGGGCTGCGTCTGCACAGAGAGCCCTGTTTGCCTATGCATGCCCATTTGTGTGTTTGGGCTACAGGGGCCCCCGGGCCCTTAAGCATCACCCTTCTTGGCTCCCATTGTATGGAGTCAGAGCATCAATGCTGGCTGATTGGGAATGGGTGGTGAAGGAGGTATCTCCCCCCACCCTAGCAGCAGGCAGAGGGGAAGGGGAGAGGGAGGTGTGAACCTACCCACAGCACTATTAATAGCCTACATGCCAGGCCACCAAGAACCAGCTGTCACCGTGGAAACCATTCCTGCTTCCCCCTCCACCAGCCTCCATGGGGTGGGACTTAGGCGATATGAAGCACCCCCCTACCCATCTTTCTTTGTTACCTTTCGCTCTTTGTTTCCCCTCCCCTTATCTGCCCTTCTTCCTTCCTTCCTCACCCCTTCTCCTCTTCCCTATTCTCTTGCTCCTCTTTCTTCCTCCCCCTCTACCTCCTTGTCATCCTGGGCTCTGCCCCCATCCCTGCCCTGTTGCTTTGTCCCCACCCCCATTTGTCTTCCCCTCTTTTCCCATCACCCCTTTTATTCTCTCCTCCTCTTTCTCCCTTTTCTCAACCCCCCCACCCCCAATGTGTGTCTCACTATGGCTGGCAAGGAGGAGGGCTGGGCTTTCTTCAGAGCATTAGGGCAAAGTTCAGAGGCCCCAGAAAGGGCTCCCGCCAAGAACAGAAGCTGAGGAGACGTAATGTGTGCAATATTTGGGGCTAGGTACTGGGGCAGAGAGCCACCTCTGACAGCCTCAGAGGGGTTCTTTGGGGGTGTCCCTCAGATCTACAGGACTGCTGAGTGGGACAGACCAGCAGTGGGAACCTGGCACAGTGCCTATGGATGCCACATTGGCCTCTTGTACCTCCCCCCATCGCAGAAGCACTTAAGCTTAATGAAATGCTTCCCCCTCTGTGGGCACCTTGCCTACACTTCCACCCGGCAGCTCTTATCTGACAAAAAGAAAGTGGGTGGCCAGACCAGCAGACAGGTGGGCCTTGCTGTTCTTCTGTCCAGCCCATACTCAGAATCCCGTAGCCCCACCCCCTCTGCCTCTGGGGGCTGAGCCTCCTGCCTTTCTGCAGGGGAGGTGCCAGGAGGGAGCTTGGGGAATTAAGCTGGACTCCTGGAGGAGGGAAGAAAGACTGCCCTTCAGGGTGGGTATCCCTGCGCCATGCCCCTTCCCTGCTGACCTTTTTCTGCCCTCAGCTAACACAGGCTCACATGGTTTGTGCCTCCCTGAATGCTGGCGCCTCTGCCTCTGCTCTGTGTCACCTCAGAGCCCCAAGTACCTCCCTGGAGAGAGTCTCCAAGGGTTCCAACCTCTCTGGATAGGTGCCAGGTGAAGGTGTGAGAGGTCAGCACCTTGTTCCTCTGACCGACGACTGCTGCAGGGGCTAACTATAGCCTGGGCTGCACCTATTGGCAGCAGGTCACCATTCAGCATAGCACAGAGGTAGGCAGAGAGCAAGCCTGCCCCTACCCCCAGCAGGCACGTGCAAGCCTTTGGCAGTGCCCAGACACATTTGGAGTTAAGGCTGGGCCGGGGAGGGGGCAGGGGAAATAAACATGGTGGCTTAGGTTGGCACTGCCCCACATTGCTCTGTAGCAACTGGTAGTGGTAGAGGTGTGGGGGGAGGGGGTCCTTTAGCACTATGGCCTGGGGCAGGAGTTGCCCATGCCATGTGGCTGCTGCTGGTGTTCCCTGCCCCGCCTGGCCCACAGCTGCTAATGCCCATTCCTGCACACATTGGCCCTCTGCACCCGCCCCAGGGCCTACTCCCCAGGGCTGCCCCTCTCTCAGCATGCCCACTCTTGTGCCTGCCTCCTCCCCTCCCCAGGGGCGCTTGGGCCTCCGGCTGGCGAGTGGATTTTTCCAGCTTCTGTAAACAAGTGGTGGCAGTGTGCCAAGCGGGCAGGAGACAGGCGGGGGCAGCACCGCAGCCAGGGTGTGCCAAGCACCGAGGCACAGCCTTGGGGTGGGGAGATGGAGACACCCAGACCCAGAGAGAGAGACAGAGACATTCAGACACAGACAGAGAGACAAATGAAGCCTTGCTGGGCACATATAGAAGTGGAAACAGAAAATAGCCCTTGAGTGTCTAGCCCAAACTCCATGAGGGCCCTTGCCCCCTACCCCGCACTGCTCTACGGCTCTGGCTGAGAGCAGCAGGCCCCAGTGCCCAGCTCCTGGGCATCCCCACCCACTCCTTCTCCTCCCCCATCTCCACCCCTTAGGGCTGGCTACGCCATTATAAATTTATAACAGGAATTTCTCCACAAGCCAAGAAAAACTTGACCTACTTTCTTGACGGCTCCTTGGGCTAAGGCTCCCCACTCACACCCTCCCCCCCCAATCTCCTATCCAGGCCCCAGCGCCCAGTTCTGGTCTGGGGGGGTGGTACCAGAGGCAGAATGGGCCACCTTTCTGTATACTGGTCATGCCCCTGTAGGCACTAGGCTCACCTGGGTGCAGAGGCCCTGCCTATCCCCTGACTTATCTCTCCCTTCTCCTCCTACCCTGGCTTGTTATCAGCTCCTGGGGGTGGGGTTGGGGGCCCAAGGGCGAGGTCTCTGGTGCAGCAGCCACGTGATGAAGGTTATATATGGGGAGCTGCACCCTTTGTACCCCCTCCTACATGCCCACACCTGCCTCTGTGCACGCAGACAGTAAGCCACAGGTCTGCAGCCCAGGGTCAGAGGTGCTATGTAGAGGAAATGATGGGCCCAGGATGGCACTGCCCTGGACTCTAGGTAGCAGAAGGAGGCTAGCATTACAGCCAGGCGGTGAGTTTCTAATCCCTGAGCCACCTGCTTACTAGCTGTGTGAACTTGAGTGAATGATCAAGCATTGTGAGGCTCAGTTCTCTCATCTGTAACATTCTGATGCCCCCTTCAGAGGGTACGTATTATCTGTCAAGGGTGCACATATTATCCACTCAGTTAACACATATTAGCTTTCTTCCCTGTTCCACTCACCATCCTGGTTGGTGGCAGCTCAGCCTAACCAACAAGGAAGTCTGGTTTTCAGACTGGGAAGTAGGATTTGAGACCTTATATGGGAAACTTTGGAGACCCTGGGGGGCCAGGGTCAAGTGTCATAACTTGGCCTGCAGCAGGGGAAATCAGCTCCCCACAGTTTTAACATCCCTCTCTGTGGGCACTGAGATGGGCATTCACCATCCCAGTGTGCTGCCCTATACCCAACCCTTTCTTCATGGGAACTCCTGTGGCTGTGCTGTTCATCTCTGGTCCCCTCTCACCCGTACAATACTAATGAATTTTAGGAAAATTTGACTAGAGAGGCAGTAACAATAGCTACCATTTAATAGATGCTCGTTAAGGAAGGACCAGGCATTTGTTTGAATGTGAGGATTCAGACATGTTACCTAGCACATGAATGATCTCATTCTTTTTCTCCATCCCTCCCCACGTACAGGCATAGGATGTGGTTCTCCAATGTTACCTGCTGTACCCGTGATCTAAGGGGTCATCCTGGTCATCTCCCTGTGCCTACCCTCCATGCCCACTGCTATCTTATTATATGCCCACAAAGCCCCAAATGTTGCCACCAAACGAATCCTACCTACCCTCCACGGTGGCATGTTCTTACCCCTGCCTCTCTCTTCTCTCTGCAGGGATCTCTGGAAAGAAGACTCAGAAGCTATTTCCCTAGTCCCCCGTCCAGGACACCCCCCCCCCAACAGACCCAGCTTGTCCCCACCCTTCCCACCTGCCACTCCCTGGCCCCTCCCACCGCCTGCCCCCCTTGGGGTGCAGGGCATGGTGTGAAAGGCCAAGTGCTGAGGCAGGTACCATGGGTGCTGTGCCCTAGGGCCTGGGTGGTGGGAGGTGGGTGGCCTGTGGGCGTGCCGGGGGGGCCAGTGTGCCCACCCCAGTCTCTTGGCGTGCTGGAAGGCATCCTGGATGGAATTGAAGTGAATGGAACAGAAGCCAAGCAAGGTGGAGTGTGGGTCAGACCCAGAGGAGAACAGGTAATGGGTGTGGCAACTAGGTGTGCTAACTCCTAAACAGCAGGCATGGTCACTTGGTGGGGAAAAAGAGAGCTGCACTGAACTCTCGTTTAGGCACCTCCTTTAAGTTTCTCTCAGGGGTGGATGTGAGGCCAGCAAGCCTCCTACCTACCTACCTTTGTCCAGGAGATTATGTCAAGTCCAGGAGATGTGGCAAGGAATTAGGTGCTTGATTGAGAGATGCCAAGATGCATATTTTGAAGTGGAGAGTGATATAGAGTGAGTAATTATAGGAGCAGGCACATAGCCCCCCACCTTATAGTGCTGGGCAGTCTCAAATGCCCCCCAGGTCTTCTCTACCATTGCTTCCCTCACCTGAGCATGTAGGAGCCAAACAGCCTTGCCATTTTTATTCTCTGCCTACCAACCCACTTACCATCTGACCACAAGTGTGTTATCCACAGTTGTGGTTCACATAGCATGACATTTCAGGGCATATGCACCAATAGCTATTGGTCACAACCCATGCTTATATTTGGAATCTATTGGGAGCCCCACAAGCTCTTCCTTGTTTATGGTCAAAGGCGGGCACTGCCATGGGACTCCTCCCAGGAAGTGGAAGTGCATGCCAACTATGAAGGTTGTGCTAACACGTGGGTGAGGCATCAGCCTGCACACACATCTAGGGATGGGTTACCTGTGCTCTGCATTGCCCTTGAGGAGCCCAGAGGGTCTCTGCTTTTCCCATCAGCTCCAAGTGGTACAAAGCTCTGTCCCAGTTGGCATGGTGCCCTAGGAGCTGGGTACAGCCTGTGCCTATGGCCAGGGAGAAGGTGGGGGTAGGGGTGCTGTGGGGAGCAGTGTGGCTGGTGTTGCCTAGGAGATCAGATCCTGAGCCAGGAAGCCAGAGGCCTGGCCAGGCAAAAACCTAGGGCCCAAGACTGGGTCTGTGGAGTTGGCAGTTGGATAGGGCACCTAGGAAACCCCCATACCCCAAAGCCTCTACCCAGGAAGGACTCTGAGGATGATCTGGACTGTCAACAGTGTGGCTGTCAGTTGCAGCCCATGTATGTCCCTACCCAGACTTCTGTGAGTCTGTGAAAGTCTGCCCTTTGGGCTTGGAGAAAGTCAGAGACCCTAGTTCCCAGTCCCCTAGAACTGCAGCCCAACCCCCAACATCCTCTCCTCTCCCATGTCCTTGCGCCACCTTGTGGCTGTCCCTGGGACTGCACCCAGAGGCTGTGAGTGTTAATTGCCGAAGATGCCCACTCAACTGGGGCCCATTTGGCCTGAGTTCCCTTGCACCCACCCCTCCAGACGGTGAGTGGGAGATCTGACCTTTCAGCCTTGTAGGAACCAAACAGGGGTAATCCCCAGGGGGCATGGAGCACAGAACTGTCTGTGGCTGTGACTCTGGCCAAGGTCACTGTGTCAGTGTGTTGGGAGCTGCATCCGGCTCTGGGAGGAGGGGCCCTGCAACATGCCACGCGAAGGGTGGGTGTGGATGGTTATACAATCCTTGCATGCATGTAGAGGGCTTATGTAACCTGTGTGTGCTGAGGTTATGTAATATGTATGTGGAAAGCCTAGCCAACATGTATGTGTAGTGACTGAGGGTTGCTATTAGTACCTTGCATGGAGGGGCTCAGGGTCCTTGTCTTTGACCCCAGTGCGTGGTGTCATCAGGTACAAGTAGGGCCTCAGTTTGCTGCTCTGTTAATGGAGGCCATGAACAGGGTGACTTCAGTGTTTTCAATCACTGTGGGTTATTTAACATGAGTGCATGGCTAGAAATCAAGCATGATATTCCCACTGGAGGGAGGGAGGTGTTAGTAGGTGCCTGTCCAAGAGTTGTGTAACACATGAGCATATCCTAGACAGCAGTAACACATTTGAGAATACCCTAAAAGTTGCATAGATATGTGGATCCCAGTGCTTATTTGTTATTCATACGCATTGGTGTTGTGTTGCATGTATATGTGTGTTCTAAAGGTTCTATAGCTTTAAGCACGTCCTGGAGGATTCTGTCAGCATATTTGTCATATACTGAAAGCTTAAATATGTGAGCATCCTGTGGATTCTTGGAGCTTAAGGTCTGCTGGGTGTGTATGTGTGTGTGTGTGTGTGTTGGGACTCTAGAACATGCTTGTGCTGCAGCCAAGACCCCTGTCTCTCTCCCCTGAAGCTTCTAGATAGCTGGACCCTTCTAAGCATTTTCACCTGACCTGGGGAGGTGGAAGGTAAAGTGAGGACACAGATAGAATTGGGCCTGGGGGATTGTATAAGCCTCCTGGATGAGAAGAGGGCTGCCCAAAGCTCTGTGATTCTTCCCACTTTGCCCCCATCCAGTGCCAGGTCACCAGATGGAAAGCGAAAAAGAAAGAACGGCCAATGTTCCCTGAAAACCAGCATGTCAGGTGAGCCTGGCTACATGTGCCCATTTTCCCCTCCCTAAGCCCACCAAGCCAGGCAAGGCCAGTCTGGGCCTGTGCAGGTTCTAGTAGCTTCTGTGCCCCATGGAGAGAACCTTCTAGAGGACTTGGGGCGGGAGGGGAGATGCCTCATCTTCAAAGATGGATTAGATCAGGAAGGGCCTCTTCTCCCATAATCCCTTCTCCCAAGGCCCGTCCGAATCAGGAGCTAAGCTACAGGACCAAGCGGCTGTATTCTCCTGAATACAGCTGGGAACATTTATTTTCCCCTCTCCTCTACTCTCTGCCCTTTAGAGAGAGAGGAAAAAAGCCCTGAGTGGACAGTGAGAAGAACTGAGATTCTCTATATTCTTAGGGAAAGAGGTTCTACCTGGAGACAAAGAACCCTTTAGGGAGGCTGGGCTAGGAAGTGGTGAGAAACAAAATGTTGGGGGATGGGGAGAGTATAGCAGCTTCTCTGCTGGGCCTCTAAGCCATGCCTGCCTACATCCTTTCCTTCCTCCCAGGGTATATCCCTAGTTACCTGGACAAAGACGAGCAGTGTGTCGTGTGTGGGGACAAGGCAACTGGTTATCATTACCGCTGTATCACTTGTGAGGGCTGCAAGGTATGGTAGCCATCTCTATTACCTCTTCCCCCTTCACCCCACCCCCCTCCTCATTCCCTTTAAGTCCCTAAGGACTGCCACGACAGACATGCTCTGTAAACATGTAGTTTAAAGCTCTCTTGTTACACCATCATTTATTTTATTAATTTATTTTCTCCTTCATGAATGTCAGCTGTCATCCATCCATTTAGCATGATAGGTATGGTTAGGTGTGGGATGTACAGGACAGGCTCTGTCTTCTAGTTGCTCACAGCCTGCCAGAGAGAGGAAGACTTGAAACAGGCATCATTGTTTTTCAAAATGTGTTTCTTGGGCCACCCATAGTACTCATTAAAATACAGATTCCCAGGCTTCATCCTGCCTCTACTTGCTCAGAACCTTTTTTGTGGTGGAGCCCAAGAATCTACCTTTTGATAGGCTCCCCAGGTGTTTCCAGTACACCTGAAAGGGTGAGAAGCAGTGCTGGGGGGCATGGTTGGGGGCATGAAGGAGAAGAGGATGATAGTTCTTCTTGAGCAGAAGGAACAAGGTCATAGACTTGAGGAGGTCTAATTAGATTTCCCTTTGGTCATTTCAGCCTGTATGGCTTTTCCAGGATCACTTCCTGAAAATGTAAGACCCAAGAAACAGAATCATTTTAAAAAATGTTGAGACTTGAAATTTCTTTGGTATTATCAACCAAACCAAGACCATGAAACATTTAAAGTTCAGTAGCTGTGTTCTTGGAAGCAATACAAGCAGTTTAGCAGAGAGCAACGATCTTTACCCTCAAGGACATCTAAGCCCCAAGGGAGTACCCTAAAAAGAGAAGACTTGGTCCCCACCCCTAGAAAGTTTGATTTTGTAGTTTTGGAGTAAGGCCAAGTAGTCTATATCTTTTCTAAGTGTTCTAGGTGACTGTAATACCCCCTCTCTAATCTGAGAGCTCAGACCTTGGTGTTCCATACCTGAGGCCCAGTTCTGGCTCTGCTGCCCATTTAGCCATATGACTTTGGGCAAATTGTCTCGTCTTTAGTTTCCTAGTCTGCAAAATGGAGACAGTAACAGTTCTTACTTTTTAGCATTGCCTTGTGGGTTCAATGTGATGACAGCATGAAAGAAAGGTTTATCTGGGGCGGTGTCTGTGGCTCAGTGAGTGGGGCGTTATACCGAGGGTGGTGAGTTCGAACCCGGCCCAGCCAAACTGCAACCAAAAATAGCCAGGCGCCTGTGGTCCCAGCTACTAAATCACCTAAGCCCAGGAGCTGAAGGTTACTGTGAGCTGTCACGCCATGGCACTCTACCAAGGGTGACAAAGTAAGACTCTGTCTTGAAAAGAAAAGGTTTATCTGTACTAAGTGGCACTAAGCCGTCATTAAATATTAACTCTTCATTATTGTCACCATCTTGATTTTTGAGGTTTTTCCTGTAAAGCAAAGGCTAATCCTAATATATGGAATTGAAATTTTTCTTTTCAAGCTATTAGAGTTCATAGCCAATGCCTTTTCTTGACATTTTTGGCCCATCTATTTAATGAATTCTACCTACATGAGCAACAGGCATCATATATGAGAGTGGTTTCTAGGTCAGTGTTGTTTTTAGAGTCATAGCATGATGGAAAGTGAGGTATTACTTGGAATTCCAAAGTTGCTATTCCTTCAGGCATAGCACCTTACTCTATCCCAGGCCCAAAGCTGCTCCTGTGGTCATCATTGCTGCCTCTGCCACCACCACTACCCTGGCACCTCCTACCCATGAGCAGCCTGGGGGCTGAGGGCACATTTTTCTCTGGTCCTTTGGCCTGGCAGAGCCTAGTGATCCAGGGCTTTCTGTGTCAGGAAGATGCCAAAATCCCTCACTGATCTTGCCTTCCACACAAACCCATCCCCCCAGTGAACCGCATGGCTGGTTCGGGCAGGGGAGGTCACGATCATAGCCTGCTCCATCTCCCCCCACCTCAGGGCTTCTTTCGCCGCACAATCCAGAAGAACCTCCATCCCACCTATTCCTGCAAATATGACAGCTGCTGTGTCATCGACAAGATCACTCGCAATCAGTGCCAGCTGTGCCGCTTTAAGAAGTGCATCGCCGTGGGCATGGCCATGGACTGTAAGGGGCCTGGGTGGGGGGAGTAGAACCACGTATCTGGGGGTGAGGGTGGGGATGGCAGTTTCCTTCCAGAATACCCACAGGTATTCAGGGCAGAGTGGCACTCCAAGCCAGGTCAGGCTCATGTCAGAATGTTCAGAGTCTTGGTTCCTAGGAAAAGAAAACTATTCCTCTTTGGGTCCTGCAAATAGGCCCCCATGGTTATCACCATATGAGGGCCTTATAGAGGGAGTTGTTGGGTGGAAAGAACTCCTTGGACACTCATCCTAGCACACTGTTCCTGACTTCTAGAAAGGTACCCCCTGTCTGGATAAGAGAGGGCATATTTCATTAGCTATGGACTGTGTGATTGGATCTTCTAGTCACTAGTATACCATAACCCATTATACCAGAGCATGATATTCATCTGAAACGGCCCAAATTGTTGTCAGTGGCAAAGATTGATCATGATCCGAGTTGTGCTACCCAACTGCTAAGTGATTTAGAAAGTCACTTAAACTTTCTGGTCCTCAGTTTCCCCAACTGGTATACTAGGAAGAGTAGTTTCTGAAAGGATTGTGGAGAAGGGGTGGAGGGTGCCATGCAAAGGGCCTTGCGCCCCTCTGTTAACAGTGGTTCTAGATGACTCTAAGCGGGTAGCCAAGCGCAAGCTGATTGAGCAGAACCGGGAGCGGCGGCGGAAGGAAGAGATGATTCGATCACTGCAGCAGCGACCAGAGCCCACTCCTGAAGAGTGGGATCTGATCCACGTTGCCACAGAGGCCCATCGCAGCACCAATGCCCAGGGCAGCCATTGGAAGCAGAGGCGGAAATTCCTGGTAAGGAGAGAGGGTATGGGGAGGGCGGCAGTGAAGTGGCAGGGAGACAAGAGAGAGCTAAGGTCTTGCCTCCTCCAGGAAACTTTCTTAGTTTAATCCAACCCAAACTGACCTCCTTCATACCTTGGCAGTCCTGACTTTGTATCCTGGTGTGTGTGCCTTTGCTCTCTGTGTCCTGCCTGTTTCATCCAATCAAGAGCTTCCTGAGGACAGGGCCTTGCCTTCCTCACCAAGTTTCCAGTGAGCAGGGGCAACCTCTCTTTTTCCTGCCTACTGTGACCAAAGTGGTGAAACCGGTTGCTATGTTATACCAAATCAGTTTGGGAGGAGATAGACAGTTGATCGTATGTGGTGGGGCTCCTGGTGTTTGGTGGAATGGGACAGTGCACTGCTAAAAGCATGGTCACCCAACACCAAGCAGATCTGTGTGTAACCGTCAGGAGTCGGACTGCCTGGATTCAAACCCTGGTTCTACTACTTACTTGTCATATGACTTCAACCCTATCTATTATTTAGTTGCACTATGAGTCCGTTTCCACATCTATGAAATGGTGGTAATTATAGCATCTTCCTTTTAAAGGGTTGTGGTGAAGCTGAAATGAGATACGTAAAACATATAGCCTAATGCCTGATCACATATTAAGTATGTGGTAATTATAGCTGCTATTGTTATTACCATTGTTGTTATTAGCAGACTGAGAGCTCTGACTCTGGTCTATCCTTTGCTCCAAGGTAAAGGGAAAGCCGTAGGGCTGGGGCTCTTCCTGGGGGCCTCCTTCCCCAGGCTGCCTTGGAGCTCCCCCTGGTGGGCAGGCAGCCCCAGTCAGAGGGAGAAAAGGGTCTGCAGCTCCAGCTAATCGCCCCCCTCCCTCTAGCCGGATGACATTGGCCAGTCACCCATCGTCTCCATGCCGGACGGAGACAAGGTGGACCTAGAGGCCTTCAGTGAATTTACCAAGATCATCACCCCGGCCATCACTCGTGTGGTGGACTTTGCCAAAAAACTGCCCATGTTCTCCGAGGTGAGCGGCAGATGGGAGGAAAGACATGGTGCCATGCTGGAGGGAAACTCGGGGTGGCTTCCATCTAAGGTCCTCTGGAGAAGGGAACAGTTCCTGTAGATTGACATACACGCAGCACACATGTGTACGCACACATGCACACACCACACAGGGCTAGCTGATATGAGGACCCGGCTGGCTCCAGGTGCCCACCTACCCAGTCCCTTGACCCTCAAGTCTACGTGGCCATCCCAACTCCAGGCAGCCTGGAAGTTCTCGGCACTAGCTCTGGAGACAGGCAACTTTATTAGCTGTGTGACCTTGGCCAAGTAATCTAAATCCCCTCAGTTCCTTATCTGGAATAGGGCTGGGGATAATGATTGGACCTAACTCACAGGCATACTTGTGAGTTTTGAATGACATAGGGCATGGATGTGGCCCAGCACACGGTCAACTTTTCAGAGTCCGTGTTTCTGACTGAGGCCAGTGGTGGCCTTGTGACTCCCAGAGGACACCCACAGGGAGACTCAGGGACGTAAGGAGGAGTATGCTGAGTGCTCCTGTGGCCCTGACACTCCGCAGCTGCCTTGTGAAGACCAGATCATCCTCCTGAAGGGGTGCTGCATGGAGATCATGTCCCTGCGGGCGGCTGTCCGCTATGACCCCGAGAGCGACACCCTGACGCTGAGTGGGGAGATGGCCGTCAAGCGGGAGCAGCTCAAGAATGGTGGCCTGGGCGTAGTCTCTGATGCCATCTTTGAACTGGGCAAGTCACTCTCTGCCTTTAACCTGGATGATACAGAAGTGGCTCTGCTGCAGGCTGTGCTGCTAATGTCAACAGGTATCTGCTGAGTGGCTGGGAGGGCTCAGAAGTTTCTGCGGGCTCCAGAACTTTGCTCTCCTTTAATCTTACAGGCTCTCCCTGTTCCCCAGCTTCCTACCCATCCGCCCTTCCCTGGGCTCCCTCTCTGTCACCCACCCATCTTCTGTCCCCATCCTCTGCTTGTCACCTAACCCCCACTCTGCTCCCAGGTCCATCTTAACCTCTAGTTCCCACTCTGTCCTCTTTCCTTCTCTGTCCCTGTCCTTTCTGTCCCTCCCATTACCTTTGTTCCCACACATCTTCTATCCTCATTCCTCCTGGGTCCCCTCCCTACCCTTATCCCTAATCCACTTCTCTGACCACCACCCCTTCTCTCTGCCCCAGTTCTCCCAAGCACCTCTCTGTCCCTCTCTTTATGTGTCCCTGCACGTACTCAACCCCCACAGCCCCTCTCTGCAGCCACACACCCCTCATGCCCTTCCTTCCCCACAGACCGCTCGGGCCTGCTGTGCGTGGACAAGATCGAGAAGAGTCAGGAGGCGTACCTGCTGGCGTTCGAGCATTACGTCAACCACCGCAAACACAACATTCCGCACTTCTGGCCCAAGCTGCTGATGAAGGTGACTGACCTCCGCATGATCGGGGCCTGCCACGCCAGCCGCTTCCTCCACATGAAAGTCGAGTGCCCCACCGAACTCTTCCCCCCACTCTTCCTCGAGGTCTTTGAGGATCAGGAAGTCTAAAGCCTCAGGCGGCCAGAGGGTGTGCGGAGCTGGTGGGGAGGAGCCTGGAGAGAAGGGGCCCAGCTGGGGGCTGAGGGAGACCCCCCTCCTCTTCTCTCCTTCCTCTCACCCTTCAATAGATTCAGCTCCCACACACACACCTGCACTGCCCAGGTCCCTCCTCAGAACCTCCAGCCCTGGGACAGGGCAAACAAATGAACTTGCTATGAAAAAGACAGTGTGGGAGGCTGGGGGAACCATGTCCTGCAGTTCTCAGGACCCTGTCCTCTCAGAAGGTAGGGGATGAGAGGGAGAACCGAGAGGGGACAAGCCATCTTGACCGTAGGGGAAGGAGGAATGTGGGATGGGGGAAGATGCCCTCAACTCAGCCCCTCCACACACGAGAGAGAGGCCTAGGTTTCCCCTCCAGGCTAGGTGCCTCTCTACTTCTCTAGATGCCTGGGTGCAAAGAACAGCTTGGCTTGGCTCCTCCCCTGGAGGTTAAAAATTACAGTCATTCTAACTGCACTTTGGAAACCAAGCAAGGGGAGAAGATAAATGAAGAAACACTAGACAGAAAAAGACAAGAGAGAGCGAGTGATAGAGAGAAAGATGAATTAAATTATTAACTGAGGCTGGCCAGAGGGGAGGGACCCCCCTTACCACCCCATGCACTTTGAGAGCTGTCCCTCCTCCTCCCACATCAGACAGAAATGCCCCACACACCAGATCCCCAAGGGTAGGGTTGCTGATCAGAGCTGTGAGAACATAACAGGGTCCTGGCCACCCCCTGCCTTGCCCCACCTTCTGTGCCCGTCGGCACCCCCACCCTAGTATGTCCTCTGCTCTCTGCCGCTCGTGCCCGCTGAGTTCCATCTACCTCTCATGCTGGATGCCAGCTGGCCCCTCACCAGCCTGCCCTGCTGCCCGCACAGCTACCCTTTCAAGTGCCCAGCCCCAGGGGCCTCTCCCTGTCCCCCTCCTCCTTCCACACCTTGGCAGCCACACAGGAAAAACTGTGGCTCCCGCTCCTACCCACCTCATATCCTGCAGTATTAGCTACAATCCAGATTCTGCCGCATTGGGGGGTTAGGGGGCTGTGCGTGAGTGTCCCTCAGAGCCTCGTCCCTTTAGGTCTCTGTTTCCCATTTCCCACCTGTCGTCTGGGCTTTCTCTAACCTTTGCCCTTCTTTCCAATGCCCACTCAATGCACTAACTCTGGGTGGGCAGGCACCTGATTGGGGGCGTTTAGATAAATGGCACTTAGTTGGGGCCCTGGGCAAGGGGGGGGTTGGTGCTCCTCCTTTTCTCTTTAAAGCTCTTTAGGCCTGCTGCCCCTCTGCCCCTGGGACCCCTTCCCTCTTTTCTCTAATTCAGGGACTTTGGCTTGAGCCCCCTCCTACCCTCCTGGTGGGAGTGCTCTATTGGTCTGCACTTGGGTGAGCTGCCCCCCTCCTGTTCCCTTTGGCTGCCCCCCACTTCTGGTGGGGGGGGAGGAAGGGACAAAGCAGACCAGAGGGCTCTGGGCTCAGGGCTGCATGTCGGCAGGGATGGATGGGTGGACATAGATGCCCCCGGAAGCCATGGGGAATGGGGCAGGGGGCGGGGGAGGGGTGCCAGGGCTTCCTGCGCTTTGCACTATTGGGGCAAAAATGTCTTAATCAGTGGGGAACCTGCCACCCCACCCTGACCCTCAGCCTGCCACAGCCCCCTACACACACACACATACGCGCACACACACATGCACACGGGAAGGCAATGCTATACTGCCCATCAGGGCAATGTCCTTCCCACCCTGTTTAGGTGTTCCAGTAGGGATGGAGGGCCTGGAGGAGCATCTGCTATCACCTGTGCATGTGCCTATCCCACCCTGCTCTGGGGCCCTGGGCTGCCCAAGCTGTCTTTGTCTCTATCCTCTCTCTCTCCTGGGGTACTGATTCCTGTGATACTCCAGTCCCATGGGTAGGCCCTCCTATACCTTCTCCCACACCTGGGGGCCCAGTGGAGTTCCTGACCTGTCTGCTGTCTCCCCCAGTCTTCCCTCCCTCCCCCTAATTCTCCATCCCCATTCTCAGCCATGGACACGGTGGAGAAAAAGGCCTTGAAGAGCCTTGGCCTCTTACAGG
Organism: Nycticebus coucang; assembly: GCF_027406575.1. Classification (NCBI taxonomy): domain Eukaryota; kingdom Metazoa; phylum Chordata; class Mammalia; order Primates; family Lorisidae; genus Nycticebus; species Nycticebus coucang. The sequence continues at coordinate 55,911,600 of NC_069797.1, forward strand.
CACTTGATACTCCCCCCCACCTCCCTAAGCATATGAGCTGTGATCCCCTCCCCCCCTTCTTGGTGATGTGGGGTGTATGTGTGTGTTCCTCTGTGTGAATGTGTGAGTGAGTACATGTGGTAGGGGAGGAGCCAGGGAGACTCAGGAGTGCCACGGACCTGCTCTAGAGAGGCAGCTGTCCCGTCCCTGCTGTGGAAGTGGGGGACAGGGCCCTCTCCTGGGGGCCATTGGTGCTAATGAGGGGGATGGCCTCAATGTGGGTGCTTAGCATGCCTCCCCCAGTGTTGGCCCGGGGCACTAGGGCAGGCAGGGTGGGGCAGCAGGTGCAGTATTGGTGGGAGAAAGGGCTGCTGGGAATAGGATGAGGGGGCCAGGCCAGGACAAGGGGGTGCCAGAGCCATGACCACTACCCCACCCCCACCACCCGCCTCTCCATCTCAGTATTCCCCCTCCCATCACTCATAACACACATACCTCATCCAGCCTCCTCCCTGCTCAGACTTGGGGAGGGTGGGGGAGGAGCCCCTACCCCATCCCCTGGTGGCGGGTCTGCAGGGCTGGGAGAGGGCAGGGTGTGTGACAGAGACACCGTCCATAAAGGGGACAGTATCTCCTGCCCTAGAACTCCTGGGTTGGGGGAGGGGGACACTGCCCAGAGGAGCTACTGAATGTATGAGAAGCTGGTGCTGGGGTGGGGGGAGGGGGGTTGTGGCCAGAAACAGGGAAGGAGGTAGGCCCCTTCCCCAGGGAGGGGCGAGACCTGCAGGGGTGACTTGAGGGGCTCCTACTCCTGCCCCATGTTGACAATCAGTATGTCTATTATGTGCGATTTTTCACCCCGTTGTGTTTTGGGTCAGGATTTTAAAGAAAGATATTTTTATGGTAATTGTTGCTCGTCTATTTTACTATATATTTATGTAATAAATATATGATGAAAATAACCCCCTTTGGCACCCCCCTTAGACTTGTGTGCTGTTTCCCTATATCCTCCCATCTGCTGGCAGAGTACACACCCCACAAACTGACCAGATGGAGAGGTGCCCCCCCAGCCTTGGCAATATTTCCACCCCACCCCCCAAACGAGCACACACCACAGAAGCCAGCTCAGCTGTGAACTATTGGATTTGAGACAGGAACAGAACAAATCAGGGGGCTAGAGGAGAGTGGGAGAGAGAGAGTGGTTTAAATAGGGGAGGATGGGAAGTTCAGTGATGGGGGAGGGAGGCAGGTATTTACAAGAAGGCTCAGGGGGCCAGAGGCTCATCTTGGAATATTTTATAACAATATAAATAAGATTCTGGTTTGCTTTTCCTTTTCGTCTCGTAAAGGAGAGAGAAGTGCAGAGTTCGATTCTGTACAAGGGGGCAGCGGCAGAAGGCCGGCCGGGCGGGTCACTGGGCGTCCACCCGGAAGGACAGCAGCTTCTCGGAATGCATGTTGTTCAGGGTCCGCAGGTCCGGCAGCTTGAGCAGCAGCTTGGTGAAGCGGGAAGTCTCCGAGGGCCGGTTCTTCAGCACCAGAGCCCGAAGAGCCCGCAGCAGCGTCTCCTGGAGCTGCTCCACCGAAGCGGAATTCTCCATTCCCGAGCGGTCTGTGGGGAAGACGACAGCAGTGAGGCAGCCTCCCTGAGCTCCTCTGACGAGGAACCGGAGGTCTGCGAGGACCCACCAGGCAATGCAGCCTCTCCCTGAACCCCCTCAGAGGGCCGATGGGGTAGAAGGAATGCAATGCCTTCTCCCAGGCCTCTGCCCCAAGAGCAGGAGGTGCCTGAACGCTGGGAGCATGGGCTCAGCAGGCTGGCCACCTCCCACCCCAAGACCGCTCGCCTCCCCCTAAACAGGCCAGACATGGCCAGGCTCCCTTGCTTTTTGCCCTGTAGTTCCCTCTGCCTGGCAACATCTTATTTGTCCTTTGAGGCCCTGCTCAAGTGTCACCTCCTTCCCCAGCTCCCCCAGGCAGAAATAGTTGTCTGTGCTTCTTCGGTTCATGCTTCTACTGTGACACTTATCTCACTGTTTTATAATTAGTCGGGCATGAGTCTGTTTCCCAAGCTAGACTGTGTCTGAATCATGTCTGTATCCCCAGTGCCCGGTGCAGGGCCTGGCATAGAGTAGGTACTCCATAAAAGGTGTGTTGAATTGAACTGCGTCTGCCTCCTCCCCCCGCCCCAGGTCAGGTGAAAACTTGGCCTACCTGCAGAGACAAGCACCACCGCGGTGAAGAGGCCCAGCTCTTCCTCGGTAAGCGCCAGGGAGTTGAGCTTCTCGCTGAAGTCAAACATGGCATTGAGCAGGTCTCCCATGCCCATGGCACCGAGCTCCTGCAAACTGTAGGTGGTGCGGCTCAGGAACATCACTGTCTGGTCCTTCACGTTGAACAATGATGCAAAGCGCACCATCAGCACCTAAAGGTGGGGGGACAGTCATGCTGGGTGGAGTGGGAGGAGCATTTGACAAATTGCCCCTACAAGTTTGCCAAAAGTTTCATGGTGCTGCCTTAGCTTTCTCACTAGAAAGGGGGTTATTTCTGAATGGGCGATAAGGGGACCCAGGTGGAAGGATGGGCAGCATCTCACTACCCTGGAATTGTCAGGCCTGAATCTGTGTCTCAACTCTGCCACTACTTGTGACCCTGTGTAAAGCACTTCAGGAGTTAATCTGCTCAGGCCTAAAACAGGCAACAATGTATCCTAAGGCATTATTTTAATGCAACAGGTTGTGAATAGACTCCAGCTGAAATGATAGTCCAGCCATCCAGAGGCAGGAGTGGGAAGGGCTCTGCCGCTTCCATCAGTCAGAGGTTTATAAAAGAAAGATAGGAGGGGTGGAGGAGGGGGCGGTGGGGGGACACCTGTGGCTCAAAGGAGTAGGGCACCAGCCCCATACACCAGAGTTGGTGGGTTCAGACCCAGCCCTGGCCAAAAACTGTTATAGAAAGAAAGAAAGATAGCGGGGTACCAAAGCCTTTCAGAATTCCTGCCCACTCCAGACACCAAGTCTTGCTACTGGATCCTTCCCCAGGTCAAGACCATGGAGCATAAAAGTTCACTCACCTCAAAGGTGCCAGCCTTAAGCAAGGTGACTTGGTCATGCTGAGAAAGGTCGCGGAAGCCAGGGATGTGTTTGGCAAACTCTACTACCTCCCGCACAGCGGGCGTGAAGCTCATGGAGAAATCCTCCCAAATTTCTTGCACAGTTCGCCCACTGCGTCCATGGGGGTACATGTTCATGGGACATGCCTGGGAAGAAGGGGATATAGGGAGGAGAGTGTCAGCCAGGCTGGCCTAGATGGGTTCTGGCAGGGCTGGGCCCCAGATTGTGCCTGGATTAGGTAGGGGCTGTGGCCCTGGAGGATGGGTATTGCAGGTAAAGTAGCAATCAGGTGCCAGAGAGAGAGAAGGGATTCCCAGGCAGAACCCAGACTGCAGAACAAGACATCCTCTCCTGAGAAGAGGACATCCCCACACTTAGCCTCTAAGAACACCCAGCTGCCCTATGCTAAGTCCATTCTTCCAGGTCCCCAACCTCCTCTCTCATTCCCTTACCAGCAGAACATTCTTGGAGTTGCCCTGCCGTGGACTATTGGCAGGTGCCTCGCCTTCTGGGGCTGCATACACGTGGGTGGGGCACAGACGGTGCCCATTGCTGTTGGACTGGTGGCAGCTGTGGTGGCCAGGGCCAGGGGGCCAGGTGGGAGGATAGGATGAGGGGGCCTTGCGTAGACCATTTAGGGCCTCATTATGTCGCTGGGCAGCCAAAGAGTTGTTATCATTGGGGGCAGGTGGGCAACCCTGACTTTCCCAGCGATGTGGGGTGGTGGTTGGAGGGCTACCCGATGCATGGTTGGCATTGAAGTTGCCAGGTGAGGTGCCCAGCTTGTCATGGGCATAGGTGAAGATCTCTCGATGGGCCCGGGCCACCTGGGATATCACATCCTCCACTGTAGGCTCAGGGCTTGGAGATCTGGGAGGCGTCAGCTGTTGTGGGAATTGGGAGAACCCCACCATAGGTGAGGGCACCGTTGCTGGAGGTGGTGAGGGGCCCAAGGAGCCTGGAGTGGGATGCTGGGTGGGTGAGGTCTCCAGCGGGCATTGGCTGCTCAGCTGGTTGTTGGCCAGGTTCATGGCACTCTGCATCTCAGCAAGCATCCGCTGCTTCTCTCGTTTGGGGATGCGCCCAAAACGCACAGCTGTTGACAGGATAAGAGTGGTGTCAGGAAGTTCTCAAACACATGATTCTCTTCCTTCCTTCCTCCTCAAAGGGCCAGGCCCTGAAAGCTTGGGGTTCCACAACCAAACTAAAACCAGCAAGGCCACACCCTCCAAGGGGGTTTCCCCAAGCAGGAACTGCAGGTGGGAGGTGACCAGTGAGACCCATGGGGAAAAAGTGTATGTGGACCCAAGAGGACGTAGTGAGGACATCCCCCATGCAAAGGAGATTCACAGTGTGACATGTCTCAGTTTGGGACTATTTTTTAAGGGAGGGATTAATTCAGAAACTCTGAGTGGAAGGAAGGGGGAGGATGTGCAGATACTGGGACGCTGCCTCACCATCTCGTGACATGCCCACGGAGAGACACTTCTTGAAGCGACACTGCTGGCAGCGGTTGCGATTGATGCGGACGATGGAGCAGTTCTCATTTTTCAGACACCTTTTGTACTGGATGTTCTGCTGGATGCTCCGACGGAAAAAGCCCTGGAGGTCAGGGGCAGTGCTAGTGAGCACCTCCATCTAGGCCGGGCCTATGTGTCCTGGGAGAAGGGGTCACCTGCCCCTGCCCTTACCCCCAAGCTGCCTCACCTTGCAGCCCTCACAGGCGTGCACACCATAGTGGAAGCCTGAAGCAACGTCCCCACACACTTTACACAGTAGCACCATGCCATTCAGCTCTGTGGAAAGAGATGGGCAGCAGGTGAACAGGACAGACCAGGCTGAGTCGCAGAGGTATAGAGGCGTTCTGCACTAGAGATTCTGGGAGGAAAGAGCTAAGGAGTAGTTCCAATATCTAAGGGCACTGCAGCAACCAGACTGGGCTGGACAGGGGCTGGTACAACTCTAGAAGTCCCTGAAGTCAGAGCAGGCCCTGGCAATAACTCTGTCTGGCCTGCTTCCCTTCCCCCAAATCAGCTGAAAATTGACTCACTGGTGATATTGCTGGTGCTCTTGCTGGGAGACACTCGGCTGCTGTCCTCCACAGCTACTTGTAAACTCCCTGGGGGGCTCCCATTATAGAAGGAGGAAGAGGATGATGATGAAGATGAAGAAGAAGAAGGGGAGCCATCATCATTCAGGCTGGGTGGAATGCTCCCAAAGGTGCGAGCTGGGTCTTGGGTAAGGGAGCCAGTGGGTGATGGTGGGAAGTAGGTGGGGCAGCCTTGGGTCAGGGACTGGAAGCTGCCATTGGAGCTGTCGCTGTAGAGGGACTCAGGGCTGGTACGGCTTGGGGAGGAGCCACTGGAGCCAATATAGGTAATGACACCACCTGACAGGAGAATAAAGGAAAGGGGGTGTCAGCCACCAAGTGTCTGGACCTAGGAGATCACTATATTCCTTCCCCACTTGTCTCCACAAAACACTGCTGGCCACTCAGAAGCTTACCATGTGGCGCCCCTAATCTTGGAGTTACATACATACCAGACATGACACAGCCAACCAACACCCATAACTCTTTTTTTTTTTTTTGCAGTTTTTGGCTGGGGCTGGGTTTGAACCCGCCACCTCTGGCATATGAGGCCGGCGCCCTACTCCTTTGAGCCACAGGAACCACCCAACACCCACAACTCTTTGCAAGATATATTCAAAGTCTGCTTTAAATGTGAGGCATGACCCCTGTGGGCATCTCACACATATGTCTCTCCTCCCTATACACCTTCCTCCGGAATATGGACTGCAACTAATGACCTAGCTTGTCAGTGGCAGAATGAGATGAGCAGCTAAACACTTCACAGTGCCCAGTCCTCCAAAAGAAAAGGGTGAAAAAAAACAAAACTAGCTGCTGATTTTAGCACCAAGACCATTCTATGAACCATGGAGGGATGGCTAGCCATGAAAAGAGTGGAGATCTTACAAATTAAACCATTCACATTGCCCCTAAACTAGAAGACATATTCTCTAGTCTAAAGGAATTGAAGGGGAAGAAATGCCCAACCTGATTCTCCTGACCCCCAAGGCAGTGAGTCACAGTGGACTCCCATCTCTGAATTTGGGAAGGACTTAGGAGTACAAGGTGCAGGAGATGGAAGTGAAGTACAAATTGTCCAGCCCAGGGCTTTGGAATTTCGCCTTCAGGTCTCTGCCTGCTAACAACAAACTTGGCTTTCTGGCCACTTAGGGACTTTGGCCCTTTGGTTATATTGCCAACCAGTGACTATGCTGCCGGGTATTAGCAAGATTAAAAGGTGACCTGCCTGCCGCACCTCTGCCAAGCACCTAGTTTGGCATGCCATGGGCAGGGTGGGAGAAGGGAGGATCCCAGGACACGTGTGAGCTGACATATGCCACGCTACTACAGAGGCACATGTCTTGCTCACCCACTGACACACACTAAACTGGGCAGGGCAACCCTAAAATAGCTCATTGTTGGTCAGGGTGAACCCAGCTTCTCGTAAAATAGTTGCACAACGGATCACCTTCTACAGTTTCAGGGCTGAAGTGGGGGATGGACTACTTAGCTGGTGGTAAATGAACTTGACCTAGTTCACTCATCCCCAAAAAGGGAGCCAGACCTTCATCCAAAGAGATTCTCAACCTGAGAGTGAGCAGCATGCTCAAAAAAGAGTCTAGTTCTAGATACATCACCACCAACTCGCTTCGTGACCTAGAGGATATCAACTCCCTTCTTTGGGTCTCAGTTTTCCTTTCAGAGAGAAAAGGGAGTGAGGGGCAGAGAAGGATAGTGAAAGACAATTATTGCTTCAGCTACGGTTCTGGGATGTAGTGGTTTGGGGAAGTCGTTAGGAGGCAAACTGCCTCTTGTTTGGTGGAGGTGGGAGGAAAGACAGGGCTTGCAGGACTAAGGAAAAGAGATGCTTGCGGAACAGAGTTTGGATTGTGTAGAAACTAAGTCTAAACGCAGTATGGTGAAGTAGGTGCAAAGAAAATAAAGAGAAAAGGAGTAAGCAGAAGGGAGGTGAGGTGTGAGGTTCTTTAGGGAGTGTAAACACAAGGCCATGAGAGGTCAAGGACCACTCCACTTTACTCTGCTCTGGTGATGGGGAGAGGGGACCCGGCAGGCGGACGGGAAAAGGAGGCAGGCGGGGGCGGTGAGTCAGCCTAGCTTCACCCAGATCTCGCCGGGGCGGGGCGGGGCGGGAGCCGGGCCCTCAGCCGGCCTCACGTCCCAGCTCCACGTGTGACTCTCGCACGTGGCTCCCCAACGAGGAGCCCCGGAACTTGAGGCCCCGCCCTCTCCGCTTCCCGTCAATCAGGAGCAGCCCCGCCCTCGCCCCGCCCCCATCCGGCGCCCCAAAGGTGGGCTGGGCCCAGAACGCTGGCTAGGCCCAGACAACTTAGGGGAGGAGAGAAGGGAACACGCGTTGCCGGGGCGACCGGGGGGCGGAGCTCATTATGTAACGGGGCCGGAAGGCACCGACCAATAGAGTGGTGGCCAGGGCTTCAGCTGAATGAAAACAAACGCAGCACGTGGGCCAGGCTCTGCAGCCATGTGAGCACTCCCGGCGGCCCGGGCGCTGTAGGTGCCCTCCCTAGGGCCCGGCACCACGCTCCCGAATGCCCAAGTGCCGCTCCTTCCTGTCAATGAGGATTTCCCAGTGAGATCCGACCCAATCCCGGCCAGCCCCTCCTGCCTGGAACCCCGATCGCACCACCGCTTCTCAGATTCCCTGGAGTCTGCTGGAACTAGAGGAAGGGGAAGACGGGAGGGAAGGGGTCCGTTTTCCACGGCCAACCATACCACAACTGCAGGAGGTGGACAGATGGAGACGTTTCGGGGCACTATTCCAAAGCTCCCAGTCCTCTTAAACTCTTCATCCATTCGTATCCACCCTCCCATTTCCTCCCGCCCGAGATCCGAGTCCCTCAGGCTCATGAGAGCTTTGGGACTCTTTAGCGTGTGTGATGGGGGGCATTTGTGGGCGCATGCATATTCAGCTCGAACAACCGGCTCTGGAAATCCCACCTCAAGACCCCTCAGCATGCTAGCAAATCTTCTGCCCGAGGGAATCCCCACTCCCTTACAAAGTTCCTCTTGTTAAAAGGCCTATATGGAGGTGGGGAGACAGTGACAGTGAAAGATGATAGTAAAAGAATCTGTACCTGTGTTGTTGTTGGAATCCAGGGTCGTCATGTCTTCACCAGCTGACAGCTGTCATTCAAACTGGACCTTGACACAAACTAGAGGTTGCAATTGCCGTTGTCTCCCCCCGGGCACTGGCTGAGGGCGGGGGGGTGGACCGGCAAGATCTTGGGGTGGCCGGACTGCAGCCCTCCAGAAGAGTAGGGCGTTGAGGCAGCGGAGTTCTGCTTTGCATGAGAAGAGCAGAGACAGTGTGTGTGGGAAAATCAGCCTGCAGTAGTTCTGGCTAGAAGGTAGCAAGAAGAGTCGGGTCTCTGCAGTGCACTGGTTGCCACTGCCCGACGGCTCCGCAGCGCTGCAGGGTAGCGAATCTGGAGCTCCCAATGCAAAAGTCCCAGAGGGAGAGAGGTTACAACCAGGAAGTAAGCAGCTGATGGGGGAGAAACGGGGCACCGAGGCGCAAAGAGGCGAGACGTGTGCCCTGCTACGTTCCCTCGGCAGTAATATTTCACTCTGCCAATCTCAGCCGCCTTTTGCCCGAGCCTTTCCCTGGGACAGAGGGCTCTGCGCAGGCGCCAGCAGCCCAGGGTTCCCGGGCCGCACGCGGCACTGGAGCAGGTACCATGTGATCCCAGGGAGCGCCTCGTGCCCCAGTGACACACTTTTCCAGCAGCCGGCACGTTGAGCTGCGTGCGCCTGCGCAACAAGAAGACCGTCGGGATTTGTAGTCCTCTGACAAAGTGGGTGGACTGTGTGTATTTCCTTTTTCTTCCTTGCAGGAGCCGGGAGAAGCAGAGAGTGAGGTGGGGTGGGGTGCGCTGAAGAGTCATGGGTTGCGTGTTCGGGAAGCCTGTATGGCAGGGGCATGTGAATTCCTGGGGAGGGACTGCAGAGCTTGGCTGCTCGCTGGGAGATCAAAGCTAATAGGCCCTTTCTGCAATCCTTGCAAACGTGAGAGCTTCACGTGATTGCAGCACCGACCTCACCCTGAGGTTATTGGTGACCAAAGAGAGACAAACAGAGGAGGGAGATTTCCCAGGACTCAGGAGCTTAAGCTGCCTTCTGCTTTAGGACCAAGTCCTGAGACTGAATAGATCTGAAGAATTATGACCCCTTTTCCCTTCTACTCCCTTTAGGGAGAACCCCTCTAGGGACAGGAGCTGCTGTGGAGGTGGGAATATCCCTAGGGACTCGCTGTTTGCTTGTATGACACTATTCCACCCACTCAAGGTGACTTTGGGAGTGAGTCATTTCCCTTTGTCTGGGCAATAAAAAGGACAACAGAGGGAAACCAAATGTGAAAGTGCTTTGAGGTCCTAGTATAGTGGGGCAGAGGTGAGACAGGGGCCTGAAGGAGACTGCCACGTCCCTCCCACCACCCCCATGGGGGCTTGAGGGTAGTATGTGAATTTCACCAAAGGTAACTACTCAGAGGGGAACATAAAGATCATCATAATCTTCCCTCCCTCCTTTTAGAAATGAGGAAAATAAGGCTTAGAAAAAGTAATTGTCCAAGGTCAGATACCCATTGCTAGTTTCATCTGCCCACCTTGAACATCAGGGAGATGAGTAGATGAGCAAGTGAAACACTGAAAAGGGTTAGAAATGGCCAGCAACTCCCTTCAGAGCAGCAATTGTCTCATGTGTAATAACAAGTCTCAAGTAGATGACTTGTGTTGTAGGGAGAGATGGAAGTTTCTTCAAATAGCCAAGTGAGCCTCAATAACCTACTGTCCCTACTCATTCCTTCCTCACCACCAGTGCTTCCAGGAAAAGGTTTTCTTCACACTGGAAGTCCTTCTCCACTTGTTCACAGGCAGACCCTGGGGCAGTATTATGGATACCTGGGAAACATGACAGCCACCAAAGAGACAAAAGGAATATGGGACCAAGAAAGGAATAAACTGGCTCATGAGGTTGGCTGAAGCAATGAAGTGGCTGGGTAACTGGCTTGACCACAGGCCCTCTTGACTACCTGCAGAAGACGGGCTGGCTAGAGTGAGCTAGGCTTCAGCTTTGTTCACTTGCCTCTGAGAATGGTGGGAGAAGATAGTGGGCTCTTCCCTGGCCTGCCCTGGCCTTGTGGCCCAGAGCTGGGAAGCTTTGGCAGAGCGTGGGAGGACCTGGGAGGGACTAGGACAAACAAAGAAAGAGGCTTTTTAGGAAAACTTGGGTCTGAGGTCACCTCCACTGCCCCCATCCCCCCCACGCTGGCTTCAGAGGGAAGTCTGGGAGGTGAGTTGCCATGTCTTTCTCAGGCCTGCTCTCTGTGATCTTCTTTTTTTTTTTTTTTTTCTTTCTGTGATCTTCTTGAATCTCCATCAGAGCCACGGCCAGAACCCAAGTATCTGTTGGGGTGGATTCAAAATCAGAGCCCCAGAACAACATCTAGCTCCCCACCAGCCCAGCACCGCCACGGGCATACTCCCTTTACTTGCCCTGGGTCCTCCCCATGGCCCACAGCCCAGTTAGTTGCTGTGGTGGTCCTGCCCACCCCCTGTCTACTTGCTCAGTGTTTTTCCCTATAAGAGGAAGGCCAAGGGTCAGGACACCCTCTCTAAGTTTGCAGCCAGTGAGAAGGAGGGGGGAACAGAGCCAGTGAGAGCTATTATTCAGTCAGCCTAACTGCTCTTGGCAAGAAGCTGGGTTGTTTTGCAGCCTGTGTGTGGTATGAAGGCAGAGGCTGGGAGGGAGGAGGCAAAGGAGGGGGCTTACCTCCACTTCCTCCTTCCTCTGCTGTCTTATAGGACCCTCTTCCCCCACCCCCCCACCCCCGACAAAGAAGTAATATTGGAATCTTTCTTTGAAACTGGTGAGAATACAAAATGAAAAGGCAGTGCTCTTCCTTGACTTCAGAAGCTTCTAGACTGTGCACCCTGTTCCCTTCTCTACCAGCAGCTTCTGGGAGAAGCAGAGAGTGAGACCCAGAGCCACCAAAAATGAGGGGGAGGCTGTGTTGTCTGGCTTTAGGGAACCTGGAGTAGAATCTTGGTCTCTCTTTGACCTCAACCTTGACTGTAAGACAACAGGTGCATCTCAACACAACCTCCCTCCCCCACCTACTAGCTGGCACACTTCACACACACACACAGAGCCACATGCACACATACACAAACACAGCATTCCTCCTATAGCCAAATTCAGCCCAAGGAACGTGTGGGCTCTTAATAAGCAGTGCTCAGGCTCAGACTAGATAAGTGTGGAACAGATGCATATCCAAGACCGGACATAGCCATGCACCTGGCTCCATGTTGTATACCTTTCCACTTGATTCTTCAGAGTCTGGAATTGTGGGGACTGACCTCATGATTAGGGACAGCTTTGGATCCTGTGTGTGTATTTCCAAATATGTCTTTAATTCTCTTTGATTTCTTTGAACTGGGAAGAACAGCAAAGATAGGAAAGGGATTGAGGGTGGTGCCTGTGGCTCACTGGGTAGGGCGCTGGCCCCATATACCAAGGGTGGCAGATTCAAACCCGGCCCCTGGCCAAGCTACAACAAAAAAATAGCTGGGCGTTGTGGCAGGTGCCTGTAGTTCCAGCTACTTGGGAGGCTGAAGCAAGAGAATCACCTAAGCCTAGGAGTTGGAGGTTGCTGTGAGCTGTGTGACACCACGGCATTCTACTGAGGGCAATAAAGTGAGACTCTGTCTTTTAAAAAAAAAAGGAAAGGGATTGAGAGCTCTAAGTGCTGGTCAGAGTAAGTGTGTGTGATTGCGTGTTGAGTGTGAGACTGAGCGTGTGAATGCTGTGAGTATATATGTGTGTGCATTGGATCTAAGATCTGTTCTCCTTGCCAATAGGTTGTACTGAGTAACAAGTCTACGCCCTGTGCAAATTCTGGGTGGCCTAAATCTTGGGCTGACTGCTTGACTGAGTGAGTGACTGACTGAAGGTTGGTCCTTGCTAAAAACAGGTTAGGCTTCAGTATGTGCCTTCCCATCCTCCTCCTTTCTCACCAAGGAACCACTGCCCAGGGTAAAAACCTGTCTGCCCAGGTGATGCAAACCTAGAACAGAAACCCTGGGGATGCCCCAGAATCAGGGAGCCAACCATGTTCTTGGGAAAGACTCATTCCCTGACTTCCTAGATCTTTTTTCTTGTCTCTAAAAGGCCAACTAGCTTTTTCTACCCCACCCAAAGCCTTCAGGTCTTGGCTCTTGAGGAGAACTTCAAGAACATGCCACAAGAGGGACAAAGTCTGAGCTAACTTACTTTGAAGGAAAGATGGGGAAAGAGTGGGTGAGGCATGAATCAGGGCTGGGTTACATAGTGTGTTTTGCCTTAAATTCAATCTTTACCTCACTACTGCTTTTTGCAAAGAAAATAAATCGTAAGTATGTATTAAGTACCAATTATATGCTAGCCACTGTGCTAAGTGCTTTACACACATTATCTCATTTAATATTCACAACAACCCTATGTTATAGGTCTCATTTTAGAGATAGGTAAACTGAGACTTAGAGACAATTATTATTTTTTTTTTTTGTAGAGACAGAGTCTCACTGTACCGCCCTTGGGTAGAGTGCCATGGCGTCACACGGCTCACAGCAACCTCTAACTCTTGGGCTTACGCGATTCTCTTGCCTCAGCCTCCCGAGCAGCTGGGACTACAGGCGCCCGCCACAACGCCCGGCTATTTTTTGGTTGCAGTTTGGCCAGGGCTGGGTTTGAACCCGCCACCCTCGGCATATGGGACTGGCACCCTACTCACTGAGCCACAGGCGCCGCCCTAGAGACAATTATTAATTTGCTTAAGGTGCCAGAGGGACTAGGTAATTTGTCTTGAATCTATATTTGCATGGCACTTAAGACTGAGAAGATGTTACATCAGAGAATAACAGAGATTACAGGTGGGCTAAAGCTCCCCTAGAGCTACCATCATCAGGATCACAATAAAAATGGCAGTGCTGGGGCTTCAACCCCAGGCCTGAAGATGAAACTTTTTCTACTAGCAAGACTGCCTTTCCTGGAGGAAATGATTTCTCTGGAGGGAATGTCTGAGCAACAAACGGATCCTGGTATTTCAAGTAATGATGGTACTTGGAAGTGAGGTGAGGACAAAAATCAGAAGCTGAAGCATCACTTGTCCTCCCCCCACCCCAAGTACCTCAGCTTCCTAGAACCTGTCTTTTAACCCCACTCATATTTCCTCTTCCCTCGCTCCATCCTACATTCCCCTATATCTGGGTTCTAAAGAAGGCAGCTGTAGTTGGGTGCAAACACCAAACCAACAAACCACCGAAAATAATTCCACATAGACTGCTATAGAAATTACTAGCTGGGCGGCCCCTGTGGTTCAGTGAGCAGGGTGCCGGCCCCATATACCGAGGGTGGTGGGTTCAAACCCAGCCCCGGCCAAACGGCAACAAAAAAATAGCCGGGCGTTGTGGCAGGCGCCTGTAGTCCCAGCTACTCGGGAGGCTGAGGCAAGAGAATCGCCTAAGCCCAGGAGTTGGAGGTTGCTGTGAGCTGTGTGACGCCACGGCACTCTACCGAGGGCAATAAAGTGAGACTCTGTCTCTACAAAAAAAAAAAAAGAAATTACTAGCTGAAGTGGGCATCTGAACTCTTTTCTCTACCTGACCTACTTACTGGCTTTGGATTCTGCAGCTGGTGATGAGGGGAGCAGGGCTTCAGGACCCTTTAAAGTCCCATGATATTTCCTTCCAGGGAATATATTAAGAATGGATTGTTTGGCTCGGCGACTGTGTCTCAAGTGGCTAAGGTGCCAGCCACGTACACCTGAGCTGGCAGTTTTGAATCCAGCCCGGCCCACCAAACAATGATGGCTGCAACCAAAAAACAGCCAGGCATTGTGGCGGGCGCCTGTGGTCCCAGCTACTTAGGAGGCGAGGCAGGAGACTCGCTTGAGCCCAGGAGTTGGAGGTTGCTGTGAGCTGTTATGCCACAGCACTGTAACCCAGGGGGACAGCTTGAGGCTCTGTCTCAAAAAAAAAGAATGGATTGTTTGGGCAGCACCTGTGGCTTAGTGGGTAGGGCAGCGGCAATATATATACATATATATATATTTTTTTTTTGAGACAGAATCTTACTTTATTGTCCTTGGTAGAGTGCAGTGGTATCGCAGCTTACAGCAACCTCTAACTCATAGGTTTAGGCGATTCTCTTGCCTCAGCCTCCTGAGTAGCTGGGACTACAGGTGCTTGCCACAAGGCTCGGCTATTTTTTTTGCAGTTTGGCCAGGGCTGGGTTTGAACCTGCCACCCTCGGTATATGGGGCTGGCCCTACCCACTGAGCCACAGACGCCATCCCATCCGGCCCCATATACTGAGGTTGGCGAGTTCAAACCCAGCCCTGGCCAAACTGCAACAAAAAAATAGCCGGGCGTTGTGGCAGGCGCCTGTAGTCCCAGCTATTCGGGAGGCTGAGGCAAGAGAATCACCTAAGCCCAGGAGTTGGAGGTTGCTGTGAGCTGTGATGCCACAGCACTCTACTCAGGGTGACAAAGTGAGACTCTGTCTCAAAAAAAAAAAATGGATTGTTTGAAAGAGTGTGGGCTGGTCCCAGTGCAATGGTGTTTATAACTAATTGATCACAATCAATTACAGATTTCTTTGTTCCCTCTCTATTCCCACTGTTTCACTTGATTATTCTAAAAAAATAAAGAAAGAAGAAAAGTAGTACAGACGACCACAAAAGATAGACAGATGTTGTGTAAAAAGCCCTAAGGAGGCCAGGCATGGTGGCTCACACCTGTAATCCTGGCACTCTGGGAGGCTGAAGCAAGTGGATTGCTTGAGCTCCTCCATTTGAGGAGCTCAGGCTACAGGGAAACAAGAGACCAGCCTGAGCCAGAGCAAGGAGAGACCCCATCTCTAAAAATAGCCAAGTGTTGTGGCCGGCGCTTATAGTCTCAGCTACTTGGGAGGCTGAGGCCAGAGAATCACTTGAGCCCAAGAGTTTGAGGTTGCTGTGAGGTAAGATGCCAAAGCACTCTAGCCAGTGTGACAAAAATAAGACTCTGTCTCAAAAAACAAACAAACAAAAAAACTCTAAGGAAACAACATTCTGCTTCCCAATTACCTGCCTGAGCAATGTGCATGTCTAAAACCATCCCTTCCGAAAGCCACCACCTAGGCCAATGCTTCTTCAGCAGACACTTTGGAGAACCTGAAGAATGATCCCCCTCTCAGAGCCCAGGGTCCTGTTCACATCACAGGATCCTTCCTAGAGGTGGCATGGACTGTCCTTGGCAGTGGTAGACTAAAACCTAAGTGCCTTTTTTTCTGGCATGGGAGTTCCTCTTTCTGGGTTGCAGGGCAGTAGCATCCAGTACATGCTATGCCACCAGCCTTCTGTCCAATCTTTGCCATGCTGCTGCTGGAGTTCACAGTGGTATTATCTTCCAGCTCCTGCACCTGCCCATTGGTTGTCCTTGAGCCTCAGAACTGAGAGGCAAAGGGATACATGTGCCTGCCTCGGCCTCCACTCCATACCCTGAGCTCCATCGCAAACTCTCTCCTTTATCCAACATCTCCTTGGGCCTCTGCAGATCTCCATGCAGCTGCTTTGGGAGAGGCTCATGACAGTCCTCGTGAGCATGATGGACCTTGGAGGAGCCGTGGCCTGGGCAGGCATTAGGGGCTGTGTGTAGCTTCTGGGAGGCTTACATAAACACTGGCTGGGATGAGGAGGGAAGGGGGGTTGCAATGGGCTGCTGAGGAAAAAAAAAAAAGAGGCAACTCCTGCCCGCCAGCTCAGCCTGAGTGGAAAGAAGGAACAAGGCTCTCTTTCCCTCCTCCCACTCCTCTCCCCTGGTCTGCAGCTGTTAGTTGGGCTGGAAAGACTGCGGTATCTTGGGGGAGGGGTGACAGGCGAAGGGGAGAGAGAGGATGCGACTTCACAAATTTGGGATCCCTCCCCCTCTTCTAAACTGGGGTGGGGGGCAGATGGAGAAGAAGCAATTTGCCAAAGAGATTTTCAATGCTGCAGGAAGGAGCTTTAGCTCATTAGAATGCACAGTTTGCACCCTGGTAAAAAAAATCTGTGCTGGTTGCAAAAATGCAGACGTGTGTAGGGGCCCAGCTGAGATTTAAAAAAAAAAAAAAAGCGCTAGCTCTGCAATGCAGGATCTGCGAAGTTTTGGTTCGATGAAGAAATGTGGGTCGTGCTCATTTCATTTGCTTGTTCCTGCTAACCTACTGTCCCCCTGACTCCAGTACACTCTCACATCCCAGCAAGAGGTACTGCTGCTCAGAAATAGGGTCACGGGTAGGGGGCGGGAGCAGGGCTGGAAATGGGGTCTAAAGTTAGAATGCAAAGAAAGACCCAGGGGGCTGGGAGAGGCAGGTGGATGCGATGGGACGCTTCCATGAATGGAGGCTGAATTTGTCTTGCGCACCCACATTTGTTCTCCTGCACAGGGGTTAGTGTGAAAGCCCTTCCAGGTCCCCCTCAACTCCTCTCTATCTCTGATTGGCAGAGGGACTTTCCTCTTCCTATCCGTTAACCTCACAGATCACTGCTGCAGAACTTTTGCTCCATGTCCTTAAACCCACAAATTCCTGAATCCTCCACCTTCTAATCCAGGAGTGCCGCATTTGCTCTGTGTGTGTGTGTGTGTGTGTGTGTGTAGGGCGGTCTCCTTCCTAGAAAGAAGGGACAGGGTAGCCTGATTTGAGGAGCTCAGGCTGCAGGGAAACAAGTGTTAGCTCTGGGCTGACATCAGCACATCAACGTGAGGGCTGGGTGGGCCATTCTGTGCACTTCCCTTGAGGACTTCCTTTGTTCTCTGGGGGCTTGGGGCTCGAGGCTGTGTAAATGCCAAGGGGCTGCCTGGGAGGAGAATGTGCCTGGGGAAATCATGTTTCTCTCCTGGGTGTTTGCTCCCCTCGTGGCTCAAGAGAGACAAAAGGAGACTTAGGGAGAATAAAGAGCAAGGAGATAAGAAAAGGAGCCCAGTGCCCTTTCACTCCTTCTCCACCTTGCCTCCTGTTTCTCTGGCCAGTGGAGAAAGGGGACCAGGGTGTTTGTACCGGCTTGAGGCTCACGCGCGGGCTGCTAGGGTCACATGGCCCGGGCATGTGCAGCCTGCTCCATTTCTACCACAACAACTCGCTCATAAACAGCCCGGCTGCTGCGGCGGTGGCGGCGGAGACATGTGCAAGCGAGGGGGTGGGGCACGTAGCCCTGCCCGAGCCAAGGGAAGGCGCTCACTCAGCACTGCCTCCACCCCTCCCTGGCACTGGTGCTGCCTCGCCACAGGAAATTCCTAGTGCTCCTGTTGCTGCTGCAAAACATGTTTTTGGGAAGTGACATTCAATAGGATAGAGTCAATGGACTATTTAAAAAGAGAACGGATAATCAGTCTGAGACCGACTTACATGTGTCTTTCCCTACTTTTCTAACATCTCCGTATCACATGCTTACCGTTCTTCCTCACTTAAAACCAGGTCCTCCTGGTGAATACTGGGGTAAGGGGCTAGGGTTCAGTAAATAAGACAATTCTAGGCCAGGTGAGGTGGCTCACCCCTGTAATCCTAGCATTCAGGAGGATCAATTGAGTTCAGGAGTTTGAGACTAGCCTGAGCAAGAGGAAGACAACATCTCTATGAAAAATAGAAAAAAAAAAAAAAGGGCAGTGCCTGTGGCTCCGTGGGTAGGGCCTCGGCCCCATATATTAAGGGTGGCAGGTTCAAATCCGTCCCGGCCAAACTGTAAAAAATAAAATAGCCGGGTGTTTTGGTGGGCGCCTGTAGTCCCAGCTACTCAGGAGGCTGAGGCAAAAGAATCACCTAAGCCCAAGAGCTGGAGGTTTCTGTGAGCTGTGACGCCACAGCACTCTACCAAGGGGGACAAAGTGAGAATCGGTCTCAAAAGAAAAAAAAGAGAGAGAGAAAGAAAGGAAGAAAAAAGAAAAATAGAAAAAAAATTAGCCAGGTGTCATGGTGCCACTGTATTCCCAGCTACTCCAGAGGCTGAGATAGAAGGATCACTTGAACGCAGGAGTTTGAGGTTGCTGTAAACTAGGCTGATGTCATGGCACTCTAGCCCAGACAACAGAGTGAGACTCTGTCTCAAAAAAAAAGAAAGAAAGAAAGACAAAAAGAAGACAGTTCTCAGCAGAGAGGTCAGCACCACCATTAGCTGGGTGTGGTGGTGTGCTTATGTAGCCCTATAGCCCCAAGTATTTGGGAGGCTGAGGCAGGAGGATCGTTTGAGCACAGGAGTATAAGGTTGAGGTTGTGGTGAGCTGTATTGACACCACTGCACTCTATCCTGGATGACAGAGTGACACCCTGTCTCAAAAAAAAAAAAGAAAAAGAAATGTAAATCTGGCTGGGCACAGGGGCACCTTTAATCCCAGTACTTTGGGAGGCCAAGATAGAATTATAACTTGAGGCCAGAAGTTTGAGACCAGACTGGGGAATACAGCAAGACCCACCCCCCTTAAAAAAAAAAAAGGAAATGCAGGGCGGCCCTGTGGCTCAAAGGAGTAAGGTGCCAGCCCCATATGCTGGAGGTGGTGGGCTCAAACCCAGCCCCGGCTAAAAACTGCAAAAAAAAGAGAAAGAAATGCAAGGCTGAGTGAGCGGCTCACACCAGTAATCTTAGCATTCTGGGAGGCTGAGGTGGGTAGACTGCCTGCGCTCACAGGTTCAAGATCAACCTGAGCCAGAGACCTCCTCTCTAAAAATAGCTGGGCATCATGTTGGGTGCCTGTAGTCGCAGCTACTCGGGAGGCTGAGGCAAGAGAATGTCTTGAACCCAAGAGTTCGAGTTGCTGTGAGCTATGATGCCATAGTATTCTACCAAGGGTGACAAAGTGAGACTTTGTCTCAAAGAAAAGAAAAACGAAAAGAAAATAAATGCAAATTCTCAGGCCCTGTCCCAGGCTGATTGGATCAGAAACTGTAGGGCCGATCCCAGCAGTCTCAGTCTTGGCATCATCATAGCTCACAGCAACCTCCAACTCCTAAGCTCAAGTGATCCTCTTGACTCAGTTTTTCTATTTTAGTAGAGATGGGGTTTTGCTCTTGCTTAGGCTGGTCTCAAACATGTAAGCTCAAACAATCCACCCACCTTGGCCTCCCAGAAGGCTAGGATTACAGGTGTGAGCCACCTTGCCTAGCCGCAATCTCAGCGATTCTGATGCACAGTGAAGTCTGAGAACTACTGCTCCAGGCCTTTGTTCTCTTGAAAGCAGTCCTCTAAGAGAATCTACTCCAGGATGTGGGGATGTGTCTATCTTCCCCCTTTGTGCTGCATTTCAAAGTTCAGCTGGGGAGCACAAACATTTAGTCTGACTCAGTGTAGAAAGCATTTATTGAGTGCCTCCTGTTTGTGAGAATTGTGGAAATGAGGGCAAATGGCACAACACTAGTGGGATAGTGACTGGCTGAGATCTCAAAAGAAAATGGAAGGTACTGGGGGAAGAATAAAGGCAAAAGAAGGGTAGAATTTTAATTGTTTATCCTTCCTCCATCCTACCTACTTTTTCTTACTGTCCTGAGGCTCTATTAAAACAAGTGATTGTGGGCGGCGCCTGTGGCTCAAGGAGTGGGGCGCCGGTCCCATATGCCGGAGGTGGCAAGTTCAAGCCCAGCCCTGGCCAAAAACCAAAAAAAAAAACAAAAAACAAGTGATTGTGTCCAGCCTGAGCCAGAGAGAGACCTCATCTCTAAAAATAGCTGAACGTTGTGGCGGACATCTACAGTCTCAGATACTTGGGAGGCTGAGGCAAGAGAATTGCTTGAGCCCAAGAGTTTGAGGTTGCTGTGAGCTATGACTTTACGGTACTCTACTGAGGGTGACAAAGTGACGCTCTGTCTAAAAAACAAAACAAACAAACAAAAAACAGAAAAACCCAATTGCCCAATTGATTGTGGTTTAAATTGTTTTGAGGCTACAGGTAGAAAATTGTCCCTCATCCATTTTTGCTGGCTATGGGGACCCCATGCTATTTATAGTCAGTCATAGGCCTTTGAGTCCCCATGTCTAACTTAAAGAATGTGAGGACCATGTGCATACACACAACATGCAAAAATACACACCATTGGCTCTCAGGGGCAAGGGTAGGGAGAGCCAAGAAAAGGAGGTCCTAGAGGGTTAGAAGTTCCTTGGGCAAAATGAGTTTAGCAGATAACAAGCAGGAAAGTCTTTCAATAGGGAGGGCGGGGACACCCTGGCCTACTCCAGCTTCCTGAGACCCAGAAACTGTGGCTAGAGGAAGCAGAGGGTCTCTAAGGCAAATAACAAAGGTTCCTGAAGATGAAACCTGAGGCTAGAAAGTGAATGAAGAATAAGGAATAGTCACCAGATCCAAAGGGTTCCCTTACACAGGCAAATGTGGGGAGGGGGGAGGGGATGGGAACTATGCTCAGCTCCTTTCCTCTGGCCTTCTCTCCATCACAGGCAGCTCTCACCAGAGATCCTATTGCTGTCTCAAGTCTGAACATTTGACTCCTGACCTCCCCCTGCTTCAAGGTTTTTTTTTGCAGTTTTTTGGGCCAGGGCCAGGTTTGAACCCGCCACCTCCAGTATATGGGGCCTGTGCCTTACTGTTTGAGCCACCGGCACGGCCCCTGCTTCAGGTTTTGAGGAATAAGCTTTTTACTGATTCTCATCGAACTCTTTCTTTTGCTTCTGTGCAAGCCTTCCTCTCTATGCCTGAAAGGCTCTGGGCTCAAGGAGCAGATAGCCCTGCAGCTCAGTTGCACTGACCTACATCAGCTCTCCCCAGGCCCTGGGTGTGGGGGTCTGAGGTTTCAAGATAGGAACTTAGGAATCTGGCACAGGTCTATAGATGATGACATCAGGCAGGGAGGATGTAAAAGTGGCCTTGAGGGACCATGAGGCGGGGGGCAGGCACCATAGGACTGAATTCTCACTTTGTTATTTGAGGGCTTTTTTTGTTTTTTTTTTTGTGTGGACAATATCAGAAGACACTCTTCTACATACAAAAATACTTCTGAGGGCGGCACCTGTGGCTCAGTGAGTAGGGCGCCAGCCCCATATGCCGAGGGTGGTGGGTTCAAACCCAGCCCCGGCCAAACTGCAACAAAAATATAGCCAGGTGTTGTGGTGGGCGCCTGTAGTCCCAGCTGCTCGGGAGGCTGAGGCAAGAGAATCACGTAAGCCCAAGAGCTGGAGGTTGCTGTGAGCTGTGTGATGCCACGGCACTCTACTGAGGGCAGTAAAGTGAGACTCTGTCTCTAGAAAAAAAAAAAAATACTTCTGAGTGGTGACCTTTTGGATAAGGGGTCTCTTGACCATCTTGGTCTCTATTCATGAGATTTGGGAGGAGTTTCTGCCTATTCCCAGTTATTGCTGGACCTATCCCAGTCTGCTGCAGTGGGCTGGAGAGATGATGTGGAAGAGGGAGCTCAGATTTCAGCTGATTTATTTCAGAAAAATAAAGGCTGAGTTAGAGGTCAGATATGCAGAAATCCACTTACTCCCAGGCTTAACTGCATAGAGACCCTTTACTTCTTAGACCCAAGGGTTCTGAGAAAGATCCAAAAGGAGCCACAGAGATGAATTACCATTTACAAACCCTTTACCTCGGGACCCTGCCAACTTAACTCTCTCCTTCCAGCTATAGGCCTTCTTCTGGAACAGGGAAGGCATTTTCTGAAATAGGTGCTTTCCCTTCTCTCCCTCTATAAGCCACATGTTTAGGATGACCACCGCCTGCAGATTGTGCATGTTTTGCCCTGGCAAGGAAATCCTATTGTAAGGGGAGGAAATTAAGTGGTGGTGACAGAGAATGACAGATGAGCCTTTTGCTTACCAGAGAGAGAGAGAAAATGGGTAAGCTGTGCAGAACTGGGTGGCTCTCCTGTCACACGGGCTTCCCCTTCGCCAAGCTCCACCCTAAAGCCCAGGAAGTCCACAGCTTGGCAGGCAGCCAGAGTGCTGCGAGCATTCCTCAGGACTCTGATAGGCTGGGGGATGGTTCCCACCAAGAGGATGGGGGAGGGGATAAGAAGACGAGGGCGGGGTGAGGGTGAACAAAGAGAAGGGGTGAGGGTAAGAGGAGGGGAGTTAGTTCTCAGCGCCATAAGTCCCTTTTAGAGAGAAAGGCTGAGGCTGGATGCATTCCCGTTGGCCATGCGAAGAGTCTGCAGTTTCAGAGCAGATGACCCCTGGGTCACCTCGGCGCTCAGGGTCATCCCTGACGTCCCAAGCAGTCCTCTGGAGGCTCGTTAGCGCTTTCTTCCTTACTCTGGGGCTGTAGTTGAGCTTGGGAGCCCCTGAGTGGCTAAAAGCTGGTACTGCAGTTGCGCTGGGGGAGGAGCCCATCGGGTCCCCCTCCGCCTGTCTACCTCGGCCCCTCCCTTTTTTCCCTTTAAGCCTAGGACTCTGGAAATAGCACCTGGTAATGGGAGCCCTGACAGATACTGAGTTATAGGACAGCGAGTGTCCTGGCCAGAGTCCTCAAAATTTTAACTTGATCGCTTTTGGACTGTTTCCCTTGAAAGTAGGTGCCCCAGAACTCCTCCCATTCTCTTCCACACTTTGCTCCTTAACGTGTCCCTGGGGTAGTGTGCTTCTTGGCTACCATGGTCCCCTTCCTTGGGCTCCAAGAATTGTAACTCTTGGGCCATCTACTATTCATGACCCCTATGACCTTGGAGGGACAAACGACCCCAGGATAATTCTGATTTTAAATTTAGCCTTCTCTACTTAGTCCTACCCTTCCTTCTCTGAGCATTGCCCACAACTCCGTTCCCTTTTCCAACCTCATTCACCCATCACTCCAAACGCCTACCAATTTCTTTTTTTTTTTTTTTTTTGTGGTTTTTGGCCGGGGCTGGGTTTGAACCCACCACATCCAGCATATGGGACCAGTGCCCTACGCCTTGAGCCACAGGCGCCACCCTCGCCTACCAATTTCTTAACCGGACATCTCAAGTGGGAGAAAGGAGTAAGGTGAAAATTGGACAAAGCTCAGGTTAGAATTTTTCCCAGGGAAACTGGTTCCCTCTGGCTTCACTTGACCTATTTTCTAGCTTTTCCTGGTTAACCCCCTTGTTCTGTGCACTAAGCCTTCCCAGTGGACTAATTTTTTTTTTTTTTTTTTGCCGCCCTGCCCACTCTTTCCTCCAACAGATTTCCTGAGGCTCTTCCCTCCAGGGCAAATTTTCACAATGCTGAGAGAGATTCCTTAGAAACAATTGCTGTCAACTTGAGGAGGCAGATCCTATAAAGAGACAACTGCTTACAGTGTTGTTGGGGAAGGGGGAGGGGTGGAGGCTGGGAGCAGCTCGCACACCCCAGGAGAGGACCTTTTCCATCGCCCAGCCTATAATTAGGGAATCTTGGCTGTTGCCTGTGTTGGAGGATCTGAGAGTTCTGCCAACGTCATGAAGAACTCTGAGAGAAGTGGAGCTGGAGTAGAAGTAATTTAACTTTGCAGCTGGGGCTTAAAACTTTACCCAACTCCACCTCAAAATAGTTTTCTTTGATGATATCCCTTCTCTTGAATTTGTCTCATCTTTTGATTGGGTAATCCTTAAAGTTACTAACCAGGCAGCTATGTGGAAATGAAATGATTTTAAGCAGAGGAGGCCTCATTCCCCTATTGTACTCCAGCCCTCAGCTTTCCTGCCCTCCCGGGCTGCTGCCCCACATTCACCCTGCAGGGGGCATTTTTGTTCAGTCCTTAGCTGCAGCCAGCTTCTTGGGAGCCCCAGAAAGGAAACATAACAATTGGTCACGTGTTGAGGGTGGGATTTCTTGCAGGGGTTGATGGGATAGGGAAGGGAGGTCCACGTGGAGTGGGCGGAACGGCTGAAAGTTTTGGCGGGGTTGGCACGGGGAGAAAAATTCCCAAATTTGTGTTGTGATTTTTGTGGGGAGGAGAAGGCATTAACGAGGGTGTGTCCTACCCTGTGAGAGGGCCCCTCCGAGGGGAGTAGGGGAACCGCACACTAGCATCCTGCCTGGAACGCAGCGCAGGGTTTCTACCAGAAGGAGCTCAGAGATCAGACCGGGTTTTGGAGCCAGAAGTGTCTGTGGCTCCATGCTGATTTCTCATCCCCCATCCTCTCAGAGACAGGTGTCCTCTCCTGCCGTTGTCTCCTTTTGGTGCCATGCGGGGCTGGGCTAATGACAGCCTCTAGAAGCCGCCCCCTTGAATCCTCTCTCCTTGGGGAGAAACCAAAACAAGTCTTCTCGTTTTACTATAGGGTTCTGCCTCACTGTTAGAAGGACGCAGTTTTTTGTTGTTGTTGTTTGTTTGTTTTGCAGTTTCTGCCCGGGGTTGGGTTTGAACCTGCCACCTCCGGCATATGGGGCCGGCGCCCAGAAAACGCAGTTTTATACAAACCTGGAAGGAACCTTAAAGATGACTTATTTTAATTTTTTTTTGGTCTGGTCTGGGAAAAACCAAGACCCAGTCAAATAAAAGAGCTTGCTGCATGCTCTTATAGAGGCATTTCCTTCAAAGACCTTAGGTCATAGAAGTAGAATTCTACCTTTCTGTAAGTCGAAGAGGGATGGTGAAAGTGGTTGGCTTTAACGTTATCCATACTCAGCCAAAGGGGAAAAGAAGTAGTTGTTATCTCCTTAGGGATAAAATAGGAAATGGTTTAAGTAGTTGGTTTATGGGTCCTAAGCAGTTTTCTTAGGCTCCCTCTTTGCTAGCAACTCCACTTTTTTCCTCTTAACTTTTGAGATCTCACTTCCTCATAAAACTTAATGGTTTGGGCTCTGCGTCTGTAACTCAGCGGCTAGGGTAGGAGCTGGTGGGTTCAAGGGGCTAAACAATAATGACAACACAACAAAAATAGCCAGACGTTGTGGCAGAGGCCAGTAGTCCCAGCTACTTGGGAGGCTAAGGCAAGAGAATCGCTTAAGCTCAAGAGTTTGAGGTTGCTGTGAGCTATGACGCCACAGCACTGTACCCAGGGTGACATAGTGAGACTATATCTCAAACACAAAGAAACAAACAAAAAACAACTTTATAGTTTGGAATCAAGAATTCCCTTCCCTTCTTAGAAGACCTTCTCTTCCCAAGTTTCAGTTTTCTGGTAGTTTAGCCAAGTCATACCATGAATTGAGATCAAGAAGATCAGACCTCCAATCCAAAAATTTAAGCCTTGGCTTTGCTAGAGAAAATCATGTTTACTTAGTCTGGAGCAGTGAAATCCTAGACTTTGGATTTCAGAGCTGTGAAGTTTCCAGGAAAAAAAAGTGCTGGGTACTGATGTTCACAAAAGAAAGTACATTTTAACACACACACAAAGTAGGAAGCTTGTAAGCTCAGAATTGACAACTTTCTCAACTACCCTGCATGGGTACTCTACAGTCCCCCCCAACCTCCCCTTTAAAAATTTCCCATTTTGGGGCGGCACCTGTGGCTCAACGGGTAGGGCGCCGGTCCCATATGCCGGAGGTGGCGGGTTCAAGCCCAGCCCTGGCCAAAAATAAAAAAAAGAAAAAAAGAAAAAATTTCCCATTTTGGGCAGCGCCTGGGGCTCAGTCAGTAGGGCACCGGCCCCATATACCGAGGGTGGCGGGTTCAAACCCGGCCCTGGCCAAACTGCAACCAAAAAATAGCTGGGCGTTGTGGCGGGCGCCTGTAGTCCCAGCTGCTCGGGAGGCTGAGGCAAGAGAATCGCTTAAGCCCAGGAGTTGGAGGTTGCTGTGAGCTATGTGAGGCCACGGCACTCTACCGAGGGCCATAAAGTGAGACTCTGTCTCTACAAAAAAAAAAAAATAAAATAAAAATTTCCCATTTTGCCCTAGACTAGAGGTAGGCAAACTCCTAGGCTTGGCTGACCAACCTATTCTTTTTCTTTTTTTTTGGCAGTTTTTGGCCGGGACCGGGTTTGAACCACCACCTCAGGTATATGGGGCCGGCACCCTACTCTTTTGAGCCACAGGCGCTGCCCCTATTCTTAAAGAGCTGGAAAATTACCATTATAGGCTTTGATGGCCCTTAGGGTCTTCTTTGCACTCCTCAACTCTGCCATTGTAGCCGAAAAGCAGCCCCAATAAATGAAATGAGTGTGGCTTTTGCACTAACATATATATATATATATATTTCCCTTTTTTTGATACAGAGCCTCAAGCTGTCACCCTGGTAGAGTGCCATGGCATCACAGCTCACAGCAACCTCCAAACCTCCAACTCCTGGGCTCAAGCAATTCTCCTGCCTCCGCCTCCCAAGTAGCTGGGACTACAGGCGTACCCCATAACGCCCAGCTATTTTTTGGTTGCAGCCGTCATTGTTGTTTGGCGGGCCTGGGCTGGATTCAAACCCACCAGCTTAGGTGTATGTGGCTGGTGCCTTAGCCACTTGAGCCACAGGCGCTGAACCTGCACTAACATGTTATTACTTATTATATGAAATTTGAATTTCACAACATGAGCATTATTTTAAAATTTTCAATTATTTAAATATTCTTTGTTTTTAGAGACAGAGTTTCACTTTATCCCCCTCGGTAGAGTGCTGTGCTGTCACAGCTCACAGCAACCTCCAACTCCTGGGCTTAGGCGATTCTCTTGCCTCAGCCTCCCAAGTAGCTGATACTACAGGCGCCCACCATATAAAGCCCAGCTATTTTTTTTTTGTTGCAGTTTGGCTGGGGCTTGGTTTGAACCCACCAGCCTCAGTATATGGGGCCGGTGCCTTACCCACTGAGCCACAGGTGCCGCCCAGTCATTTAAAAATTCTTACCTTGGCCAGGCACAGTGGCTCACGCCTGTAATCCTAGCTCTCTGGGAGGTCAAGGCAGGTGGATTGCTTCAGTTCAGGAGTTTATTTTATTTTATTTTATTTTTTTGCAGTTTTTGGCTGGGGCTGGGTTTGAACCCGCCACCTCCGGCATATGAGGCCAGCACCCTACTCCTTTGAGCCACAGGCACTGCCCTCAGTTCAGGAGTTTAGACCAAACTGAGCAAGTGAGACCTTGTCTCTACTAAAATAGAAAACTAGCAGGGTGTTGTGGTGGGTGCCTATAGTCCCAGCTACTTGAAAGGCTGAGGCAGACGAATCACTTGAGCCCAGGAGTTTGATGTTACTGTGAGCTAGAACACCATAGCACTCAACCCAGGGCAACAGAGTGAGACTCTGTACAAAAAACAAACAAACAAACAAACAAACAAAAAAAAAACAGAATAGATGGCCCTGGTGTACTGTCCAAAGCAGTGGCTCTTAAACATGAGATGCATAAGAGTCACCTGGAAGGCTTGTTAAAATGACTTGCTAAGTCTTATCCCAGTGCTTATTAGTTTCAGGATGGGGCCCAAGAACTTGCAAATCTAACAAACTTCTGGTGAAGCTGTAGATCAGTGGTTCTCAACCTTCCTAATGCCTCGAGGTATTTTCATTGTTACAAACGGGTCAAGACCCACAGGTTGAGAACCACTGCTGTAGATGCTGGTCTGGGGCCACACTTGCTCTAGTGAGGAAGAAAACATATAGGATTTGTTCATGGAATTACTATCTGTCCTGCCTCAGAAATCTTAACTGTAAAGTCCTCCTTCTCCCTCACTCCCTTTCTTTTAATCAACAAAGTCTGCTAATTAAAGCAGGTGCCACAAGTTATGATAAAAACCTCATGGATTATCTCATTTAATTCACACAATAACTCTGTGAGGTTAAGTACTCTAATGGTCATTTCCGAGATAAGCAACCTGAGGTGCAGAAGTAAATAACACACAGCCAACCACTAGATAGGGAAACTGTGATTGCTGCTTGCAGTTTCACACTACAGCCTTTGCTCTTAAGGGCTGAGTCTCCCACCTGTCATTCTTTCTGTTATCATCTCACATCTGGAATAACAGCCTTCGGAATTGGCTTCCTGCTTTTGGCACAGATGTTAGCTTTCAGAAACACAAATCTAATCATTCCAGACTTTGCTGGAAATTCTTTTGACTGTTCCCCATGGTTGATAAATTATACATTCCTTCAAACCTTATAATCTGACCCCAACCTACCTTACCCACCTTATCTGTAAGCCAACTTCTCCCATTTTATACAACATAGCCCTCCCCCTTTTTGAGACAGTCTCACTCTGTCTCACAGCAATCAAACTCTTGGGCTCAAGTGATCTTACCTCAGCCTCTTGAGTAGCTGGACTATAGGTGCCCACCACAACACACAGCTAGTATTTTCTATTGTAGTAGAGATGGGGTCTCACTATTGTTCAGGCTGGTCTCAAACTCCTGAGCTCAAACAATGCTCCTGCCTTGCCCTCCCAGAGTAGTAGGATCACAGTCAGGAGCCACCACATCCAGCCTTATTTTCTATATGACTGCTAACCTCAACCAAGCTAAAAGTCAAAGATAGATGCCTTCTCTTAATATATCTAAAACAGCTCATTCACTCATTCAATGAATATTAAATGCCTACTTTGTGCAGGTATGGTCCTATGTGCTGGGCATATGATAATCAATAAAACAAATGAAGCTTACATTCTAGTGGGGGAGGACAATGGACAAGGTAAATGACATGTTAGATGGTATTAAGTTCTATGGAGAAAAAGCAGAAAAGGAGTGAGAAAAGGTTGTGAGTTTAGATATGATGGCCAGACTTCTCATCGAAAAGATGACATTTATGGAAGAAGCCCAAGTGCCCATCAATCCACGAATGGATTAATAAATTGTGGTATTATGTAGACCATGGAATATTATGCAGCCTTAAAGAAAGATTGGAGACTTTACCTCTTTCATGTTTACATGGATGGAACTGGAACATATTCTTGTTAGTAAAGTATTTCAAGAATGGAAGAAAAAGTATCCAATGTACTCAGTCCTACTATGAAACTAATTTATGGCTTTCTTTTTTTTTTATATAAAAGAATATTTTAGTTCTTCTCTTTAGAAACTGTAAAGACTATACATGATTTAGAAATATATAATTTGGAAATAAGACTATACCAAAGTTGAATCATCCATTCTACTCCTTCTCTTTTGCCTGGTCACTCAGAAATATGTTATCAGCTATGATCGTTGTTGCTTGTCGTCTCACATTATTTTTATCCGTGTATTCTCCATAGTCTACTTTCCCTTCAACATAAATTCGAGACCCCTTTTTCACATACTGATACGCCACATCTCTGAGGCCTGGCCATGTTGCCAAACTGCGTACTGATATACTGTGCCATGTTGTCTTTTGACTGACATCACCCATTTGGTATACTTCACTGTCCCCTGATCGCCACATCTCATTTGTTGCTAGAGAAAATATTGTGACTGGATTTTTCCCTTCCACCTGTCTCATGACAGGGTCCTGACCCACTCACCCAAGTAACTGCACACGATTCAAGGATCCTTCAAGAATTAAACTGCTAGCTATGGGGCGGCACCTGTGGCTCAAACGGGGTGGCACTTGTGGCTCAAGGAGTAGGGTGCCAGTCCCATATGCCAGAGGTGGCAGGTTCAAACCCAGCCCCGGCCAAAAACCACACACACACACAAAAATAAACTGCTAGCTATTTCAGACTCATGTCTTACAAACTGATGAAGTACCTGAAATACAGGTCTTCGAAACATGGCTTCTACTTTCTTTTTTTTTTTGTAGACACAGAGTCTCACCTTATGGCCCTCGGTAGAGTGCCATGGCCTCACACAGCTCACAGCAACCTCCAACTCCTGGGCTCAAGTGATTCTCTTGCCTCAGCCTCCCGAGTAGCTGGGACCACAGGCGCCCGCCACAACACCCGGCTATTTTTTGGTTGCAGTTTGGCCGGGGCCGGGCTTGAACCCGCCACCCTCGGTATATGGGGCCGGCACCCTACCGACTGAGCCACAGGCGCCGCCCGGCTTCTACTTTCTTTTCTTACAATCTAATCTTTAGACTCTTCCTCCAGGAAAGGCCTAATTTATGGCTTTCATATGAAAGCTATAACCCAATAGCCGGGCGTTGTGGTGGGCGCCTGTAGTCCCAGCTGCTCTGGAGGCTGAGGCAGGAGAATCGCTGAAGCCTAAGAGCTGGAGGTTGCTGTGAGCTGTGTGACGCCATGGCACTCTACCCGAGGGCGGTACAGTGAGACTCTGTCTCTACAAAAAAAAAAAAAAAAGAAAGCTATAACCCAGTTAGAACCTAAGAATATGGGGAAGGGGGAGAAGGAAGGGAGGGAGGGGGGAGGATGAGTGGAGGGAGGATGATTGGTGGGATTACACCTACAGTGCATCTTACAAGGGTACATGTGAAACTTAGTAAGTGTAGAACATAAATGTCTTAAGACAATAACTAAGAAAATGCCAGGAAGGCTGTGTTAACCAGTGTGATGAAAATATTTCAAATGGTCTATAAAACCAGTGTATGGTGCCCCATGATCACATTAATGTACACAGCTATTATTTAATAATTAAAAAAACCCAAAACAAAACAAAAAAAAGATGACATTTAGTAAAAACTGAAGAAAGTGAGAGAGGGAGTCATGTGAAGGATGTGATATCTGAAGGAAGAGCGATCCAGGGAGAAGGAATAGTAAGTGTAAAGACCTGAGCAGACATGTGCCAGTGACCTTGTGTCCAATGGTCAGCAAAGAGGTATGGTAGGATAGGCGTGAATAAGGGGGACAGCAGTACCAGGGGGGCCAAGGCCTGCCTACAGGCAATTGTGAAGGATATTTTTTTTTGAGAATCTCATTTTGTGCCCCCACCCCCACCCTGTAGAGTGCTGTAGTGTCACAGTTCACAGCAACCTCAAACTCTTGGGCTCAAGCAATTCTCGTCTCAGCCTCCCAAGTAGCTGGGACTACAGGTGCCTGCCACAACACCCAGCTATTTTTAGAGACAAGGGTCTCATTCTGGCTCAGGCTGGCCTTGAACCTGGGAGTTCAGGCAATCCACCCACCTGGCCTCCCAGAGTGTGAGGATTATAAACATATTGTGAGGGATTTTGCTTTTACTCCAAGAGAGATGGGAAGCAATGAGAGATATGGGAGGGTTTTTAAGGGGGATTGAGATAGTTGCTCTGTCACTCTAGCTAGAGTACCGCGGTGTCATCATTGCTCACTGCAACCTCCAACTCTTGGACTCAAATGAACCTCCTGTCTCAGCCTCTCAGGTAGCTGGGAATACAGGCATGTGCCATCACACCCAGCTAACTTTTGTATTTTTTGTAAAGACAGAGAGTGGATGAGGTGGGCTGAGTCTTGTTAGGTTGGTCTGAACTCATGGCCTCAAGTGATCCTCCCTCCTCAGCCTCCTAAAGTGCTAAGATTACAGGCCTGAGCCATCATGCCTGACCCTTGAGTTTTTTTTTTTTTTTTTTAAGACAGAGTCTCACTATGTCGCCCTTGGTAGAGTTCTGTGGTGTCACAGCTTGCAGCAACCTCAAACTCTTGGGCTTAAACGATTCTCTTGCCTCAGCCTCCCAAGTAGCTGGCACTACAGACGCCTGCCACAACACCCGGCTAGTTTTTTGTTGCAGTTGTCATTGTGGTTTAACTGGCCCAGGCTAGGTTTGAACCCACCAGCCTCAGTGCATGTGGTTGGCACCGTAACCACTGTGCTATGGGTGCCTAGCCCCTTGAGAGTTTTTTTTTTTTTTTTTGTAGAGACAGAGTCTCACTGTACTGCCCTTGGTAGAGTGCCTTGACGTCACACGGCTCACAGCAACCTCTAACTCTTGGGCTTAAGCGATTCTCCTGCCTCAGCCTCCAGAGCAGCTGGGACTACAGGCGCCCGCCACAACGCCCGGCTATTTTTGTTGCAGTTTGGCCGGGGCTGGGCTTGAACCCACCACCCTCGGTATATGGGGCCAGCGCAGCGCCTTACCGACTGAGCCACAGGCACCGCCCGCCCCTTGAGAGTTTTAAGCATATCTTACCAGGATCACCATGGCTGCTGAGAGCAGACTTAAGCGGGGCAAGGCAAAAGTTGAAGGTAAGAGGCCAAGTAAAGAATTGTCACAGTTAGAAAAAAAAAATGTAACTGTGGCTTAGTCCAAGGTGGAAGTTGTGTTGGTGTTGAGAAGGTGTAGGATTATGGATATATGTTTTGAAGGACAATAGCATTGGTTGACTGATCAGATGTGGGGTGACAGAAAAAGAGAAGGTAGGAGATGCAAGATTTGGGTGAGGGGAATTGAGGAGCTTGATTTCAGATGTAAGTTTGAAATGCCTATTAACCATCCAACTGGATATGTAAACAAGGCAACAGGATACAGGATTTTGGAGTTAGGGGATCAGTTTGGGAGTTGTCAGTATAAAGATGGTAATAGAAAGTGCTGACTCCAAAAGAGATGGCCACATTCTGTATTCTCTCCCATGTCCACTCCCTCCATTCCTTGGTATCCCTAAGGCCAACATTTCCCTTGCAGATCTGAGGGCCATACAATCTGGCAGAAGAGGGCTGGGGCTCTCTTGGAGTCTTAACATATTCATACCCATTTGTTTAAAATCCAGTCCTTCATGCTTTGGGATCACAAAACAGAGTCACAGTTTTAATTAGAGGTATTCACATTAGGCCAGAGAATGTTAGACTTCTCCATCTCCATGAGGACTTTAAAAAGCACATCTCAGACAAGAAAATCAATTAAGACGAATTGAAAGTTTTTCCATGAGGATTTCTGTGAGGACGTGTTGGCTACAGTCGCTTGGAAATTAAGACACACACGCAAAATGAACTTGGAGAGATACCAAAGAGAATTCAACATAGAGTAGCCTAAATTATTGGCGGTCAAGGGACAAATCCCTTCAGGGATATCCTTTGCTTCGACGCTTCCAGAGCCTCCAAATGATGCGAGGAGTGGTAAGGAGGCTGGGGAAACGGCCGTTGGGGAAGAACTGTTGGTAGTTGGCGATACTTCATGGCAAGGAGGTTGTGGCGACAACTCCCCGGGCAGCAGACATCATGGATTCTCCTCCCTCCGGGAACCAGCGGTCCCTCGGCTTCTGGTCTGGAGCACTTAGAGACAAAGAACCTGATTCTCTCCAGTACCAGTGTGGGGCCGCTGGGGAGGGCAGGGGGTGGAGGGTTAGAGCTCTACCCCCGTGCACCCCCCACCGGCTGCAGGGGCCTGGATCCCGACTGGCCGGGCGGCGTGCGGGGAGGCAGAGGCTGCGGGCCCCTCCGGCCTGGGCCGGGCACGTTGCCAAGGTGCCGGGTAGGGGCCGCCCCGCGCAGACCGTGGACGTGGAGCGGCGGGCGCGCTCGCCGAGGGCGCGTCTGCCTCCCGAAGCCCCCTGCCCTCCTCTCCACGCTGTTCTCCTTCCCCCACCCCGGGGAGCCTCCGCACTCCCCAGCCACCGGCGCCCGCCCTCTCCGGCAGCCCACCTTCACCCCGCTCCTCCGCGCGCTCCTCGGTCCTCGCCCCTCTTCCCCGGCCTCCCCTCGCGGCCCCCTCCCCGCCCCTCGAGGCGGCGGCGGCCCCTCTCACAATAGCGCCGCCCGCCTCCCTCCTCTCCGCTCCCGGTTCGCTCCCGCCCGCTTCCCTCCCCGCGCATGCGCGCTCCGGTCGGCGGCGGCTACCGCGGTGGCGGCTACGAGCGGCTCCGTTTTTTTAAAGGGAAACGCTGAGGCGCCGGGGGTGACTGTGGGGGAGGGGAACCCCGAGCCGCGGAGACCCCCGGGGGAGGCGACAGACCCCCCCTCAGAGTAGGAGGGCTTAGGGCGGACTCATCCCTCCTACCCCCTCCTGAGGAGGAGGGGGTGGAAATGGAGGCTCGGGGCGGCTGAGGCGAGCTCCGGGGCGGGGGGCCGGGGCGAGGAAGGGGGGTTGTGGGGTGGGGAGACGAGGCGGGCCCGGCCGGGCCGGGGGGGCCGAAGCGAGCTCCGGGGATGAGCTCGGGGGCGCCTGGGTGCGAGCTCCTGCCTCTGAGGCGAAGGCGGCGGCGGCGGCAGCAGAGGCGGCGGCGAGGCCCCTATGGGCCGGCGGCGGGCCTCAGCCGCGGCCTCCACTTCTCCGCACGCCGGCGGGATGGCGCCCGGGCCCCGGAGGAGCCGCGCTAGCGGAGGCCTGCTGCAGCGCTGCTGAGGCGAGCCCGCCAAACTCCCCTCCCCCTCCTCCGTCCTCGACCCCCCGCACCTCGCCCCTTCCCCACCCCCTCCTCCGTCTCGGTCCCCGGCGCCGCTCTGGACCACTATGACCATGAGATCCGCGGTGTTCAAGGCGGCCGCGGCCCCTGCCGGCGGCAACCCTGAGCAGCGACTGGACTACGAGCGGGCTGCGGCGCTGGGCGGGCCCGAGGACGAGCCCGGGGCGGCCGAAGCCCACTTCCTTCCCCGGCACCGTAAGCTCAAGGAGCCGGGGCCCCCGCTGGCCTCCTCTCAGGGCGGGAGCCCCGCGCCTTCCCCGGCCGGCTGCGGCGGCAAGGGCCGGGGCTTGTTACTCCCGGCCGGGGCGGCCCCAGGGCAGCAGGAAGAGAGCTGGGGCGGTTCGGTGCCCTTGCCCTGTCCGCCCCCGGCCACCAAACAAGCCGGCATTGGGGGGGAGCCGGCCGCAGCCGGAGCCGGCTGCAGCCCCCGGCCCAAGTATCAGGCGGTGCTGCCCATTCAGACGGGCTCTCTCGTGGCGGCGGCCAAAGAGCCTACGCCCTGGGCTGGGGACAAGGGTGGGGCGGCTTCCCCAGCTGCCACCGCCTCGGACCCGGCGGGACCCCCACCACTACCTCTGCCCGGGCCGCCACCCCTCGCGCCCACCGCCACCGCCGGGACCCTGGCGGCCAGTGAGGGCAGATGGAAGAGTATGAGGAAGAGCCCTCTCGGGGGTGGCGGCAGCTCGGGAGCTTCCAGTCAGGCCGCCTGCCTCAAACAGATCCTTCTGCTGCAATTGGACCTCATCGAACAGCAGCAGCAGCAGCTGCAGGCCAAGGAAAAGGAGATCGAGGAGCTGAAGTCGGAGAGAGATACGGTACGCGAGGGGTTAATCTGCCTTCGGGACGAGGCGCAACTCGTGCGCATGCTCGGGGGAGGGGGTGCAGGGGGAGGTGAAGGGACCCCTGGGTTAGGAAAGGAGGCTGGCCACCAGCAAAGGAGTGTCTTAGGTGCTGGGTCTCTGCGAGCCGAGCTCATACACACTTTGGGTTGGAGGGAAGGGTTAAAGGGCACGTTCCCAGTGGGAGCGGGAAGGGAGTAGCAGGCGCCAAAGGGTTAATTTAAAATGACAGTCCCAGACTTGTGGGAAGGACGTTGAGAGTGGAAAAAGACTTGATTTGTGAAGGGTTAAAAATGAAAGGGTGGGGTGCATATGTGGTGGCTTTATGGAAGGGGTTAAATTAAAGAGCTGTCGCGTTAGAAATGCATTGTGGAGCAGAGGGACAAGAGCAGCTGTTGCTCGAACCTGCTGCAGCATCTTCAGATAGGAGTAGGCCTTCCAGTGGGCAGAGGGGTAGAGGTGATTTACGTGAAATCCTGTTTTAGTTTTCTTAAATGATACTAAGAGAATTGCTGCCTTTGATTTCAGACAGTTTTTAATAGGAATCTGAGTTATAAAACATGACCCACTGACCAGGTCCCTTGTATAAGCATGGTGTTTGAAACTGGAAGATTTTGAGGCATCAGGGTAAAGCAAGCATATTAAATATATTAAGTAGTCTCCCCCCCAAAAAAAAAATCTCTATTTTTTAATCTCAAGGTAGTACGAAAATCGTTATTTCTTTGTACTTCTGAGGAGCATGACTACCTAGGCTTGTTTTTACTGCAGCAATAGTTAAGGGCACCTCCATGTTAAAACATATTCCTTCAGATACCAGGGAAGCTGGGTGGTGGAGCATTACTGTGCTAGCATACCTTACAGCTGCCTAAAAATAAACATGGTTTCTACAATTGTTGTGTTCAGGCTGCAGCAGTCAGTCTCTCTCTCTCTCTCTCTCTCTCTCTCTGTGCGCCAAGGGCTGAGCAAGGGAGCAGAGGGCTATTCATTTTGTTTGCTTTCCAAATGAATCTCATCAGGCAGCTGTTTTGTTGGAGAATGAATTCTGCAAGGTGGAATAGGAGCTGGGGCAGGTCTTATTAAAATATCTGGTGTTGATTTGTGGAAGTTACTCAACATGGAGGTGGCATTGCTCAGCTACTGTACTGCAGTCTAGGGGTGTGATGGTACTGTAATTACAACACATCATGCATGCCCTTACATGGGGTGGGGGGTAGGTGGGAAGAGGATGACCAGTGAAGAAGAAGAAATGAAGGAAATGTCACCCACAAATCGTAGTTAAGTAATCCTAATGCTGTGAATCAAAACAGATATGAGGAGATGAAATGAGAGTATGGTTGGGGTGGGAGAGCTCTCTGCTGATTGTGGAGGTTTCTGATTAGTTCTGAGGTAATGGCCTTTTTGCAGGCTTTCCTAGGCAGAGAAAAGTGGGGTGAGTTAAGGATAGAGTGTCAGTCTGAACTTGGTATTCACTGCTTCTGTTGTGTATTGCAGTCTTAACATTGCTTAAGCTTGTTTGTTTCTTTTATTCCAGTTGTTGTTTGGCCTTGACTGAAATCTATGCAATAATTGTAATGAAGGCAGCATTAATATCACTGTTTAATCTAGATAAATTCTTGTAATAGAGTATAAGAAACACAGTTACCACTTTTTCTTAAGTCAGACTAATGAAGTTTTCAATGATAATGGACTTCAGTTTCTTTTTATGTAGTTCTCCCTTTTAACTAGAATTAAAGGTCTTTGATTTTAATAAATTTTACATAAATAGGTATAATTTTTCCTGTTATCTCAAATGCAAAGCAAAATGTATATGTCATGATTGTTGGGATTTATAGGAACTGATTTGTATTATAATTCTTCCAAATGGAGTGTTCATTGTCTTAGAAGTCTCCCTTCCACCCTCCATACCACTTTCAAATAACATTGCCATCCCTAGTGGTACTGTATGAGCTCTTAAATTCCTTCTCAATGTGCTGTTGGACTTTGACATTGAATATAGAGTTTTGGAGTAGAAGTTGAGAGGATAGAATTTGAGCAACCTTAAGGCCTCTTAAAAGAATATACATATATAAGGTTAATTCTGAAAGCTCCCAAACTGACTTGGAGCCACATGGTTAGCAGTAGCAGAGACTAGGCCATTAAAAGTTATGCTGTGGCCCCTCCCAGTTTAGAGGGTCTTCTTTTGGAAGAATGAACTACAAATTCCTCTATATGCCTCTTCCCATCTAGGTTAACCCTTACAATTCAACAGTGTATCTTTTATTGTATTTAAAGAAAATTATTTAGAAAATGTCTATTAAAAATAAACCGAATTGATGTGGTTCACAGAAAGAGGCAGAGGACCGTATTTATTCCTAAATGGGGCTAAGTATCTGTATTTAATTTTTTTGGTATAAGTCTGTATTTTACCACTCTCTCTTTTAGCTCCTTGCTCGGATTGAACGTATGGAAAGGCGGATGCAGCTGGTAAAGAAGGATAATGAAAAAGAAAGACACAAGCTGTTTCAGGGCTATGAAACTGAAGAGAGAGAGGAAACAGAGCTATCTGAGAAAATTAAACTGGAGTGCCAGCCGGAGCTTTCTGAGACATCCCAGACTTTGCCTCCCAAGCCATTCTCATGTGGGCGGAGTGGAAAGGGACACAAAAGGTGTGCTAATAACTTTGTTACACTGTTTGGACATAATGAGGACACTTTTTGCTAATGACCGAGAGAGGGGTTTGGGATTTGTGAGTGGTTTTATAGCAATATTATAATAATTCAACGATAGCCTGAATTATCAAGACTTCTATGCTGAGAAGGTATCTTGAAATATTCTCATGCAGTCCTATTAAAGTCTGTTAGAACATTTTGGTCACAGTAATAATTACAGAATGCAGAGTACATCATAAAGAGAATGGGCATCAAATAAGACAACCGAGTTTCATAAAACTATAGCAGTTCACTTCAGATTAGGAAGTGTTACAGTTAATTGTATTGGGCACTATAGACTTAAAAAAGTAAAACAGAACTGTTCTTAAACTTAAGGTAATTTGTCAAACTATAAGGATGGACATAAATTTTAAAAACTCAGAATTCAAATGAAATAAAATGTATAGGTATATAACACTCATATAAACTAAGCTTTGTAAGAATCAGGGATGTTAAAGATTGTTCTGAGTTAGAACTGTGAAATTTTAAGGAGGAGATGAATCTTGAAAAAATATAGTGTTTTGGGGAAATGTAAAATGTAGGTTAGTAAGAGGAAAGGAAATGAGACGGGAAAAATGGGGTGGGGAAGAAGTAGGAGAAAGAGAACCAGCAGATAGTAAGAAAAAAGAAATAGAGATTGTAATTAATATGGTATAGGGTTGGGGGGAACAGTAGAGACTGATGTCTGGTTGATAGGAATGAAATAGGTGGCAAAGAGTAGTGGCACCTAATTTTGGCTAAAGCACCTTGAATAGGAACCTTTTTAAATCTGGTAGGCAATAAAATACTATTAGACATTCTTAAGCATGGAAACTCACTTGCTCCCCAAACATTTAGTCAGGACCTGTTACATAACGGTATTGTTAAGCAGGGGCTGTTTCTGCTCCTAGCTGCCAAATGAGCAGAAAACAGATATTTAGGTACCTGAATACTGGTCATTTTGGAGCAAGAGAACAAGTTAGTTTTCTTGCCTCAAAATGTGAACAGATAGATTTTATTCAATAGTCAGTAAATTTGTATAATTTTTTTCCCTATCTAATAGGAAATCCCCATTTGGAAGTACAGAAAGAAAGACTCCTGTTAAAAAGCTGGCTCCTGAATTTTCAAAAGTCAAAACAAAAACTCCTAAGCACTCTCCTATTAAAGAGGACCCCTGTGGTTCCTTATCTGAAACTGTTTGTAAACGTGAATTGAGGAGCCAAGAAACCCCAGAAAAGCCCCGGTCTTCAGTGGACACCCCACCAAGACTCTCCACTCCCCAAAAGGGACCCAGCACCCATCCCAAGGAGAAAGCCTTCTCAAGTGAGATAGAAGATTTGCCGTACCTTTCCACCACAGAAATGTATTTGTGTCGTTGGCACCAGCCTCCCCCATCACCATTACCATTACGGGAATCCTCTCCAAAGAAGGAGGAGACTGTAGCAAGTAAGGCATAGAGAACACTTGCTCTTATACCCTAGTGGTGGCGGTCAAGCTAACAAGTGTGAAAATGCCTTTGGCATTTTTTAAAAAGTGCAATCAATAAAGCAGAGTTCTGTCAAGAATGAGTAAATTAACAGCCAGAGACAGACACTGTGCAGGCATTGCAAATAGATGGAATTACAGCAAAATGTGCTCAATGTATTTGCCTGCTTACAACACTGGGAGATGTGTTTGCCAGTAAGTTGCTCATCACAAGAGCACCAGACTTGGGGGTGTAATCTCCAGCAACTTGCATGCCCTCTGAAAGGAGGGTTTTCTGTGCTGTGAAATGCATAGAACTTATACTTTGCCATGCACGACTGTTCCTGCAATTGATATTGTGTGAAACCTGGGAGGGTGGTCTTTGGGTGTTCTCAGGGGCCAATGGTAATTTTTGGGTTGGGGAGCCAGGTTGGGTGGGGAATTTCACCTGGGCCTCCGCTCTTTAACTATATAAACATTTATCTGTATCTCTGTGTCCCGGTCTGGGGGGCAGGAGGAATCTGCCAAAGACCAACAGTCTTACTTATCTTACTATAACTTCACAAAGGTTCTAAAATGTGAAGAGTTTACTTGGATTGCAGTAGCCCATTGGTTGTTCATATATTTAAATAAAATGGTCTACAAACTATTTTTCAAACAATAAGGACTATCTTGGGATATCTGAGATGCTTGGGAAGGGTGTGGGGTATGGGACCTTGGTCTTCATTCCCTTTTTTTTCTTTATGGCTTCCACACAGAGATGCTCCCCCTATCTTCTACATCAACCAGTAACTGGAATGTGCCTTCAATCGTGTAATATTAGTCTATGACAGTCACTATAGGTACTTTGGGTAATGGTGGGGGATACCTTCTTGGATAGAGCCGCAGTCCTGAGTTTCTACCACTGTGTCTTGCCCTAGCAGGATGGGGATGGAAATCTATTTCAATGAGACAATAGCATTCTTCAGGCTTTGTTTGGCTGTTCTGGTGACAAAATTAAGTGGGAAAGATAGATTACTTTTCTTAATTATCTAACACTTATTAGGTCTCACACTTGAGTACATGTGATAGACCAGGATCCTGATCTAGGTTTAGATTTTTTGTCGGTTCAGTCAGTTGAACAGGTTCATGCTTAATGGTTAACCTTTTTGCTGCTATGGCAATGCTGTGTAACAACTTAAGAGAAACTGTGAAGCAACTTCCCATCTGGGATTGAGAAATGGCTTGGTCCAGAGATGTTCTGTGTGATGGGCTGTTTTTGAAAACTCTATCTTTCCTAGTACAGAAAATTCCAAACACATCTGAGATTATGGGCATAGGAGTACAAAGGAGTCTGATTGGGGAGATCCCAGCCCTTTGAGTTGTGAATAAACGTGTGAATCCTTATTCTTGATGCCCCTATTTCAAGAGGCTTGTTCTAAGGAAGCCAAAGTCTTTGTGCATGTTGTTCAGGCTGGACCAGCAAGGTAGTTTGTTTGGTTGGAGGGAGGAGGGAGCTGTTTAAGAAGACTACGTATGTAAGTTTTGAGAACATTGATCTTTTATTTGAAAAATAGGGTCAACTTTTACTCACCTGCCATGTTCTGAGTTTAAGGTTTGATATCCTTGGCCATCAACTGTTGCAGGGAAACCACCCTAAATAATGAAGAAAAGAAGTCGTCTCAGTGTAAAAAAAAAAAGTGGTGGGCTTATTTTCTTTTCTTTTGTCTGTTGTTCCCTATTCCCCTCCCCCAGAGAGAAATTCTCAAAAGAACGACTCAAAAAACAAAATGGCTTCCTAGTGAGAACTTCAGTGATGATCCTTTCCTCCATTTTGGGTATGGGCTTTTTTTCTTTTTACACTGAGATGATTCTTCTTTCCTGCATTATTTAGGGTGTCTGATGCCATCAAGTGTTGCAGGAGAAACTTCAGTCTTGGCTGGTGAGTAGAATAGGAATTGTGCCGGCTGGGCCTGGGGTGGGGGTTGGTGGGTTGGTGGATGGTTGGGAGCTGCATTCCCCATCCATTGGATGTGGGAGAGTGAGATTTCTTGGTGTATGATTGATTACACTACCATAGACTTCAAAATGACAACAAATTTCAGTTGTTTTTCAGGAACTGCAATAGCATCCATTATATGAATTGTCAGGTATTGGCTTAGGGTTTTTTGTGATCCTGAGTTTGGCATACTGCAATGGCATTTAGGTTCTTTTGTACCATAGCAAGGACACTGAATATGGCTTCAGGCAAGGCCATAGAATGGATTCCTATCACTTGGTAACTTCGTCTTATCTGGGGAGAGACCTCTTCTCCTAGTGAATAGTTGTGTGACTTTGGATTTAAGGGTGGTTCCACCCCTCCTCCCTTTCTTTTTCTTTCTTTTTTTCCAGTTCCTTCTTGGAGGGACCACTCAGTAGAGCCTCTAAGGGACCCAAATCCTTCAGATCTTTTAGAGGTAGGTACCTAGGAGCTGTCAATGGAAGGGATTAAGAGACTGAATAGAAGAACATGGGGGTGTAACTTAAATATGTCATAGTACTATGGATGAGTCAAATAGAACTTTAAGGCCAGAAGGGAACTTCAGAGATTATCTAATCAAGTTTCTTCATATTCTATATAAGAAAACTGAGGTCTGAGCTAGGTGTGGTGGCTCACAGCTACTAGGGAGGCTCTCGCTAGGTGATTGAACCCAGGAGTTAAAGGTTATAGTGAGCTATGATGATGCATTCCAGTTTAGGCAACAGAAATGAAAGAAGAATAAAAAAAAAAGAAAACTGAGCTCCAGAGTGGCCAAGTGACTTATTAAAAAATAAATAACTGGAAGGCTGGGTGAAGTGGGTCACACCTATAATCCTAGCACTCTAGGAGACCGAGGCCGGTGGATTTCCTGAGCTCACAGGTTCGAGAGCAGCCTGAGCCAGAGCGAGACATTGTCTCTAAAGATAGCTGGGCATTGTGGCGGGTGCCTATAGTCTTAACCTCCTAGGGAGGCTGAGGCAAGAGAATCACTTGAGCCCAAGAGTTTGAGGTTGCTGTGAGCTATGACCCCATAGCACTCTACTGAAGGCCACAAAGTAAAACTCTTATCTCAAAAAAAAAGTAGGCTTAGTGCCCATAGCTCAGTGAGTAGGGCGCCAGCCACATACACTGAGGCTGGCAGGGTGGAGCCTGGCCTGAGCCTGCTAAACAATAATGACAACTGCAACCAAAAAAAAAAAAAGCCAGGCGTGGTGGCGGGCACCTGTAGTCCCAGCTACTAGGGAGGCAAGAGAATTACTTAAGCCCATGAGTTTGAGGTTGCTGTGAGCTGTGACACGACAGCACTCTACTAAGGACAACATAGTGAGACTGTCTCAAAAAAAAAAAAAGACCAGGCCTGGTGGCTCGTGTCTGTAATCCTAGCACTCTGGGAGGCTGAGACAAGTGGATTGTTTGAGCTCAGAAGTTCCAGACCAGCTTGAGTAAGAGTGAGACCCCATTTCTACTAAAAATAGAAAACTAGCCAGGTATTGTGGCAGGTACCTGTAGTTGTAGCTACTTGTGAGGCTGAGGCAAGAAGATTGCTTAAGCCCAAGAGTTTGAGGTTGCTGTGAGCTATAATGATGCCAGGGCACTCTACCCAGGGTGACAAACTGAGACTGTCTCAAAAAAATAAAAATAAAAAATAAATGGCTATGTAGTATTCAAAACAACGGTAGATTTCATAAGTAGAAAAGTTGCATATACCACTCAGCAACAAAATTATATATTCCAAGCTCATTTGACTCTTAAAAATTTGATATTTAC
This sequence comes from Nycticebus coucang, assembly GCF_027406575.1. NCBI lineage: Eukaryota > Metazoa > Chordata > Mammalia > Primates > Lorisidae > Nycticebus > Nycticebus coucang. The sequence continues at coordinate 55,954,556 of NC_069797.1, forward strand.
TTTCAATTCAGACTCTACCACAAAGTATGGAGGTCAGGAGGGTTTATGGCAGTCTCAGGAAGTCAGTTTGACATGATGTTTCCTGGGAAAATTATGGAAGAAATGATTTTGAAATTGAGAGATTCTAAGAAGGGTGAAGGTGGGGAAAGAAGTATGTGTTTTCTTGATTTCATCACTAAGCAGTTCATATCATATCCATAGAACCCACAGACTCAGGTATGACCTGAAGGTGAAAGAGTTGATATTCTTGGAAGCTGGAAATTTTGTATATGGGTATAACATGGTGATAGATAGTTTATCAGCTGCTATTCTTTACACAGAATCTGGATGACAGTGTGTTTTCGAAGCGGCATGCAAAACTGGAGCTGGATGAGAAGAGAAGGAAAAGGTGAGGTCAGAGATTCCATTCTAGTAACAACCGAACCCTAGGACCCTGAGCTCCCTCTTCCATGCTATAGAGCAGAGATGTCCAACCTTTTATTATTCTGTTACACACCAGAAGAAGAGTTGTTTGGGCCACATGTTAAATACATACACTAACAAAAGCTGATGAGCAAAAAAAAAAGTCCGTGCATAATTTTCACAACATCTGACACTGTAGATAAGTAAAACAGGTCCTACATCATCCACACACTATACACGAGTTGCAGGTTGGACACCCCTGCAGGAATCCTGGAATTCCTAGCACTCTTACTAGCTTCCCAATTGATTAAGTATCTTAGTTTGAAAAGGTAGTTGTTGGCTCCGCGCCTGGGGCTCAAGTGGCTAAGGCGCCAGCCACATACACCTGAGCTGGTGAGTTCAAATCCAGCCTGGGCCCGCCAAACAACAATGACGGCTACAACCAAAAAATAGCCGGGCGTTGTGGCAGGTGCCTGTAGTCCCAGCTATTTGGGAGGCGGAGGCAGGAAAATCGCTTGAGGCCAGGAGTTGGAGGTTGCTGTGAGCTGTGATGCTACAGCACTCTACCCAGGGTGACAGCTTGAGGCTCTGTCTCAAAAAAAAAAAAAAGAAAAGGTAGTTGTTGTGGGTAAACAGGTTGGCCTCTTTTTATTTGGGTATGACCTTCCTCATTTCTATTTTCTGTGAAATACCAACATATGATCTGAACTGGTAGGCCTGAACAGCTCTTTCCTAACCAGGCAGTCATTTCTTTTTACCCTATCTAGAGAGAGTTAGCAAGGATCTTCTTAGCATCTGGGTTGTATGAGTTGCTTTTATAGAACAGATTTTGGGTAAGCGGTAATGTTGGGTTTGTTTGTTTTGTTTGTCTTGTTTGTTTTTCCCAGATGGGATATTCAGAGGATCAGGGAACAAAGAATTTTACAGCGACTGCAGCTCAGAATGTATAAAAAGAAAGGAATTCAGGAATCTGAGCCTGAGGTTACCTCATTTTTCCCTGAGCCAGATGATGGTAAGTTTTGTTTATCTAAAAGAGTAGGTTTTTCAATGAATAAAAAGGGTTCACGGCTCCAGGATACAACTTGCTCTGAATGAATGAACTGTATTTTAGATCAGGTATAGTTAAACATTTCCCATCTATGTCACTAACAAGGTCTCATTTGACTTTCTTCCATAGTTGAAAGTTTGATGATTACCCCCTTCTTGCCTGTTGTAGCATTTGGACGACCATTACCAAAATTAACTCCACAGTAAGTATAAATTTTTTTTCTCTTCTCTCAGGTGGCCTTCACCTCTTTTATAGACTAAGGAAGTCTAGACATAAGATGGAACCAGGTGGCTTAGGGATGGCCATGGGGCTACCTAGGCCTCATACAGTGGCATACACCTATGATCCCAGTGACTTGAGGGGCTGAGGTGGTAGGATTGCTAGAGCCCAGGAGTTCGAGGCTGTAGTGCAAAAAGATTGCACTATAGCACCCCAGCCTGGGTGACAGAGTGAGACCATGTCTGTTTAAAAAAAAAGGGGCGGCGGGGACGGGCTTGGCACCTGTAGCTCAGTGGTTAGGGTGCCAGCCACATGCATGGGGGCTGGTGGGTTCAAACCCGGCCCGAGCCTGCTAAGCAACAATGACAACTACAATAAAAAAATAGCCGGGCATTGTGGTGGGTGCCTATAGTTCCAGCTACTTGGGAGGCTGAGGCAAGAGAATCCCTTAAGTCCAAGAGTTTGAGATTGCTGTGAGCTATGATGCCATGGCACTCTACTGAGGGTGACACAGTGAGACTCTGTCTCAAAAAAAGAAAGAAGGGAGGAGATGAGGCTTCCTGGGCAGCTGGCTTTTGCTATGATAAGACTTCCAACCCAGGCGGCGCCTGTGGCTCAGTGAGCAGGGCGCCAGCCCCATATACCGAGGGTGGCGGGTTCAAACCCAGCCCCGGCCAAACTGCAACCAAAAAATAGCCGGGCATTGTGGCGGGTGCCTGTAGTCCCAGCTGCTCGGGAGGCTGAGGCAAGAGAATCGCGTAAGCCCAAGAGTTGGAGGTTGCTGTGAGCCGTGTGACGCCACGGCACTCTACCGAGAGCGGTACAGTGAGACTCTGTCTCTACATAAAAAAAAAAAAAAAAGACTTCCAACCCAGGAATTAGGATTATTTTTTGAAATAGAAATAGATTATTCCACTACTTTAATGGTGTACTGTTACTCTGGCTTTGAGGCAGGAAAGACACTCCTAACTTGGAACTCAAGAATCAGGGCTAGGAGTAGTGAGGGACATGGTGACTTTTGGGGGGTTGCTATCATTTTCACACTGAATCCCTTTTAGTTTTGCAAGTTGATTTCCTCATCCTTTTTTTGCCAGGAATTTTGAGCTGCCCTGGTTGGATGAGCGTAGCCGATGCAGGTTGGAGATCCAGAAAAAGCAAACACCTCACCGGACGTGTAGGAAATAGCTGTGCTGGCAAGAATCCTCTGTCTTCAGATAGTTGTAGCATGCCATTCCCAGAGAGTGGCAGAGACCTGTATATGTGACCTATGTCCTCATGTATGTTATCACTCACTGATAATGCCTTTCCATACTTCCTTGATTTGGGTTTTGTTTTCATCACTCTGGTTTCACAAAAACTGTTTGATTGGGCTAATTGTGAATTATGGAGGGTGATTGGGATTTCTTTTCCCTTTTTAGGGAAATGAACTCTCAACCTAAATCTATAGGATGGCGGATTTGAAAGTTTCAGGGGTCTGCTTCTATACATTTGCCTATGTTAAAGGGGTAAAAGGGCTTTCTTCATTAGATACATGGAGATGAAGCAACCCCTGCCTTTAGATCTGTGCCTGCATGGCACTCCTCTTACCCTGGTATACCCTCCTTATAGTTTGGTAATGTGTTTTTTACCCTAAAATAAAATTAAAAAACAAACAAACAAAAAAACAAAAAAAAACCTCACCATGAGCTTTAGGACCAGATGAGGAATAATAAGTGAAGTGATGAAGCACGTCATGTTCACAGAGTAGAGATTGAAGAGTTGGTAGATAAACGTATCAAAGGATATTCTCTTAAAACTATTCTGTGATATAGCCATGTGGAATGGGATGTTAGACTGCAATTATTTTCTTAGTTAATGGGTAACTGAATTTCTTCCTCCACCCTTCAAAAATAAAATCTTTAGAAAAGAGAATGGGAATGGTTAGTTTTGGATAAGTTACAGCTATAAACAAAAGCAGTTGGCATTTGAGAGGGCGTGCCAGAACCTATATAGATGTCCTTGTGTCACATCACTTCTCAAGTATTCCTTAGTTGGGCTTTATCTTTATCCTTTTAGCTGAGCTCTTGGTGATAGGGTAGAGATTTAGGGAGGGGGGGAGTTGGAAATATGTGCTTCCTTTGGCTGGCAAATGTCTACACCTTGAAACAAATAGATGTACCTAATGAGCTTCTCCATTTACTTTTTAAAAATAGCTTTGTATGTGTACCATCATGGTCCTACCTCCCTCTTTCCCCCCAGTTTTGTTAAAATACCAGGACAGCACTCCCAGTCCACTTTGATCTCAGCATAAGATCCCTGTTAACTATATGAAAGGAAAATAGAGCCAAGACCTCTGGTCTCAAATATATAGGAATTGCCTTTCTTTAGTCTTAAGGACTATTGTGTGAAAACAAGTAGGGGTCTAATCTCCTAGAAGGTAGGGGCTTTTATCCTTGAAGAGAAGATGTCCCCATATTATTAGCACTTTTAGAGGAGAAGCCAAGGTATGTAGGATGTGTGGCCGGCCCATCAGTGGAGCATAAGACAGAATGGGAAGATACCATTGTGGGAAGAGAAGAAAAGTTCCTCAGGGGCCTCCCACTGCTAAAGCTTTTTGTGAAATGTTGATCTGTGCTCCCTGGATTTGACTTTTAAAAGAAATTACTCCGGCAGCACATGTAGTATTCTTGGATGATCTTGCTGCTCTTATTATTTCTCCTTTTGTGTGTGTGTGGCTATGGGTTTTCATTTATAACTCCATCTGCTTAGGAGAGTGGGCTCTCTATAAGGGAACCTGCTGAAATGTCATTGAAGCAAGGAAGTAGAGAGAAATAGGACTTATTCCACTAGGGGCTCTCATCTCACACCTTGAGAAGGAGATTTCTAGAAAAACTAGGCCAGATTTTCTTTGTTCATCATTTTAATGTGGCAAACTGTTTTCTTTCCTACTCTGACCTATGTTATGTTCTTTCACAATGAGCCCCAAAAGATAAAAGACCCCAATCAATGTCTCTTGACTTTGTTCCTTGATCTTTCAGTCTCTTCTTGATTTCAGTATTTGTTGGATTCCTAATTTTGGATATGGGTTAGCAAATTAACTTTATGTTTGTTCCCTACCCAGGGGACTCCTCAGATTCTGACTTGAACTAGACTGAGAGGAATCCATGAGGTGCTATCTGGCCAGACTTAAGTGGATTCTATTTTCTTGGTTCTCCCTCTCCCTGAGGACCTATTGTTTTAAATTCTCCCCTTTTCTAGATCAGTTCTCCTTTGATTTGGATGTGTTGAGGTTTGTTGAGAAGGAGCTTGGAGAGTAGACTAGCAAAGTTCCAAGAGTGAAATTACAGTGTGTTCAAGCGTGGGGGGAAAATTAGTCTTATTTTTCCCTACATGGGATACAACACTGTGAAATTCAATCTTCAACTGAAAGCCCTGCAATTCTCCTAAAACATAGTTCTTTGTTTTTCTTTAACAAAGTTTAAGCTAGTGTTAATAAATTAAAGAGAAATTGCTTGTCTGTCCACTTCAGCTTTGTTTTATCATTTCATATTGTTGTCTGTGTTGTAATTCATACTTTTGATACCATTTCTGATGTGTAAAATTGGTTGTCTTGTAAATATCTTATAAAGAGTTCAACTGTAAATAAACTATTGTGGCTGTTAATTTTTGAACTTCTGCTTCAGTTTATTAGATTTATTGATAAGCATTAAACAATTCTGGTATTTGAGACTAGAAAAATAAATCCTTTTTTTTTTGTAGAGACAGAGGTTCACTTTATCACTCATGGTAGAGTGCAGTGGCGTCACCCAGCTCACAGCAACCTCCAACTCCTGGGCTTAGGCGATTCCCTTGCCTCAGCCTCCCGAGTAGCTATGACTACAGGCGCCCGCCACAATGCCCAGCTATTTTTTTGTTGCGGTTTGGCCGGGGCCGGGTTTGAACCCGCCACCCTCGGTATATGGGGCCGGCGCCCTGCCCACTGAGCCACAGGCGCTGCCCAAGAAATCCATTTTGACAATTAAACAGAATAACATGTTATTTTCCTCTTTATATAGGGTACTCTTCCATTTGTAGATAGGTACAATGTTAAATATTTAAGTTCTTTGTCCAGTGTACTTCCTTATGTATATTGACAACTTTAAAAACGAGACTTTATAACTGGTTCTCAACATTCCTAATTGGGTATGTTCCTAATGCCCTTTAATAGAGTTCTTCATGTTGTGGTGACCCCCCAACCATAAAATTATTTTTGTTGCTACTTCATAACTATAATTTTGCTACTGTTATGAATCGTAAGGTAAATATTTGATATGCATATGGTCTTAGGCAACCCCTGTGAAAGGGTCATTTGACCCCCAAAGGGGTCGTGACTCACAGGTTGAGAACCGCTAGATTATAAGATACTGAGTAGCTGGTGTCTAAATTAATAAAATCTTACAGTTGGAAAGGTCTTAGGAGTCTAGTCTAATCCCTGATGACATGATTTCTCCTTCATATCATCCTAGACAAATCAATTCCAGCTTCTGCTTCAACACTTCATTTTTCCCTATGCACTTTTTTTTCTCCTAAATGTTGCAAATTTTTTCTTGTTGACAAAATCTAACTTCTTTATAACTTTTGGCTCATTGGTTTGTTGTTTTTTTTTTTGCCTTCCAGGATGATGAAAAAAGATCAATCTCTTCCTTTTCCTCACAGTACTGTGATAGTTAAAGATTGCTGTGGCTATCCCATATCTGTTTTCTTTTTTTTTTTGAGACAGTCTGTGTTGCCCTCAGTAGAGTGCTATGGCTTAACAGCTCACAGCAACCTCAAACTCTTGGGCTTAATCAATTCTCTTGCCTCAGCCTCCCAAATAGCTGGGCCTACAGGTGCCCACCACAGCGCCCATCTGTTTTTTTTTGTTGCAGTTGTCATTGTTTAGCTGGCTCTGGCCCAGTTTGAACCCACCAGTCTGTGTATGTGGCCAGTGCCCTAACCACTGTGCTATGGGCACGGAGCCCCAAATCTTCTCTTCATGCTAAATATTCATAGATCTTTTTCCTTTTTTAGACAGTCTTGCTTTGTTGCTCTAAGTAGAGTAGCATCATAGCTCACAGCAACCTCAAATTTTTGGGCTCAAGCAATCCTTTTGCCTCCCAAGTAGCTGGGATTACAGGCATCAGCCACAACACTGAGCTATTTTTTTAGAGATGGGGGTCACATTCATAGATCTTACAACTGTTTCTCAAAAGAAGATTTTGATTTTTCAGTTCCCTCTGGATAAGTGAGCAATTCGCCCACGTCCATTTCAAAATTGGACCCAGAGCAAACAACTGAAGGAGAAAGTGGTAGACTATCACATTCCTTATTTAGACACTAAACTTGGTAGACTTATTTGCACCAATTTAGCAAATAAGGATTGATAAGCTCCAAGTCTTTTTCTTTTAACTTCTTAAATCCTACATCCTCCATTTTGAACTCAGGCAGTTGGTTTTTGAAGCTGGGCTTACAAGTTGTCACACTTGGCCAGTTGTCTAACCAGTTGTGATTGGGTCCTGATGCAATCTCTGAAGGCAATCAGAATTCCTCTTAGTTTCACACTGTCTATATCTTTGATAATCATCGGGATCCTTAACTACATCACTTATAAAAATATTATTCAATAGTCAGGCGTTGTGGCGGGCGCCTGTAGTCCCAGCTACTCAGGAGGCTGAGGCAAGAGAATCGCCTAAGCTCAGTAAGTTGGAGGTTGCTTTGAGCTGTGTGACGACCTGGCACTCTACCGAGAGCAAAAAAGTGAGACTGTCTCTACAAAAAAAAAAAAAAAATATTACTCAGAACAGAATCCTAACTATATACCAGAGTGACCTTTAGCTGTTTGATAAAGGCGCACTCTCGTAGATGCACTAATAACTTACCTAAACCACCTTGTAAGAAAATGACTTTCTCTTGCTGACAAATGCCTTGCCAAAATCAAAGCATTTTCCTCTGATAACTCTTAGCAAAAAGGAAATCAAGTCAGCAGTTTGAACCAACAATAGTTTCTACTGACCCTCTTTTTTATTTAAATCAGTTTAAAATCTTAACAAGACTGGCATTCCAGTCTGCACTTAGGGGAAGAGGTGATGGCTGGGGTGGGATGGAACATGAATACGGAAGAGAAAATGAGGACCCAGGTAAAATGCTGTAACAATAAGTACTCCGACTTCATCGGCTTCATCGCAGACAACTGGTTTCTGCTTCACCCTTCGGCTTAGACTGGGCTGGTGTGGCAAATATGACGCAGCACCACGGCTTTAGAGATTTACCTTGATTCGTCATTTTTAACTAACGAATGTAGTAGAATGACCTGCCTCCAATTAGATAATAACGAGAAATGGAAACAGAAAACCATGAAACGGCCCCAATGCTGTAATGAAGCCGTGACAGGTCGACGCCTCCCACTCGGAAAGCCCAAGATGGCCGAGCGGGGACCCAGGAGGCCGCGGGCGTCCGACTCCCCTCGCCCAGGGCCTGCCCAGGGTAAGTCAGGAGCCACGCCACGCCCTTACGTCACCGACAACTGTCGTGCCGCTGGCCCGCAAACGTGCCGCAGGGCAGAGGCCCCGCCCCCGCCCCGCCTTCCGAGAAGAGGGGAGGCCAAGCGCTGCGTGTGAAGCATGCCGGGACTAGGTCTCGAGCCTCCCAGCAGCCTGTGCGACGGGAGCGGTGCGCAAGTAGCTGGCCAGCTTTGGCCGTTCTCCGTAAGATGGCGGACCGGCGGCGGCAGCGCGCTTCGCAGGACACAGAGGACGAAGAATCGGGTGCTTCGGGCTCAGACAGCGGCGGCTCCCCGGCGCGGGGCGGCGGGAGCTACAGCGGTAGTATCGGAGGCGGCGGCAGCGGTTCTCTGCCTTCACAGCGCGGAGGCCGAGCCGGGGCCCTTCATCTGCGGCGGGTGGAGAGCGGGGGCGCCAAGAGCGCTGAGGAGTCGGAGTGTGTGAGTGCGCGCGCGCGCGGAGGGGGCCGACGGCTAGCTGGCCGGGGGGAGGGGTGTAGGTGATGAACCGAGCCTGGGAGCTGATGGTAGATTGTGGAGCCTATTTGGTTAGAGAAGAGGAGTTATCCCCTGGTTTGCATACAGAGCCCCGAGGGAGAAGGAAGGGTTGGGGGGTTCTGGGTGTAGGGCAGGTGGAAAGCAGATGTTTGTTCAGAAATTGGATCTGGAGGTGAACAGACCTGCCCTTTTTTGGATACTTCATGTTAAAGATCTACAGTTCCCCACCTCTCTTTTGAACCATTTTGTGTTGTCTTCTGCTTTCCATCTACATGTCTTTACTGGGCTTCCCACCTCTGGAAATCATAGAACTAACCTGCGTCGTCTTTCTTTCAGGAGAGTGAAGATGGCATTGAAGGTGATGGTGAGTAGCATCTTTTACTCTATCATGCCAAGAGTTTTTTGCACATAAACTCAGGTCACCTATTTTCAACAGTGTCATTCTCGTAGACTGTTATGGATTTAAGGTTACAAAGCTTTTTGTAGCATAGTGATTACGAGCATAGGTTTTAGCACTACGATCTTAGGTAAGTTACTCTTTTAGTCCATTAAGTTATGGGGCCTATAATTTGATCTACCTCATAGATTGATGTCAGAATTAAATTAATGTCTTAATGTGACCCGCAATCAGGAAATTAGAATTAGAATTTTTTTTCACATGTTTCTGTTTCCTTTCAGCTGTTCTCTCGGATTATGAAAGTGCAGAAGACTCAGAAGTGAGTGCTATATATAGGTTGTTTTTCCTATGGTGTATGTCAGAAAATGGATTTTTAAAAAACATGTTGCAAAATTACTATGACCTATTTATTTCTCTTCTGTATTCAGTTACAGTGAGGGAAAACTTGGGGCAAGCCTCTGTAAGCCACAGATGTTACACTTTTAGTAGTTGGCTTTTCTCCCTATTTGAAGAAAATCAGGTTCTCAATAAGGGAAAAAAGAACATACTGAAATCCTCCACAAGATGTTTGATAGAATATATAAGCAGACTGAACACTACCTGGGAAGAAGGTCTAGAGGGATGGATTGCATGGTCAGTGGGAGAATATGAAATGCTAAATATGATTAGTACATAGGAAGGCAAGGAAGAGAGGTTGTAAGAGGTGGGTCCGAGTCCAAATCTTTTTTTTTTTGTAGAGATAGTCTCCTTTTATCGCCCTCAGGAGAGTGCCGTGGCGTCACACAGTTCACAGGAACCTCCAACTCCTGGGCTTAGGCAATTCTCTTGCCTCAGCCTCCTGAGTAGCTGGGAGTACAGGTGCCTGCCACAACGCCCGGCTATTTTTTTGTTGCCGTTTGGCCAGGGCCGGGTTTGAACCTGCCACCCTGGATATATGGGGCCAGCACCCTACCCACTGGGCCACCGGCAGCACCGCCCCTGAGTCCAAATCTTAAAGTACCTTGTAAGCCAGGTTATAAAGTATTTCATTTTTTTTGTTTTTTGTTTTGAGATAGATTTTCCCTCTGTTGCCCAGGCTGGAGTACTATGGTGTCAGCCTAGCTCACAGCAACCTCAAACTTCTGGGCTCAAGCGACCCTTCTGCTTCAGCCTCCCAAGTAGCTGAGATTACAGGTGCCTTTTTTTTTTTTTTGAGACAGAGTCTCACTATGTCATCCTCGGTAGAGTGCTATGGTATCACAGTTCATAGCAACCTCAAACTCTTGGGCTTAAATGACTCTCTTGCCTCAACTTCCCAAGTAACTGAGACTACAGGTGCCCGCCACCACGCCTGGCTATTTTTTGGTTGCAGTCGTCATTGTTCTTTAGCAGGCCCAGGCCAGGCTCAAACCTGCCAGCCTTGGTGTATGTGGCTGGCACCCTGCTCACTGAGCTACGGCGCTGAGCCTACAGATGCCTTTTATGACACCCTACTAATTTTTTCTATTTTTAGTAGAGACAAGGGTCTCACTCTTGGCTCAGGCTGGTCTCTAAATCCTGAGCTCAAGAAATCCTCCTGCCTTGGCCTCCCAGAGTACCAAGATTATAGGAGTGAGCCGCTGGGCCTGGCTGGGTTTTTTTTCTTTAGTCCCCCCACACACACACAAACAAAGGAGGAGGAAGGTATTTCAGTTTTATTTTAAGGAATTGAAAAACTATAAAAGTGTTTTGGACAGGCACGGTGGCTCACAACTCTAACTCTAGCACTCTGGAAGGCCAAGGCAGGTGGATTGCTTGAGCTCAGGAGTCTGAGACCAGCTTGAGCAAAAGCAAGACCTGGTCTCCACTGAAAATAAAAAGACTAGCTGGGTGTTGTGGCTGTTGCTAGTCCCAGCTCCTCACGAGACTGAGGCAAGAGGATCACTTGAGCCTAAGGGTTTGTAAGGTTGCTGTGATCTGTGACACCTGAGGGCAACAGAGTGTGACTCTGTCTCAAAAAAAAAAAAAGTATTTTAAACAAAAATGGGATGTGATTAAGCTTAAATTTTTTTTGGCCGGGGTTGGGTTTGAACCCACCACCTCCAGCATATGGGACCGGCGCCCTACTCCTTGAGCCACAGGCACCGCCCTAAGCTTAAATTTTTTTTTGATACAGAGTTTCACTTGTTGCCCTTTGTAGAGTACCACAATGACCTCAAACTCTCGGGCTCAGGCAATTCTCTTGCCTCAGCCTCCCAAGTAGCTGGGACCATAGGCACCCACCACAACGCCTGGCTTTTTTTGCAGTTTTGGCCAGGGCTGGGTTTGAACCTGCCACCTCCGGCATATGGGGCCAGTGCCCTACTCCTTTGAGCCACAGGAGCTGCCCTGCCTGGCTGTTTTTTTGTTGTAGTTGTCATTGTTTAGCTGGCCCGGCCTCGGTTCAAACCCGCCAGCCTCGGTGCATATGGCTGGCACTGTAACCACTGTGCTTTAGGTACTGAGCTTTTCTTGTTTATTTTTATGTAAAATCAGTTTTCCTGATCTCGTAGAAGGAAGGAACTATGAATCAGAGTACCTTTTTCTAAGTTTACATAGCTCCCTCTTTTGTCGTTTTTCTGTGATGTTAAAAAATATAGTGGCTTGCTTTCTGAGAATTGTTGCTTTTTTTGTTTGTTTTGAGATAGAGTCTCATTGTTGCCCTGGGTAGAGTGCCATGGTATCATAACTCATAGCAACCTCAAATTCCTGGGCTCCAGTGATGCTCTTGCCTCAGTGTCCCAAGTAGCTGGAACTACAGATGCCTACCCCAATGCCTGGCTGGTTTTTCTATTTTTAGTAGAAACAGGGTTTCACTCTTCTTTTTTTTTTATAGAGACAGAGTCTCACTTTATGGCCCTCGGTAGAGTGCCGTGGCATCACACAGCTCACAGCAACCTCCAACTCCTGGGCTTAAGCGATTCTCTTGCCTCAGCCTCCTGAGTAGCTGGGACTACAGGCGCCCGCCACAACGCCCAGCTATTTTTTGGTTGCAGTTCAGCCGAGGCTGGGTTTGAACCCGCCACCCTCGGTATATGGGGCCGGTGCCTTAACGACTGAGCCACAGGTGCCGCCCGGGTCTCACTTTTCTTAGGCTGGTCTCAAACTCCTGAGCTCAAGGGATCCACCTGCTCTGACCTTCCAGAGTGCTGGGATTATAGGCATGAGCCTCTTCGTCGGGCCAGAATTGTTGCTTTTGTTCCCTTCTCCAACCTTCTCGGGACTATCCCTGTCCTGCCCAATTTGATTGTCCTAATGGTTTCTCTTTAGTATAAGACCCTGTCCTAGAACGGTGTCTTGGCAGCCAGGTCAGTTTAACCCCTTCAGGCTTATGTACCAGAGGTAAAGCTTTACATTCATTTGGTAAAACTCCTCCTAGTTTCAACTGCTGTTCTCAGTTTTATCTGTTGTGCTTTTGTTGACTAGTCTTGATAATTTCAGGGTTCTCCTCAGATTCCCTTTGCTTCTCTCTACTTTTCTTCTGCACGGACACCAATACTATGTAGGTCTTGTGGCTGTTGGTGCTTTGTTCTTAATTGCTTATATATTTCGGGGCTTGCAATACCTGATAACCCAGTTTTGTTGTAAATGTTGTCTGAATGGTTTTGGTTTTGCTGTCCAGAAGCTCTGTCACTCTATGTAGAGATTAGAAGAGATATCAAAAATTAGGCTGCTGCCATTTTTAAAGAATCCTCCAGGAAAAAAAAAAATTTTTTTTTTTTTTTTTTTTTTTTGTAGAGACAGAGTCTCACTGTACCGCCCTCAGGTAGAGTGCCGTGGCGTCACACGGCTCACAGCAACCTCTTAACTCTTGGGCTTACGCGATTCTCTTGCCTCAGCCTCCCGAGCAGCTGGGACTACAGGCGCCCGCCACAACGCCCGGCTATTTTTTGGTTGCAGTTTGGCCGGGGCTGGGTTTGAACCCGCTACCCTCGGCATATGGGGCTGGCGCCCTACTCACTGAGCCACAGGCGCCGCCCAGAATTTTTTTTTTTTAAATAAGGACTCATTCTGTTGCTCCAGGCTAGGGTGCCCTAATGTCAGCCTACCTCACAGTAACCTCAAACTCTTGGGTTCAGATGATCCTCCTGACTCAGCCTCATGAGTAGCTGGGACTACAGGTACCTGCCACAAGGCCTGCTGACTTCTGTTTTTAGTAGAGACAGGGTCTCACTCTTGTTCAGGCTGGTTTCAAACTCCTGAGCTCAAGGGATCCTCTTGCCTTGGCTGCCAAGAGTGCTAAGAGAGCCACTGTTGACTATGGAGACATGGTAGCTAGGTGGAAAACTTTGAGATCAAGAGGTGATTTGATGTTCATTTATTTATTTATTTTTTGAAACAGAGTCTCATTATGTCGCCCTCGGTAGAGTGCTGTGGCATCATAGCTCACAGCAACCTCAAAGTCTTGGGCATAAGTGAGTCTATTGTCTTAGCCTCCCAAGTAGCTGGGACTACAGGTGCCTGCCACAGCACCCAGCTATTTGGTTGTAGTTGTCATCATTTGTCAGGCTCGTGCTGGATTTGAATCCGCCAGCTCTGGTGTATGTGGCTGGTGCCCTAGCCACTGAGCTACAGGCACTGAGACTTGGTGTTTATTTTTAAAGTTGAGAGAATCTCAAGTATGGTTAAAGATTGAAGGAATGAATAGAAAGGGAAAGAAAAGAAAAAGAATTGATAGTGCACTGGTGTTCTTGACTGAGGATGTAAGAAGAAATAGGAACCAGACAAGATAACCATCTTCCATCGTTATTACAGAGAGGGACAAAGGAAGAGTGTGTGCAGAAGAAGCTAGTGTTAACTTCTTTGGTTTCTTTGTAAAACTGAAGAAAAGACATCTGCTTTGAGAAGTGGAGTTAGTGGAGGGGCAGGGTAGGATTTGTAAGACCGTAGGAAGTTTGAGTAGTTGTGATTGGAAATGGCATTGATTTGTGAAGTTGTGTGTGTATGCTTAACCTCTTTAGCAAAGGGATCATCTCTTTTAGGCCAGCCTAGAGAAAGTTGATCCAGTCCCAGGCACATGTGAGTGACAGGGGGAGGTGAGGATGTTACTAGTAGTGATTGAAATGAATGGACATTGGAGTCTAGAGAGAGAAGAAGGTGAATGTGAGAAAGGGCTGATTGACAGGCAGAAGGTAGAAGGGTCAAGGGGGATGGATGTCTTAACCATGCCTATAGTCCTAGCTGCTCAGGAAGCTGAGACAGTAGAATCACTTTAGAAGGTTGGATCCAGCCTGGGCAATATAGTGAGACCCTGTTTCTTAAAGATAAAATTCGTGTGAAAGCAGTTGTTTTTTAAGAATATAAAAGTATAAGTTTATTTTATATTAGAGAGAGGGAAGAGATGAGAAAGAGAAGAGAGCAGAGATCAGGGAGTGAGAGAAGGGAAGATAGGGGTGAAGAGAGAGAAAAGGAGGGAGAGAATGGCATGGATCCTAAAGGAAGAAAGGAAAAATGTTAGCCAAACCAATTTTTTTTAATGCAGCACAATTCACAGTTACTAAGATGTGGAATCAACCCAAGTACCCCTTAGTACATGAATAGATTAATAAAATGTGGTATGTGTACCATAGAGTACTGCTTACCCATGGAAAAACAAAATGGCTAACTGGCCTGTTTGCCCTTTTCTTTGTTGTGAGAGTGGGGGCCTGTTTGCTATCTATGACCAATGTATCTTGCTCTGTAAGCCTGTATTTTACTTTTACTCTGTGAACCTATCTTTGTCTTTCTCAATAAACTTGGTTTCATGCTTCCCTTTTTTTTTTTTGTTTGAGGCAGAGTCTCGCTCAGTTGCCCTGGGGTTCAGTGCCATGGCATCATAGCTCACAGCAACCTCTAACTCTTGGGGTCAAGTGATCCTTTCAGCCTCCCAAGTAGCTGGGACTATAGGCACCCACCACAACACCCAGTTTGTTTGTTTGTTTCTTTTGAGACAAGAGTGTCACTATGTTGCCCTCGGTTGAGTGCTGTGACATCACAGCTCACAGCAACCTCCAACTTCTGGGCTCAAGCGATTCTCTTCTCTCAGCCTCCCAAGTAGCTGGGACTACAGGTGCCCACCACAATGCTCGGATGTTTTTTGGTTGCAGCCATCATTGTTTGGCAGGCCTGGGCTGGATTCAAACCCGCCAGCTCAGGTGTATGTGGCCGGCACCTTAGGCTCCGAGCCACACCCAGTTATTTTTTAGAGATGGAGTCTCACTTTTGCTCAGGCTGGTCTCGAACTCCTGAGCTCAGGCAGTCCACCTGCTTCAGCCTTCTAGAGTGCTAGGATTGCAGGCATTAGCTACCATTCCTGTCCTTCATGTTTGCCTGTAAAAAAATGGTGAGCTAATACCTTGTGTAATAACCTGATGGAACTGGAGACCATTCTCCTAAGTGAAGTGTCACAAGAATGGAAAAACAAACACTACATGTTCTGAATATTAAATTGGAACTATCAACATTCATGTGCATGTATGGAAGTAAAACTCAATGGAAATCAAGTAGGGGGCAGGAGAGGATAGGTAAAATCACACCTAACAGGTACAGTACTTTCTGGGGACTGGTCACACTTACAGCCTTAACTCAAACTGAAGGAAAGCAATTCAAATAGCCAAAACATTTGCACCTCTGTAATATTCTAAACTAAAAAATAATAGCCAAATAAATATTTAAAAAGACTTAAGAAATGAGCGAGGAACAACTAAGATCAGGAATAATGTAGTTTTCTCTTTTTTTTTTTTTTAACTACTTTATTGAAATACAGTTCACCTTGTATTCATTCACTTAAAGTGTATAACTTAGCCTAGTGTAGTGGTATAGTCTCAGTTGCTTAAGAGGCTGAGGTGAGAGGATCGCATAGGTCCAGGAGTTTGAACCAGCCTGGGCAACATAGACCCTATTTATAAAAATAAAGTATATAATTTAATGAATTTTATTATATTCACAGATAGATGCAACCATTACCACAGTTAGTTTCAGAACATCTTCATCACCTCAAAAAGAAATCCTCTACCCTTTAGCTGTCAACCCCAAGCTCCTCCATCTTCTCCTAACCCTAAGCAACCAGAAATTACTGGTCTCTAGCTTTTCATGTGAATGGAATCATATAATGTTTTTGTGACTGGCTTCTTTCACTTAGCATGATGTTTCCAAAGTTTTCTTCCAAGTTGTAGCATGTATCAGTACTTCATTCCTTTTTGATTTTTCCTCACATAATTACTCCATGGTGTGGATGTACCACATTTGGTTTTATCCTTTTATCCACTGATGGACATTGGGTTTCTCCACCTCTTTTTTTGAGGTATATTGATGAATAAAAAATATATATATTTAAGGTATACAACATGATGTTTTGATATATGTATACATTGTGAAGTGAGTACAACAAGCTAATGAACATTCCATCACCACACATAGACTATTTATTTTTGGTGGTGAGAACATTGAAGATCTACTCTTACCAAATTTAAAGTATATAATACGTTACTATTAACTATGGTTAACATGCTATATATTAGGTCTCCAGAATTTATTCATCTTAGAACTGAAATTTTATACCCTTGACCAGACTCTTTCCATTTACCCTACCCTTAAACCTCTGATAACCACCTTTTGCTCTGTTTCTATGAGTTCTATAAGTTTCACAGATAAATGAAATCATGTACTATGTCTTTCTGTGTCTGCCTTATTTCGCTTAGAATAACAACGTCCTTTAGCTTCATTCATGTTACTGCAAATGGCAAGATTTCCTTTTTAGGGCCAAATAACATTCCATTGTGTGTATAGAAGTGTATACCGCATTTTTTTTATCCACCATCCATTGACAGACACTGGGGATTATTTC
This sequence comes from Nycticebus coucang, assembly GCF_027406575.1. Classification (NCBI taxonomy): domain Eukaryota; kingdom Metazoa; phylum Chordata; class Mammalia; order Primates; family Lorisidae; genus Nycticebus; species Nycticebus coucang. Next base: position 55,971,438 of record NC_069797.1, read on the forward strand.
CATATACAAATATTATTGTATAAGTTTGTAGACATGTTTTCACTTCTCATAATTATGTGCTTAGGAATGGATTTGCTGAGTCATGAGGTTCTCTGTATTAATTATTTGAGGAACTGCCAGACTGTCTTCCCAAGTGCTGCACTGCTTTACATTCTTAGCATCAGTATATGAGGTATTTTACATTCTTAGCCTCAGTGTATGAGGGTTCCAATTTTTTGAGCCATGGCCTTGTTATTGCCTGGGGCTAGAATGCATTGGGGTGATAACAACTCAGTGTAACTTCAGACTCCTGGTCTCAAGCAATATTCCTGCCTCAGCTTCCTAAGTAGCTTGAACTATGAACACAAATTAGCACATTTGGCTAATTTTTTTTTTTGGTAGAGACAGAGTCTCACTTTATCTCCCTTGGTAGAGTGCCATGGCATCACACGGCTCACAGCAACCTCCAACTCCTGGGCCTAAGGCGATTCTCTTGCCTCAGCCTCCCGAGTAGCTGGGACTACAGGCGCCCTCCACAAACCCGGCTATTTTTTTGTTGCAGTTCAGCCGGGGCTGAGTTTGAACCCACCACCCTCGGTATATGGGGCCGGTGCCCTACTCACTGAGCCACAGGTGCCGCCCACATTTGGCTAATTTTTAATTTTTTTTGTGAGTCAGGTTCTCACCATGTTGTCTAAGCTGGTCTCAAACCAAATCCAAAGTGCTGGGATTACAGGAATGGCCCTCCGCACCTTGACCTGTCTAATTTTTTGATTCTAGCCAGGCTACTTAGTGTGAAACAATATCTTCATTTTGATTTGCATTTCCCTCATGACTAATGATGTTGAGCATTTTTTCTTGTGCTTATTGGCCATTTATCTTCCTTGAAGAAATGATTTTTCTAGTACTTTGCCCATAATTTAATTGGATTATTTGTCTTTTATTATTGAGTTGTAAGAGTCCCTATATATTTTTGGTTATGAATATAAGTCCTTTATCAGATAATATTATTTGTGGATGACTATGGTGGCTGATTCCTTTAATTCCAGCACTTCGGGAGGCCAACCTGGGAGAATTGCTCGAGGCCAGGAGTTCAAGACCACCCTGGGCAACATGGCAAGACTGTGTCTCTACAAAAAAATAAAAAATTGTTGGGTGTGGTTGTGTGCACCTGTAGTCTATTTGGGAGGCTGAGGCAGAATCATTTGAGCCATGAATTCCAGGTTGCAGTGAACTCTGATCCTGCCCTTGCACTCTAGCCTAGATTACATAACAGAGGAAGACCCTATCTCAAAAAAATAAAAAAGGATATATGATTTGTAAATATTTATTGCCATTCTGTGGATTGTTCCTTTCTTGATGATGTTCTTTCAAGCACCAAGGTTTTAATTGTGGTAAACCTCAGTTTATCTGTTTTTGCTTTTGTTGCTCATGCTCTTGGTGTTATATCTAAAAATTGTTTATCAAATTAAAAGTTCGAATATTTACTCCTATGTTTCTTCTATGGGTTTTATAGTTTTTGCAGTCACGTTTAGGTCCTTGATCCATTTTGAGTTAACTTTTGTATGTGGGGTAAGTGTCTAACTTCATTCTTTTGCATTCAACAATTTTATTCAAGGTGTGGGGTATTTAAATTTAAGATTTTAAAAGCTAATCAGTTTATCAAAAAAAAAATGGATGGCTGAAGTAAAGGTGAAGACTGATCAATGCCAAAGTCTTCAAGTCAGTGATAGGGTGGGCAGGCCTAGTTCCTCAGTGGAGAAGGGGTTTAAAATGAGGCTAAAGGAGTTAGATCTGGTGGGCAGCGCCTGTGGCTCAGTGAGTAGGGCGCCGGCCCCATATACAGAGGGTGGCAGGTTTGAACCTGCCCCCACCCAAACTGCAACAAAAAAATAGCCGGGTGTTGTGGTGGGCGCCTGTAGTCCCAGCTACTCTGGAGGCTGAGGCAAGAGAATTGCCTGAGCCCAAGAGCTGGAGGTTGCTGTGAGCTATGACGCCATAGCACTCTACCGAGGGCAATAAAGTGAGACTGTCTCTAAAAAGGGGGAGGGGGTTAGATCTGGAAGAGAGGGAGAATGAACAGGATGCATCTCTGCCTCTTACTCTGAAATACGTAGGGAGTAGAAGAATGAACTAAAAAATTTTGTAAGAATTCTTTATGGGGAGCATTTCCTTTAGGGGAAAGCTAGTAAGAGTTGGAAAAAATTCGCTAAAGTGGTAAGTAATGTAGGGGAGTTTGTCTCCTCTGGAAAAGGGTTTTGATGACATCCCTTACCCAAAGCATTATGACCTTATAGTAGCACCTTGGCTTCAGTTAGACCAAGCTTTGACTGTCATTTGGAGTCTTCTCAGCACTATACTGTTTGTATCTTTTTGTTCTGCTCTGGAAACAAAATTAGTTTCTCAGTTGGTATAAAAAAGTTGCCTCATTTGACATTCTACCATAGACTAGATGAGGTGGAGCATGAAACAAAGTTCCCTTATTAATCATGCTGGTACTATTTTAAGATGTTTGAATTTAGTCAGTATGTGCGTGTGTGTAGTAATGAATTAAAGTCCCATACACACACCTAGTAAGTTCTTATAATTTCTGCTTCAAAATCTGTAGGGGGTTCAGTGCCTGTGGCTCAAGCAGCTAAGGCGCCAGCCACATAACACCTGAGCTGGCAGGTTCGAATCCAGCCTGGGCCCACCAGACAACAATGATGGCTGCAACCAAAAAACAGCTGGGCATTGTGGCGGGCACCTGTGGTCACAGCTACTTGGGAGGCAGAGGCAGGAGGATTGCTTGAGCCCAGGAGTTGGAGGTTGCTGTGAGCTGTGATGCCACAGCACACTACCCAGGGCAACAGCTTGAGGCTGTGTCTCAGGGGAAAAAAAAAATCTGTAGGGAACATAAGATAAAGGAAAGAAGTAGATGGTTGCCATCCACCCATCCTCACCTGCAGAGGAGAGAAAACTTAATGTAATTGAAGCAAAAGGAAAGAATCCTAATCCAAAACACTTTGAGGCCAAACTCTAGTTGACACTGAACCATTTGGATCTTTTTTTCCTGAGATAGAGCCTCAAGGCTTTCACCCTGAGTAGAGTGCTGTGGCATCATAGCTCACAGCAACCTCCAACTCCTGGGCTCAAGCGATCCTCCTGCCTCCCGCTTCCCAAATAGCTGGGATTACAGGTGCCTGCCACAACGCCCAGCTATTTTTTGGTTGCAGCCATCGTTGTTTGGTGGGCCTAAGGCTGGATTCGGGCCCACCAGCTCCGGTATATGTGGCTGGTGCCTTAGCTGCTTGAGCCATAGGCACTGAGCCGAACCATTCAGATCTTATCTCCACAACTGACAGGGAAATTTTTTTCAGGGTGAAGAAGGGGAATACAGTGAAGAGGAAAACTCCAAAGTGGAGCTGAAATCAGAAGGTAATGATGCTGTTAATTCTTCGGTGAAAGAAGAGAAGGGAGAAGAAAAGCCTGACACCAAAAGCACTGTGACTGGAGAGAGGCAAAGTGGAGATGGACAGGTCAGTACACACCGTAGTCCTCCATTTGGAGGGCTGGCATAGGGCTCACAGGCTTGGAGGAGTAAGGAGACCTTTATCTGTCCTCCAGGAGAGCACAGAGCCTGTGGAGAACAAAGTGGGTAAAAAGGGGCCTAAGCATTTGGATGATGACGAGGATCGGAAGAATCCAGCATACATACCCCGGAAAGGGCTCTTCTTTGAGCATGATCTTCGAGGACAAACTCAGGAGGAGGAAGTCAGGTAACAGCCACTTGGTGCTGCTGTATAGCATGTACTTAGTGCTCACTGTATGCCCGGCACTTTGCTAAGTGTCACCTGTGTCATCTCGACTGCTCACAACATTTTAGAGTATTATGATTATCCCTCTCATACAAATGAGGAAAGTTAAGGCTTAGAATATTTGGTAACTTTTTTTTTTTTTGAGACAGAGCCTCAAGCTATTGCTCTGGGTAGAATGCCGTGACATCACAGCTCACAGCAAACTCCCAACTCCTGGGCTTAAGCGATTCTCTTGCCTCAGCCTCCCAAGTAGCTGGGACTACAGGTGCCCGCCACAACGCCCAGCTATTTTTTGGTTATAGTTGTCGTCGTTTGGCAGGCCCGGGCTGGATTCGAACCTGCCAGCTCTTGTGTATGTGTCTGGTGCCTTAACCCCTTGAGCTATAGGTGCCAAGCCAGAATATTTGGTAACTCTTGGTAGGGCAACTGGGACCCAGACCCAGGGCACATTTGCCTTCTGTAGCCTGAGGCTCAAGCCCTCTGAGATGTGAAGTACTTGCATAGGCTGCGTTTTTAAGAGATGTTTCAAAGGTACTGAATGACTTGAAGTGAATGAAATCTTTTCTCATGTCTATTTCTATTGTATTTGAGCCCAGCAGGCCCTGAGGTGCTCTAATTCACTGTTGCTTTTGTGGGGCCTGTTTCATGTAATCTGGAAAAAGGGGAGACTATGTGAAGTCCCTACTACTGTCTCCCTGCCTGACTCTGTCTGAACATCTCTATGTGGTGGATTCTGCTGGCCTAAGACACTTTTCCTTGGTTTTGTCCAGACCCAAAGGGCGTCAACGAAAACTGTGGAAGGATGAGGGTCGCTGGGAGCATGACAAGTTCCGGGAAGATGAGCAGGCCCCAAAGTCCCGACAGGAGCTCATTGCTCTTTATGGCTATGACATCCGCTCAGCTCATAATCCTGATGACATCAAACCCCGAAGAATCCGGAAACCCCGGTAAGGAAATTTTAAAGTTTAGACTTTTCTTTTTTTTGAGCCTAGACTATTGATATTTTTGGAAAGAACTCCCTTCTTAGGCAGTAAGTGAATGGGTGAGGGATAAGGGATGTCTTTCTGACTTTCAATTTACATCTCTGGTGGTGGTCTGTTGTGTTTTTTTCTTTCTTTTTTTTTGAGACAGTTTCACTTTGTTGCTCTCGGTAGAGTGCTGTCACAGTTCACAGCAACCTCCAGCTCTTGGGCTTAGACAATTCTCTTGCCTCAGCCTCCCAAGTAGCTGGGATTACAGGTGCCTGCCGCAACACCTGGCTATTTTTGTTGTTGTTGTTGCAGTTTGGCCAGGGCCGGGTTTGAACCTGCCACCCTCCGTATATGGGGCCCGCACCCTACTCACTGAGCCACAGGCACCGCCCTCTTGTGTTATTTTCTTTTAACAGTTTCTCCATTCCATTTTTTAGATTTGGGAGTCCTCCACAGAGAGATCCAAACTGGAATGGTGAGCGGCTAAATAAATCCCATCGCTACCAAGGTCCTGGGGGCACCTTACCACCAAGAACATTTATTAACAGGAATGCTGCAGGTACTGGCTGCATGTCTGCACCCAGGAATTACTCTCGATCTGGGGGCTTCAAGGAAGGTCGTGTTGGTTTTAGGCCTATAGAGGCTGGTGGGCAGTATGGTGGCCGGTCTGGTGAAACTGTTAAGCATGAGACCAGTTACCGGTCACGGCGCCTGGAGCAGACTCCTGTGAGGGACCCATCTCCAGAAGCAGATGGTCCAGTGCTTGGTAGTCCTGAAAAGGAAGAGGCAGCCTCAGAGACACCTGCTGCCGCTTCTGACACTGCACCACCAGCCCCTGATAGGCCCATTGAGAAGAAATCCTATTCTCGGGCAAGAAGAACCCGAACCAAAGTTGGAGATGCAGTCAAGGTTGCAGAGGAGGTGCCCCCTCCACCCGAAGGGCTGACCCCAGCACCTTCAGTCCCAGAGACCACCCCTCCTCCACCTACTAAGACTGGGAACTGGGAGGCTCCAGTAGATTCTGCTACAGGTGGACTTGAACAAGATGTGGCACAACTGAGCATAGCAGAACAGAATTGGAGTTCAGGGCAGCCTTCTTACCTGCAACCACGAGAGCTTCGAGGTATGTATCTTAGGGTTGGTGGCTATCTTTTCGCCCTTTAGAGACTTAATGTCTCTCAGGAATGTGATGTCTGACAAATAATCTACCTTTTTATTAACTGATCATTAATCAGTCATCAATATTGAACTCCTGAGTACAGAATTCTTTCCTACTTTATAGAAGTTGATTTTTTTTTTTTTAATTGAGACAGAGTCTTATTTTGTCTCCCTCAGTGGAGAGCTATAGCATCATAGCTCACAGCAACCTCAAATTCTTGGGCTCCAATGATCTTCTTGCCTCAGCCTCCCCAGTAGCTGGGATTGCAGGCTCCAGCCACAACACCTGGCTGTTTTTAGAGATGGGTTTTGCTCAGGCTAGTCTCAAACTCCTAATATATAATGTGGCTAGTGGCTATTATATTGTATAGCATAGTTTTTAGGACCTACCTATTGCACCATCTCAATGGTGCCACAGCACTCTATCGAGTTTGACAAATTGAGACTCTGTCTCAAAAAAAAAGTTGTTTTTTGCCCCCCTAAATCTTGTAGTGATAGACTGTACAACAGAACTTTCTGTAATGATGGGAGTTTTTTTTTGCTTTGTTTTTAGAGATAGTGTCTCGCTGTCTTGCCTAGGCTGGTGTTGAACTCCTGGGCCTATGCAATCTTTTCTCTTCACTTGACTGATGGTGCTTTTGAATGCTTGAAATATGGCCAGAGTGAGGGATTGAGGTTTTTTTTTTGTTGTTGTTGTTGTTGTTGTAGAGACAGAGTCTCACTTTTATCACCCTCGGTAGAGTGTAGTGGTGTTACACAGCTCACAGCAATCTCCAAGTGATTCTCTTGCCTCAGCCTCCCATGGATTGAGCTTTTAATTAATCAAAATATGTGGCTAGTGGGTGTTATATTGGATACCAGAGTTTTTAGGACCTACCTATTGTACCTTTCACTCATTCTCCTTTGTCTTCCTCCAACCAAATAGATTGAGGGATCTTTCCTTAGTTTGTGAAATATAACTGAAAGATTGGAAATCTTCATTTGGCATTTCAGCATCCTTGTGTGGGTAATCTTTGAACACCAAAAACCAATGTAGCCTAAACCGGACCTGGAGTTGATCTCTGGATAGTAGCTTCTTGCTGATTTTACCACTGGAAGATAGTCCCTAGAATATTCCTTTTTGTCCTGAGTTATTTTCAGCCAGATCAGATCTCTTCCCAAACTTTCAACCCTGACCTCTTGTAACTAGGATATAATCAAGTAGATTTATAGAACATCCTCCCTGTCCAGCTGTTGCTCAGAAACTCATGGGCTGAGATTTTTTCAGTATGTTTGATAATATAATGTGCTAATTATAATTTCCCAGGAGATTCTGTGCAAGGAAGAGTTTGGTAGGGAAAATGTGAACTTGAGTTTCTTTTTCTTTCTTTTTTTTTTTTTTTTTGAGACAGAGTCTCACTTTCTTGCCTACAATAGAGTGCGGTGCCATGATAGCTCACAGCAACCTCAAACTCTTGGGCTCAAGTGATTCTCTTGCCTCAGCCTCCCAAATAGCTGGGGCTATAGGCACCTGCCACAATGCCCAGATATATATATATTTTTTTTAGAGACAGGGTCTCACTTTTGCTCAGGCTGGTCTTGAACTCATGAGCTCAAGCAGTTCACCCGCCTTGGCCTCCCAGAGCGCTGGGATTATAGGCATGAATCACCACGCCATGCCTCAACTTGAGTTTCTTCAGTGAAGGTCCCCCCCCCCCCCCATTTTCAAGGGCATTATTTCCGTATTAGGCAGTGGGGACAAATTTTCAAATCATGGTGTTGATAGGAAGCAGAGATAGTTTAAAAGGAATTTTGTTTGTTTAAAAGAAGAAAGCCAAGCCATTCCCAGGTTGACTCTTCAACCTGTCATTTAGTTGATTGTATCTGAATCCTCCTCACATGTTTGTTCTGCAGCAGTGACTTTTTTGGTCTCTTACAGGTATGCCTAACCATATACACATGGGAGCAGGACCTCCACCTCAATTTAACCGGATGGAAGAAATGGTATAAAATGGAAAAGGGAGTAGACTGGGGGGTGGCTACACATTACGGCTTGTTCACTGCTTAAACCAAGATAAAATCTTGTGGACTGGGCACGGTGGCTTGTGCCTATAATCCCAACACTTTGGGAGGCAGAGGCAGGTGGATTGCTTGAGCTCACAGGTTCAAGACCAGCCTGAACAAGAGCAAAAGCCTGTTTCTAAAAATAGCCAAACGTTGTTGCAGGTACCTGTAGTCTCAGCTACTTGGGAGGCTTAGGCCAAGAAGGATCACTTGAGCTGGACGCAGTGGCTCACGCCTGTAATCCTAGCACTCTGGGAGGCCAAGGCAGGTGGATAGCTTGAGCTCACAGGTTTGAGACCAGCCTAAGCGAAAAATAAGACCCTATCACTACTAAAAATAGAAAAACTGAGGCAAGAGGATTGTTTGAGTCCAAGAGTTGAAGGTTGTTGTGAGCTATGATGCCACGGTGCTCTACCCAGGGCAACAGCTTGAGACTGTCTCAAAAAAAAAAAGGTTCACTTGAGACCAAGAGTTTGAGGTTGCTGTGAGCTATTGTGCCATGGAACTCTACTGAGGGCAACAACATAAGACTCAAGTGATTCTCAAAACAAGATTCTTGTCTCAAAACAAGAAAAAAAAGATCTTGAAGTCAGTTTTTCCATTGATTACCCAAATTTGGGTATCAGAAATACGTAGGAAGGTTTATGTTGTTTGTTTTTTTTTGTAGAGACAGTCTCACTTTACCGCCTTCAGTAGAGTGCCATGATGTCACAGGACTCACAGCAACCTCTAGCTCTTGGGCTTCCACGATTCTCCTGCCTCAGCCTCTCGAGCAGCTGGGATTATAGGCACCTGCCACAACGCCTGGCTTGTTTTTTTTTTTTTTTTTTGAGACAGAGCCTTAAGCTGTTGCCCTGGGTAGAGTGATACGGCATCACAGCTCACAGCAACCTGCAACTCCTGGGCTTAAGCGATTCTCTTGCCTCAGCGTCCCCAAGTAGCTGGGACTACAAGCACCCGCCATAACGCCCAGCTGTTTTTTTGGTTGTAGTTGTCATTATTGTTTGGCAGGCCTGGGCTGGATTCAAACTCACCAACTCTGGTGTATGTGGCTGGCACCTTAGCCGCTTGAGCTACAGGTGCTGAGCCAGAAGGTTTATGTTTAAATGTTAATTTTTGTTGATTTTCAATTCACTTTCCAAATAATTAAACACCCGCCGTGTATCAAGTGTTTTGCAGCACCTAAAGAAGGGGGACTTGATATTTGAGTCACCCCTCTAGAAGTTTTGTTTAGGCCTCTCTCTCTGTCTTAGGGCGTCCAAGGTGGTCGAGCCAAACGCTATTCATCTCAGCGGCAAAGACCTGTGCCAGAGCCTCCTGCCCCTCCAGTGCATATCAGTATCATGGAGGGACATTACTATGATCCATGTGAGTTTTTTATTATAATTGGGGTACCTTTCTTGGCAGGGTGAAGTAAATTTAAGAGACCAGCCTCCTGCCTCCTGAATTTCCCTTCTGATCTTTCACAGTGGTTATCAAACATTGTCTGGTTGCTGTTTTCTTCACATGGAAAATTGAGAACCATCTTTTGAAGGGTTTGGGGGACAAGGAGACTTGTCTTATGTGATATGAAGAGTGAGAGTTTATGAGAGTCCCAATGTGATATCTTACAGTGCAGTTCCAGGGACCAATCTATACCCATGGTGACAGCCCTGCCCCACTGCCTCCACAGGGCATGATTGTGCAGCCAGAAATGCACCTTCCCCACCCAGGTAAGCTTTGCACCTCTGCTTGTATGCTTCCAGTACATGAGGATATATATTTGGGTCTCCACAGACCTCATCATCCTGAGCTCTGTGCTGCTAGCCTATGAGGCTGGTCATCCTGGCTGCTTAGGCAACAGACTCCTCTGTGTCCATCCTGAGGGCTTCCATCCTGAGCCTATTTGTGCTGAGCAGTCCAGCCAGGCCATCCCATGGAAATGGTATTATCATCTTTTTCAGTTTTTGTTTTCTTCTCCTTGTCCAGGTTTACATCCTCACCAGACACCGGCACCTCTGCCCAATCCAGGCCTCTATCCCCCACCAGTGTCCATGAATCCAGGACAGCCACCGCCTCAGCAGTTGCTTGCTCCTACTTACTTTCCTGCTCCAGGCGTCATGAACTTTGGTAATCCCAGTTACCCTTATGCTCCAGGAGCACTGCCTCCCCCTCCACCACCTCATCTGTATCCTAACACACAGGTGAGATTTTTCTAGGTACACATCCTTTAATCCAGACAGGAATGCGGTATGGGGAAAATGCTAAAGGAATTTGAGACATTTCAGTGCCACTGATTAGTATATGGCACCAGGACGCCTCTTTGTGGTCAGGAGTTGGAAATGCAGCTTATGTAATACAGATCATCTGTTTTTCTCTTCATTTTCTTTCATTTGAATGTTGTAGTAAATCATAGGCGGCAATACCTGCTATTTATTCAACTGCATAAAGAAGCTGTATTCTACTCCTTAGCAGCTCTACCCTGTCTTACTTCACTTCCAATAGGTTGACAACATCAGGTAGCTAGAGTGTCATCATTGAGCTCAGCCTTTTCTATTTGTCAGCCAATGGTAGAAATTAGAGAGCTGGGCAGTACTTTGAAGAAATAAGAACCAGAGGGAGGTGCTTGTGGCTCACACCGGCCCCATTACTGAGGGTGGCAGGTTCGAACCCAGCCCTGGCCAAACTGCAACAACAACAACAACAAAAAAATAGCCGGGCGTTGTGGCAGGTGCCTGTAGTCCCAGCTACTAAGGAGCTGTGATGCCACAGCACTCCGCCAAGGGTGATAAAGTGAGACTCTTGTCTCTTAAAGAAAATAAAGAAATAAGAACGAGTCTAATAATGACATATTAAGGTGGGCGGTGCCTGTGGTTCAGTGAGTAGGGTGCTGGTCCCATATACCAAGTGTAGCGGGTTCAAACCCAGCCCTGGCCAAACTGCAACAAAAAAATAGCCGGGCGTTGTGGCGGGCGCCTGTAGTCCCAGCTGCTCGGGAGGCTGAGGCAAGAGAATCGTGTAAGCCCAAGAGCTGGAGGTTGCTGTGAGCCGTGTGACATCATGGCACTCTACTGAGGGCGGTAAGATGAGACTCTGTCTCTACGAAAAAAAAAAAAAGATATATTAAGGCAAAATGAATAGGCACCTTGTTTTGAAGGGGATCTTAGGGGTTAACTTAGAGATTTTAAAAAATTATAAATTCCCCAATATTCTTATTTTCATGTCTCAATAATATTTGCTGTTCATAAGTTCGATGGATGAATTTCTAACTTTTTCTTCTCTTGGCTTGTGGGGCCCCAGGCCCCATCACAGGTATATGGAGGCGTGACATACTATAACCCAGCCCAGCAGCAGGTACAGCCAAAGCCCTCACCACCCCGGAGGACTCCCCAGCCAGTCACCATCAAGCCCCCTCCACCTGAGGTATGAGAGCTCCTTCCCATACTTAAGGCACATGCTGCATCAATGGGCTTTCCTTTTTCCCAGAGGATTTCCCTCCTTTTCTGGGTGTGTTTCTATGGATAAGTCTTTTGGGTATGACTTGATAACAAATTCCAACTTTATTATTTCAGGTTGTAAGCAGGGGTTCCAGTTAATATGAGTTTCTGATATTTTAAACTAACATCATATGAAAGTAAGTGCACAATATACTGTGAATCCTGTTCTTAAAACTAATGCTTATGTTCATTTAACAAACAAAATTGCCTAATTAATGCTTTAAGTTATAATTATGGTATATTTCAGGAGAGACTTAAAGGAGTCCTGAAATTTGCTGGTTTGTTTTGGAAATATCAGGCAGGTTTAAAATAGAAATCATGGCTCACATGACAATTTCAATTGAGAAAGCCACAAGGAAAAAGTACTAGATGACAGTCTTAAACTTGATTAAGGAAAGAGGAAATCTAAATTTGAGGTGTTACAGCAGAAAGCCAATTCTAAAGATCACTGGGGGATTTTTTTTGTTGTTTCTGCTGTTTTAAGGATATTACTTTCGTGCGGCGCCTGTGGTTCAAGGGGTAGGGTGCCGGTCCCATATGCTGGAGGTGGTGGGTTCAAACCCATCCCTGGCCAAAAAAAAAAAAAAACCCACAAAAATAAAAAATGAAGGACATTACTTTTAAATCCATTATTTAGAAACGTGGTTTTTGAAAACAGCTTGTAAATACCCAGAAAGTCCAGTAATGCTTTGGTGGTTCTTCCCTTTTCCCAACCCCTATCAGAACAGCAGAGGTGAGAACTCAGGAGAGAAGAGAAATACAACTGGCTGTCTACTACCAGGAGGGCTTCAAAGATAGAGGGTAGCTCCTGCCAGTAAGCAGCTGAAGGAGGAGGACCCCTGCCTTCCTCTGAGGACAGGCTCTGTTGGAGAGAGGGAGAAACAAGTGGACTGCCTCCCATCTCCACCTGTCACAAGTTGGCTATGTTCAGGGGAGCAGACATCCAGACAGCACAGCTTCTGAGTCCAGATCCAGAAGCCCATGTCTTTTGCTCTTCTTCACTTTCTCCTGGGAAACTCAAGTGTCTTCTGTTCCCAGGGAAGTTCTTTCCTGTTTGTTTTGTTTTCCAAGATGTTCATTTTTAAAGCCTGGCTTGCTGTTCTTAAACTAATATTCTTTTAATTCTCTCTGCCTTTAAATGAAACGGTTCATTCTTCTGGTCTGCTGGCTCCTCTGGGTTCCCCTGATTCTTCCTTGCATCCCAAATAATAGAGAATGTATCAGCCAGCCTTCCCCCACCAAATCTAAAAAGGCCTAGCCTTTCTAGATTCTCTTAACTCCTCTAACCCTGTGGAAGCATAGCTCTCTGCACAGTGTGTCCCATTATGCAAAAAAGGTTAGAGTAGGTGGGTAGGACCCCTTCTTTTTGACTTAGCTTTTTAGGAGTCTGAGCTTCCATGATTACCTGTACCCTAGTGGGCTTCATTCCTCTACTGAGGGCAAAGTCTCTACTCTGGGAAAAGATGGCAAACCAGTTGCTTTTGTGAGAAAGGAAGGATGGAGTGAGAACCTTTGCACCTTAGGGGTATGTATTCACATGGTCCTCAGGGCTCAGTCTTTGAGGTAAGTGGAATTAGAGGGTCCTGCTTCTCTTCTTTTCCATTCCTCCAATGATACCCCCTTTCCAGTTGCTGTGGACCAATGCACCTCTCTAGAGGCAAATATTATCCAGCAAGCAATCTACCCTGTTCTTTGTAGTTGTTCTTCTCTGAATCTTCCCTGCTGTAAGTGTTTTTGATGTTACTTTCTTATGTCCCCAAATTCTACTCTTTTTCCTTGCAAACAGAAGATACCACACCTGGGCTTAAGGCCTAAGGAAGCCAGTCACCTTCTGGGCAAAGGCTCTTCTTTTCTTTCCTTCCTATCTGTGGCACTGAACCACTTCCCTGCTGCCTCTGCAGAAGAGACTACTGTTACTGCAGCACTCTTGTCTGCCAGGGATAACTTGGCCACTGTCCCTGTCCTTCTAGAAAACCAGAGGGAGAAAGTGGTGGCTGTGTTTCTCCCTCAGTAATGTCAGTTTTTAATTCCTTCCCTCCCACAGCTGGCCTAACTACTCTGAGTCACAGGTGTGGGGTGGGGACTAAGGGAGAGGCACTTAAGCTATAACCCCCAAGAAGGAAATAGCTAAGAGATTCTTCCAGGGGGTAACTGGTGGTTGTGCCTTTTGTAGGCTGTTCCCTTTGCCTTAAACCTGAAGATGTCTCCTCAAGCCTGTGGGCAGCATGCCCAGAATCCCAGACCTTAAGACACTGTGACAGTTGTCTCTGTTGGTCCACTGTGTTTAGTTGCAAGGATCTCTCTAGGTGTGTTGTTTTTTGTTACTGTTTTAAAGGGTGCACATTTGTGATCAGCATTGTGACTTGGAGATAATAAAATTTAGACTATAAATTTGGTTTCCTTGCCAGTGTTTTGAGTCTTTTTTTTTTTTTTTTTAACATCCCACTGGTAGACAAATGTGAGTCCTGATTTGGGAGGAAAGGAGGGAGAGAAAAGAACTCCATAATTACCCCCATGAGGTTACAGTTATTACTTGTGCCAGCTCAGATTTGTGCAATGGAAGGCCACAGAGGTTAGGGACCACTTTGTATTCCCCATATGTAATTTTATTGCCACAAAGACACCAGGGTTTCACATAATCCATTGGGATTGGAAATGTCAGGGACAGAAAAACGAATGAGATAGTGCTTATCCATGTGAACATCCAGTGTGCCTTATGCCTTTGTGTTTGGCAAGTAAGCTACCCAAGGTAATGTGTCATTAAATGTCAGTATAACTATGTACCAAGGCCTAGACAAGAGGAAAGGTGCAGATAGGTCTCTTTAAAAGTAAAGACTTAGGCTGGGTGCAGTGACTCAAGCCTGTAATCCTAGCACTCTAGTAGGTCAAGGTGGGAGGATCCCGTGAGCTCAGGAGTTTGAGAACAGCCTGAGCAAGAGTGAGACCCCATCTGTACTAAAGATAGAAAAATTAGCTGGACATTGCGGAGGGTGCTATAGTTCCAGGTAGTCAGGGGGCTGAAGCAGGAGGATCTTTCAAACCTAGGAGTTTGAGGTTGCTGGAAGCGAGGTTGATGCCATCGCAGTCTTAAGCCTGGGCAACAGAGACTCGTTTCAAAAACAAAAAAAAGGCAAAAAAAGAACTAAAGAAAACATAAAAGAACAAAAGTAAAGACCCTGACACCAAAGTATTAAGGACCACTGTCTAAGGAAGAATCTCCTGTTCACCTTAGTACAGGTGAGAGGAAGGAAAATTAAAAGGCTATCAGCTGTGGTTCATGCTTCATTTTACCCAGGCCACTTGACCTCTGATGCTTACAGGGCAATTCTCACCTTTGAATTGACTTACCTCCAGGTCCTGAGTGAGATAGAAGTTTGCTGTAGAGGATATTTCTGGTGTGGGAAAACAACTGAGTGTAATGTGGCCTGAAACCCAGCATTTGTTCTTGGTATTGCCAAATCCATACACTGGAGGGATGGCATCAAGGTGCATCTTAAAATGACAGTTGGGACTCCCCACTGTACCTTTCTGTGCTGCTGCTATAGCCAGAGGACCAAGGCTTTTCTGACCCCCATCCCTAATTCCTCTTTAAGTCATGTCAGTTTGCTTCTCCTTCCCCACAGGGTGATGGGTAACTATAGTCCTGGTCTCCTGGGGTTATACAAAGAATGCCAACCAGCTTCGGGGGTGGGTTACTGGCAAGAGAAAGAGTAAGATGCTTCCCCCTCACCCCTGCCTTTTGCTTCCCCAGTCCTGCAGTTAGATCCCATTGCTCTCTGTTGCCCTGGTAACCAGCTCAGTGAGAAGAAACTCAAGCTCAGCAAAGCCCCCAGGTTCTCTCTGCCCTCCCAGCCTGCCTCTTAGTGGGCAGAAAGAAGGGGAATGTAAGGGACAGACAGATCAGCCTTAGGTAGCCCTGCCCGGTCCCATGCTTGAAGCTCGTGGGCTGGGCACTCAAAGCTTTTTGGCCCCCATCTCCATATATTTATTATTCATACCAGTCAGTCTTCCTCCTTTATTTCTTAAATGATAAGAGTGTGGGTTCCCTGCCAACCCAACCCTTCTCCCTTCAGGATCAGCACACAGGCCTTAGAACAGCAGGGACTTGAAATTCCAAAGTCATCTCCCAGTATCTACAGCTCACTTGAGTTGTCGCACTCCGGCAGTGATTTTCTTCCCTGGCTAGTTGAATCACCTGGGAAGCTTTTCAAAAATACCATAAGCCTCAGAAATCTGATTTAATTAGAGTGTGGCCTGGGCATCAGTATTTCTGAAAAGCTTCTCTGTGTAATGCCAGTGTGCAGTCAGGATGAAAACCACTGTTGCTTTAGGAGGACCATCATATGATGCTGACTTCCTTCCCTGATCTAAGGTCTTTAATCTCGACCTGATACCCTTGAGTAGTTGGACATGTCCTCAGGTCTGGTTCCCTAATCTTCTAGTTTCTAAAAGTCTCATCACTTTTATTTCTAGTCCCCACGCCCATCACACTCCCCAATTCTTCACCCTTTCTAACCAACAATCCCAAATCCTGCCCAGAGAGGAGGTTACCAAGGCAACCGGCTTAATCTGGTAACTGTGGCATGTGTTGGGAGAGACGCCCGCCCTCCCCTCTTTCTCTTCGGTTCATAAAATGCTACCTGGGGAGCTCCAAGCCACCCCAGCCAGTTTCTGCTTTCAACCCTGAGGATATTGGGGTATCCAATAAAGGGAGCATGGGGAGCTGATACTCAGACCTCTAAATCTAGCTCGTTAGACAAAATTGTGCTCTCTTCTTTTTACTGTTCCTTTTCCAAATCCACAAACAGATGGGTGTGCAAATTTTTATTCCTGTGAACACATGCTCTAGCACACGTGAAACTAGATACACACATACAGCGACATGTATGTAGTACACAACCTGTTCAGTTTTTCTTTTTTTTTTTTTTTTGTAGAGACAGAGTCTCACTGTACCTCCCTCAGGTAGAGTGCCTTGGCGTCACATGGCTCACAGCAACCTCTAACTCTTGGGCTTACGCGATTCTCTTGCCTCAGCCTCCCGAGCAGCTGGGACTACAGGCGCCCACCACAACGCCCGGCTATTTTTTTGTTGCAGTTTGGCCGGGGCTGGGTTTGAACCCGCCACCCTCGGTATATGGGGCCGGCGCCCTACTCACTGAGCCACAGGCGCCGCCCACAACCTGTTCAGTTTTACCACCACTCCCAGCCATTAGCATTCCTACCCCTGCCTGGCTGGTGCACAGTAAACAGGGGTGGGGCATTGTCCATGGAGCCTCAACCTGTCTGGAACCAGATGCCACTCTCCTCACCTGTGAGCCTAACCTAGATGTGCTCACACTGCAGATGCCTTTATACCCCTGCTCTTCCTAGGGCAGTGTACTCTGAAGGGCAGAATGCTCCTGGCATACACATCAGGAATAAGGATTATTTAGAGTGCTAATTTGGCACCACTCTTCCCGCTCCATGGGTATCTATGCTCTCGGTTCTATACTTGATGATGTTAGTTGGCAGTTCTGAGACTTGTCACCTGTCTCCCTGGCCCTGCTTCCTTCGACTGCCAGCAGGGATCAGGTGCCCCTGTGCCCCTTGTCTCCTCCCTCTGCCTACTATCTCCTCCTTACCCCAACTAGACCTGCCACAACCTGCTGCTCCTTGCCTGGCTCCTATCTGCCTGCCAGTACCTGCCTTAGAGGCCAGGCCCACACCACCTATTGTGCCCTACCAGAGAGGGTAGATGGGTGCCACCTCCAGTGCCAATACAAATCCATCCAAAAGGCCTTCCCAGCCCTTCGCACAGAAGGAAAATAAAGACCTGCTCCTGTGAGTATGGCGAAGGGCACACTCGGGTTTCAGCAATCTTTGTAGGCTTTACCTGGGTACACAGGTGAGTCAAGGTGTGCAGGTCACAGACGTGTTCTGATTATTTGAAATGATACTAAGAGACCCAAGAATCCCCTGAGCCAGGAATCCCTCTCCATTGGTATATCGCTACCTCACCTTTGCCCTTAATTTCTGCGTCTGCTCTGACCCACGAACCTGACTGTTACCCTCGAGGTCAGCCCCAGGGCCCTAAGTTCAAGCTCTGCGCGGCCCGGCGGCCGGGCCAGGAAGGGTAGGGGCGGAGACTGGGCGGGGACTGGAGGAGGGGGCGCGGTCTCAGTTCTGCTACCTTCCCCCTGGCCAGGAGCGCAGCCGCCGCCGCCGCCGCTGCCGCCGCCGCCGCGTCCTCTCAGCCTTGCACTCCACCCGCTGCCTCTGCCGCCGCAGCCCGGCCCAGGAGCGCAGAACCAGGGGCACCGGTCCTACCACTGCCCACCCTTTGGGCCGCGTGCCGGCTGCAGCCGGCATGGGGGACTGCTGAGAGCGGGCACTCCTTCTCTCTGGCACCTCCCTCGGCCACTGGCCACAGGACTCTGGCCAGCGAGTCTTGGGCACCTCTGGCCCCCAGTCCGGCGCCTGGCACGGCCCTTCGCTCTGCTCCGACTCTGAGCATCGTGTCCCCGCCCCCCCCGCCCGCGCCAGGGACACCTGGGTCCCCCGGCGGCCCCTAGGAGAGGGGCGGGGGGGGCATGAAGCCACTGGAGAAATTTCTAAAGAAACAGACGTCTCAGCTGGCCGGCCGAACGGTGGCCGGAGGTCCAGGCGGGGGTCTGGGGAGCTGCAGCGGGCCTGGAGGGGGTGGGGGACCTGGCGGGGGCGGCGGTCCAGGCGGGGGACCGCGGCCGTTGCAGCGGCGTCAGAGCGTGTCTCGACTGCTGCTCCCAGCTTTCCTCCGGGAGCCCCCTGCGGAGCCGGGGCTGGAGCCGCCCCCTGAGGAGGAAGGGGGAGAGCTGGCGGGGGTCGAAGAGGAGCCGGGCAGTGGGGGACCCTGCTGGCTGCAGCTGGAGGAGGTGCCAGGACCCGGGCCACTGGGTGGAGGGGGTCCCCTGCGCTCCCCTTCCTCATACTCCTCAGACGAGCTGTCCCCGGGCGAGCCCTTGACTTCGCCGCCCTGGGCCCCCCTGGGCGCCCCCGAGCGGCCGGAGCATCTTCTGAACCGGGTTTTGGAGAGGCTGGCCGGAGGGGCCACCAGGGACAGCGCCGCCTCAGGTAAGGAGCCTGCGGGCTCATCCATCCTGGAGCAGGGGGTGCCCTTGGAGAGTGGGGGTGGTGCTGTGCTGGGATCAGGGTGTGGGGTCGAATGGTCCCCCGAAGCGGGTAAAGGCCTAGCTGAGGACAGAACCCCCATTGGAAGAGAAGTGGCAGTGCCCGCCTTCCTCCCTGTAGCAGCCTCACCAATGGCTGGAGAAGAAGCTGAGCCCCTCTCTCTCCTTAAGCCACCCTTCCTTTCCCCTGGACATTTTAGCCACAGACTACCATAGGTCCCTGATCTTGACTTCCTCCTCCTGTGGCCTCAAATTAGGGCCTGACACACTAAGATGGAAGCTACCCAGCACACTCCAGAGGTGCCCAAGCCCTGAAAACCTTGACGGGGTCCCTGATTCTGTTTAGAAGCCCCCAAATTACAGGATGGCCTACTCAGGGTCCACGCGCTGCCTTTTGGGATTGAGCAAAAGGATGCATGTCCTTAGCAGTTTAGTGGGGGGATAGCATTCTGCTTGGGGAAAGTGTCTGTGAGGGGAGGGGTGGCTGGGCAGGCATGGGGGCCCTGCAGTATCTAGGGGTGTCTGAGCCTCTCTAGCTTCCACCCTTCCGGTGGCAGGCCTAAGCACACCACCTCTTTAAAAAATAATAACCACACCCTAAATGATGCTTATTCCCTAAATGATGGTAGTGTTTCACCACTCCCCAGTGGTATCCCTACTAAGCAGACTTTGAGGAAACTGAGACCCCAAGTTGCTGGTTAGTGGCTGAGGTAGAAGCTGTAGGTTCTTTAGGTCTGGCTGTAGGCATTACACTAAGCCCAGGAAGGTCTGAGGTTTGGGAGCCCTTGCTGAGGCCATAATGATAGGGGCTTTCACACTTTGCTCTCAGCCCTCACAGGGAACCCCAACCTAGGTGTGGGAAGTGGGGTTCCACTTCCCTAGATTTTTCTCAAGACCTGAGTCCTCTCTTTTGGCTCAGGCTGTAGTTGCCCTGGGGAGCTGACACCTTTTGGATTTAATTAGAAAAATCTCAGACACACACAGCTCTCCTAACCATAACTTCCCACCTACACTGCACACCCTGTGTCTCTATGGCACATTCCCTGGGGAGGCTGTGCATTGGACCACAGCCTGCCTGGAAAGAGCCAGATGCCAAACTTTAGCCCCTATGCCAGCATCTCCCCCACTCTGCCCCTGTTCCTCTTCCTTTGCTCTGGCTTAGCTTTCCTGTGAGAGAAAGAGTCTAGGCAGGATGTCAGGCATCTCTATTCCTTGTCCCCATCCCTGGAGCTGAGGATCAGGGCTGGGGTCTCTCTGACTCACTTTAAGAACACAACAGAAGACCAGGCCCAGTGGATCACGCCCTGTAATCCTAGCACTCTGGGAGGCCGAAGTAGGTTATTTGCCTGAGCTCACGGGTTCGAGACCAGCTGAGCAAGAGCAAGACTGTCTCTAAAAATAGCCGGGCATTGTGGCAGGTGCCCCGTAGTGGCAGCTACTTGGGAGGCTGAGGCAAGAGCATCACTTGAGCCCAAGAGTTTGAGGTTGCTGTGAGCTGTGACGCCATAGCACTCTACTGAGGGTGACAGAGTAAGACTCTGTCTCAAAAAAAAACAAAAACAAAAACAAACAAACAAAAAACAGAGTAACTGGGCAGAGAGGAGAAAGGAAAAACTATCTTTCCTCTTCCACGAGGGCCTGGTACCACACACTCTGCTCAGTCTTCCCTGGAGTAAGACTCTTAAATTTATTGTCACACATATTATAGGTTAGATCCCTAGAGAAACTAGTTTGGGAAACTCCAAACTAGTCTCAGAGTGAATGAGAATCAGCTTAACCTACCACTCTGACATTCTATAAAGTAACCAATATTCTTAAGTGGTCTCAGTTTCTTCCCAGCATGTGTGGGAAGAGGGAACTTACAGAAGGTACTCTAAACCTAACCAAAGCCTCTTAAATGTCTAAGCAGCTCCATTGGACCACTAGATTCTACCCTGACACTCTGCTTACCTCAGGCAAATTGAGAAATGAACAAACACTTAGGATTATGGGTTCTTATTCCAGCTCCAGGCAAATTCCTCCCAGCTCTGGGCCTCAGTTTCTCTGAAGTGAAATAGTTGAAGTGGATAATCTTTTTTTTTTTTTTTTGTAGAGACAGAGTCTCGCTGTACCGCCCTCGGGTAGAGTGCCGTGGCGTCACATGGCTCACAGCAACCTCTAACTCTTGGGTTTACGCGATTCTCCTGCCTCAGCCTCCTAAGCAGCTGGGACTATAGGCGCCCGCCACAACGCCCGGCTATTTTTTGGATGCAGTTTGGCCGGGGCTGGTTTTGAACCCGCCACCCTCGGCATATGGGGCCGGCGCCCTACTCACTGAGCCACAGGCGCCACCAGAAGTGGATGATCTTGTATTGGTTCTCCTCTGCCTTCATGGTTAGAATTGACTACCAGGGAATGACTAGCCAAGGGCCATCAGAAGCCTTGGTTTTGTCCTGGGGCAGTGCCTGGGGACCTGGCCTTAACCTGTCCCAGGGAGGACACCTGGCTCCTTCTCTGCACCTTGCCTGTTTGTGTGTGCCAGGTGGCCCTGCCCCACCCCAGGGCTGGCTGCAAGTCAGGGCGACCTTGTACCTGGCTGACTGGCTGAGCCAGGCCCAGACAGGGGGGGTGTGGAGGGGAAAAGGGTGGTGAGAGGAGCCACTCCTCTTCACCCTTCCATCATTAACCCTTATGTCTCTGGGCACCCAAAGGACACAGTTTCTATTTAAAGGCTCTGGGATCAAAGAGATGGCAGTCTCTCTCTCTTCCTTTTAATGGGGCTGGTTCCCACCTGCCTAGTTGAAACTCAAAGCTGTTAGGCAGAGTGGGGAGGGGAGGAGGGATACACACACACTGATGCTAACCTCTGGGTTTGGAAGTCCTCTTCATCTGGAGACCCTGTGGCTACTTCTTTTTTCAGGCAGATGTCAAAATTAGTATTATCTGACAACATCCCACATACACTGAGAAGTGCACATGGCCATCAGAGGCACGCCCCCCTCTTCCCTTCAGCTGCCTTGGCAGCTGCCACCCCCTCACCCCCGCAGCGGCTGCCCAGAACCTTTACACAGTGTGCACGTGTGCAGAGCATGATGGGGCAGGTGGCTGGGGCTCCAGCCTGGCTAAAGAGAACCGGCCCTCAGGGGTAATAGAGGGAGGGACTGAATTTCCAGTCAGTTCGGGAAGTGCTCTTCTGACATGTGTGACACCCGCTGATCTCTGCAGATAGCCTGCTGGATGACATCGTCCTCACCCATTCTCTCTTCCTCCCCACCGAGAAATTTCTGCAGGAGCTACACCAGTAATATCCTTTTGTGCAGCTTGTAAAAGGAGAGGTCAAAAGCAAGCCACTCCCTCCATCCCACACACAATGTCAGAGCCTGAGCTCTCACCTAGAAAACACACCTGGGTTTCGGTCCCGGCTTTTCTGCTTACCAGCTGTGGACCTTGGGCAGATCACCTAACCTCCTGGGCCTCAGTTTCCTCTTCTATAAAATGGAGGTAAATAGCACCTGCCCTTCCTACCTACGGGGCTGCTGTGAAGATCAATCCGATAGCAGTTGTGGGAGTACTTTGGAGACTGCAGAGCCCTGTACAAATGTAAGGTGTTATTATTCTATTAAGGGTGCCCCCCACACACTGAATTATTGCTCTAAATATCTGGTTGCCCAGTGAGTTATTACAGGGTCTGATGTAAACATTAGGCCATGGCTGTACTTCAGGAGGGTCTGCTAGATACAAGCCACTGGCTGGGCTATTCATAGGGTCTCATGTAAGCATTGGCCCTCCCACAGAGTTATTTTAGGACCTAATTGTAAATGTCAGGCCACTGAATAGAATTTCATAGGCTCTCTTAGAATCATCAGGCTTTACAATTAGGAATAGTCAGGCACTTTGCTGAGTACCATTGGCCTTTATGGGCTGTGCTGTGAGCTATAAACCCTGGGCTGGCCAGAAGTTAGATGAGTCCGGACAGGGTATCCTTGAGTGAAAATCAAATAAATAGGAGCTGGATGTGGTCAAGCAGGTGTCACTATTAGCTACTCTAAGCAAAACCTTGGGCTAGGTCATGGGCAGGTCTTGGCTCTAGGACCCCTGAACCTCCTTTCTTTCTGGTCCCAAATCCAGAGAATATTTGGGAGTAATTTAGCCTCTAATATTTATTCTCTATTCCTCAGATCTGCCTGCCCAGGGATTTTTCTTAACTTAGGGGTCAGCTTTGTTCAGGCAGGGAGCATGGAGGGCCCTGAGGGGCTGGGCCGGAAGCAGGCCTGTCTAGCCATGCTTCTCCATTTCTTGGACACCTACCAGGGGCTGCTGCAGGAGGAAGAGGGGGCCGGCCACATCATCAAGGTGGGCCTGGGGCAAAAGGAGGGGGGTGAGCAGGCTGTTTGCTCTGGAGGGGAGCCCTTTGAAAGAGCCATATGCTTCAAGCTGGAAATGTGGAAGGAAAAGATGCCAGTGGACCTTAGCTTACATGGCTTTTCTGTGCTCAAAGGCTTGAAGACGTTGCCCCAGCCCTTGCAGAGAGTCAGAGAGTGATCCTTGAGATGAGAACCCTGCCTTCATGTTCTCTGTACTTCTCTCCCCAGGATCTGTACCTACTAATTATGAAGGATGAATCCCTTTACCAGGATCTCCGGGAGGACACTCTGAGGCTGCACCAGCTTGTGGAAACAGTGGAGCTAAAGTGAGAGGGAATGAGTTGGGGAAGGGGACAGGAAAGAGATCCCCTTGGGTTCCTCTATTATGGGGGAGGGGAGCTCCCTCTGGCCTTTTGGCTCCAATATGGTTTTATTTCAGCTCTTTTCTCTTACTGGAGAGTAGCATAAAGTACTGTATCCAATCTGTCTTTTGTCCATTCTGCCATTTATTTGTCTGTCAGTTCAGTGTTGTACTGATAAATAATTAACAACCAGAGCCCTGATTTGTAGCTTTTGCTGATTCCCCTGGTATAAATTCTCTCTGTGTGGGTGATTATGACATCACTGAATGCAGAGTTGGGAAGAGATGTGCAGAAGCAAGCCATGTTGTAGTGTTTCCACCATATAAATACAGTAGATGTATATAGCCTTAGGAACACAGGTAATTGTAAAATGTAGGAAAAGAATTAGGAAAAGAGGCTGGGCGTGGTGACTCGTGCCTGTAATCCTAGCACTCTGGGAGGCCAAAGCGGGTGGATTGCCTGAGCTCACAGGTTCGAGAGCAGCCTGAACCAGAGCGAGACCTCGTCTCTAAAAATAGCTGGGCATGTGGCAGGTGCCTGTAGTCCCAGCTACTTGGGAAGCTGAGGCAAGAGAATCGCTTGAGCCCAAGAGTTGGAGGTTGCTGTGAGCTGTGACAACAGGCACTCTACCAAGGGCAACAAAGTGAGACTCTATCTCCAAAATAAACAAATAAATTAATTAAAATAAAAATAGCCGGGCATTGTGGCAGGTGCCTGTAGTCCCAGCTACTCGGGAGGTTGAGGCAAGAGAATCACTTAAGCCCAAGAGTTTGAGGTTGCTATGAACTGTGATGCCATGGAACTCTCTAAGGGCGACAAAGTGAGACTCTGTCTCAAAAAAAAAAAAAAAAAGATGGGGTGGCGCCTGTGGCTCAGTGAGTAGGGTGCCAGCTCCATATACTGAGGGTGGCAGGTTCAAACCTGGCCCCAGGCAAACTGCAACAAAAAAATAGCGTGGACATTATAGCGGGCACCTGTAGTCCCAGCTACTCGGCACTGAGGCAAGAGAATTGCCTAAACCCCAAGAGCTGGAGGTTGCTGTGAGTTGTGATGCCACAGCACTCTACTGAGGGCGACAAAGATTCTTATCTCTAAAAAAAAAGAAGAATTAGGAAACTACTTTTTTGTAAATTTATTTGATGATGAGTTTATAAAACATGCATTTATGTATGTATGTACATATATATGTTGTTTATATATATTTTGTCATGGTTGTTTAAAAGCCAGTTGGCAAAATTCCCAAAAATGTTAACAGTCTGTTCCCATGAGCCAATGTGAACCAGCTTCAGGACACTACTGCGTCCACCCATCTGTCCATCCATCCAGTCAGCCATCTATCCCTTCCACTCTTTCCATTTCTTTCCTCTCTTTCCTACCACCACCTTATTTGGGCTCATTATCTCTCACCTGGGTTATTGCTACAGCCTCTATCCAAGGCTTCAGCTTGTGGTCCTGTGGCTTTCTCTTCCTTCCCTCCCTTCTCTATGCTGACACCAGTGAGATCTTTCAAACTTCCAGAAATGATGCCATCAGCATCCATGCTCCTTGCTACCTCCAAAGCAGAGTTAAACATCCCCGCATAGCATTCAACACCCTTCCCTTTCTGCCTTCTGCTGTCATTTGCCATCTCATCTCCTATGTCCCTCTCCACCCATGACATGCCCACACGCCCCACCATTCTCTCAATTCCTTTGCTTTCCAGAAAACTTCCTCTTGTCAGTTACTCTGTCCACCCTGAATGCCCTTCTTCTACCCTCTTCTCTTCCTATTGTCCTCCAAGGCCAAGGTCAAATGCCATCTTCTCAATGAAAACTTCCAGGTCTAGCCGGGCATTGTGGCGGGTGCCTGTAGTCCCAGCTACTCGGGAGGCTGAGGCAGGAGAATCGCCTAAACCCAGGAGTTGGAGGTTGCTGTGAGCTGTGCGAGGCCACGGCACTGTACCGAGGGCAATAAAGTGAGACTCTGTCTCTACAAAAAAAAAAAGAAAACTTCCAGGTCCTCCTTTCTGGAGGAGTAGCTTTCTCCATATCGTGCAGACTAACATAACTGTCCTAGTACCTTTGTTATATCACTGACACCTCCTGCCTAGTGATAGAAGTAGCTGTATGCATGTCTGTCTCCCTCCCAGACTGTGAAATTGTTGTTGGCAAAATTCAGCAAACAGCTGATGACCTACTACCCACCATGTGCCAAGCAGTATGCTAGGCCCTGGAGGATGGAAAAAAAATCAGTAAGAACCAATCTCTGTCCTCAAAAGCTCTTGATCTTATGGAAGAGATAAGATGTGAACACGAATAAGTATTATCCCAATGTTCTACAGCAGTGGAGGCAAGGAAGTGACCTTTCCTTGTGAATGGGGTGGGTCAGAGAAGAATTCATGGAAAAGGTGGCTTTTGATATGGGTTACTTAGAAAGTTGTTTCATGCTGATCATTGTCCTCTCTTCTGGCCCTCTTAACCACCTCCTGAAACTGTTGCTGGTGCATCCTTGACCCAATTCTGATATTCCTGCTTGATGTTGCCTGCTTGGTGCTCCATATGCCTGGCAGGGCTTGCTGACGCCCAGCTGTGTCCATGCCAGGATTCCAGAGGAAAACCAGCCACCCTGCAAACAGGTGAAGCCACTCTTCCGCCACTTCCGCCGGATAGACTCTTGCCTGCAGACTCGAGTGGCCTTCCGGGGCTCCGATGAGAGTGAGTGCGGGCATTTAGGAAAGGTGGGGCATCCTGAGTAGGTCAGGAGGACAGGTGGGGGGGTCCCTGCATCTGGAGCAGTGCAGTCTCCCTTTCATAGCACCTTCATCAGAGGTCAGCCCCTGGTGGGGAACAGCGGGGCTCTGCCACTCTGCCCTCTGTTGAAAAGCTGCTTTCTGTCTCTGTCCAGTCTTCTGCCGGGTCTACATGCCTGACCACTCCTATGTGACTATACGCAGCCGCCTTTCAGCATCTGTGCAGGACATTTTGGGCTCTGTGACGGAGAAACTGCAGTATTCAGAGGAGCCTGCAGGGCGTGAGGAATCCCTCATCCTGGTAGCTGTGGCCTCCTCTGGAGGTGAGGGTCAGGAAGAATTGGGCTGAATGGCCTGAAGAGGAAATCACAAGCTCATTGCCCTGGGGCAGGGGTAAAGACTGAATTCTAGGCCCTTGCTTCTCAAAGTATGGTGACCAAACCTCATGTGCATTACCTGAGAGCTTGTTAAAAATGCATCTGCAGCCAGTAGTCCTGTAGTCCCACCCACCTGGGGAGGCTGAGGCAGGAGCATCACTTGAACCCAGGAGTTCAAGGCTGTGGTGCGTTATAATCACACCTGTGACTAGCCACTGCACTCTAGCCTGGCAACATAGTGAGACTTCCTCTCTAAAGAAAAAAAAAAAAAAGAGAGAGAAAGAAAAACAATTAAAAAATATACAAAACAGCATCTGAGATCCCAACCCAGACCTGCTGGATCAGAATTGGCATCTGAGCAAGACCCCTGGGGATTCCTATGCACATTAAAATTTGGGAAGCACTGGTCCACAATTCCTAGGTTGAGATCTAGGTGCCTCCTCACCCATCTTGGATTATGTTTTGGTCCTTTAGCCTCATTGAGCATCTAAAGATGCTGTATTTTTCATGCGAAAGACACAGAGTGGGTCACTAATCCCAGTGAGAAGGCAGAAAGCCAGTTATGTAGGAACAGCCTTATTTTCCTCAAAGATGGGAAAAAATTCTGCCTTTCCAATATAGGGATGATAGAAAAAGAGAAAAGCTGTGAAAGAATGTTTGGGGGGGGGCGGAATAAAAAGAGATTATAAATGCCAAAGTAATCATCATTTGACAAATTTCAGGTAAATACGGCATGAACTGGTGATGGGTCCTGTTAGTCTATGTGCCATTGTGGGGTTAGGAGTTTCTGGAGAGGACAGTGACAGTGCCTGGTGGGGGTGGGCAGGGGTGAGGGTGCAGGTGTCTGAAGCTGAGGCTGAGCAGCTCTTCTTCTGCAGAAAAGGTCCTTCTTCAGCCGACTGAGGACTGTGTTTTCACCACACTGGGGATCAACAGCCACCTGTTCGCCTGCACCAGGGACAGCTATGAGGCCCTGGTGAGAACTCCTTTGCAAGGCCTTGGCTTAGAGCAAGGGCGGGGGAGGGGAGGGCTGTGAGCAGCCCTTCACCCTGCTACCAAGAGTCCATCCCTTTTGCCCTTTTCTGCCACCAGGTGCCCCTCCCGGAGGAGATCCAGGTCTCCCCTGGAGACACAGAGATCCACCGCGTGGAGCCTGAAGACATTGCCAACCACCTCACTGCCTTCCACTGGGAGCTGTTCTGCTGTGTGCACGAGGTGGGGATTGAGGCAAGCACTGGGCTTGGGGACTGGAGGGAGAAATGTGCCTTTGACAGAATTTACAGCAGAACGTCCTGGTTATGAAGCTCACTTGCAGCATGCCCTTGGGCACTACATGGCCATAACCTCTTTAAGCCTTTGTCCCTTCATCTGAAAAAATGCCCAAGAAAGAGACCCTATGAATGGTTCAGGGCCCAAGTGCTGCTTACACAGAACCTGACCCGGGCTTAGTACTTTTAAAATAGTCATCATTGACCCAGCACATTTGCTCATGCCTATAATCCTAGCACTCTGGGAGACCTAGGTGGGTGGACTGCTTGAGCTCAAGGGTTGGAGACCAGCCTGAGCTACAGTGAGACCCCCATCTCTACTAAAAATAGAAAAAATAGCTGAGTGTTGTAGTGGGTGTGGTTTCAGCTACTCTGGAGGCTGCAGGCAAGAGAATCACTCCAACCCAGTAGTTTGAGGTGGTTGTAAGCTGTGACACCACAGCATTCTACCCAGGGCGACACAGTGAGGCTCTGCCTTTAAAAAATCAAATAAAAGACCAGGCAATGGCTCATGCCTGTAATCCTAGTACTCTGGGATGCCAAGGTGGGTGGATTGCCTGAGCTCACAAGTTTGACACCAGCCTGAACAAGAGCAAGACCTCCTCTCTAAAAATAGCCCGGCATTGTGGCAGGCACCTATAGTCCCAGCTACTTGGGAGGCTGAGGCAAGAGAATAGCTTAAGCCCAAGAGTTTGAGGTTGCTGTGAGCTGTGACGCTACAGCACTCTACCCAGGGCCACAGCTTGAGACTCTGTTGTCTAAAATATAAATAAATAAATAAATAAATAAATAAATAAAATATTCATTATTGGGTGGCGCCTGTGGCTCAAGGAGTAGGGCACCAGTCCCATATGCCGGAGGTGGTGGGTTCAAACCCAGCCCTGGCCAAAAACCACAAAAAAAAAAAAAATAAATAAAATAATTAAAAAAAATATTCATTATTAAAGAAATAAAATAAAGCAGTGACATCAATGTCTACCAGATGGTTGTCTTGGCGATAAGTTAGCTTGGAGTAAGTGCCTGGCACCTAGTAAATAAATGCTCAATAGACGGTGGAATATTGTTAATGTTAGCTGTTTGCTCGCCCATCTCTGTTGCCTCCTGTCCTGTTCCCCGTTTTTTCTATTTGCCACCCCTTCCGCCCCCACCCTCCTGCCTTACCCTCCTCCTGGCCTTGCACTGCCACCTTCCCATCCACGCCCCGGCGCCGTGGCCACCCCTCCGCACCGCGGGTGCAGCTGGAGTTCGTGGACTACGTGTTCCACGGGGAGCGCGGCCGCCGGGAGACGGCCAACCTGGAACTGCTGCTGCAGCGCTGCAGCGAGGTCACGCACTGGGTGGCCACCGAGGTGCTGCTCTGCGAGGCCCCGGGCAAGCGCGCGCAGCTGCTCAAGAAGTTCATCAAGATCGCGGCCATGTGAGTGCGGCGGGCAGCGGGAGGGGGCGCAAAGGCCCGCGGCTGGGGACGGACAGCGCCCCCTAACAGCGCCTCCCACCCCGCAGCTGCAAGCAGAACCAGGACCTGCTGTCCTTCTATGCTGTGGTCATGGGGCTGGACAACGCCGCCGTCAGCCGCCTGCGGCTCACCTGGGAGGTGATGAGACCTTTCCCTCTCCTACCTGGGGATCTTGGCAGCCCAGGCTCACCCCCTTGCGGCCTCCTGGGACTAGCCAGCGTATACCGGGAGTCCTTGTGCGGGTTGGAAGGAGGCGCCCTCTTCTGGCGCATGCAGCCCCAGGGTGCCGAGCTTGACTTAAGCTAACGGACCTTGTCTTTGTGCAAATTAGTGAAAGCCAGGATCCCGGCCTGAGTGGGACAAGTAGCCTTCTGCCCGGTTGCAAACTTGGCTGTGGGAGCTGGGCCGCTCAATGTCGCCACCTTTAGGGCGCCAGCTCCCTACACCAGGGGTGACAGGTTCAAGCCTGGCTCTGGCCAAAACTGCAATGGCGCCACCTTTGTGCATGGCGCCGGCATAAGCAGAGGTCTGGCTTGTCCCAGAATGATTAATTCCTCTAGACTATCTCTAGCTCCTTGACCCTACTTCCCCACCCACCAGCTTTCCAGGGCCTCCTCCCACCCCCAGCCAAGACATGCAGGCCCTTTCCCCCTCTAACACCTGGGATTAGTCAGGAGCTCCCTGTAACCCAAGGAGCTCTACTCTGATATCCCTTCTCCTTCCTTCAAACTCCCCAGAAGCTGCCAGGGAAATTCAAGAACTTGTTCCGCAAATTTGAGAACCTGACAGTGAGTGTGTTTGGCTCTTTCATCTGCCTTTGGATTTATACCCCAGAAACCCTCTGTTCCCAGAAACCCTCTTTCTCAAGCTTCCCTTTCAAGGATTTTAAGGCCTGGGACCCCTCCCTGCTACACCATGCTGGGAGGGGAAGGGTGGAAGGATTGCTACCCTGTTTTCCCTGGAGGAGAGGGGGAAGCAGTCGAGTCCCCACCCCCCCTCACTCCAGCTAGACACTTACACACACCCCTATTTGGTAGGGATGTATGTTGGGAAGGGGGATGGGAAAGGATGGCTTCTGGGTAGAAGGTGGGCCCATCTATCCCTTGATCCCTCTTCTGCAAATGCTAGGACCCCTGCAGGAATCACAAAAGCTACCGAGAAGTGATCTCTAAAATGAAGCCTCCTGTGATTCCCTTCGTGCCTCTGATCCTCAAAGGTGAGAGAGTTACTCCCACGTTGTGGCTCTTCTATTCACATTCTCTTCCCATGCTCCAGGGCTGAGTCTCAGTCCATTCTTCCTCCAGACTGAGTGGGTTCTGTGGGAAGGGAAGGTCTTCAGGTGCACTGCCCCTTAGCACCTCTCCTCTGAGCCTTTCTTTACATTAGATTCCTTCTTTATCCCCTAGACCTGACATTCCTGCATGAGGGGAGTAAGACCCTTGTAGATGGTTTGGTGAATATCGAGAAACTGGTGAGTGGCACTGCCAACCCCCAGTCCCATGAGTGCGGGGCCTGCATCCTCCCCCTCTCTCCTGTCACCTCCCTAAAAATAGCAACCTTCCACCATGGTGCCCAGCTTGCCTAACAGACTCTTGACTGTCTCCCTGGTGGCATCACTGTGGCAACCCACCCACAGGTGGCAAAGCTGGCAGGCAGCTTGGGGGCAACTCAACCTCCCCCTCTCCTGGCACCCCACAACACCCCTTCCTTTGGTCCTTCAGAGAAGGACTGGAGGGAATAAAACCAATAGATTTGTAGAATGGAGGAGGGGAAGTAGGAGAAGGGAGCATTTTTTGTGCCCTTTTCAGGGCTTATTCCTTGTCATCTCCCAGCATTCAGTGGCTGAAAAAGTGAGGACAATCCGCAAATACCGGAGCCGGCCACTTTGTGAGTACCCAGAGTTCTGAGAGCATTACAGGTAGAGCTTTGACTGAGTGGGAGGGTTCAGGGGAGAAATCCTTGCTCAATATGGATTTCTGCACACTTGTCAGTTCTCCATTCTCTCTTTGGCTCTCCCAGAGACCCTCCTACCCAACACCTGTCCTAGTCCATAGCCTTATCCTCTGCCCAGTGTGTGTGTAGAGGCAGAAAGGAAGCTGGGAACCTGACTGCCTCTCTCTTCTTCCTCCCCAGGCCTGGACATGGAGGCATCCCCTCATCACCTGCAGACCAAGGCCTACGTGCGCCAGTTCCAGGTCATTGACAATCAGAACCTCCTCTTTGAGCTATCCTACAAGCTGGAGGCAAATAGTCAGTGAAAAGGGAGGTTCTGGTCAGACCCCCACCAGGGTCTTTGGGCACCTGGCACTCAAGCACTTTGTATGACTGCCTGACCTGCTGCCACCATCTTTCCCCTGGAGCAACTTCCCACCCCACGGAGAAGAGCTGGATGGACTTACTGCTGGACTCACAAGCCTGTTCATCCTGCTGAAGTCCTCTCCCTATCACTCCTTCAAGCTGAAACCACACTTCGTTGGTTCCTGCCCTCTCTGGGGAAGAGGGCAGAGAGTCCTTCCTCTGTCTCCTCCCATCCAGGTCTGTTTCCAAGATGGAGTTTCCAGCTTCTTCCCAAGCAGGAAAGAAGTAGCTGCTCACCCTCCCATCTTGCAAAGTGGAATTCTGGGAGGGACTTGGCAGTCTTCTCCACCTGCCCAGCTTCTTCCTGATTAGGGCTGGGACCTCTGGATATACTGCCCTGAATATTATAGTACCCTGTGTGTGTGTGTGTGTGTGTGTGTGCCCTTGTAAGGGAGCAGGAGTGCATCTGGTAATTGAAGAGGGTTGTTGTGTGTGCTGGGGGACAGTGGAGGGTCCTTCTGTTTGGTGCTACTCTGCCCCTGGGACATGCAGGGTGCCTTCCCCACCCCCACCACTCCCTGCTCAGCTCCTCATGCTGCCCTGCATGCCCAGGCTTGTGGGCCAAGCTGCTTTAAGGGCAGGGAGCAGCAGCAAATGGGAGGGGTGACCCAAAGCCCTTGCAAGTCCTCCACTCAGGCCTCCTGAAGGTCCCTGGGTGAACTCTGATGAGAGAGTGAAAGATGCTCAGGGAAACACAGGCCTAAGCTGCCTATAGGACCCTCCCTCTGCCTTGTAGTGAAGTGGGATGCGGCCACTCCTGCTTTTTGGGGCATCTCACTGCTAAGGAGAGAGTTGGCATCCCCCTTCTGGCTCTTGTGTCTGACACCAACGACATAGTCTTTGTCCCTCTCCCTGTCTTGACTCCCCTTTTGTCCTCCCTATGGAGCTGGGGTGGGGTGTGTCTCTGTACCTGGGGCAGGTATCCCCCCCAAAGTGGGGTGAGAGGGACAGTGGGGACAGCAGAGACCGTAAAGGCAAAATTGGACTCTGGCAAGGCCTTTACTACCTCTGCTCCCTCCTTCTCCTGCCACAGGCCTCCAGGGCTGAGGGGTGCAGGGGCTCCTGGCAGCTACTGGGTGAGGTTTCCTGGCACAGCCTCATCCTCCTTTCTGGCACCACCTCTTTCCCTTTTGAAGAGGCAGCAGCAGCAACAGTAGCAAAAGTGGCAACTGCTCCTGCTCTGAGGGTGTATATATTTTTTACCCAAAATTCTGGAATTGTAAATTTATTTTTTAAAACCCAAAGAGGGAAAGAGCCTTGTATCATATGTAAACAATGTATTATAGGTAATGTTGTACAGTCCCTTTTATACACAGTCTGGGTCTGTCTGCTCTCTGCTACAAAAAATGTCTATGGACATACACAGGCGCTGTGTCCCACACCCTCCTACCTTCTCAGTGGCTGTGACCACCCTCCTGCTCCCTTGCCTCCTCCCTGCTACTGCTGATGTGCTCTCCTGTGCCCTCAGCCCTCAGCAGCCCTCAGCAGCCCTCTCACCCCAGTTCCCCCGACCCTCCTTGAATATTGAGACCCATAGGCCCAGTCTTGGTCACTGCTGGCTCCTAGCCCTGACGCCTGCCCAGGGCCACCCAGCTCCCTCCCATGCCCCAGAGCTTTAACAAGAGTGAACCGGTGTGTGTGTTGTACAGGCTCATTTGTCATTGCAGAAACCACTGGGTGGAGAAAAAGCTGATAAAATCTATGAATCAACCTGCCTGCTGTTCTCCATTCTGTTCCTTTGGGACTGGGAAAGGGGTGCAGGAGAGGCATGGGAATGGCCTCCAGAGCTCCCAGGCCTCATCAGGGCTTTTCTGGATGCCTTTGAAAACGTGAGTGAGGCAGACGGCAGTGGCTCATGCTTATAATCCCAGCACTCTGGGAAGCCAAGGTGGGTGGATTGCCTGAGCGCACAAGTGGAGACCAGCCTGAGCTAGAGCAAGACTCCATCTCTAAAAATAGCTGGGTGTTGGGTATGGTGGCTCACTCCTGTAATCCTAGCACCCTGGGAGGCTGAGATGGATGGATTGCCTGAGCTCATGAGTTCGAGACCAGCCTGACCAAAAGTGAGACCCTGTTTCTTCTAAAAATAGAAAAACTGAAAAAAAAGAAAAGAAAAAAAAGGGTGGCACCTATGGCTCAGTGAGTAGGGTGCCAGCCCCATATACCGAGGGAGGTGGGTTCAAACCTGGCCCCTATCAAACTGCAACAACAAAAAAAATAGCTGGGTGTTGCGGCCTGGCGGGTGCCTGAAGTCCCAGCTAATCAGGAGGCTGAGGCAAGAGAATTGCCTAAGCCCAAGAGCTGGAAGTTGCTGTGAGCTATGATGCCACAGCACTCTACTGAGGGTGACAAAAGTGAGACTCTGTCTCAAAAAAAAAAAAAAAAGCGGCTTGGCGCCTGTGGCTCAATTAGCTAAGGCGACAGCCACGTGCACCTGAGCTGGCGGGTATGAATCCAGCCAAACAACAATGACGGTTGCAACCAAAAAATAGCCGAGCCTTGTGGCAGACGCCTGTAGTCCCAGCTAGTTGGGAGGCTGAGGCAAGAGGATCATTTGAGCCCAAGAGTTTGAGGTTGCTGTGAGCTAAAGACACCATGGCACTCTACTGAGGGTGACCAAGTGAAACTCTATCTCAAAAAAAAAAAAAAAAAAGCAAGAAAAGTGAGAAGAAAAGGTGCCAACCTCACATAGCACCTGGGACTCAGAAGAGGGGGCGTTTTAGTTCTCACGTGTTCCAGGAGGCACAAAATGATCATATTTCATTCTAACTCTGTAAGTAGAAGCCAGAGGCCCAGTATAAGGTCCAAGTGACAGGATGTGTGAGGGGGTAGCACTGTCCCCCAGACCCAGGTCTGTCCACTGCAGATGATACACATGATTCATGCAACTGGTATTTACCAGTTTGGCTAAGAGATGGGGCACATAGAGCCGACTGGTAGGCTCTAGTGATAGCCTAACTTCCAGGAGACACCATAGCTAAATACCCACACATGAGCCTTCAGTCTTCCCCTGACCTACATCTATTCTTAAGAAAATGGTCCTCTTTGGTGGCGCCTGTGGCTCAGTGCGTAGGGCACCCGCCCCGTATACCAAGGGTGGCAGGTTCGAACCCGGCCCTAGACAAACTGCAACAAAAAAACTAGCCGGGCGTTGTGGTGGACACCTGTAGTCCCAGCTACTTGGGAGGCTGAGGCAAGAGAATCGCCTAAGCCCAGGAGTTGGAGGTTGCTGTGAGCTGTGACGCCACAGCACTCTACCGAGGATGATAGAGTGAGACTCTGTCTCTAAAAAATAAAATAAAATAAAATGGTCCTCGTGTCCACCTTGGTCTTATCTTGTCTTTTCTTTTCTTTTAAACTCACCACTATACTAGTGAAGACACACTGGTTTTCAAGCCAAAAATCTAGGACTCACCCTTGATGCCTCTTTCTCTCATCCGTCATTCATCTCATTAGCCAGTCCCATTAGCTACAGTTACAGACATATTGTGATTGAGCCTCTTCACCAAGGCTCCCGGATGACCACCCTAATCCAAACCACCTTGGTATCTTCTCTGGATGACTGACTAGGCTAGTCTCCTGCCTGGTCTCATGTCTTCCTCTCTCCAGCCAACCCCTAGCTGCTACCAGTTGGGGCTCCACACTGTAGTCAGGGTGTCTTTTAAAAACCCCAATCTGGCCGGGCTCCGTGGCTCACACTTGTATTCCTAGCACTCTAGGAGGCCGAGGTGGTTGGATTGCCTGAACTCAGAGGTTCCAGACCAGCCTGAGCCAGAGTGAGACCTCATCTCTAAAAATAGCCAGGCATTCTGGTGGGCACCTGTAGTCTCAGCTACTAGGGAGGGTGAGGCAAGAGAATCACTTGAACCCAAGAGTTTGAGGTTGCTGTGAGCTGTGATGACACAGCACTCTATCCAGGACAACAAGGTGAGACTCCATTTTCAAAACAACAAACAAACAAAAAACCCAATCTGTCAGGCCTGTAATCTTAGCATTCTGGGAGGCTGAGGCAGATGGATTGCCTGATCTCACAAGTTCAAGATCAGCCTGAACAAGAGTGAGACCCTGTCTCTAAAAATAGCCAGGCATTTTGGCAGGCACCTGTAGTCCCAGATACTCCGGAGGCTGAGGCAAAGGATCACTTGAGCCCAAGAGTTTGAGGTTGCTGTGAGCTATGATGCTAAGACACTCTACCAAGGACAATAAAGCAAGACTCTGTCTCAAAATAAAATAAAATAAAATAACCCCCCCCGGCAGTGCCCGTAGCTCAGTGGGTAGAGAGCCAGCCACACACACTGAGACTGGTGGGTTCGAACCCAGCCTGAGCCATCTAAACAACGACAACTGCAACAAAAAAATAGCTGGGTGGGCACCTGTAGTCCCATTCTACTTGGGAGGATGAGACAAGGGAATTGCTCAAGCCTAAGAGTTTGAGGTTGCTGTGAGCTGTGATGCTACGGCACTCTACCAAGGACAACATAGTGAGACTCTGTCTCAAAAAAAATAAAAAATAAAAACCCCACTCAGCACTCTGGGAGGCTAAGGCAGGAGGATTGCTTGAGGCTAAGAGTTTAAGAACAGCCTGGGCAACATAATGAGATCCTATCTCTTAAAAAAAATAGCCAGGTCTGGTGGTACACACCTGTTGTCTCAGCTACTTGGGAGGCCAAGACAGGAGGATCGCTTGAGCCCAGGAGTTTGAGGCTGCAGGGAGCTATAATGATGCCACTGCATTCCAGCCTGGGTGACAGAGAGAGACCCTGTCTCTAAAACTACGAACAAACAAAATACTCCAAGCATATCACAAATGGCTAAAAAAAAAAACAAAAAAACTGGCAATATCAAGTGTCAGTGAGGATGTGGAGGAACTGAAACTTTTATACATTGCTGGAGGGAGTGTGCAGTGATACAACCACTTTGGAAAACTGCTTGGTAATAGCTACTAAAACTAAATGTACACCAAAATTATGACCCAGCATTTCCACTTCTAGGTGTACACCCAAGAAAAATTAGTACTTATGTCCACCAGACATGTACAACTATGGTCATAGCAGTTTGGGGTTTTTTTGGAGTAGGAGTCTCACTCTATTGCCCCAGGCAAGACTGCCCCAGCACCATAGCTCACAGCAATCTCAAATTCTTGAGGCTTGAGTTATCCTCTAGCCTCAGACTCTTGAGTAGTGGGTACTACAGCCATGCACTACCAGGCCCAGATAGTTTTTTCTATTTTTAATAGAGATAGGGATCTTGCTCTTTCTTGCTCAGGCTGGTCTCGAACTCCTCAGCTCAAGCGATTTACCTGCCTCAGCCTCTCAGAGTGCAAGGATTATAGGCATGAGCCACCGCACCTAGCTCAATCATAACAGTTTTATTCCTGATAAGCAAATTGGACAAAAACCCAGTATCTAGGGGCTGGGTGCAGTGGCTGAGGTAGATGGATTGCTTGAGCTAAGGAGTTGGGAGAGAAAGAGCAAGACCCCATCTCTAAAAATAGCCAGGCATTGTGGCGGGTGCCTATAGCCTCAGCTACTTGGGAGGCTGAGACAAGAGGATTACTTGAGCCCAAGAGTTTGAGATTGCTGTGAGCTGTGATGCCAAAGAACTATACCGAGGGCAACTCTGTCTCCAAAAAAGCAAAAGCAAAAACCCCATTTATCTCTTTCAAGAGATAAATGGACAAATAAGTCGGCACATATTAATACAATGAAATACTACATAGGAAGAAAAAGAGCAAATTACTATTATTTGCATGAAAGAATCTCACAGACTTAGCTCTTTAGTTTTCTTTTTAGAGATAGGGTCTTGCTATGTTTCCCAGTGTTTTGATCATAGCTCACTTGTAGCCTCAAACTCTTGGGCTCAAGCAATCCTCTTGCCTCAGTCTTCCAAGCATCTGGGACTACAGGCATATGCCACTATGCCCAGGACAGACTTGGGTACAAGAAGCCAGGCACTAAGACCACATACTGGGCTGAACGTGGTGGGTCACGCCTGTAATCCTTGCACTCTGGGAGGCCGAGACGGGTGGATTGTCTGAATTTAGGAGTTCGAAACCAACCTGTGCAAGAGACCTCATCTCCAAAAAAATATAGCCTGGTGTTGTGGTAGGTGCCTGTATTCCCAGCTACCTGAAAGGCTTGAGGCAAGGGATCACTGGAGCCCAAGAGTTTGAGGTTGCTGTTGAGTTATAATGCCATGGCACTCTCACTCAGGATGACAGAATGAGACTGTCTCAAAAAACAACAAAAAAAGACTACATACTGTATGATTCCATGCAAGAGAAGTTCAAGAATAGGGAAAATTAATCTGCGAGAATGATAGTAAAAATAGTGGTTACTCAATGTGGTGGGAGAAGGTTTTGATTGGGAAGGGACATGGGGAAGCCCTCTGGGTGATAGAAATGTTTTTTTTTTTTTTTTTTTTTGTAGAGACAGAGTCTCACTGTACCGCCCTCGGGTAGAGTGCCGTGGCGTCACACGGCTCACGGCAACCTCTAACTCTTGGGCTTACTCGATTCTCTTGCCTCAGCCTCCCGAGCAGCTGGGACTACAGGCGCCTGCCACAACGCCCGGCTATTTTTCTGTTGCAGTTTGGCCGGGGCTGGGTTTGAACCCGCCACCCTCGGCATATGGGGCCAGCGCCCTACTCACTGAGCCACAGGTGCCGCCCGATAGAAATGTTTTATATCATGACCTGGGGCTGGTCATACAAGTGTTTGTGTCTGCTCATTGAGTTGTTCATGCAAAATGTCTACATTTTATTGTAGTTATGTTATGTTATATCTCAAAGCAATTCAGATTATAACCCTCAAATTTTCAACAACAGATTAAAAATCAAAATCCTCCCTCCCGGGCGGCGCCTGTGACTCAAAGGAGTAGGGCACCGGCCCCATATACCTGAGGTGGCGGGTTCAAACCTGGCCCTGGCCCAAACTGCAAAAAAAAAAAAGAAAGAAAAAAATATCCTCCCTCCCTGATCCCCTATCCTATCCCTTGGACCTCACTCCACTCCAACCACACTGATCACTTTACTGTTCCTAAAACACATACAATTCATTCTTGTTCCTGGGATTTTTCCTTTGCTGTTCCCTGAGCCTTTCCTGATCATTCTAGTAAGAAGATCCCACCCCACCTCACTCTCTATCCCTCTTACCCACCTCTATATCCTTCAAGATACTCATCATTATCTGACAGCATAAGTTTTCCTTGTGGATTTGCTTAGTGTCTACCTCCTCCACCAGAACTTTAGTTCTGAGTCTGAGTCTGTCTTGTTCACTATCTACTACCTGGCACAGAGAAGCCACTCAATATATATCTGTTGAACAAATAAATTAGGTTGGTTGAAATAGGAGCCATAAGAGTGAAACAAGACACGGGATAAGTGCTCTAGGAATTAAGCCAAAGAGATTCACCACTAGTCTAGAGAACGGGGTGGGAGGAGCGTAGAAACTTCTTGGAAGAGATGACCCAGGCCTCCCAAGCAGAAATAGGGTTTGATGGCCAAGAGTGGAAGTGAGGAGTCAGGGATGAGGCACCGGGGGCTGCTTGGGAATTGGATCTTGCTCAGTGCAGAGGCCTTGTTCTATTGGGCCTGGTGCTTAGAGAATCAGGGTGCTGGTCACACTCTCAAGAACTCTATGCCCTCAAGCAGGATCTTGGGAGCCCTGTCCTTGTCCTCCTGCTTCAGGAGTGCAGAGGAAGTGATGTGGATTATTTCCCTCATTCTCATCTCAGCCACTTTATAGATGATGAATCGAATCTTGAGAGATTCATTCCTTCCTTCCTTGGTCTTTCTATCTCTCTCTCTTTCTTGGGACAAGTTAGAGTGCTGAGGCATCATCCTAGCTCTCAGCAACCTCAAACTCCCGGATTGAAGTGATCCTTTTGCCTCAGCCTCTTGTGTAGCCAGGACTGCAAGTGCCTACCACAATACCCAGCTAATTTTTCTATTTTTAGTAGAGACTGTCTCACTCTTGCTCAGGTTGGTCTTGAGCTCCTGGGCTCAAGCGGTCCTCCCACCTCAGCTTCAAAGAATGTTAGGATTACAGGCATGAGCCACCCGCTCCAAGCCTCCTGAGAGATTTCTTAGCAGACGCATAGTGAGGCCAAGTTCCCAACCCCAGGTCTCACAGCCAGCATGGAATTGAACATGTTCATTCTGACTCCAGAGCCCACAGTTCAAACTCTGCAAATCCTGGGAACTTGAACAGCTAAGTAACAACCACCCTGTGCTCATGCAGGTCGCTTGACCATGGCTGGGGAATTACCTTTTCTAATCCCGCTTCCGCTAGGCCTGGGTTTTACCATGAGGCTGTAAAACAGCTCTGTGGGCTGTGGGCTAGAGAGGATGAGCTTTCTTAGTACCATCATACCTCTTAGGCTGGTCTAGCAATGAACAAAAGGGCGAAAATAAACTGGAGTGATCAGAAGACCAGAGTTACATAAAATGCCCTTTCCATGGGGTATACTGTGCCCCCAAGTGAATAATTTGGGCACTGCCCTTTTATTCCACAAGGTGTCACCACTGAGATTACTTTCTCAAGGTTCCTGGAGATGGGGAAGAGGCTGCAGAGCAGAGGACAGAGTTCTTGCAGGAATCCTGAATCTCCCTAAGAGGGTCTATCCACAAGGGGTAGTAGTATTTAACCAGAAGAACTCGTTTCTTCAACCTCTCCCTCTCTATTGGCTGTTTCCCTTTCCTTTTAGCATTTAAATCATCTCCTCTCAGGTCTCCTTTTTTTTGAGACAGAGCCTCATTTTGTCACCCAGGATACAGTGCTATGGTGTCATAGCTCACAGCAACCTCAAACTCTTAGACTCAAGCAATTCTCTTGCCTCAGCCTCCCGAGTAGCTAGGACTACAGGTGCCTGCCACAACACCCAGCTGTTTTTAGAGACAGGGTCTTGCTCTTGCTCAGGCTGGTCTCAAACTCCTGAGTTCAGGCAATCTACCCTCCCCGGCCTTACAGGCATGAGCCACTGCTCCCAAACTCACTCTTTCTTTTCTTTCCCTCTCTCTCTCTCTCTTTTCTTTCTTCTTTCTCTCCTTTCCTCCCTTCCTTCCTTCTTTCTTTCTCTCTCTTTCTCTCTCTCTCTTCCCCCCTCTCTCCCTTCCTTCTTTTCTTTCTTTTTTTTGAGACAAGGTCTTCTCGCCCATTGTCCAGGAGGGAGGGCAGAGGTGCTATCACAACTCACTGCAAACTCCTCCAACTCTTGGATTCAGGCAATCCTCCTGCCTGAGCCCCCATATCATATAATTCACCTATTTACAGTGTACAATTAAATGGTTTTTAGTATGGTCATAGAGTTGTGCAACAATCACCACCAATTAAATAAAATATTTAATTTTATTTAGACAGAGTCTCACTGTCACTCTGGGTAGACTGCTGGGGTATCATAGTTCAAAGCAACTTCAAACTGTTGGGCTCAAGTGATTTCTCTTGCCTCAGCCTCCCAAGTAGCTGGGACTACAGGTGTCTGCCACAGTGCCCAGCTGGTTTTTCTATTTTTAGCAGAGATGGGGTCTTGCTCTTGCTCAGGGTGGCCTTGAACATCTGAACTCAAGCAATCCACCTGCCTCAGCCTCCTAGAGTTCTAGGATTACAGGCATGAGCCACTGTGCCCAGCCTGCCACCAATTTTAGAACATATTCATCACCCCTCCTCCCAAAAACCTTCTGTACAAGAATATTTACAATAGCATTATTTGTAACAGCCAAAAAGTGGAAACAGGGCAGCGCCTGTGGCTCAAGGAGTAGGGTGCTGGTCCCATATGCTGGAGGTGGCGGGTTCAAACCCAGCCCCGGCCAAAAACCACAAAAAAAATAAAAAAGTGGAAACACCCGATATTTATCAACTGGTGAATGGATAAAATAAAATATGGCACATCTATAAAACAGAATACTATTCCACCAGAAAAAGGAATGAAGTACTGATATATGCTATAACATGGATGAACCCTGCGGCTCAATGAGTAGGGTACAGGCCCCATACACTGAGGGTGCCCCGGCCAAACTGCAACAAAAAAAATAGCCGGCATTGTGGCAGGCGCCTGTAGTCCCAGCTACTCGGGAGACTGAGGCAAGAGAATCACCTAAGCCCAAGAGCT
This sequence comes from Nycticebus coucang, assembly GCF_027406575.1. Lineage (NCBI taxonomy): Eukaryota > Metazoa > Chordata > Mammalia > Primates > Lorisidae > Nycticebus > Nycticebus coucang. Next base: position 56,013,005 of record NC_069797.1, read on the forward strand.
GGAGGTTGCTGTGAGCTGTGACGCCACGGTACTCTACCAAGGGTGACAAAGTGAGACTCTGTCTCTAAAAAAAAAATAAAATAAAGTGGCTCAAGCAGCTAAGGCGCCAGCCACATACACCTGAGCTGGCAGGTTTGAATCCAGCCTGGACCCACCAAACAACAATGACAGCTGCAACCAAAAATAGCCAGGCATTGTGGCGGGCACCTGTAGTCCCAGCTACTTGGGAGGAGGAGGCAGGACAATTGCTTGAGCCTAGGAGTTGGAGGTTGCTGAGAGCTGTGATGCCACGGCACTCTGCCCAGGGCTACAGCTTGAAGCTCTGTCTCAAAAAATATAAATAAAATAAAAAATAAATAAAAATAAAGATGTCAGACACAAAAGGCCAAGTATTGCATGATTTCATTTATGTGAAATGTTCTGCATAGACAAATGCATAGACGGAAAATAGATAGTGCTTGTCAGGGGGTGGGGGCAGTCAGAACAGGGGAGAATGCTAATGGACTTGGGGTTTCTTTTGGGTGATGGGAATGTTCTTAAATTAGGTACAACATTGTAAATATACTAAAAACCACCCAATTGCATACTTTAAAGTGGTTAAAATGAGTGAGTTTTATGTGATGTGAATTTTATTAGCTTGGTGTGTAAAGTCATCCCTCCAATTTCTGCCTCCATCTTCACATGGGGTTCTCCCCATGTGAGTCTGTGTCCTCTCTTCTTTTTGTAAGGACACCAGGCATTGAATATGGGGCCCACCCAATCCAGTAGGACCTCATCTTAACCCGGCATGACCTCAATTTAACTAATTACATCTGCAAAGACCCTATTTCCAAATAAGTTGAATCCCAAATTTCTGGGTAAATGTCAAGTTTGGGGGGCATTATTCACTCCATTAAAAATTCCTTATCCAGGGCGGCGCCTGTGGCTCAGTTGGTAGGGCACCGGCCCCAAATACCGAAGGTGGCGGGTTTGAACCCGGCCCTGGCCAAACTGCAACCAAAAAATAGCCGGGCGTTGTGGCGGGCACCTGTAGTCCCAGCTACTCGGGAGGCTGAGGCAAGAGAATCGCTTAAGCCCAGGAGTTGGAGGTTGCTGTGAGCTGTGTGAGGCCACGGCACTCTACCGAGGGCCATAAAGTGAGACTCTGTCTCTACAAAAAACAAAAATTCCTTATCCATTTTTCAATTGGGTTGTCTTTTAATTATTGAGTTTTATATTTACATGCTTTAAATTTTTACATAAATACTATCATATTGGATGTAGTGTTCAGCAAACCTTCCCTCCAACATTATGCTTGTGAGATCAGTATGTACGGCTCTGGTTTGGTTGGTTTTGCTGCTCTGTTTCTCTTTCATTCTTTAACCCAGTCCATCTGGTTTCTGCTCTCACTGTTCACTGAAATTGCCCTGGTCAAGGGCACCAATGACTGCCATGTAACCAAATCCAAGGACATTTGTCTTCCTCTCGCCAGCTTTAATGTTTCTAACCATTCTTCCTTCTTGAACACTCATTGAAGCTTCTGGAACAGTATGCTCTCAGGATTTCAAGGCCTCTCCCTCTAGGTGGCCTCTGCTGCAGAGTAGCTGATTTCTCACCTGTGAGCTTATGGGTCCCCAAAGCACACAAGCAGATGCTGCCAAGTCTTCAGGCTTAGTTTTGGACCTGGTACAACCTCACTTCGGCTGGTTCAAGGGAGTCACAGGCCAATCCATGTACAATGTGTACCTAAGAATCCTGGTTCATCAGAAGCCATCTTTGAAGAGTAGTTACCACAGTTTATGGGTCCCAAATTCCTAGGATTGCTCTCCAAAGTTCCAGAACTAAACATCTAGTGGCCTATTGAACCTCTCTTCTCAGATGTTCCACCAGGCTATTCAGGCTCCTTCACCACCCCAGCTTCTCTCCTGCAACTCTTTCCTGCTAAGACTTAGCTGTAAAACTCAGCGATCATCTTTGGCTCCTCCCCCTCTTCAGTCCCCATGTTCCATTTCTTTCTTTCTTTTTCTTTTTTATAGAGACAGAGTCTCACTTTTTTTTTTGCCCTCGGTAGAGTGCCATGGCGTCACACGGCTCACAGCAACCTCCAACTCTTGGGCTTAAGCGATTCTCTTGCCTCAGCCTTTGGAGTAGCTGGGACTACAGGCGCCCACCACAACGCCTGGCTATTTTTTTGTTGCAGTTCAGCCAGGGGCCGGGTTTAGAACCTGCCACCCTTGGTATATGGGGCCGGAGCCTTACCGACTGAGCCACAGGCGCTGCCCCATGTTCCATGGTTGATACTCTAATAATGACCCTGACTAAAGTTAGTTAAGTGCCTTCTATGTGCAGAAATACTCAGGGTGTATTCCACTTAGGCTTATCACCATTTTGCAGATGAAGAGGCTGGAGACAAGTATCAATTAGATAACATAGACAAGTTATAACTACCCTATTCAGTAACGGGAAGAACTGAGAAGCTTTGAATTCTGCAGACAGGCAACCCTGACTCCAAAGCCTTTGTGCCAAGCCAGTGTTCAGTGCAGGTAACTTCACCTCTCACTTAGACTTCCATAGTAACCTTCTAATTGGCATCCCTGCTTCTAACCTGGCCCCATTTAATCCATCCTTCTTGCTGCAGTCAGAGGGATATTTCTAGAATACGAAGTGGGTCATGGCACTTCTCTACTTAAACCTTTCAATGGTTTCCCTCTCTTGTCCTCAAGATAAAATCCAACTTTTCCTTGCTCTGTTGCATAGGCTAGAGTGTAATGGCACTGTCATAGTTCACTGCAATCTCAAATTGCTGGGCGCAAGTGATCGTCCTGCCTCAGCCTCCAAGTAGCTAGGACTATAGGCTCATGCCACCACACCCAGATAATTTTTCTATTTTTTTTTTAGAGATGGAGGTCTTGCTATCACTCAGGCTAGTTTCAAACTCCTGGCCTCAAGCTGGTCCTCCTGCTTTGGCTTCCCAGAGTGCCAGGATTACAGGTGTGAGCCATTGTGCTCAGCCCTTTTCCCAGTAGATAATAAAGTTCTTCACAAATTGGCCCCTGTCAAGTTGACAGTTGGGTAATTGTTGGGTAATTGTTCTCCATGGGGGCATTTTGGAATTTTGGTTTTCCTGTTTGTCACTGTGATAAGAATGTGTTACTGGTATATGTGAAACTTAGTAAATGTAGAATGTAAATGTCTTAACACAATAACTAAGAAAATGCCAGGAAGGCTATGTTAACCAGCGTGATGAAAATGTGTCAAACAGGGGCGGCGCCTGTGGCTCAAGGAGTAGGGCGCCGGTCCCATATGCCGGAGGTGGCGGGTTCAAACCTAGCCCCGGCCAAAAACCAAAAAAAAAAAAAAAAAGAAAGAAAATGTGTCAAACGGTCTATAAAACCAGTGTATGATGCCCCATGATCGCATTAATATACACAGCTATAATTTAATAATAATAAAAAAAAAGAGGGCGGCCCCTGTGGCTCAGTGAGCAGGGCACCGGCCCCATATACCGAGGGTGGCGGGTTTAAACCCGGCCCCGGCCAAACTGCAACAAAAAAATAGCCAGGCGTTGTGGCAGGCGCCTGTAGTCCCAGCTACTTAGGAGGCTGAGGCAGGAGAATTGCCTAGGCCCAGGAGTTGGAGGTTGCTGTGAGCTGTGTGACACCACGGCACTCTACCGAGGGCGATAAAGTGAAACTCTGTCTCTACAAAAAAAAAAAAGAATGTGGTACTGGCATTTGATGTGCAGAGGTCCAGTATACTGGAAAGCTGCAGTGCAAGTGATGGTTCCACCCAGAAAAGAATTATCTTGGGTTGTACGTGACTCTTGAATGTTCTGCCAGACATGCATGTGAAAAATCTATTTACAGATAAATTCTATCCATTAACCCTATATCTAAAGGAGAGGGAACAGGTCTATTTCTGGTTCATTTGTACAGTGAAGATGTAGTCCTTTGTGTCTCATCTTTTTGGTGGGAGGGTCGCCTGTTAAATTCTCCCTGTTAAGGAGAGTCTGGGGTATTTCCTTTTCCCATAAGACAGCGATAAAAACTCAAATTCCCCTAGTTAGCCAAGTGCCCTCAGAGCAAAAGCCTGCTTCAGTGTTCCACTTATCTGTCCCTACATCTCTTGCTTTTACCTCCTTTGTTTTGTCCTGAAAATTTCTTAGTTTTTCAATAGCTCATCAAAGCATAAGATTTATTTATTTATTTACTTATTTTTTGCAGTTTTTGGCCAGGGCTGGATTTGAACCCACCACCTCTGGCATATGGGGCTGGCGCCCTACCCCTTTGAGCCACAGGCACCAACCCAAAGCATAAGATTTAAAAAAAAATTTTGTCCAAGATTTTTAGTTGTGTTTAATATACATATATGTATTTTTGAGACAGTCTCACTATGTCGCCCTCAGTAGAGTGCTATGGCATCACAGCTCACAGCAACCTCAAACTCTTGAGCTTAAGCAATTCTCTTGCCTCAGCCTCCCAAGTAGCTGAGACTACAGGTGCCCTCCACAACGCCCAGCTATTTTTTGTTGCAGTTGTTATTGTTGTTTAGCTGGCCTTGGCTGGGTTCAAACTCACCACCCTTGGTGCATGTGGCCGGTGCAGTAACCACTGTGCTACCAAGCCTTTTTATATATATATATATTTTGTTTGTTTGTTTGTTTTTGAGACAGTCTCAGTCTGTGAAGCCCTGGGTACAGCATTGAGGTGTCATCATAGCTCATAGCAACCTCAAATTCCTGGGCTGAAGCTATCCTCCTGCCTCAGCCTCCCAAAATGCTAGTATTAAAGGTGTGAGCAATCAGGACTGGCCTAGGTAGAGTTTAGATACCATCTCTATGGCTCAATCGCTCCACCTTCAGGCATGCAGGATGCAAGACATAATAAATACCTGAAAATCTTTACCTTTGCACCCACTGATCCCTTGCCCCAGAATGTGTTCCCTGCCTTCTCCAATTAGCAATACAATTCTACTCATCCTTCAAGACTCAGTTCAAAACCATTTACAAAACCTTCTGCCATTCTTTAACAGGAATTAATCACTCCCTTGTCTGATGTCCCACAGCATATATGTCCCCATAGTACTAATCACATGCTGACTAGCATCTCAGCTAGCTGTTTGCTTATCAGTCTGTCCACCCACACAATGAGTTCCCTGAGGGTAGAGGTTCTGTCTTAGTCACCTCTGTAGTCATCTTCTGGTGCCTAGGCCTGTGTCTGGCCCACAGCAGGTTGTCAATGTGACATTTACTTCACAAGTAAGTGGTGCCCAGCACTACGCATGACAGAACGGAAGGAAAACAAAAATAGTACCTTATGGTTTATCACAAGTTTTCCCATTCACTGCTTGATTTCAGCCTTCCAACGACCCTATGAGACAGATGGGACAGGCACTATTATACCTATTCTATTGATACAGTAGCGGAGGCCCAAGGACAAACAGCTTATAATAAGAATTAAGTCCCAACTCTGTCCCCTAACTTCGGATTCACCCGAAGAGCATTTTGAGGATACACAGGAATGGAGTTGGCTGCAACGGAAAAGAGCTTTTGTGGGTGGACTAGGGAGAGATTCTTAGTTGACTGCCACGGAGTTAACAGCTCCGCAGCGCGGGTACAGGATTTCTTTTCTTAGTCCGAGCCGCTGGAGTAGTCCGCAGCACCTTGCTCCAGCCCTGGAGGTTGGTGAAACCCCGCGCCCGCGAAAGAAGAGACCGGTGTTCAGGTCAGGTGGCTAAAGATGACGTAAACGAAGACTTGTTAGTAGGGGCCCGCCTCTCGAGATTGCTATGACAACCGGAGCTTGCCTGCTTGTCCCTTGCAAGGTTGGCTGAGGCAGTTCTTCGTTAACTAGAGATTAAGAAAAGACATTTATGGGAAGAGTGTGTGTGCGCATGGTGGGATAAAGATAAAAAAAGAAGTATTTTCAAGAATGACTCAGTTTAGCCCAGGGTTTCTCCACCTTGGGAACACGCTATAATGAACCACCTGAGCAATTTAAAAAAATACCGATGCTTAGGTTGTACTCCAGACCAATTAAGTCAGAGTTCTGGGAGTAGAACTCAGGCATCACTAGTTAGTAAAATCTACCCACGAAATTCTTTTTTTTTTTTTTTTTTTTTTTTGTAGAGACAGAGTCTCACTGTACCGCCCTCGGGTAGAGTGCCGTGGCGTCACACAGCTCACAGCAACCTCTAACTCTTGGGCTTACGCGATTCTCTTGCCTCAGCCTCCCGAGCAGCTGGGACCACAGGCGCCCGCCACAACGCCCGGCTATTTTTTTGTTGCAGTTTGGCCGGGGCTGGGTTTGAACCCGCCACCCTCGGCATATGGGGCCGACGCCCTACTCACTGAGCCACAGGCGCCGCCCTACCCACGAAATTCTAACTGCAGCCAAAATTGCAAATACTGCCTTCAGCGGTTAATCGAAATTCTCGCGACCTTCCCAAGATGGCTGCCAATCCGACCGCTTCCGCCTGTACGTGCGCCGGTAGGAGGAGGGCTTTCGAGGGGCGCATGCGTCTACCTTTTTTTTTTTTGCTCTCAGCTCCCTCCTCCTTTTTCCCCCGCCTCCATTTTGTTCGCGGACGCTGGGGACGGTGGGAGCAGATCCATTTCCGGGTTGGCAAAAGGGGCGGCGGCGGCAGCGAGAAACAGAGCTTGCCGGGGGGAGAGCGGGACAGGACCAAGCCGGAGCGGAGGTGACGGAGGATTCGCCCCCGGAGCAGCTGCGGCCAGGTCGGAAAGGGGCTGGGGCTGCTGAAATGACCTGCGGACCTGAGTGGGAGGGTGGCCCGAGGGAGGGGGGCTTGGGGTGGGGCTTGAGAGAGGGGCATTGGAGGAGGGGCCTGAAGGAGAAGGGTCCTGGGGGCGGGGTTTGAGGGACGGAGAACGGGGGGCTGGGTCTGAAGAACCCGGAGGAGCATGGGCGTAGGGAATCTAAGTAGGGAGGAGTGGTCGGGAATTGGTTTGGGTCCAGCGCGGACAGCGAAATGGGAGGACGGTTTTTGAGAGACGGGAAATAAGGGCTCCTGAAGGGTTGGGTAAGGTGAGTAAGGCGGCAACTCAGGGTTAGGAACGAGGTAACCGTGCGCAAAAAGGGAGCCAGGGAAGGGAGGACCTGTTGGGAACAGCTAATTAGTAGGATGCTGTGAGTGAGGAGGCCAGTGTGAAATTTAAGGAATCGAGTTAGGTGAAAACCAATGATTGGGAGGATGACTCTGGAAACTGCTTATATTAGAGGGAATCTCGAATGCGTTAGTTTAGAGGGAATGGAAATTGAGTTAGTTTGGTAAGTGTTGAGATGCGCGTGGAACCACCTGGAGTTGAGGTGGTGTGAGGTGAGGAAAATGGAAATCTTAAAATGTTAAAACTTGGGCAGTGGGTATGGTTGAGTTACTAACCAACCAGGAAGGAAGAGTCTTAAAAGATAACCCTGAGATGAGGAGCTGGAAGAAGTTGGTGTGTAATGGAATATATATATATATATATATATATACACATTTTTTTTTTTTTTTTTTTTTTTGGCCGGGGCTGGGTTTGAACCCGCCACCTTCGGCATATGGGACCGGCGCTCTACCCCTTTGAGCCACAGGTGCCGCCCCCACCTCCATTTTCATACTGTTATTTTTGCCTTACAGATTTTATTTCTGAATGACGTACTGATTTTCTTTTTGTATGTTCTTTTCTCCTTTTATAAACCAGAGGAGAACTTCAGGGAATAAAAGCTGTTTTAGCCCACCTTTGGACTTACTAACTTTGAGACTTACTAACTCATTAAGCTTTCATGTTTTTCCTTTTGAAATACAGGTCTGATCTATCCCTATGTCTAAAAGCTTTTGTTCACCAAATGATATATATATATTTTTTTTTTTGTAGAGACAGAGTCTCACTGTACCGCCCTCGGTAGAGTGCCGTGGCGTCACACGGCTCACAGCAACCTCTAACTCTTGGGCTTATGCGATTCTCTTGCCTCAGCCTCCCGAGTAGCTGGGACTACAGGCGCCCGCCACAACGCCCGGCTATTTTTTTTTTTGTTGTTGTTGCAGTTTGGCCGGGGCTGGGTTTGAACCCGCCACCCTCGGCATATGGGGCCGGCGCCCTACTCACTGAGCCACAGGTGCCGCCCACCAAATGAGATTTTTGAAGTGGTTGCAAAGAAATGACCTCTGAAAACAAGATTGAGATACTGATATTAGAAAACATCTTTTTCAGTTTCTTCTCAGCCTTACTCCATTTTTTCACTGGTGCCAGGGAATAGTTGGTTTTGATTTGATACACGTTCAGTTTTTTAACTAGAAACATCAACTTTTAGAAGTCAGAAATTTCATATTGTGTTCTGTTGTATTGGCTGCCATCAAGATGAAGATAGGGAACTTAAAGTTGGGGATGAATGAGGTCAATTGATGGGCCCTGGGAGAATGTAGTGTTATTTTCTAGCCACTGGCGGCAGTTCGCCCTCTGTGTCAGTGGGGTCCACATTGGTGGATTCAACTAACCTCTGATCAAAAATATTTGAGGGAAAATATGGATAGTTGCTTCTGTATTGAATATGTACAAACTCTTCTTTTTTTGGGGGGGTGACAGTCTTTGTCACCCTTGGTAGAGTGCTGGGGCATCAAGCGATCCTCTTGCCTGGTAGCTGGGAATATAGGCACATGCCACAACACCAAGCTATTTTTAGAGACAGGGTCTAGCTCTGGCTCAGGCTGGTCTCCCAACTTCTGAGCTCAAGCAGTCTACTTGCCTGGGCCTCCCAGAGTGCTACGATTACAGACTTGAACCACTGTGCCTGGACTAGACTCTTCTTATTCCCTAAACCAGGGGTCCTCAAACTGTGGCCCGTGGGCCACATGAGGTGGTATGATTGTATTTGTTCCCGTTTTGTTTTTTTACTTCAAAATAAGATATGTGCAGTGTGCTTAGGAATTTGTTCATAGTTTTTTTTTTTAAACTATAGTCCGGCCCTCCAATGGTCTGAGGGACAGTGAATTGGTCCCCTGTTTAAAAAGTTTGAGGACGCCTGCCCTAAACAATACAGCATAACAACTATTTACATAGCATTTACATTGTGTTAGGTATTAAAAGTAATCTACAGATGATTTATAATATATGGGAGGATTGGGTGGCGCCTGTGGCTCAAAGGAGTAGGGCGCCAGCCCCATATGCCAGAGGTGGTGGGTTCAAACCCAGCCCTGGCCAAAAACTGCAAAAAAAAAAATATATATATATATATATGAGGATATGCATAGGTTATATGCAGACACTGTGCCATTTTAGATAAAGGTTTGAACATCTGTGGATTTTGTTGTCTGTATGGTACTGGAATCCATCTCCCACTGGTACCAGGGGACAACTGTATTTTACTCTTGACAGGCACTGACTGACTCCATGAACTCTCAAGAATTCATTGGAAAATAGTATAGTTGAGCCTTATGTTTTGTGGCCTTGTTGGTTGGTGAAGCCCAGTGTACTGGTGCTTCTTTATTGTTAATCCTTTGAAATCATGTTTTAGCCTTTTTTTTTTTTTTGAGACAGTCTCATTCTGTCACCAGGAATATTGTAGTTCACTACAGTCTCAAACTCCTGGGTTTAAATGATTCTTCTGCCTCCGCCTCTCAAGTAGCTGCATCTACGGGCAGGTACCACCATGCCCAGCTAATTTAATATTTATTTATTTAGTATTTAATATTTATTTCTGAGACAGAGTCTCACTGTCGCCCTGGGTAGAGTGCTTTGGCATCATAACTCACAGCAACTTCAGACTCTTGAGCTTGAGCAGTCCTCTCGACTCAGCCTCCCAAGTAGCTAGGACTATAGGTATGTGCCACTATGCCTGGTCAGTTCTATTTTTAGTAGAGATGGGATCTTACTCTTGCTCAGGGTGATCTCCAGCTCCTGAGCTCAAGCAGTCCACTCGCCTCGGCCTCCCAGTACTAGGATTATAGGCGTGAGCCACTGCACCCAACCTAATGTTTTTTGTAGATATGGTGTGTGTGGGGGGGTGTCTTACTCTTGTTCAGCTGATCTTGAACTCTGGCCTGAAGTCCTTCTTCCTCAGCCTCCCAAAGTGCTAGGCTTGCAAGTATAAGCCACCATGCCTACCCTGTTTTAGCTTTTTCTTTGGGCATAGTCTTCAGAACACCTTGCCCAAAGGTGAACTTGTTTAGAAGAAATGTACCTGAAAGTCTTGGCATTTCTGAGATGTGACGTTGATTTGCTAAAGAGAGGGTGGTTTCTAATTGTAATTCACACTTGATATCAGAATATTGTTTACCCTAGTTGGTACTGATTAATTTATATGATGTCAGTACAGAGGAGGGTGGAAAGTGTGGAGAATAGTGGAGTTTTCAAGTTTTACTGATAGTTTTTAAGAAAGAGAGAGAAAGGAGACTGCTGTTCTGTTGAAGAGGAAGTTATGGAATGTTCTTTCTTCTTGGGCTCTCTGATTAGGAGAGTAACCTGCTGCACTTGAATCTGTTTTCCTGTGGTTCTGAAGTAATTCTGAGATTCACAGGCACTTGGTTTGGGCTATTTCAACAAACCATAGTCTTCATACTAACCCTAGGAAGAGCTGCAGGCATACAGTATATGCACGTATTTTGGGGATAAAAGCCTAATTTATATGATGCTGTTATTTCAATCCACAGTGTGCCTTTGGGATTGTTTTTAAGTGGGTTTTGAGATAACTTATGGAGGCTGAGAGCTCCTGGGCAAGCTTTGGCGTATAGTCAGCTTCTTTTATCATAATGATTTTCAGTTTTTCCTATCTTGTCAGTTTCCATTGCTCTGCTTGAGTCAGTCCTAAGTGGAAAATGGTAAGTTACACATTTTTTCCTCTCCTTTTTAGTCCTTGGTGGACATCTTGGCTCTGTCACAATTGATACTACCAAATTGAAAGGGTTCTTCACTGCTTCAAATGGGGATGGTGACAGAAGCTGAGCTGAGTTTCCTGGATCAGAGAATGGACTCTTGTCAAAGCAAAGAATAGTTGCAGAGACATAAACTGGGACCTTGAAGCTGTGACTAACATTTTGGCAGCATGCATCTTTTTGCCAAATAACTTCTTTTCTCCTTGAGTGTGATCGTTGATCTCCTTCTCAGTAAGCTCTTGTTGCTACTGTTCTTCACACAACTCCCAAGTAGAAGTTGGCAGAGTTCCAGTTGATTGACTGTCTCTTGAGGGATATGCCCCGGATTAGAGGGGATGGGGCGCTCCATGTCAAAATGAGGTTCATTGGTAGGTCCTGAGAGCTGCTTTGCAGAGAAATAGAGGCAGTACTCTTTACTGAAGGTGCTTGCAATCCTTTATCTTTTGTTTAAATTGAGATCTGTTTCTTATTCATCTGATGATTAAATGCAGAAATCATTGCCTTTGCCTAGCTTTGAAAAGTTCAGGGCATTGAGGAAAAGAAGACAGTATTTTCAACTTTTCTTTTTTCTTTCTCCAATCTCACTTTCAAACCTTTGAGCTACAAGCATTTCTTGATAATCTTTGTAGAAGGTTACTAAAAGTGCTGAACAGGACTTTATGGGGGAAAAATGATGTTCGTAGAAAAGAAAGGTAATACGTTTGCTAATGTCTGTGTCTTAAATCTTTTTTTTTTTTTTTTTTTTTTTTTTTCATTTTTTTGGCCAAGGTCAGGTTTGAACCTGCCACCCTCGGTATATGAGGCTGGTGCCCTACTCACTGAGCCACAGGTGCCACCCTCCATTTGGATTTTGAGGCCACTCAGTGAGAATAATTTGTTTTTATTTTATCCTTTAAATAATTTGTTTTTAGTAAGTATGATACTTCTTCAGCACAGATAATCCGACCTACTTTCTATGGTAATGGAAATGCTGAATCCAATAATCCTTTTTTTCCCCCAATAATCCCTTATGACTATGAAAACATTCTCCATATGTATTCAGATTGGGACAGTTGGTTCCAAAAAGTAGAATTTTCTTCTGTGTACTGTGGGATAACATGTCCAAGATTTGTGAATAAGTGAGTTTTCCCGTCTTTCCATTTCTACTCTCCCAGGACTTAGCCTGTAGGTAAGGATGTCTGTTGACTAAGATCTAAGTATTAGATATTTAAACTCTTTCTGTCACTGTCTTAGGCATGACAGGCTTTTAGCAAATTTTGTTTTTTAAATAGATAATACAAAATTTTAAAGGTAAAAAGTAGGTACTGAATATGCTCAGTTACATCTGCCTTTGTCTTCCCGTCAACCTATTTCATCTTCTAAGAGGTAAGTAACATTATCCTTTTCTTCCTTTTTTGAGACAGAGTCTCAAGCTGTAGCCCTGGGGAGAGTGCCATGGTGTCACAGCTCACAGCAACCTCAAACTCTTGGGCTTAAGTGATTGTCTTGCCTCAGCCTCCCAAGTAGCTAGGACTGCCGGCGCCAGCACAATGCCCATCAATTTTTTTTTTTTTGTTGGAGTTGTCATTGTTGTTTTAGCTGGCCCAGGCCAGGTTCAAACCTGCTAGCCTCCATGTATGTGGCCGGCGCCCTACCAGCTGAGTTACGGGTGCCGCCATATTGTCCTTTTCTTAAGATACAATGTACACATAAAGTGAATATATACATTTTTGTTTGCTTTTTTAAAAAGCAAGTATAACACCCTGTTAATGCTATCTGCATCTTTTGTTTGTTTTTAAACCTATTTTGGCAGTTATTCCCTATCAGCGATAATAATATTTGACAGCTAACCTACACTGATAGACATTTGCACAATTTCTAGTCCCTTGCTGTTATAAACTATGCTCTGATGAAAAACCACATGCAGTATATTTGGCCCATTGCATGTGTGACTGAAGGATAAATTTTTAGAATTGTTGAAGCTCACTGTTTAAAAATACTATTCATTTAATTCAACACTAATATTTGAGCTCTTGCTATGTGCCTTTAAGCACTGTTCTAGAGGCAGGAAGATACAGCAGTGAACAAACTGACTTAGTCCTTACCCTTGTGGCAGTTGTGGTCTAGTGGGGAAGACATCCATTAAACAAATAATTAATTGCTTTTGCTGTAAATACTGTGGAGACAGCCAATGGGAAGTGCAACCGAGGTTGACTGGGGGAGAAAGGACAATCAGGAAAGGTTTCTGAGGAATTGACTTTTTTTTTTTTTTTTTTCTGAGATAGAGCCTCAAGCTGTTGCCCTGGGTAGAGTGCTGTGGCATCAAAGCTCACAGCAACCCCCAACTCCTTGGATTCAAGCAATTCTCCTGCCTCCGCTTCCCAAGTAGCTGGGTCCACAGGTGCCCGCCACAATGCCTGGCTATTTTTTGGTTGCAGCCATCATTGTTGTTTGGCGGGCCCGGGCTGGATTCGAACCTGCCAGCTCAGGTATATATGGCCTTAGCCACTTGAGCCACAGGCTCCGAGCCTGAGGAATTGACTTTTAAGGCCAAAACCAAAGAAGGGATAAGGGGAGAAGAAAAGACTATTCTAGGTAGGCTCGGCACCCGTAGCTCAGTGGTTAGAGCGCTGGCCACATACACTGGGGCTGGTGGGTTTGAACCCAGCTGAGGCCTGCTAAAGAACAATGACAACAACAACAAGAAAAAAATAGCCAGGCATTGTGGTGGGCACCTGTAGTCCCAGCTACTTGGGAGGCTGAAGTAAGAGAATTGCTTAAGCCCAAGAGTTTGAGGTTGCTGTGAGCTGTGACACCATGACACTCTACCGAGGGCGACATAATGAGATTCTGTCTCAAAAAAAAAAAAAAAGACTAAAAAATAAATAATAAAAAAAAGACTATTCTAGGTAGAGGCAATGGCACAAGTAAAGGTCGTGAAGAAAGAAAGAATGTGGGTATTTTGAGGAATTGAAACAAGTTTCAGTGTAGCTGGATGTAAGAGGTAAGAAGCAGAAAGACGGGGGCAAAGGTTTAAAGAGCTTGGGCTCCCCAAAAAACAGATAAATAGCATAGTGAATTTTGAGCTCAACCTCTAAAGTAGAGATTCTTTTTCTGTCAGTTCTTTCCACAGCTATTAATTTACTAATGTTGAAACCAGTATCATAAAGAAGTCTGCTTGTGTGGTATGGAACACTTTTTTTTTTTTTTTTTTTTTTGGCAGAGACAGAGTCTCACTGTACTGCCCTCGGTAGAGTGCCGTGGCGTCACACGGCTCACAGCAACCTCTAACTCTTGGGCTTACGCGATTCTCTTGCCTCAGCCTCCCGAGTAGCTGGGACTACAGGCGCCCACCACAACGCCCAGCTAATTTTTTGTTGCAGTTTGGCTGGGCTGGGTTTGAACCCGCCACCCTCGGCATATGGGGCCGGTGCCCTACTCACTGAGCCACAGGCGCCGCCCTGGAACATTTTTTTTTGCAGTTTGGCTGGGGCCAGTTTCGAACCCACCACCCTAGGTATATGGGGCTGGTGCCCTACTCACTGGGAACATGTTTTTTGTAAGGACTTGTCTGGATAAAGCCTGTTCTTTTAGACTGGATTTCTTACAGGTTCTGCAAATTAAACTTGGTAGGCTGAATTAGGTTTTACAATTTTATAATATTTATTTTATTTATTTATTTTTGCAGTTTTGGCTGGGACCGGGTTTGAACCCGCCACCTGTGGTATATGGGCCAGCACCCTACTCCTTTGAGCCACAGGTGCCACCCCTTTAGAATCTTTAGAAATTGTTTGGAGATTAGGATTGTTGGGGAAAAATTCTTAGATTATAGGGAATGATGGGATTGTTAGTTTTCCAGACCTGCTATTGAGGGAACAGAAAACCTATTTACTTTTGAGAATATTGACTATTTTTTCTCCATCCTTTTTTTTTTTTTTTGAGACAGAGCCTCAAGCTGTTGCCCCGGGTAGAGTGCTGTGGCATCACAGCTCACAGCAATCTCCAACTCCTGGGCTTAAGCAATTCTGCTACCTCCACCTCCCAAGTAGCTGGGACTACAGGTGCCCACCACAATGCCCGGCTATTTTTTTGGTTGCAGCCGTCATCATTGTTGTTTGGTGGGCCCAGGCTGGATTCGAACTCACCAGCTCAGGTGTATGTGACTGGCACCTTAGCTACTTGAGCCACAGGCGCCGAGCCAGAGAATATTGACTATTTTTTAATAATCCTCCTGGGGCTAGAGAGAGAGCACAGATGTTCTTATTTTGAACTGGTGAATACAGTATTCTGTCAAACCCATCATCTAGGCCATATGTCTAAGCATGATGTGTATGTCTTGGATATACATATAAGTCTTTTTGGACATGCAAAGGAATCAGTAGCCCAAGGGCCATTATAAAATTCTGAATCTATGAAAACATTTTTATCTTGGGACATTAAAACTCTGAATGTATGAAAGCATTTTTATATATAAGTCTATTAACTTGTTCAGAAATCACAGTACTTGGGCGGTGCCTGTGGCTCAGTGAGTAGGGCACCAGCCCCATATACCGGGGGTGGCGGGTTCAAACTCAGCCCTGGCCAAATGGCAACAAAAAAAAGGCTAGGCATTGTGGCTGGCACCTATAGTCCCAGCTACTTGGGAAGCTGAGGCCAAGAGAATCGCCAAGCCCAAGACCTGGATGTTGCTGTGAGGTGTGACACCACGGCTCTCTACCGAGGGTAACAAAGTGAGACTCTGTCTCTTAAAAAAAAAAAAAAAAAAAGCATAGACAGTATTCAAAACCCAGATGTTCCTGTTTGATTTAGTACCTTTCTTATGTTGTTGGATCAGCTTGCCCTGTTTTAAAGTATATTCTTCACTTAGCCAGCCTATCACTAGTGATCAAGGATGAAAATATGCAAATTTTTCTAGCATGTCAGCAAGGAACATCTGTGTTTCTTATGGCTTAAGGGTATTAGAGTGAGAAAGAAGAGACTTCTGTTTTTTTTTGTTGTTGTTGTTGTTGTTGCAGTTTGGCGGGGGCTGGGTTTGAACCCACCACCCTCGGTATATGGGGCCGGCGCCCTACTCACTGAGCCACAGGCACCACCCAGAAGAGACTTCTCAACAATGAAAAGTCGGGCGGCGCCTGTGGCTCAGTGAATAGGGCACCGGCCCCATATGTCGAGGGTGGTGGGTTCAAACCCAGCCCCGGCCAAACTGCAACAAAAAAATAGCTGGGCGTTGTGGCGGGCGCCTGTAGTCCCAGCTGCTCGGGAGGCTGAGGCAAGAGAATCGCGTAAGCCCAAGAGTTAGAGGTTGCTGTGAGCCGTGTGACGCCATGGCACTCTACCCGAGGGCAGTACAGTGAGACTCTATCTCTACAAAAAAATAAATAAATAAGAAAAAAAAAAACAATGAAAAGTCACAGCTTTGCTATTAGATTATCTGTGGTGAGTTGGGACCTAATACATTATCTTTGAAATGAGGCATGACACTTCTCTCCACGTGAAGTCTAGATCAACACTTTACGAAGCATCCGCATAGATTTCCTTTCAGGACTTTTTTTTCTTTTTTTGTAGAGACAGAGTCTCACTTTATGGCCCTCGGTAGAGGGCCATGGCATCACACAGCTCACAGCAACCTCCAACTCCTGGGCTTAAGCGATTCTCTTGCCTCAGCCTCCCGAGTGGCTGGGACTACAGGCGCCCGCCACAACGCCCAGCTATTTTTTGGTTGCAGTTCAGCCGGGGCCGGGTTTGAACCCGCCACCTTCGGTATATGGGGCCAGCGCCTTACCGACTGAGCCACAGGCGCCGCCCTGTAATAGCATTTTAAATCTAACAGTTTCTCTGCAGTTCTAAAGTTGTTTTGACAAATGATGTTGGTTGTTTATATGTTTTTTAGCAGTTAGTTGCATAAAATTGAAAACAAGACCTAAAAAAAGTAAGGAAATTGATTTTGATTTTAAGATTCATCCCTTTACTTTTGTGCCTAACTTTGCAATTAGTTTTAGTTATGATTTTTTTTTTCTTTTTTTTTTTTGAGACAGAGTCTCACTTTGTCACCCTTGGTAGAGGGCCATGGCATCATAGCTCACAGTTGGGCTCAAGTGATTCTCTTGCCTCAGCCTCCCAAGCAGCTGAGACTACAGGCACCCACCATAACGCCCAGCTATTTTTAGAGATGAGGTCTCACTCTGGCTCAGGCTGGTCTCAAACCTGTGAGCTAAGGCAATCCACTCACCTCAGCCTCTCAGAGTGCTAGGATTATAGGTGTGAGCCACTGCTCCTAGCCTGGTTATGATTCCTTATAGTGGCCTGAAAGTTGCTCACATAATTGGCTTCTGTTAGAGCAGCGGTTCTCAACTCGTGGGTCACGACCCACAGGAACTGTATTAAAAGGCCGTGGCCTTAGGAAGGTTGAGAACCACTGTGTTAGAGTAAACTGTGGGGTTGGTGATAGCTGTGTGATTATATGCACAGAGACTGTGTTAAGAGATCCAGGTAACATCAGGCAGCTTGCTTCTATTAGAGTTGAAGCAAGACAAGAGTTCTAGAATTGGACATAATTCCTTTTATTTATTTTTTATTTTTTTAACCATTTAACTGAAATATATATTTTTTGAGACAGAGTCTCACTTTGTCACCTAAGCTACAGTGCCATGGCCTCAGCTTATCTCACAGCAATCTCAAACTCCTGGACTCAAGCAGTCCTCCTGCCTCAGCCTCCTGAGTAGCCAGGGCTACCAGTGCCAGACCTGGCTCATTTTTCTATTTTCAGTAGAGATAGGGTCTCACTCTTGCACGGGCTGGTTTCCCAACTCCTGAGCTCCAGAGATCCTCCAGCCTTGTCCGCTCAGACTGCTAGGATTACAGGTAAGAGGCACTACGCCCAGCCTTACAATGCCTTTTAATTTGTTTTGGTATGTTTGGGATTTTCTACTCTCCTTATTGGCATTGGTAAAACAGATCCTATGTTGAACTTATCTTTGGAAATTTTGGTCAGTTTGCTTTTATGATGGTTTTGCTTATACAATGTTAAGAGTATTTTTTGGATTTCAGTAATTAAATATTTGTTTTTTATCAAAATAGTAAGAATACATAAAGAGTCAAATAGTACTGTAAGGCGTATCATTACAAAAAAAAAAAACCCCAGCTACTCCATTTCTCCTCATTTGGCCTCACTTAAGTACTTTTAATACTTGCAGTATGCTATTCCTTCTTTGTTGCTTGCTTTTTTTTTTTTGCAGTTTTTGGCCAGGGCAGGGTTTGAACCCGCCACTTCCAGCATATGGGGCCGGCACTCTACTCCTTTGAGCCACAGGTGCCGCCCATGAGACAGAGTCTTGCTATACTGTCCAGTGGATTTGAACTCCTGGGCTCAAGCAATCCTCTCTTGCCTCAAACTCTGGAGTAGTTGAGATTGCAGGTACACATCACCACATTTGGCTAATTTTTAAATTTTTTGTAGAGATGGAGATCTCATGGTATTGCCCAGCCTGGTCTCAAGCTCCTGGCCTCAAAGTGATCCTTCCATCTTAGCTTCCCGAAATACTGGGATTATAGGCATGAGCCACTGTACCTGGCTGATTCTTTCCGTTCTTAGATGCTATCTACTGAATTAGTGCTATGGAAAATGAAGATTTTTGCATTCTTACATTGTCACCTACCGTCAACACTTCCTGCTATCCTCCTAACACAGATACATCACAATCTTGATTAAATCAATATTTTAATATTTTAATATTATGTATCAGTGTTCAATTAGGAAAACAAATCTTTCTTGGTATTTCTTTTTTTTTTTTTTTGCAGTTTTTGGCTGGGGCTGGGTTTGAGCCCGCCACCTCCGGTATATGGGGCCGGTGCCCTACTCCTTTGAGCCATAGGTGCCGCCCCTTTCTTGGTATTTCAGAGATATTAGATACTTATAAAACATTGAAAGTCTGAGGGAGCATAGGTCAGGGAAAGCTGTGTTGGAAGAATTTCAAGAAACTGCTGCCATTAATAATAATCTTAGATGCCTTTAGGACCAAAGCAGGCAGTTCATAGGAGAACATTGGAAAACTGCTGCAAACCACAGGTCTGCCATCTGTCTGAGGCCATGCATCTGCTCATTGCTACAGGAAGAACATTAATGACATCTGCCTTTCTTTCATTGTCCAGATCTTGAGTGAATGACTTGCATTGGTGAAATTTAAACCACAACTTGGATTGTGGGAAATGTAGATCCCAGGCCTCCAGCTTCCTCCTACCCCCATGTGTATCCAGAAGTGAAGTAGAGGTGAATGTTACCAAAAGAGGAAAACAATTTAGCACCCAGTATAATGACTGTGTCATCATATTACATTTACTTCTTTGTACAGTTTTTCCCTAGATATATTGCCGTTCCTTTCTTTCCTTTTTTTTCCCTTCGGTCCTCCTTCCCTTTTTTTTTTTTTTTTTTTAAGCTTGATTGACCGAATATCACTCACTAATTCATCCCTATAACTCTGACAGAAGTATAAATATCTTCTCAACCCATTAGTGGTGGACTAGTCTTCTTCCCGAGGCTTGTAAAGTTCAATGGAGAGTGGGGCTTTTTGGGGTCTTGCATGTCTGAATTGTCTCCTTTCTACTCTGACACTGTTTGGTAGTTTGACTAGATACACAATTTTATGTTGGGAATTGTATTTCTTTTGAAATTATAAGCTGTTACTTTGTGTTTTTCTCACTTTCAGTAGTGCTATGAAGTCTGATGCTTTCTGATTCTAGATTCTTTGCATAGGATCTGTCTTTTCTCTGGAAGATTTTAGGATCTTGTCTTTATTTTGGTATTCTAAAATGTAACCATTTTGTACCTTGTGTGGCT
This sequence comes from Nycticebus coucang, assembly GCF_027406575.1. NCBI lineage: Eukaryota > Metazoa > Chordata > Mammalia > Primates > Lorisidae > Nycticebus > Nycticebus coucang. The sequence goes on from NC_069797.1 coordinate 56,032,665, forward strand.
GTTGAGAAATTCATCATACTCAGCCTTCAATGGCTTTTTCAGTCTGGAAGCTTATTTCTATGTTTTCTGGGAAATTTTCTTGTTTTATTTCTTGTATTAATAATGTATTCCTGGCTCGGCACCTGTGGCTCAAGTGGCTGAGGCGCCAGCCACATACACCTGAGCTGGCAGGTTCAAATCCACCCTGGGCCTGCCAAACAACAATGATGGCTGCAACCAAAAAATAGCCAGGCCTTATGGTGGGTACCTGTAGTCCCAGCTACTTGGGAGGCGGAGGCAAGAGAATTGCTTGAGTCTAGGAGTTGGAGGTTGCTGTGAGCTGTGATACCACAGCACTCTACCCAGGGCAACAGCTTGGGGCTCTGTCTCAAAAAAAGACGTATTAGAGATTTTTTTCAAATATCTGATCATTCTTAGCTACCTGTTCATTTTTAAGACCTAGGCACTAAAAAGCTCATCAAGTGATGGGCACCACTGTAGGGTGAACTGGCAAATTGGTCAGAGGACCCCTCCAGTCTTCTCCTCAAGATTAAAAGCCAAGTGTTTTGAGTATAAGTCTGGCTGCTGGTGTTTTGGGGCCAAGTGGGAGAGGATAGGTGAGGAGGGTGGAGAGGTCTGTTGAGTTGTTAGACTTTCACTCGACTCCCACCCCCATCCCATTTTCAGTGTGGTACTTCTGCTCTTGGCTCTGGTTCCTTGGTTCAGAGACTCTCTGGTTCAATTTTTGTAATCTACCTGGCAACATGGATAGATAAACAGAGGAAACTAATTTTTGTTTTTTAAGACAGAGTCTTACTCTGTCACCCTGGGTAGAGTGCATCGTCATAGCTTACAGCAACTTAAAATTCTTGGGCTCAAGCCATCCTCTTGCCTCAGCCTCCCCTTTAGCTGGGTCTACAGGAGTCTGCCACAACGCCTGGCTAGTTTTTTCTGTTTAGTAGAGTTAGGGTCTCTCTCTTGCTGAGGCTGGTCTCTAACGCCTGAGCTCAGTCAATCCACCCACCCTGGCCTTCCAGAGTGTTAGGATTACAAGCACGAGCCACAGCGCCTGGCCTCCTATCTCATCTTTTCTTTTTTTTTAGGTTTATCCTTTCTTGGGGGTGGGGGGCAGAGTCTCACTGTCATTACCCAGGCTAGAGTGTTGTGGCATCATCATAGCTCACTGCAGCCTCAGACTTTTGGGCTCAGGCAGTCCTCCCACCTCTGCCTCCTGAGTTGTCAGGATGATAGGCTGGTGCCACTATGCCCCACTGACATTTTATTTTTTGTAGAGATGGGGCTTTGCTGTGTTGCTCAGGCTGATCTTGAACTTCTGGCCTCAGATGATACTCCCACCTCAGTCTCCTAAAGTATGGGGTTACAGGAGTGAACCAGTGCACCTGGCTTGGTTTATACATTTGTATATACATACATAAATATGTGTGTACATAGACATATATATTTAAATCCCTTTCTGTAATTTAAATGGTGTTTTGTGAGGGAATACTGACAACTGCATGTAATCTATTGTGTTTAACAAATATATTCATCGCCTTTAGCTTCCCTATATCCATTCAGAAACCATAGTGTCTATGCAGTTGATTACTAATACTCCTTTAGTACAGCATGAATCACTTTAATGTGTTTGTTGAGGCCAGGCACAGTGGCTCACACCTGTAATCCCAGCACTCTGGGAGGCCAAGGTGGGTGGACTGCCTTAGCTCACAGGTTTGAGACCAGCCTGAGCTAGAGTGAGACCCCCATATCCTAAAAAAAAAAAAAAAAAAAAAAAATAGCCAGGCATTGTGGCGATACCTATAGGCCCAGCTACTTGGGAGGCTGTGGTAAGGAAATTGCTTGAGCTCAAGGGTTTGGGGTTGCTGTGAGCTGTGATGTTACTGCACTCCACTGGGGCAACAAAGTGAGACTATCTCAAAAAAAGAGAAATGTTTGTTGAATGTATGGATTACTGGATCATACTTTGAGAAAACTTCTGATTTTAGTAGGTCTAGATCAGGGCTCAGGGATTTTTTTATTTTTTTATTAAATCATAGCTGTGTACATTAATACAATCATGGGGCACCATACACAGGTTTTATATGCAATTTGACATATTTTTATCATCAGAGATCTTTTTGTGTTTGGTTTTTAAACAAATGTTCTAAATCAGTGGTTCTCAACCTTCCTAATGCCATGACCCTTTAATATAGTTCCTCATGTTGTGGTGACCCCCAACTATAAAATTATTTTCGTTGCTACTTCATAACTGTAATTTTGCTACTGTTATGAATTGTAATGTAAATATCTGATATGCCGGATGTATTTTCATTGTTACAAAAGGGACACACAGGTTGAGAACTGCTGTTCTAAATGTATCTTATCTTCAGGAAAGTTTGGAAATTCCTTTATAAGGGTTTTTTGTAAACCATTAATACTGTCTTACATCTCTATGGCAAATTCCTTAGGCTTCCTCTAAGATTACTTTTGTATTCAGATTGCGTTTTGGTCTGTCTAGCTTTGGTCTGGATTTTTAAACTAGAATGTGTGTCTTTCATTTAATTAATTTCCCCACGTTAGAGTTAAATGCTGGCTGATGATAATAAATTTGGCCTTGTGTGACTCCATTTTTTTAGCCAACGTCTCTAAACCCACCAGTTCCTGGGATGTGTGGGTGGGGAAGAAATATTAGTTATGAACATTGAGCTACTCTTCTGCATTCATTTCACTGTCTAAATTCAGGAATCTGTTAATGTTTTTGGTGAAATGGAAAATTGACTCAGGCTTTGAAAACAGACGTATTAATCATCTGCCTTAGATTTATGCAGCATCATTCTTGGAAATATTAAGGCATTAGGATTTGAAGTTGGTTTTTAACTTTTCCAGTTTTTTTTTATTGCTTCACCTTTTGTATTATAGATTCCTGGGCCTAGAATGGAAAAACGATTGTCTTTTGCTACCCGTGTGTGAAACATCTGGAAAGGAGTTGCAGCTGCTTGTTAGTTGCTGTGAATTGCTTAGAGATCAGGAGCCAAATAGTACTTGTCTCAGAAATGTTGCAGGGGCCAGCTGTGGTACCCGAGTTCTCAGCTCTTGGGAATCTTGTGGCTGTTATTACCTGAAATACAACCTGAAGAAACTGTGTTGGCTCTGGCAGATTTGATTTGCATTCTAAGATGAGCAGCTCTAATACATTTTTACCACTTCCATTGCCACAGTTTTGGTGAGCAAAATCACTTCTAAATCAAAAGATTATTGTCTCATTGATTTTTTTTTTTTTTTTGGGGGGGTGGAAGAAGGAGTCTCTGTCATCTTCGGTAGAGTGCTGTGGCATCATAACTCACAGCAACCATAAACTCTTGGGCTCAAGCGATTCTCTTGTCTCAGCTTCCTGAGTAACTGGGAGTCAGGTGCCTGCCACAATGCCTGGCTATTTTTAGAGGTGGGGTCTTGCTCTTACTCTTGCTCAGGCTGGTCTCGAACCTGTGAGCTCAGGCAGTTCACCTTCCTTGGCCTCCCAGAGTGCTAGGATTACAGCCACCACATCTGGCCTTACCTCATTGATTTTTTTTTTTTTTTTTTTTTTTTATGGAGACAGAGTCTCACTGCACCGCCCTCAGGTAGAGTGCCATGATGTCACACAGCTCACAGCAACCTCCAACTCTTGGGCTTACGTGATTCTCTTGCCTCAGCCTCCCGAACAGCTGGGACTACAGGCACCCGCCACAACGCCCAGCTATTTTTTTTGTTGCAGTTTGGCCGGGGCTGGGTTTGAACCCACCACCCTCGGCATATGGGACCGGCGCCCTACTCACTGAGCCACAGGCGCCGCCGACCTCATTGATTATTGATCATTGAATGTGTTATAAGGCACTACTTTGAACTATTACTGATTTACTACAATTGACTATTTTCTGTACATGTCCTCTCACGTCCCGGTACTTTAGTGCTTTCTGCATAACAGAATTTTTTCTTTCTTGATTCCCAGATTTCTGTTTTGGATGATTTTCTGATATTTAATTTACATTGCTTTTGCATTAGTTATCTCTAGTCCTCTTGTTTTACGAAGCCATTCTTTGCAGCTGTGCTTATTTAATTGAACACAGAAGAATTCTCATTGATCTGTCATCATTTTTTTTTCTTTTTCTTTTTTTTTTTTGAGACAGAGTCTCACTTTGTCGCCCCCAGTAGAGTGCTCTAGCGTCATAGCTCACAGCAACCTCAAATTCATGGGCTCAAGCAATTCTCTTGCCACAGCCTCCCAAGTAGCTGGGATTACAGGTGCCCACCACAATGCCCGGCTGTTTTTAGCGATGGGGGTCTTGCTCTAGCTCAGGCTGGTGTCAAACTCGTAAGCTAAGGCCATCTTAGCCTCCCAAAGTGCTGGGATTATAGGCCACCGTGCCCGGCTTTGTCATTTTAATTTAATTTTTTTTTTTTTTTTGGTAGAGACAGAGTCTCACTGTACCGCCCTCGGGAAGAGTGCCATGATGTCACACGGCTCACAGCAACCTCTAACTTTTGGGCTTACGCGATTCTCTTGCCTCAGCCTCCCAAGCAGCTGGGACTACAGGCGCCCGCCACAACACCTGGCTATTTTTTTGTTGCAGTTTGGCCGGGGCTGGGTTTGAACGCCGCCACCCTCAGCATATGGGGCCGGTGCCCTACTCACTGAGCCACAGGTGCCACCCGGCTTTGTCATTTTAGATGAGGACTTGACCCCTGGATTGCTCTGTATCTGGGAATGACAAGTGGTATGTAATATTTACCATATAAAGTAGTATATGAATAAGTAGACTTCTGAATTTACATTTTTAGGGCTTTTGAGAAATTATCTGGGGCTGGTCTGATGGTGGTAAGTTATTAGAAGATAGTAGCACTGGTGTCACTAAAGTTGATAATCACTGCTAAATTTGACTGGCTTAAAAAAAAAATCTGTGCCAAGAAGAAAGAGTTATATTATTGGGAAAAGCTGCATTATTGAGGTACATCATTATGTTTTTGTTAGAGGAATTGTATTCAAAAAGATTTCATCATACACTATAGTTATATATCTTCTCCCTCCTTTATTTTTTCTTTCAAGGTTGTGTGCTGCTTATCTTAACATCTTGAAAAGTTGTCTGTGAAAGTAAAACATCCAGGTTTAGTTTGTTGTGGAAGTACTACCCTGTTTCCCCGAAAATAAGACATCCTCCGAAAATAAGACCTACTTACAGGAAAGATAAGACGTCCCCTGAAAATAAGACCTAGCGCGTCTTTGGGAGCACACCTTAAAATAAGACACTGTCTTATTTTCGGGGAAACAAACAGGGTAGGATTTTCAGGCCAGACTATGTGGCTCAGTCCTGTAATCCTGGCACTCTAGGAGGCTGAGGCAGGTGGATTGCTTGAGCTTAGGAGTTCGAGACCAGCCTGAGTAAGAGCAAGACCCCCATCTCTAAAAATAGCCGGGCATTGTGGGGGTGTGCCTATAGTCCCAGCTACTTAGGAGGCTGAGGCAAAAGAATTGCTTTAGTCCAAGAGTTTGAAGTTGCTGTGAGCTATGATGCCAGGGCAATCTATCAAGGGTGACAAAAGTGAGACACTCTCTCTCTCTCAAAAAAAAAAAAAAAAAAAGTCCTAGGAGTTTTTCTTTAAATATTCATGATGGGTATGTGATTTTTTTCCAAATTTTTATTTATTTATTTAATTATTTTCAAGTAGCTGGGATCACAGGCACCTGCCACAGTGCCCAGCTATATTTTTGTTGCAGTTGTCATTGTTGTTTTAGCTGGCTCAGGCCAGGTTCAAACCCTCCAGCCTTGGTATACGTGGCTGGTGCCCTACCCACTGAGCCACAGGTGCCACCTAATTTTTATTTTGTTTAAGAGATGTCTTGGGCGGTGCCTGTGGCTCAAGGGGGTAGGGCACCGGCCCCATATGCTGGAGGTGGCAGGTTCAAACCCAGCCCCAGCCAAAAAAATAAATAAATAAATAAAAAATAAAAAAAGAGATGTCTCCCTCTAGCCCAGGCTAGAGTGCAGTGGCTCACTCATAGCTTACTCCAGCCTTTGAACTCCTGGGCTCAAGCAATCCTCTCCCCTCAGCTTCCTGAGAGGCTGGGACCACAGGCTTCTGCTATCACACCCAGCTAATTTTTAAAATATTTTTTGTAGAGATAGGGGTCTCACTGTGTTTCCCAGGCTGGTTTCTAACTTCTGGTCTCCAGCATTGATCCTCTCCCTTTAGCCTTCTTCCAATTAGGTGATTTATTTATTTTTGCTACTTATTGGATCAATCACATATGCTGCATAGTTTAAAATCTACGTTGAAAAATTTCTGTAGTTGGAAAAATTCTTTTCCTTTTAAGTAATGTTGGATTTTTTTTTTTCTTTTAGAAACATTGGCTGGTTCTTTGCCTAAGGTGGAGTGCAGTGGCATCATTATAGGCATCACTTAGTTGGTCCTCCTAGCTCAGTTTCCTAACAGACTGCAGGCCTGCACCACCAGGCTTGGCTAATTTTTTTTTTTTTTTTTTTTTGGTAGAAATAAAATCTTGGTATGCTGCTCAGGCTGATCTTGAACTCCTGGGCTCAAGAGATCTCCTGTTTTTCTGCTTCCCAAAATACTGGGATTATAGGCGTGAGCCACTGCACCCAGCTGTTACCTTGGAGTTTTAATTAATTCCATCTCTACACTACACAGGATAGAAATCTGTTTCACTGGAGTTTTGACTGAATTAAATTTCAAGAAGGAATAGCACCGTCATTGAGACAGGAGGGCTTTGAACTATGTAAAGCCTTTTTTTGGAGTGGTGGTGATAAAATATGTAGAAAATGAAAGTTTTTCTAAGTCTGTTTTCTTGTACAGGATGTCCCAGATATCATCATAGATACATAGGGAAATGGGAAATTGTAGCTAAATGTACCTTTATTTATAAAATATTCATTACAAAATTTTATAAATTATTTCTGTGTCAAAATATAAATATAAAAAAAGTAAAATACATTAAAATGTTATATAATATAAATAATCTGTTAATTTTCCTTTTTATGGCAACCTTTGGGGACACCCTATAATTTAGAGAAACTAGAAATGCTTTAGTTAGTGGAAACTCTCTGCTATGGTCTGTTCTAAAAGACATGGAGGCGTGTTCTTAATGCTTTGTTGACATCAGGTTTCCACGTAATTAGAGGAACCTGTTTGATTCTTGTTGTTTGTCAGTCCTGGAGTGGCATGTGAAAACTCTTAGGCAGCTCCTGGCTCTTTGTGCCACTGTGGTGATGAACTCTTGCCTCCTTACGCTGTACTGCTTTTTAGGAGCAAAGTTGAAGGGCTGGTGAACAAGGAGGCTGATTACTATCAGATGACTTTTAACCCTGGTAGGCTTCCACTTAGTACTTGGGTCTAGCTGTGCTTAAGCCAAGAAATCAAGTAGTGCCTGTGGGATTGAGATAACTAATTGAACTTCTGGTTCATTTTGGGTGTGAAGCTATTGGTTTTTTTTTTTTTTTTTGTAGAGACAGAGTCTCACTTTATGGCCCTCGGTAGAGTGCCGTGGCCTCACACAGCTCACAGCAACCTCCAACTCCTGGGCTTAAGCAATTCTCTTGCCTCAGCCTCCCGAGTAGCTGGGACTACAGGCGCCCGCCACAATGCCCGGCTATTTTTTTGTTGCAGTTTGGCCAGGGCTGGGTTTGAACCCGCCACCCTTGGTATATGGGGCCGGTGCCTTACCGACTGAGCCACAGGCGCCACCCTGGTTTTTTTTTTTTTTTTTGTAGAGACAGAGTCTCATTTTACCACCCTCGGTAGAGTGCCATGATGTCACAGGACTCACAGCAACCTCCAGCTCTTGGGCTTCCACGATTCTCCTGCCTCAGCCTCCTGAGCAGCTGGGACTACAGGCGCCCGCCACAACGCCCGGCAATTTTTTTGTTGCAGTTTGGCCAGGGCTGGGTTTGAATCCGCCACCCTCGTTATATGGGGCTAGCGCCCTACTCACTGTGCCACAGGCGCCACCCACTATTGGTTTTTTGTAGGCATTTTTGGTATTACATTATAGGCAAATTGGATAGAGAAGGACACTTACTACTTTAGAACTATAAGATAGCCTGTAAGGCCTCAGATTTCTTAACTTCTCAGTCTGTTCTAGTTCTTATTAGTTCTTCAACACACCAAGGACGTCTACATGTCTGAGGGTTATCACTCACTGTTATTTCTTTTTGAAATGTTCTTTCCCTGATATTCATATGTCTTAGTCTGTTCACAGAGAGACTAATCTTGGGAGAATCAGAACCTCCTCCCCCACCCTCACCCCCAGCTCACACCTATAATTCTAGCACTCTGGGAGACTGAGGCAGGTGGATTGCTTGAGTTCAGGAGTGCAAGATCAGCCTGACCAAGAGCAAGACCCCATCTCTAAAAAAAATAGCCGGGAGTTATGGCGAGCTACTTGGGAGGCTGAGATAAGAGGATCACTTGAGGCTGAGATAAGAGTTTGAGGTTGCTGTGAGCTGTGATGCCATGGTACTCTCCCAAGGGTAACAAAGTGAGACTCTGTCTCAAGGAAACCCCTTCCCTGCAATCCTATCTAAAAGAACACTCTACTTCTATGTTTGTTGTTTATTGCAACACTACTCAGAATAGCCAAGATTTGCAATCAACCTAAGTGTCTATCAATAGATGAATGGATAAAGAAAATCTGATACATATATACAGTGGAATATTATTGAGCCATAAAAAAATAATGAAATCTTGTCATCTGTAACAACATGGATGGAACTAAAGAACATAGGTGGCTCGGTGTCTGTAGCTTAAGAGGCTAAGGTGCCAGCCACATACACCAGAGCTGGCAGTTTCAAATCCGGCCTGGGCCTGCCAGACAACAATGACAACTACAACCAAAAAATAGCCGGGCATTGTGGCGAGTACCTGTAGTCCCAGCTGCGTGGGAGGCTGAAGCAAGAGAATCGCTTAAGCCCAGGAGTTGGAGTTTGCTGTGAGTTGTGATGCCATGGCACTCTGCCCAGGGCGATAGCTTGAGGCTCTGTCTCAAAAAAAAAAAACAAAAACATACATTAAGTGAAATCAGCCAAACACATAAAAACAATCTTGAATGTTCTCACTCATATGTGGGAGCTAAATATTAAAACATTTGTTCTTGACTCCACACCTGTATTACAGTGGTTATGGTGCCAGCCACATACACTGAGGGTGGTGGGTTCAAACTTGGCCTGGGCCAGCTAAACAACAATGACAACTGCAACAAAAAATAGCCAGGCATTGTGGTGGGTGCCTGTTGTCCCAGCTGTTCGGGAGGCTGAGGCAAGAGAATCGCTTAAGTTCAAGAGTTTGAGGTTGCTGTAAGCTGTGACACCATGACACTCTACCAAGGGCGACATAATGAGAATCTGTCTCAAAAAAGAAAAATTTGTTCTCTAGTACAACCCTTCTGGAAGGAAGTATGGAGAAACCTCAAAGCACTCAAGCTAGACCTCCCATTTGATCCTGCAATCCCATTACTGGGCATCTACCCAGAAGGAAAAAAATCCTTTTATCATAAGGACACTTGTACTAGACTGTTTATTGCAGCTCAATTTACAATCGCCAAAATGTGGAAAGAGCCTAAATGCCCACCAACCCAGGAATGGATTAACAAGCTGTGGTATATGTATACCATGGAATACTATTCAGCCATTAAAAAAAATGGAGACTTTACATCCTTCGTATTAACCTGGATGGAAGTGGAAGACATTATTCTTAGTAAAGCATCACAAGAATGGAGAAGCATGAATCCTATGTACTCAATCTTGATATGAGGACAATTAATGACAATTAAGGTTATGGGGGGGGAAGCAGAAAGAGGGATGGAGGGAGGGGGGTGGGGCCTTAGTGTGTGTCACACTTTATGGGGGCAAGACATGATTGCAAGAGGGACTTTACCTAACAATTGTAATCAGTGTAACTGGCTTATTGTACCCTCAATGAATCCCCAACAATAAAAAAAAAAAAAAAGAAAGAAAAATTTGTTCTCATGGAGACAGAGAGTGGAGGTTACCCAAGGCTGGGAAGGATAGTGGAGAGAGGGGCATAAAGTGGTTAATGGGTATAAAAATACTCTTAGATAGAATGAACAATGTCTGATAGCACAACAATGTAACTATAGTCAACAATAATGGAATTAGAGTGTTCCTAACACAGATAAGTGCTTGAGATAATAGATACCCCAATTATGCTGTTTTATTACACGGTGTATGCCTTTATCAGAATATCACCTATACCATGTAAATATATACAACTCTTACGTATATATAATTAAAAGTAAAATTATTTATTTATTTATTTTTTTTGTAGAGACAGAGTCTCACTCTATGGCCCTCGGTAGAATGCTGTGGCCTCACACAGCTCACAGCAACCTCCAACTCCCGGGCTTAAGCGATTCCGTTGCCTCAGCCTCCCAAGTAGCTGGGACTACAGGCGCCCGCCACAACGCCCGGCCATTTTTTGGTTGCAGTTTGGCCGGGGCCGGTTTTGAACCCACCACCCTTGGTATATGAGGCCGGCGCCTTACCGACTGAGCCACAGGCACCGCCCAAAAGTAAAATTATTACTATTATTTGGGAGACAGAGTCTCATGCTATTGCCCAGGCTTGAATGTGTGGCTTCAGCCTAGTACCCAGCAACCTCAAACTCCTGGGCTGAAGTAATCCTCTTGCTTCAGCCTCCCATGTAGCTGGGACTCTAGCCCCATAACAAGCTAATTTCTCTATTTTTAGTAGAGACAGGAGTCTCGCCCTCCTCATGGCTGTTCTTGAGCTCAAGCAGTCCACCTGCTTCAGCCTCTCTGAGTGCTAGGGTTACAGAAGCATGGGACACTGTGGCTGGCCTAAAAATAAACTTTTTTTTTTTTTTTGAGACAGAGTCTCACTGTGTCGCCCTTGGTAGAGTGCTATGGCATCATAGCTCACAGCAACCTCAAACTCTTGGGCTTAAGTAATTCTCTTGCCTCAGCCTCCCAAGTAGCTGGGACTACAGGCACCCGCAACAACTCCCAGCTATTTTTTTGTTGCAGTTTTCATTGTTGTCCAGCTGGCCTGGGCTGGGTTGGAACCTGCCAGCCTTGGTGCATGTGGCCAGCACCTTAACTACTGTGCTATGGGTGCTGAGCCAAAATAAGCCTTTTTTTTTTTTTGTAGAGACAGAGTCTCACTGTTCTGCCCTCAGGTAGAGTGCCGTGCCGTCACACAGCTCACAGCAACCTCCAACTCTTGGGCTTATGCGATTCTCTTGCCTCAGCCTCCCGAGCAGCTGGGACTACAGGCACCCGCCACAACGCCCGGCTATTTTTCTGTTGCAGTTTGGCCGGGGCTGGGTCCGAACCCGCCACCCTCGGCATATGGGGCCGGTGCCCTACTCACTGAGCCACAGGCGCCGCCCAAAATAAACCTTTTTAAAAAACAGAACAAATTGGGTACAGTGGCAGGTGACTTTAGTCCCAAATACTCAGGAGGCTGAGGTGGGTGGATCGCTTAAGCCTGAGAATTTGAGACCAGCCATCAGTGTGTTTTTAATGTCTATGCTTAAAACCTTACCATCCCGCCTAACTGAGTTACTGAAGCCACGTTAGGCAAGGCTGTAGTTCCCTTCTGGCTGAGATTAAAATAACTGAACAAAAACTCTGTTCTCTGTTAAATGCCTTTCTTTGTCCTAGAGCAGCTGTCTTTCTCTTTCTGCCAAACATTAATGTTCCATCTCTGATACTATTAGAGATGACTTGAACTGTGGGATCAGAGGAATTCCATTGGGAAGAGTGGCACCTTTTCCTCTTGAAGATACATATCTGTCTTCTCCAGGTTATCTGGAGACAGAGGAGGCAAAGCTATTGTGATCTTTCAGAGAGGATCATTTCTTTGTATTGAGAAAAGCTTTAGTAAGATATTGAATGTGTATAAGAAAGAAAAGGTGATTTTCTTTTTGATCATCTCAAGCTGATTCTTCCATGGTGAGGCTAGGGATCTAGAGACTCCTGGAGTGAGGGAGGCAATCTGGTTTTTTAAATTAAATTAAATTTTTTTTTTTTTTTTTTTTTGAGACAGAGTCTCACTATGTTGCCCTCAGGAGAGTGCCGTGGTGTCACATCTGGTATCAACTTCAAACTCTTGGGCTTAAGAGATTCTCTTGCCTCAGCCTCTCAAGTAGCTGGGACTACAGGTACCCACCACAACGCCCGGCTGTTTTTTTTTGTTGTTGTCGTAGCTGTCATTGTTGTTTAGCTGGCCTGGGTCAGGCCCGAACCCACCAGCCTTGGTGCATGTGGCTGGCACGGTAACCACTGTGCTTACGGTGCTGAACTGGCAGTCTCGTTTTTTTTTTTTTTTGCCTGGGCTGGGTTTGAACCCGCCCCCTCCAGCATATGGGGCCAGCGCCACCCCGGCAGTCTGTTTTTTAAGGTCAATTTTTTTCCTTTTTGTTGGGTACTTTGTTACAAAGACTAATTTCTTTTTCTGTAATCAAAATGGAGATCAAAGCAAAGTGTTCTTACATGAGGCATTGAAAGCAGAACATGGCATTAAGATTTAGAATTTTTCTTTATTTCTTTTAAAAGTAATTTTCAGGGCAGCACCTGTGGCTCAGTGAGTAGGGCGCCGGCCCCATATGCCGAGGGTGGCGGGTTCAAACCCAGCCCCGGCCAAACTGCAACAAAAAATAGCCGGGCGTTGTGGCGGGCGCCTGTAGTCCCAGCTGGTCAGGAGGCTGAGGCAAGAGAATCACGTAAGCCCAAGAGCTGGAGGTTGCTGTGAGCCGTGTGACGCCACAGCACTCTACCGAGGGTGGTACAATGAGACTCTGTCTCTACAAAAAAAAAAAAAAAGTAATTTTCAGTTGAAAGCTGAGTTTTAAAACAGCCAAATGCCATTTGAATAAAATAACTGCCCTAGATTGTAATGATAACTAATGTACCTCTTAGATAATTTTAAGTGTATGAGGAAAGCTGCAATTGGGTTCTTCATTTATCAATATAAAGGGCATTAGTTTGTGTCTTTGTACTAAGGAAGTCTCCTCTTTTTTTTTATTATTAAATCATAGGTGTGTACATTAATGTGATCATGGGGCACCATACACTGGTTTTATAGACCGTTTGACACATTTTCATCACACTGGTTAACATAGCCTTCCTGGCATTTTCTTAGTTATTGTGTTAAGACATTTACATTCTACATTTACTAAGTTTCACATATACCCTTGTAAGATGCACTGAAGGTGTAATCCCACCAATCACCCTCTCTCCACCCACCTCCCACCGGAAGTCTCCTCTTAAAATACAGGAATATTTGGAGGGAAACATCAGGAAATTTGAATAGAAAAATAGGAGTTTCTTTGTCCTTTGAGGAACTTTTTTTTTTTTTTTTATTGTCGGGGATTCATTGAGGGTACAATAAGCCAGGTTACACTGATTGCAATTGTTAGGTAAAGTCTGAGGAACTTTTTTTTTTTTGAGACAGAGTCTCAACTGTGTTGCCCTAGATAGAGTTCTGTAGTGTCACAGCTCACAGCAACCTCAAACTCTTGGGCTTAAGTGATTCTCTTGCCTCAGCCTCCCACGGAGCTGGGACTACAGGTGCCCACCACAACGCCCAGCTATGTTGTTGTTGCAGTTTGGCTAGGGCTGGGTTTGAACCCGCCACCCTCTGTATATGGGGCCAGCGCCCTACTCACTTAGCCACAGGTGCCACCCCTTGTTATATTTTTTATTACAGAGTCTTAATTTGTTGTTCTGGTTAGGATACCATGGTGTCATCATAGCTCACAGCAACCTCAAATTCTTGAGCTTACATGCTTGGCTAATTTTTCTATTTTTAGTAGAGATGGAGTCTTGCTCTTGCTCAAGTTGGTCTGGAACGCTTAAGCTTAAGCAGTCTGCCTGCCTCTACCTCCCAGACTGCTAGGATTATAGGCGTGAGCCATCCTACCTGGCCTTAATTTTTAAAAAACCAGTCAAGTGCTAATCTGAATTTATATAAATTGGGCTGTTCTTGGAAACACAAGAAGTGTTTGTATTCTGTCACTAAGAAATTTGGAATGAGTTGATTTTCACTTGAGGAAAAAAATTGCCAAACCAGGCTCAGCGCCTGTGGCTCAAACGGCTAAGGCGCCTGCCACATACACCTGAGCTGGCGGGTTTGAATCCAGCCTGGCCCCGCCAAACAACAATGATGGCTGCAACAAAAAATAGCCAGGCGTTGTGGCGGGCACCTGTAGTCCCAGCTACTTGGGAGGCAGAGGCAGGAGAATCGCTTGAGCCGAGGAGTTTGAGGTTGCTGTGAGCTGTGATGTCACAGCACTCTACCCAGGGTGACAGCTTGAGGCTCTGTCTCAAAAAAAAAAATTGCCAAACTACATCAATTTATAGGGAGCTTTTATGTTTGTTTTTCCCATGGTGATTAGTGAAAGGGAAGATAAGACATTGAAAGACCTGGATGTGAGTCCCAACTCTGCAGTTTACACCTGAGTAGTCTTAGACAGTTGCCCTTTGATCAATCAGCTTTTCTCTCTGTAGTGGACATGCAGGTATTCCCGCTCTTAGATATTTGGTGTCCTCACCTGTAAAATCCAAAGGGTAATGATCTGTAGTATATTACTATGTGATTAATGTCACTAATAGGAATGTGTTATAAAAGGTTGAGAGCTGCTATGGGTAGTCAACAATAAAGTTGGTCACTTTTAGGAGGCTGAGGCAGGTGGATTGCTTTAAGCTCAAGAGTTCGAAACCAGCCTCAGCAGGAGACCCTGTCTCTACTAAAAATAGAAAAATTAGGTGGGCATAATGGCACATACATACCTGTACTCCCAGGTACTTGAGAGGCTGAGGATCTCTTCAGCCCAAGAGTTTGAGGTTGCTTTTCACTATGATGACACCATGGTACTCTACCCCGGGTGAAACAGTGAGACTGTGTCTAAATAAATAAAGTTGGTCACTTACTTGGTGGTCAGGCATGGTGACTCATGTCTGTAATCCTAGCACTTTGGGAGGCAGAAGTGGGAGTATCTCTTGAGCTCAGGAGTTTGAGACTAGCTTGAGCAAGAGTGGAGACCTTGTGTCTACTAAATATAGGAAAAAATGCTGGGCATTGTACCTGGCACTGGTAGTCTCAACTGCTTGGAGGACTGAGGCAGGAGGACTGCTTGAACCCAGGAGTTTGAGGTTGCTGTGAGTTAGGCTGACACCATAGCACTGTAGCCTGGGCAATAGAGTGAGACTCTGTCTCAAAAAAATAAGTAAATAAAAATAAATAAAGTTGATCACCTGATGAAGTTCATGATGATGTTTCTTTGATCAGTCTATTTTGAAATTAAGAGTTTGAATTGAGGGCGGCGCCTGTGGCTCAGTGGGCGGCGCCTGTGGCTCAGTCGTTAAGGTGCCGGCCCCATATGCCGAGGGTGGCGGGTTCAAGCCCGGCCCCGGCCAAACTGCAACCAAAAAAATAACCGGGCGTTGTGGCAGGCGCCTGTAGTCCCAGCTGCTCGGGAGGCTGAGGCAAGAGGATCGCTTAAGCCCCAGGAGTTGGAGGTTGCTGTGAGCTGTGTGAAGCCACGGCACTCTACCGAAGGCCATAAAGTAAGACTCTGTCTCTACAAAAAAAAAAAAAAAGAGTTTGAATTGAGCCCATTTTAAGAAGATGTCTTGGGGCAGCACCTGTGGCTCAGTGAGTAGGGCGCCGGCCCCATATGCCGAGGTTGGCAGGTTCAAACCCAGCCCCGGCCAAAGTGCAACAAAAAAAATGTTGGTTGTGGCGGGTGCCTGTAGTCCCAGCTGCTCGGGAGGCTGAGGCAAGAGAATCGCGTAAGCCCAAGAGTTAGAGGTTGCTGTGAGCCGTGTAACGCCACGGCACTCTATCTACCTGAGGGCGGTACAGTGAGACTCTGTCTCTACAAAAAAAAAAAAAAAAAAAGAAGATGTCTTTGTAGGGCGGTGCCTGTGGCTCAAAAGAGTAGGATGCCAGCCCCATATACTGGAGCTGGCAGGTTCAAACCCGGCCCTGGTCACCAGTCCTGGTCAAAAACTGCAAAAAAAAAAAAAAGATATTTTATTTGTGTAAAATATTAGTGCTTTTTCTCTGTGGGTGTTTTTTTTTTTTTTTTTTACAAAAAGGGTTATCTTGCTAGAGAATTCCTGCATTGCTTAAATAAGTGGAATGTACTATTAGGTTTAAGGTTGATAGTAGTATAGTATCATGTACTTTTTTTTTTTTTTTTTTTTTTTTTGGCCGGGGCTGGGTTTGAACCCATCACCTCCGGCATATGGGACCCACGCCCTACTCCTTGAGCCACAGGCGCCGCCCATATCATGTACTTTGTAGTATGTAGGTTGAATCACCTATGCATATGGAAAGAGTTAGGGACTTGTCTGAAGTGTTTTCAGCTCATTCTAGGAGATCATTTCAACCATGGAAATCACCAGTGGTTGATAGAACTAGAAATCCAGAAAAGGCAGGACCTGAAGTGACTAGAATGCATTGAAAATGTGTTTCCTGCTAGCTTGCTTTGAGCATGCTGTGGGGATTTTGGAGTGGAGTGGTCATAGTAAAGTAGGAAATTCAAAGAGAAGAAAGTTGTTTTTTTTTTTTTTTTTTAGTTTTTTTGGCCGCGGCTGGGTTTGAACCCACCACCTCTGGTATATGGGGCCGGCGCCCTACTCCTTGAGCCACAGGCACCGCCCAAGAAGAAAGTTTTTTTTTTTTCTGCTTCTCTTTTCGTTTATTTTATTTTACCCACCTTGGTTGATAGAGGAATTACTGTTTTGATGAATTTTTAAATAGTGTGATTGTTAGATTGGATCAGCTTTATTTATTTATATATTTGTTTATTTATTGAGACACAATCTCACTGTTTTGCCCTGGGTAGAGTACCATGGTGTCATCACAGCTCAAAGCAACCTCAAACTCCTGTTTTTTGTTTTTTTTTGGTGGGGGCTGGGTTTGAACCCACCACCTCTGGCATATGGGGCTGGTGCCTTACTCCTTTGAGCCACAGGCGCCACCCTAAACTCTTGTTTTTAAAAAACCACCCACAGGGAAAAAGAAAGACTGCATTTAAGTTTATAAACCAGAAATGAGAAGGTATTTCCCTTCGAGGGAAGTTAACTGCTTGTTTCTTGAAGTGAGTTTAGACACCATTCCCCATGGAAACCAGCTAGACACAGTACTGTCTAGTTCTTTGTAGTTGTAACAGGTGGCTTTGTTGGGAAGCCAGCCTATAGTGGCAGAAGCTGGGATTTTGAAGATGTTAACAGTCATGTTTCTGATCAAATTCTACTCTCCTGTAAAGGTTCTTGGTTTGATAGAACCTTTGGAATATTTTTCCTGTCCTTTCATCATTCCCAGGGAATTGAGAGGAGAGACCTATTTAAGTTACTCAACTCCATTATTCTCGGAGGGGTTTTAGTCACCCCTAAGGACTTCACAACCAGGCCTTCCCAGTGGGTTGCCATGTTGGTTTGATTTTTAGACTTGGCTTGGTATACATGGCTCCCATCTGTGCTAAGGCTACCTGTAGATTTTACCATGCTCTAATCTCATGAATCGGTTTGCCTAGAAGCAGTTCTTCCATGGATTGACTGGAGAGTTGGTTACACTATCTTGAACCTTTCTTGTCATCTGTAAGTTCTGATTGTGGCCGTGTTATTTTTTGCTTCCATTTTGGGGGAGGCAAAAATATGAGATTTCCTTGGGACAGCTTTTTGGGGGTTAGTTATTTTTCCTGAGTTCTAGTCTTGTCTTTGTCCCCTCCTTTATTGACTTCAATAAGTCAGTTCCCTGGTTTTGATCTCCTCTGTAAAATGAGAGAGAGATAGCTGTATAGTTTTTGAATGTTAAGTGTTTGTGACCTGATTAATGACCAACTTCTGACTCGGTATTTATGTTCTGATGAGATTCCAGGGATGTGACTGTACCAGGTATCAATAGATGGTCCATGAGTCAGATCTGATCAATGGCCTGTTTTCGTATGGCTCACAAACTAAGAATGTTTTTATACTTTTGAAAGATCGTAAAAATCAAGAAAATGAGAAGACAAGTCATAGACTGGGAGAAAATACTTGGCAGAAGACATGTCTGATAAGACTGTTACCTAAAATATATAATACAAAGACCTCTTAAAAGTCAACAACAAAAAAGCAAGAGCAACCCAATTATAAATATGTATGTCAAAGACCTAAGCAGACACTTCACCAAAGAAGATAACACAGATACCAAGTAAACATATGAAAAGATGTTCAACATTGTAAGTCATTAGAGGCTGGGCATGATGGCTCACACCTGTAATCCTAGCATTCTGGGAGGCTGAGGTGGGAGGATCTCTTGAGGCCAAGAAGTCAAGACCAGCTTGAGCGATAGAACAAGACCTTGTCTCTACAAAATGTAGTTTTACAAATTAGCTGGCTGTGGTGGAGCACACAAGTATTCAGGCTACTTGTGGTGTTGAGGCAGAGGATTACTTGAGCCCGGGAGTTTGAGATTGCAATGAGCTATGATGATGCCACTACACTGTAGCCAGGCAACAGAAAAAAAAAAAAAAAAGGCTAGGTGTAGTAGCTAATGCCTGTAATCCTAGCACTCTGAGAGGCCAAGGCAAGTGGATTGCTTGAGCTCAAGAGTTCCAGACATCCTGAGCAAGAGTGAGGTACCATCTCTACTAAAAATAGAAAAACTAGCTGGGTGTTGTGACAGGTACCTGTAGTTTTAGCTGTTTGGGAGGCTGAGGCAGGATGATCACTTGCGCTCAAGAGTTTAAGGTTGCTATGAGCTATCATGATGCCATGGTACTCTATCCAGGGTGAGAGAGTGAGACTCGGTCTCAAAAAAAAAAAGAAAAACCGTCCTTAGAAAATTGCAAATGGGCCGGTGCCTGTGGCTCACTGGGTAGGACACGGGCCCCATATACTGAGGGTGGCAGGTTCAAACCCAGCCTTGGCCAAACTACAACAAAAAAATAGCTGGGCATTGTGGCGGGCGCCTGTAGTCCCAGCTGCTCGGGAAGCTGAGGCAAGAGAATCGCCTAAGCCCAGGAGTTGGAGGTTGCTGTGAGCTGTGATGCTAGGGCACTCTACCGAGGGTGATAGGGTGAGACTCTGTCTCAAAAAAAAAAAGAACTCTACTGAACACGGTAAGGTGAGACTCTGTCTCTACAAAAAAAAAAAAAAAAGAAAATTACAAATGAAGGCTTGGTGCCCGTAGCACAGTGGTTACAGCACCAGCCATGTACATTGAGGCTGGAGGGTTCGAACCCAGCCTGGGCTAGCTGAATGACAACTGCAACAACAACAAAAAATATCTGGGCATTGTGGTGGGCACCTGTAGTCCCAGCTACTTGGGAGGCTGAGGCAAGAGAATTGCCTGGGCGGCACCTGTGGCTCAGTGAGTAGGGCGCCGGCCCCATATGCTGAGGGTGGCGGGTTCAAACCCAGCCCCGGCCAAACTGCAACAACAACAAAAAAATAGCTGGGCGTTGTGGCGGGCGCCTGTAGTCCCAGCTGCTCGGGAGGCTGAGGCAAGACAATCACGTAAGCCCAAGAGTTAGAGGTTGCTGTGAGCTGTGTAACGCCACGGCACTCTACCCAAGGGCGGTACAGTGAGACTCTGTCTCTACAAAAAAAAAAAAAAAAAGAATTGCCTAAGCCCAAGAGTTTGATGTTGCTGTGAGCTGTGACACCACAGCACTCTACCAAGGGTAACATAGTGAGACTCTGTCTCAAAAAAAAAAAAAATTGCCAACTAAAACAACTATGAGATAGCGGTATATACCTATTAGAATGGCCAAAATTCAAAAAACTGACAACTCTAAATGCTGACAAGGATGTGGAGCAATAAGAACTCTCGTTCATTGCTGACAAGAGTACTAAATGACACAGTCACTTTTGAAGAAGTTTGGCAGTTTTTTACAGGACTAAACATACTATATGATCCAGAAGTCACATTCCTTGATATTTATGCAAATGAGTTGCAAACTTGGAAGCAACCAAGATACCCTTTAATAGGTGAATGGAGTTAAACAGACCACGAAATATCTAGACAACGGAATATTATTTAGTGCTAAAAAGAAGTGAGCTATCAAGCCATGAAAAGACATTGAGGAAACTTAAATGAATATTATTAAGTGAAAGAAACCACTCTGAAAGTGCTATGTAGTATATGATTCATGACAGTAGAACCTCCATAGGTTTATTACCTCTCTACATTGACCACCTCCTTAAGTTGACCCAATTTTCATAGACCAGACAAGCACTACATTTATGTATCAGTAGAGTAAGCCTAGTTCCTTATGTTGACCACTTCCATATGTTAATCAGTTTGTAATAGTCCCTGGGGTGTCAACTAATGGAGGTTCTACTGTATATGACATTCTGGGAAAAGAAAACTATGGAAACAGTAAAAAGATCAGTGGTTGCCTAGGGTTGGAGGGGAGGAAGGATGAATAGGCCAGCACAATATTTTTAGGGCAATACTCTGTATGATTCTACAATAGTGGATACATGTTGTGATATATTTGTCAAAACTCATAGAATGTATACCATCCAGAGCAAGAGTAAACTAATGTGAACTATGGACTTGGGTGATAATGTGTCACTGTAGATTTATCAATTGCAACAAATGTAACACTTTGGAGGGGACATTATGCATGTGTGTGGATGAGGGTATATGGGAACTTTCTGTAATTTCTACTCAGATTTGCTATGAACCTAAAATTTCTTTAAAAATTAAAGTTTATTCATTAAGCAAAAAAAGATTGTCAAAACAAATAAAGAAAGAAAAATCTGTACCAGAAACTGTATGTTACCTACTAAGCCTAAAATATAATATTTATGATCCAGCCTTTCACAGAAAAAGTTTACAAAGCCCTAGACTATATCACAGTGGAACTAGAAGATGAAGCATTCCATGTTATCAGTTGCCATGCCCAGTCCTCTAGTTCTTCTGGATACTTACTGTCTCCAATGGTAAAGTTGTTCTTAAGAATTTCTGTTATCATTTGCAGGTATATGAGTGACGTAAAGCTGCAAATAAAGACGGAGAGAGAGCAGTGCCAACTGGGAACAGGACAAGGATGCCAATTCCTCCTCCCCCTCCACCCCCACCTGGCCCTCCTCCCCCTCCCACTTTTAATCAGGTAGGTTGTCCTTCCATCAGGCTATCTCAACCTTTTTTTTCCTTTCTTTTGAACTGAGAGGTTCTCACTGTGTCATCCAGTCTGGTCTGAAACTTCTGGTTGGGACTACGGTGTAGCACCATGCCTGACTTCTGTTTCAAAACCATTGAGTAGATAGGCTGATGACCCTCACAACTGGTTTATTTATCCTGTTTGGTAAATAAATCCTAGATTTTCCTTCTCATAGCATTCTTATTCCGAGCCATGTTCATTATTTCTTAAATAGAAATCTGGGCCTCCTTATGGACTTGGTGTTTTGCTGCATTTATCTAGCAGTTGTCCTGTGCTCCTGTTGTAGTTGGTCCTAGCTTTTGTTGGTACAAGTTCCATTTTCTTCATTTTTGTCATATGCTTAGTCTTCCAGATGGATTTTAGAATCATCTATAATGTCTTCCAAAAAATCTCTTATTAAAAAAGTTCTACACTTGGCTCGGCACCTGCAGCTCAGTGGCTAGGGCACCAGCCACATACACCAGAGCTGACGGGTTCGAATCCAGCCTGGGCATGCCCAAAAACAAGGACAACTACAACAGCAAAATAGCTGGGTGTTGTGCCAGGCACCTGTAGTCCCAGCTACTTGGGAGGCTAAGGCAAGAGAATTGCTTAAGCCCAAGAGTTGGAGGTTGCTGTGAGCTGTGATGCCATGGCACTCTACCCAGGGCAACAGCTTGAGACTCAGTCTCAAAACAAAAGCAAAACCAAACAAAAAGTTCTACACTTATAAATTGTGTCAGAATTAAAGAAATGCATAATATTGAGTCTTCCTATTCAGGAACATGGTATTGATATGTTGCATTTTAGGTACCTGTAGGATATTCATTTGGACATGTCCTGTAGGCCTTGGTACATGGATGTGAAACTCAGGTTAGAGGGATGGGGACAGGATACAAAGTTTTGAGACTTTGTGGCCTGTAGGCAGGACTGCATGGACTTGCTCATTTAGATGGAGACTGAGGGTAGTACATGACATTTAAGAGGTAGGTAGACGATGAAGGACCTGAAAAGAAACATGTGTTGGAAGAGGAAGCAGGGAGAGTGGAAAAGGCATGGGGGCTTTGAAGCAATCATGTCAGCATTCAAACTTTGTTCTTGGTTTGCTAATTATGTGACATTAATTTGCGTAAACCTTTATTTCCTCGTCTTTGGAATACAGTCTATAACAACATTGTCTAGAGGATAAATTGAAGTAATAGAGAGTCAAAAGGATGTTAGTTGAGATAAGATAGGAGTTTTAGAGGCACCATTGGGGTTGGATTCATTTTTTTTTTTTTTTTGAGACAGAGTTTCACTTTGTCACCCTGCAGGTTAACTCCTGAGCTCAAGCAATCCACCTGCTTTGGCCTCCCGGAGTGCTGGGATTACAGGCATGAGTCACCATGTGTGATTTGGGATTAGATTCTTGCTTTGCTGTTTCCCTTTTTTTTTTTTATTTTTGGCAGTGTTTAGCCTGGGCTTGGTTTGAACCCACCACCTCTGGCATATGGGGCCAGCGCCCTACTCCTTTTTTTTAAATAGAGACAGAGTCTCACTTTACCGCTCTTGGTTTAGTGCCATGACGTCACATGACTCACAGCCACCTCCAGCTCTTGGGCTTACGCAATTCTCTTGCCTCAGCCTCCCGAGCAGCTGGGACTATAGGCACCCTCCACAATACCCAGCTATTTTTTTGTTGCAATTTGGCTGGGGCCGGGTTTGAACCTGCCACCCTCGGTATATGGGGCCGGCGCCCTACTCACTGAGCCACAGGCACCATCCTGCTTTGCTGTTTCCTACTGGCATGACCTTTGGAAGCTATTCAGCTTTTGGCCCATACATTTCAAATGGGGATAATTATAGTAATACCTTTCTCATAGGAATATTTCAAGATTTAAATGAGATAATGAATGTAATTAGCATAATTCCTGAAGCATAGTAGGGATTCATAAATGTTTGCCTTGTTGATGACGATATGATAAAGTATCTGACACAGAAAGGTTAGTGCATAGGTAACTTAGTAAGGATTGTCTTCCCATCAGAATAGGGAGAAAGACCCATATCCTTCACAGAAGGTTAAACAGGACCCCAAAAAAGAACCCAAAGAATAATATTGCACATTGATATTGCTGTTTGGCACATATATCTGATGAGTTTGGACAGGCCTCTCATGGATCCAGTTTGGTTTAAGTCATTCATCCCAAGCTTGTGATGAAATGTGAATTCCTATTTAGGGTGAATGTATGTTTCTGTCTTTCAGGCAAACACAGAGCAGCCCAAGCTGAATAGAGATGAGCAGCGGGGTCGAGGTGCCCTATTACAGGACATTTGCAAAGGGACCAAGCTGAAGAAGGTGACCAACATTAATGATCGGAGTGCACCCATCCTCGAAAGTGAGTCTAAGCTTGGCTTCCTAGTGAACGAGTAGGGTCCCAAGATTGACTTGGAGACTTGGCTAAGTTGTCATGTTTATTGATGGGGCTTGAGTGGGAGAGTTTTGTCTTGAGATATCCTTCAGCTCTCTTTCCATGTCTTCATTTGAATACTTTAGGAATTTTTTCTTTAAATGGGGCTCATTTATTGCCACTGTTCCAAATGTACAAAAATGTTAGAAAATAATCCCCCAACTCAACCTTCCCCACATGACATTTTCCCCAACACAGATAATTTTCCCAAACCCACAAGCATAAATTGGTTCTGGTATTTCCATAAACAGTCCAGTTAAGAAATAATTCAGAGAAAATTTTAACAGGATTCAGATTATATTCATTCAGAAATTTTATTTTTTTGAGACAAAGTCTCTGTTGCCCTGGGTAGAGTACCATGGCATCACATCTCACAGCAACCTCAAACTCTTGGGCTCAAGTGATCCTCTTGCCTCAGCCTTCCGAGTAGCTGGGATTACAAGCGTCCACCACAATGCTTGGGTAGTTTTTCTATTTTTAGTAGAGATGGGGTCTCTCTCTTGCTCGGGGTGGTCTTGAATTCCTGAGCTCAGGTGATCCACTCCCCTTGGCCTCCCAGAGTCTAGAATTATAGGCGTGACCCATAGAGCCCAGCCCAATTTTTCTATTTTTAGTAAAAATTCTATTTTAGAGAAGTGCTCAGGCTGGTCTAAAAGTCCTGACCTGACGCAGTCTGCCCACCTTAGACCTCCCAGAGTGGTAGGATTATATGCATGAGCACAATACCCGGCCCCTTAGAAGTTTTCTCTTGACCTGTGGGAAGCATTCTAAAGATTAAGATTATCATCTCCTACTATAACTAATGCTCATTAGGGCAATTCCTTGCCTCTTCTCTGAGGAGACTACCACATTCCTAGAAACCTCTTGGCTGAAGCCAAGGATGGTTATATAATTTGCAACAAGTGCCCATTTTCGTAGGCCTCTAGAGAGTTTGCTTACTCCTCGGTCCCTGAGCCATCAGCTCTTCTCTTATCTGGAGAGGTGAGCCCAGAAAGCCCTGTTGAACATTTCTTTCCCAGTTATCACTTTGCCCTAAATAAGAGAAGATTGGCTCCTTGTTCTTTTTGTTCTTTCATCACAGCAAAGAGTTTCATCCCTACATGAAGCTGTGGAACTGAAAGGCCTAGATTTTTTAAAATAGAAAAACAAAGGCAAGCCTGATTTGTTTGCAAGTTATAACCCAGATACAGGAGGAGTCTCTCCTCAGGATTGCCTTGGCCACTAGCTCAGAGCATATGAACTGAAAACCCTAATGGTATGCTTTCCAGAGCCCAAAGCAAGCAGCGGCAGTTATGGCTCTGGAGTAGCTGCGCTGCAGCCCAAGGGAGGGCTATTCCAAGGAGGAGTGCCAAAGCTTCGACCTGTGGGAGCCAAGGACACTTCAGGTACCTTATAAATTCTTTCTTTTTTTTTTTGTTTTTGTTTTTTGTTTTTTTGAGGCAGAGTTTCATTTTGTTGCCCTCGGTAGAGTTGCCATGACATCACAGCTCACAGCAACCTCAAACTTTTGGGCTTAAGCAATTCTTTTGCCTCAGCCTCCCAAGTAGCTGGGACTACAGATGTCTGCCACCACGCCTAGCTATTTTTTTTTTAAGAGACGTGGTCTTGGTCTGGCTCAAGCTGGGCTCGAACTCTTGAGCTCAGAGAATCCACCCATCTCGGCTTCCCAACTGCTGGGATTATAGGCATGAGCCACTGTGCCTGGCTCTTACAAGTACTTTCTTAGGATATTTTCCGATCATAATAATTTTTGAATTGTCCCATGTGAGCCAGCTCAGCTTCAGTGTGGTGTAGAGGTAGGAGGAAAGAGGAGTGGTAGCAGGGGAGGAGATACAAACTGGAATAAAGTAAAAGGTGAGGGATTAAATAAAAATGTATTCAACTTGAATAAAGAAAGTGGTGTATGTACACAATAGAATCCTATGCAGCTGACTCAGCACCCGAGCACAGTAGTTACAGCTCCAGCCATGTACATTGAGGCTGGTGGGTTCAAACCTGGCCCGAGCCAGCTAAACAACCACAACTGTAATAAAAAATAAGCCGGATATTGCGGCAAGCGCCTGTAGTCCCAGCTACTTGGGAGGCTGAGGAGAATCGCTTAAACCAACAGTTTGAGGGTTGCTGTGAACTGTGACGCCACGGCACTCTACCAAGGGCAACATCATGAGACTCTGTCTTCAAAAAATAAATAAATAAATACTATGCAGACTTAAAAAGCGAAATTCTCAATATGGATGAAGGAGGATGATACCTGGAGGATGTTATAGTAAGTGAAATAAGTCAGGCACAAAAAAACAAGTACTTTTTGATCTCATTTATACTTGAGATCTAGAACAGTCCCAACTCATTCATAGAAGTAGAGAGTAAAATGGTGGTTACTAGAGGCTAGGGGAGATCGGAATGGGCGATGGAGGAAGGGAAAGTGTTAGTCAAAGGGTACAAAATTTTAGTTAGGAGGAGTAAGTTTTAGTGACCTGTTGCATAGCATGGTGACTGTAGTTAATGATAAGGTATATTTCAAAATTGCTGAAAGAGTAAGTGGACTAACAGTAAGTATTCTCACCATAAAGAAATAAGTTTTGGGCTTGGCGCCTGTGGCTCAAGCGGCTAAGGCTCCAGCCACATACACCTGAGCTGGCGGGTTCGAATCCAGCCTGGGCCTGCCAAACAACGACGGCTGCTACCAAAAAATAGCCGGGCATTGTGGCTGGTGCCTGTAGTCCCAGCTACTTGGGAGGCAGAGGCAGGAGAATCTCTTGAACCCAGGAGTTGGAGGTTGCTGTGAGCTGTGATGCCACAGCACTCTACCCAGCACAACAGCTTGAGGCTCTGTCTCAACAACAACAACAACAAAAAAGAAATAAGTTGTAAGGTGATGGATTTGTTAATTAGCTTAATTTAATCATTCCATAGTGTGTATATATAACATTACATTGTACCCAGAAATATATACAATTTTTTTTTTTTTTTTGGCCGGGGCTGGGTTTGAACCCGCCATCTCCAGCATATGGGACCGGCGCCCTACCCGCTGAGCCACAGGCGCCGCCCTATACAATTTTTTTTTTTTTTTTTTTTTTCACTTTTGGTTGGGCTGGACTCGAACCCACCACCCCTGGTATATGGGGCCGGTGCCCTACTCCTTGAGCCACAGGCACCGCCCAATATATACAATTATTATTTGTCAAAAATAAGAGTAAATTTAAAAAAATTAGAAAGTATGGGCGGCGCCTGTGGCTCAGTGAGTGGGGCGCCGACCCCATATGCCGAAGGTGGCAGGTTTGAGCCCAGCCCCAGCCAAACTGCAACAAAAAATAAAATAGCTGGGCGTTGTGGCGGGCGCCTGTAGTCCCAGCTGTCGGGAGGCTGAGGCAAGAGAATCACTTAAGCCCACGAGTTAGAGGTTGCTGTGAGCCGTGTGAGGCCACGGCACTCTACCCGAGGGCGGTACAGTGAGACTCTGTCTCTACCAAAAAAATTAAAAAGTAAATTTAAATAAAAATAAACATGCCAGGCGCAGTAGCTCACCCCTGTAATCCTAGCACTCCAGGAGGCCGATGTAGGTGAATCACTTGAGCTTCTGAGTTCAAGACCAGCCTGAGCTAGAGTAAGACCCTGTCTCTAGCTGGGTGTTGTGGCAGGCACCTATAGTCCCAGCTACTCCGGAGGCTGAGGCAAGAGAATTGCTTGAGCCCAAGAGTTTCAGGTTGTTGTGAGCTGTGACACTGTGACATTCTACTTAGGGTAACAAAGTGAGACTCTCTCTTAAAAAAAAAAAAAGAAAGAAACATGTATTCATCTTATATCTGTACTATTTGTTAATGGAATCTGAGCTTGAAACCAGATTAAAATCTGGATCTTGGGCGGCGCCTGTGGCTCAAGGAGTAGGGCGCCGGTCCCATATGCCAGAGGTGGCGGGTTCAAACCCAGCCCCGGCCAAAAAATCACAAAAAAAAAATAAAATAAAATCTGGATCTTTGCAGGTACTTTTTCCCTGCTGCCATGCAGGTTGCACTAAGGAGGCTGGGTGAAATAGAAATACTGACCAGTATATATCTAGTTCTGTTGACCCAGTGTTGTCTGATGTATTTTTAGAGAACCTAGCTGGTAAGCCAGCCCTGCAAGTCCCCAGTTCTCGAGCTGCTGCCCCCAGACCTCCAGTGTCTACAGCCAGTGGACGTCCTCAAGATGATACAGATAGCAGCCGGGCCTCACTCCCAGAACTGCCCCGGATGCAGAGACCCTCTTTACCAGACCTCTCTCGGCCCAATACCACCAGCAGTACGGGCATGAAGCACAGCTCCTCTGCCCCTCCCCCACCACCCCCAGGGCGGCGTGCCAACGCACCCCCTGCGCCTCTGCCTGTGCACAGCAGCAAAGCCCCAGCCTACAACAGAGAGAAACCCTTGCCTCCGACACCTGGACAAAGGCTTCACCCTGGTCGAGAGGGACCTCCTGCTCCACCCCCAGTCAAACCACCTCCTTCCCCTGTGAATATCAGAACGGGACCAAGTGGCCAGTCTCTGGCCCCTCCTCCTCCGCCTTATCATCAGCCTCCTGGGGTCCCCAATGGACCTTCCAGTCCCACTAATGAGTCAGCTCCTGAGCTGCCACAGAGACATAATTCTTTGCATAGGAAGACACCGGGGCCTGTCAGAGGCCTAGCACCGCCTCCACCCACCTCCCCCTCCCCCTCTTTACTGAGTAATAGGCCACCTCCCCCAGCCCGAGACCCTCCCAGTCGGGGAGCAGGTAAGTGTTGAGAAGCACCTTTTTTTCCTTTCATATTGTGAATTGAGTTTATCTTTTCAGCCTGTTCCCCAAATCACACCTTCAGTGATTGAGGACCCAGTAAGAATTCATATATTCATCCCTTTTTATATGTCAGACTCTATTGTTAGGGAAATAGCCCAATAAATAGAAAAAACAAAGGATTTCCGTTCTGGACAATCAAACCAATAAACTAGCAAAATATTTACATAGTATGTATTATGCTTTAGAAAAATACAAAGCATTGGGGGGATTGGGGAGAAGAGGAGGAGATTGGTGTGCTCTCACTAATAGGCACAATTTAAGGGTACACGGCACACCTCCTGGGTAGGTGCAGATGCGAACATTGTAACCTAATCATCTGTACCCTTATATTAGCCTGAAAGAAAAAAAGAAAAATACAAAGCATAGAAGAAGAATAAGAGTGGGGGTAGTGTGTTGATATTTTAAATTGGAGAAGGGGGTAGAGTGAGGAAAGTCTTCACTGACTGGGTGATAATTTGGTAAAAATCTGAAGAAAGTGATGAGTACTCTTAAGTAGTTATAGGGAGAATAGCTGTTGTAGGCAATAAGAACAACAAACACAAAGGCCCTGAAGCAGAAGGACTCTTGACAGGTCTTTCTGGGGAAAGCAAGGGAGCCGTGGTGGCAGGACTAGAATAAGTGAGAGGCAGAGTGGGAGGACATGGAAGTCAGAAAGCTAGCTCTCTGGGGGAGAGCATTGTAGGACTTTGCAGAGACTTCGGGTTTAACTCTGTGTGAGATGGGCAGCCACTGGAGGGTTTTGAACAGAGAAGTAGTATAATTTGATTTACTTTTAAAAAGATCACTAGCTTTGGTGTTGAGAACAAACTGCAGAAGACAAAGGTGGCAAAAGGAGCCTCTGTAGGAGGCTCTTGCAGTAAACTGGGCAGATAAGACTAAGACTGCAGCAAGTTTGGGGGAAGATAGTTGTTCAGTTTTGTACAAGTTTGAGATGCCTGTTAGAGATTCATGAGGAAATAATGAATTGGGGATTGGTTCCCAAACTCTGAAGTTCAGTGGAGAGGTTTGGACCAAAGAGGTATTTTTGGGTGGCATCAAAAATGACATGTTAGATGAAATCACCTGGGGAGTAAGAATAGCTAGCAAGAGGCATATGAGGCCTGGGGCTCTCCTACAGTAGAGGCAAGAGAGAGAAAGGATACCCAACAGTGGAAACTGAGAAAAGAGCCTCTAGTGAGGAAGGAAAAAGAGAAACCAAGAAAGTGGAAAAACACCAACATAGAGTGGGTGATCACCTGTGTTGAGTGCTGCAGATGGGTGAGGTAAGTTGAAGACTTGAGGACTGACACATTGGTCTTACAGTAATTGAAGACTCTTGAGTAGTTTCAGTGAGTGGTAGAGGGTAAGGTAAAAGCTTAATTGGAGTGGGTTCAAGAATACAAGAATAGGAAGAGAGGAATTGGAGAAATCTGTAGAAATCCAAGGAGTTTGCTGTGAAGGAAAGGGGTGTGAAGATATGTGATTGCTGGAAGAGGATGCAGGGTTGAGAGTTGAGGGGTTTTTTATACTGCAGTTTGGGACATCTGTTTGCATTCTGATGGAACGAGTAGCATGAAACCAGTAGGAAGGGAAAAAATTTAGTTGGGAGAGAGAGGACAGGTTTGCTAACTGATGTCCTTGAGAAGGCAAGAGAAGATGGAATCTGATCCATAGGTAAGGGGCTGGCTTTATATAGGAACACAGATAGTTCTTCCATAGTAACAGGAGGAAAGATGGCAAATAAGCATAGAGAAGCAAGTGGGTAGGTGGGTGTAGTGGTAGGAGAATGTGGAAAGTTTCTCTAATTTTTTTCTGTTTTCTTAGTGAAACAGAAAGCAAGAACATCAGCTGTGAACAGGGTGGGGAAAGGAGAAGGAGATTTGAGGAGAGAGAAAAGGCATAAAATGGTCATGTGGAGCGTGGAAGAGTGAATGAACTAGGGAAATGTGCTTGGATAGCCAACCACATGAAAGGCCCACTTGAGGTTAGTGGGAAATGTTGTGAGATTAATCAGCATGCTGTGTGTTCAGCAGAGTAAGAGTGGGGTTGTATTTAGCCATCATTAGCATTTTTAAGGCATTGTAACTATAAGGGAGAGTGGGGCAGCAAGTAAAGAGTATGTAAGGAAGTGATTGTAGTAATGGGCTGTGGAGCCTACACTGGGTGAGAAGGACATTAAGAAACCCTAGAACAGTGGTTCTCAACCTTCCTAATGCCGTGATGTACTTTCATTGTTATAACGAAAATGTCATGACCCACAGGTTGAGAACCACTGCCCTAGAACAAGATAGAAGAGGTTGTCATGCTTTTTACAGAATAGCATGAATGAGATTTGAGAGTAGAGGAGCCCATAACAACTCTCTGGGGCCTTATTAGACCCAGGAATTTTGGCTGTTATATTCCTGTATCACTGGACTTTGAGCCATACACTCCACAAGTGGCTCTTGAGGTTTTATTTTATTTTAAGGTCAGTCTTTACAGGTATGGAACATTGGTTAAGAAGTTATGTTGTCAAGAAGCAGATATTAAAAACCCAATGAGTCTTTGCCATTGCTTTGTTAAGTACATACAGATTTGTGGTCTAGAGCTGGCAGTTTAACATAGGGCAGTCAAGCAGTAGCCCGGTACATTCCTAACCCCTGTCTCCCTAGCTTTAGGCATAAGGAGTTAGCTAAGATGGCCCTTGATTCTATAAAGTTCATTTTATTTTATCTTATTTATTTTTGAGACAGTCTTAAGCTGTTTCCCTCAGTAGAGTGCTATGGTGTCATAACTCACAGCAACCTCCAACTCTTGGGCTCAAATGATCCTCTTGCCTCAGTTTTTTTCTATTTTTAGTAGACATGGTGGGGTCTTGCTTTTGCTCAGGCTGGTCTCATGAGCTCAAGCTATCCACCTGTCTTGGCCTCCCAGAGTGCTAGGATTAAAGGCGTGAGCCACCACCAACCGGCTTAATGTTCAAGTTTTTAAAAAAATGTTTTTAAACTCTTTATTTGAACAAAGCTCCAACTTTCAAACTCCATCCAGAAATAGAAGCTGAAAACAATGTAATTTCTGAGTGTTGCTCTGAGTAGTTTTAAGACTTCTTACTTCCTGCTTCTTAGTTCTTTGTGGTTTCTTTAGAATATTTTGAAGTTATGAGCCTTGTTCTTCTGTCCATTAGTCATCACCAACTTTGAAACCTGGCAGAGGCCTCAGTTGGTTTCCTTATCAGTAACCACAGCAGCAGTTCTTAAGAGTGATACACTGAAGAAAAATTGAGGTATTTAAGTTAACTCATTTGAGTATTGGCTGTATTTGTTGTAGGACTTTGGGCAGATCACTGATTCTCTGAGTTAGTTCCCCATCTGTAAAATAAAAGTACACGTAAAAGTATAGTGTGCTGATGAATGTTACTGGTTTTATGCAGAGGGCTTCCAGTTAGTTCATAGACTTGTCTCTATTATTAAATCATAGTAATATTATATGATAATGTACTTCTGTCTCTATGTAAATTATTTACATTTGAAAGGGTTGGAGCATTTTGCCTTCCTAGGGGACTTAGAGACCAAAAAACCAAAAAAAACTCGATCATGAGCCGCGCCTATAGTTCAGTGGGTAGGGCCTGGCCACATACACTCAGGCTGGCGGGTTCAAACCTGGCCTGGGCCAGCTAAACAACAATGACAACTGCGACAAAAAAAAAAAACAGCCGGGCATTGTGGCGAGACCTGTAGTCCCAGCTACTTGGGAGGCTGAGGCAAGAGAACCACTTAAGCTCAAGAGTTGAAGGTTGCTGTGTGCTGTGATGCCATAACACTCTTTTGAGGGCGACATAATGAGACTGTCTCAAAAAAAAAACAAAACAAAACTTGGTTATGCATTCATAGAGTTTGTTTCTGGAATTTTTCCTTTGCCTGAGTAGAATACCTTTTTTCCATTTTTAAGGGAATTTTTATGGTGCATTTTACAAGGGTACATGTTAAATCTAGTAAGTGTAGGGTATAAATGTCTTAACACAATAATTAAGAAAGCGTGGTGACTCGGGAGGCTGAGGCAAGAGAATCTCTTAAGCCCAGGAATTGGAGGTTGCTGTGAGCTGTGTGATGCCATGGCACTCTACCGAGGGCCATAAAGTGAGACTCTCTGTCTTTACAAAAAAAAAAAAAAAGAAAGCGTGGTGAAGGCAGTGTTAACCAGTTTGTTGTAAGTATTTCAAATTGTATATAAAACCAGCACATTGTACCCCTATAAATGCATTATTGTACACAAATATGGTTTAATAAAAAAAATAAACTGAAAAAATAAATTGATACCATCATACTTTCCTCAAAACTGGGGTTGGATTACAAAAGGTAGTCTCCTACCCCAGGTGTTCTTTTGCAAACTGATTGTTTTTTGAGGACCAGGGTTCTGGCTCTATCACTGAAATAATCTTCAAACTGGATCTGGAGAAGAGCCAGAAAGTTGTTAGAGGCAGTGGAACCTAATTGGGGTAACCCTCCTGAGGGGAGACAGGAAGAGCCAAGCAGGTTGCTCTTGTCCTTCTTTATTTGCCTAGTTCAGATTGGCTTTTTTCACTATCGCCTATCCCCTGTCTATGGGGTGCCCTGGTGAACCTGAGTAATCCTGTCTTCCTTACTTCCTGGCCATCGCCTGCAAATAGATACAAATTCTCAAGGCCCTGAGGAATCTGGGTTTTAGGGAGTATTTTGAGGCAAGTATTTCTTGCCTCAAGAAATACTTGAGGTGCCTACCACAAATACTTGAGGTGCCTGCCACAACACCTGGCTATTTTTTTTGTTGCAGCTGTCGTTGTTTAGCTGGCCCGGAGCCAGGTTCGAACCCACAGCCTGAGTGTATGTGGCTGGTCTACCTTACTTCCTGGCCATTGCCTGCAAATAGATACAAATTCTCAAGGCCCTGAGGAATCTGGGTTTTAGGGTGTATTTTGAGGAGTATTTCTGGGTAAGTTTGGAATAAAAACAAGGGTCAGAGATCTGCTGGGAGGTGTGAAGGAGATTTTATTTATTTATTTAGACAGAATCTAACTCTGTCACCCTTGGTAGAGTGCCATGGCATCATAGCTCACAGCAACCTCAAATGCCTAGGCTCAGGTGAGCCTCTTGCCTCAGCCTCCCAAGTAGCTGGGACTATAGGTGCCTGCCACAACACCCAGCTGTT
Source organism: Nycticebus coucang (assembly GCF_027406575.1). Taxonomy (NCBI): domain Eukaryota; kingdom Metazoa; phylum Chordata; class Mammalia; order Primates; family Lorisidae; genus Nycticebus; species Nycticebus coucang. Next base: position 56,066,216 of record NC_069797.1, read on the forward strand.
TTTTAGAGATGGGGGTCTCGTTCTTGCTCAGGCTGGTCTCAAACTCCTGAGCTCAGATGATCCACCCATCTTGGCCTGCCAGAGTATTAGGATTACAGGCATGAGCCACTGCACCCGGCCCGAGATTTCTTTTTAATTATTGCACCCAGTGGCCCCTGTTTATAATATTAAACAGACCTTGAAGAGAGGAGAGTTGACATAGTGAGTTTCTTATGGGAATCAAAAACTAACTTTTATTGGACCCACCGTGCTGGGACTTGGTGTGCGTATACACATCATCCCTCTCCTGTGTTACATGCTTGGCTGTGATCACTATAGAAATTCTGACAGGAGTTCAGGAGGAATAATAAGATAGACTTTTATTATTGAAACTAAATTGTCTATTCAACCAAGTATCTCTCTTTGCCCTACTTAGGTGACACCTATTATGTGGCCTAGGTGCCAAAAAACACCCTTTCAACTCACTGGATTGTAGATCTAGTTGGGAAGGTGAGATACTACTTGAGGAAGTTATGAAAAGCAGTATGGGAGGACTGAAAGGAGCAGATGTGTGCTGAGTCTGTTTTTATTAGATCTGTGACCTTAGGCATATAACCTGAGTACTATTTTCTCATTTACAAAATGGGGATATAATGCCACATACTTTGCAGAGGTGGCTATAAGAGTTTTTAAAGATGTAGTACATATGAAATGCCTGGAACATAATGACTACCCAGTAAATAGTAGCTGCTGTTATTAATTTAATGTAGAGCATAGGGGTAATGCAACTTAAAACCCATCTATTCCAGTGGTGTTGCCATTTCTTCAGACATAATTCTGATATTAACTTGGTAGTAAGTTTTTGTCTTACTTAAGGGAAAATTTGATTTTTGAAAATGCCCAAAAAGCAGAGTCAGGGACAGGTATGAATGTTTTCATTGTTGGTGGTCAGGTGACCTTAGAAGTGAAATGTGACTATCATATAATATTTATGGCTCTGTCTGAAAAACTGGCTTTGGAGGAGTTCCAGAAGAGGTATTCACAGTATTTTGAGCAGAGACTATCACTGGAGATATGTAACTTTTCCAGAACTTAGATGGATCTGCTATTATACATATTTTGAAAATGACTCATTTAGTTTATACTGTTAAGTGCTGGAATAAGTGAAATATCTGTTTGTGTTGTAGCAGAGCAAAGAAGGGATTCAGAATAGAGTGGATTGTTTTGGGAGTCTTTAGAACATGGAACTTGAATTTGAATCTTAAAGGATAGGTAAGATTTGGTAATTGGAAAAGAGGAATATTGAGAGTATTGTGGGGGGAGTCATAAGAACAGAGCATTATGGGTGGGGCATGGTGGCTCACACCTGTAATCTTAGCACTTTGGGGTTTAAGGTGGGAGGATTGCTTAAGGCCAGGAGTTTGAAACCAGCTGAGCAAGAAGAGTGAGACCTCTGTAAGAAAAATTAGCTAGGCACAGTGGTTCATACCTATAGTCACAGATACTTGGGAGGCTGAGGCAGGAGGATCACTTAAGGCCAGGAATTTGAGGTTACAGTGAGCTATGGTGATGCCACTGCCTTGGAGCCTTGGTGACAGGGTAAGACCTTGTCTCAAGGAAAAAAATAAAAAAAAAAAAGTCTCAAAATATATGTAATTTGGTCTATTCACCTACCACATGCTGTACTTTGGGGTTTTTTTGTTTTTTGGGGATTTTTTTTTTTTTGAGACAGTCTTACTATGTTAAAGTGCTGTGGCATCACAGCTCACAGCAACCTCAAATGCTTGGGCTTAAGCGATTCTCTTGCCTCAGCCTCCCAAGTAGCTGGGACTACAGGCACTTGCCACAATGGCTATTTTTTTGTTGTAGTTGTTGTTTACCTGGCCCGGGCCAAGTTTGAACCCGCCAGCCTGAGTGTATGTGGCCAGCGCCCTACCCACTGAGCTACGGGCACTGCTATGTGCTGTACTTTTGGCCAAGCTTGAGATCCCTGGTGAAGGAACTGCTCTGACTTTAAGGAGTACATGTATGTAGGATTCTGGGAAAGAAGCTCATATAATGAATAATTGTGACACAGTATAGTAGTGTGGTGGATATGTAAAAGAGGGATACCTAACCCTGCATAGGTATTTAGAAAGGAAGAGAAGTTGAGATCAGGCTGTTTGATGTGGTAGGTTAACTAAGTAATACAAGATTTGAGACTTTATAATGTAGGAAATGCAATGCCCTAGGAAAAAATCTGGGCAAGTTTTTTAGAGAGCTTAGTGAGTTGGTGGTATGCAAAGTGAATTGGAAGCAAGAACATTTGGAAGGCTTCTGCAGTAGAACAGGCTAAATGTGAGATAAACCTGAATTAGAATTGTGGAGGAAGGCATGGGAAAGCAGGGGAAAAAAATCAAGAATAGTGTTTTTCACCTGTGGGAAATGAAAAAAGGTCATACATTTATTTTGAACCTTAGTATTTGGAAGGTTGGTGAGGTTATTCAAGAAATAAGGATCAGGGGAAAGGTGAATATGATAATTAACATGCCATCCCGAGGCTCACAGAGGCTGGTTCTTTGGAAAAGAACCAAGGTACTCTTAACTCATGTCTCTCAAATCCCTCTACCCTTGCCATTTCCACATCCAGTCCTGACTACTTTGGATTTTCTTTGCAGCTCCTCCACCCCCACCACCCATGATCCGAAATGGTGCCAGAGATGCTCCCCCACCACCCCCACCATACCGAATGCATGGGTCGGAACCCCAGAGCCGAGGAAAGCCCCCACCTCCACCCTCAAGGACACCAGCGGGGCCACCCCCTCCTCCACCACCACCTTTGAGGAATGGCCACAGAGATTCTATCACCACTGTTCGATCTTTCTTGGGTGAGTAGCTGGCTGTTTTAGTCTCATAATAATTCCTGTGGCGACTTCACTAACTCCAGTGCCTTAGCTGACAGATGGCCAGGGTAGGGTGGGAATGCTGAAAGGTACTCTTTCTTCATAGCAGTTCCCTTCCTGACTTTACCCGCAGGTCTCTAGGATGTCTGTTGACATCCTTTTCTTTATACATATTCTTTTTTTTTTTTCTGAGACAGAGTCTCACTCAGTCACCCCAGTAGAGTGCTATGGCATCATAGCTCACATCAACCTCAAACTCTTGGGCTAAAGCGATCTTCTTGCCTGAGCCTCCCATGTAGCTGGGACTATAGGCACCTGCCACAGTGCCCAGCTATTTTTTAGAGATGGGGTCTTGCTTTTGCTCGGGCTGGTCTTGTACTTGTGAGCTCAAGTGATCTGCCTGCCTCTGTCTCCCAGAATGCTAGGATTACAGGTGGGAGCCACCTCGCCTGGCCTTCTTGGTGCATATTCTAAGCATGGTTGTTTTGGAATATTGAAGTAAAATCAGCAAGTGTGATGCTAACTCTAAAGCCATTCTCGTGCCCCTCAAGGATCATTATTTGTGGTTAGTTTTTAAGTCAGAGACTCTGTGATCTTTAGGATTATTCAGAGAGGAATTGTGTATCCTCTTAGGAAGAAGAGTTCCTTTGTGGGTAACATTTATCTGGTAATTAAAAGCTACCACCTAGCTGTGTTGTTTTGAGGAAGTCACTTCACTTTTCTGGGTCTCATTTCCCTCATCTGTAAAACGAGGTGGTTAACTAGAGCAGGAGCATACCAGATTAACTTTTCCAAGGGTGTAAATGTTGGGGCTCCCATCTGGGAGATTCAAATTTATTAGTTCTGAGATGGAACCTTGAGTAAATGTTGTCCAGAGGATATTTGTTAGACCCTCTGTTGAAGACCCCTGTAATAGATCTGTGAGGTCTTTTGCGGTCTTGACACTGTAGATTCTTTAATAGTTGCTCACCTCCCCTACTTTCCATCCTCCATGTTCCAGGCTATTCCTATTGGACTAGGAATTTTGCTCAATGTCCTTTTTTGTAGAAACCTTTGAAATGTGATCAAGGCAAACTTGCACAAAATTTGAACCTTCTTGTTGAGAGGCCCTAAAGAGTGGAAGTGGGGACCATGAGATGACTGTCCCTACTCTGTTGCAGAGCTAAGTGAGGGAAACCTGGACAAAAAGGGAATTACCTGGTCAAATCTCTTATTAGCTGGAGCTGAATATTACCATTTTAAATAAATTTTTACCAATTTGTGGATACGGTTTGGTTGGTTTCACATGGTAACAGTCCCTAAGATGACCATGTTATTGAAGGCAGGGCATGGTGGCTCACCCCTATAATCCTAGCACTCTGGGAGGCTGAGGCCAGTGGATCACTTGAGCTCATGAGTTAGAGACCAGCTTGAGCTAGAGTAAGACCCCATCTCTAAAACTAGTCAAGTGTTGTGGCAGGCACCTGTAGTCCCGTCCATTTGGAAGGCTGAGGCAGGAGGATGGCTTGAGCCCAAGAGTTTGAGGTTGCCATGAGCTGTGATGCCATAGCACTCTACCAAGGGCAACAAAGTAAGACTCTGTCAAAAAACATAAAAAAGGGAAGAAAAACATGGAACTATATTTCTTTCTGCTTCCATTCAAACAGCTGGGCTCCTTTCCTGTTATATGCCTGATTTTTAGTGGAAAGGTTTAAAGAATCAGCTCAAAGACTCACTCCTTAATATAGAGAGCCTTGGAATACACCCTCTGCATGTGCAGCACACGTAAGATGATGCTACTGCTGTTCTAAAGATCCCTGGTTTAGTGGGTGAGGCAGGCCCTCTCAGTACATCAGATTTTGTATATGAGAATTAGTAAGGGGGGGCTCGGTGCCTGTGGCTCAAGCGGCTAAGGCACCAGCCACATACACCTGAGCTGATGGGTTCGAATCCAGCCTAGGCCACCAAACAACAATGATGGCTGCAACCAAAAAATAGCCGGGCATTGTGGCAGGCGCCTGTGGTCCCAGCTACTTGGGAGGTGGAGGCAGGAGAATCGCTTGAGCCCAGGAGTTGGAGATTACTGTGAGCTGTGATGCCCTGGCACTCTACCCAGGGTGACAGCTTGAGGCTCTGTCTCAAAAAAAAAAAAAAAAAAAGAGTAAGGGGGAAGGGTAATAAGTGGTCCAAAGTCTGTGGTAGCACAAACAAGGGTAATATAAATCACTATTTGTTTTTTTCTCAGATGATTTTGAGTCAAAATATTCCTTCCATCCAGTAGAAGACTTTCCTGCTCCAGAAGAGTATAAACACTTTCAGAGAATATATCCCAGCAAAACAAACCGAGGTGAGAATAGTAGTAAAGAAAGTTTTGACTGGGCTCAGTAGCTCACGCCTGTATTCCTAGCACTCTGGGAGGCCAAGGCGGGTGGATTGCTTGAGCTCAGGGGTTCAAAGCCAGCCTGAGCAAGAACAAGACCCTGTTTCCACTAAAAACAGAAAAGCTAGCCAGGTATACTGGTACAGGCTTGTAGTCCCAGCTATTGGGAGGCTGAAACAAGAGGATCATTTGAGACCTTAAAGTTTGAGGTTGCTGTGAGCTGTGACGCCATGGTACTCTATCCAGGGGCAGTAGAGTTGAGACTCTATCTTAAACAACAACAACAACAAAAAAACGTTTTTCCATAACTGCATAGAATGTACAGTTTGGTTTTTTGTTTTTTTTTTTTTTTGGTTAAAATTTACTGCTCTTCATCTTTGTTTTTTATAAAAACAAAACAACAAAACCTAGTCCCAGATTTTGAAGCTTAGCTTAAAGAGCCTTTCTCTCATTTCAGGAATGCTTGGGTTCTTTATCTGGTGGGTGACTTCTGGGTGTTTGATATTTATTTTGTTTTTCAGCTGCCCGTGGAGCCCCCCCTCTGCCACCCATTCTCAGGTGAAGCTTGGCTTGGTCCTGTTCCTCAGGAAAAAGATAGACCTTCTCTTCTTCTCAGATGGTCCCTTCCATGCCCCCAGAAACCTGCATGAGAGCTCCTAACATGTTTCTCCAGTGCAACCAACCCTAAACACCAAGCATCCTCCCGGCTCATCTCCATCTATGCATCTCATCTCTGGACTTGGTGATCGGACTCTTTATATTGATATGGGGTCTCAAACCCTGCATCCATCCTTCCTCTACCAAGCCCTGCTAGCCAGATGAGGAAAAAGCTTCTGTGTCTCCTGCTTTCCTCTTGGGGAAAGGTGCCTTGTTGTGATGAATTAACTCATTGCTGGGGCAGGGCAATATGATACTCCTTCCTCCTCCTCCCCACTATGGGGGAAGCCTGGCAGGTCTGTTATATTTCATCATTTAGCAGGGTAGCATGGCTAGGGCTTCTAAGTGGGAAGGGAGCATTTTTAGTGAAGCAGGAAAGGAGTTTGGAGAGAAGTGATCTGTTTTAAAGATCAAATTTGGAGAAAGGGCAAGGACATGGGTGTGCTTTATTTTTAGGGGTATTTTGGTTTTGTTCTCACCCTACCCCCACTCCAGGGATAAGTTGGACATAAACACTAAACACTAATCAGTTGAACTAAACATTTAATAAAAAGAGAGGGTGAAATGAATCATTTTAGAGCTAGTCAGTTCCTCTGCAGCAAAGGGACCAGAGCCATTTGAGTCCCTTGGTATTTCCTGCCCCATTTTCTGAGGGGGCTAGGCTGAGGGATTTTTCCTCCCTTTACTCCCCATGCCCTCAACAGAAAAGTCACTTCTGGGAGCATCATTCATTCCTGACTCACAAACCCCAAAATCCTTTGGTGGGAGAGAGGAGGTAGGGCCTTGGCCTTAGCCTCAGACTTGAATCTGCCTCAGTCTTTGCTGACTGGCCCTGAAATGGTCAGTAGTTCTTTCAGTCCCTTAGCCCTTGGAGAATGTTCCAGATAGACAAACAAGGGAAGGGTAAGGCACCTTGTGGAAGGGCCTGGCTCTGTGGGCTACAGAAGACCTTAGCCTGTTGATACTGAAGTTCGCAGACTGGAGTAAAGAAGGCTGAGGAAGTAAGTAGAATGTATGAGGATATTCAAAGATTCCTTTACGTCAAGAAGCACAAAGATAATGGTGAGGTGTGCCTCAGACCAGTGCATCTTCCTTGGCAGCCAGCAATATGTCGTTTCTTCGTCTTCCAGGTCCTAGTTAAAGAGCACAAAAAAAATGGAGGTTCCTAGTTTAGGTAGGAACTCAGGATGGATGAGAATACAGCAGGGAGAAGCTCTTGGGTTTGACACACCAGCTGCTTTGGTTTGCTACAGCTGTTGCCACATGCAGAGGCAAAGCTTGGCATGAAAGCAGGGAGAACATGGTATTTTTTTAAGTGGATGGAGAAAATTAGTTTAAAATTTCAAAAGACACAAGCTTAGACTGCCTTTGGGATCTTTCCAATCTATTGAGTCACAGGCTAAGGATCTGTACATGGGGCCAGGTGAAAACCAGGTCTTCCCAGGACCAGGTGAGGGAGGGCTCGACTTGGGTTATCTGTATGGGGTCTGCTGCCCTTTGCCATCCCCTGGACCACATTGACTTTTTAGACAATCATGATTAAGTCTGTCACCAAACTTTTTCTAATCATGCTTTATTTATCATTCTTCTTTTCAAGTCTGTTAGCAGTTACCTCCGAGAAGTATCCGCAGTGTACTCAAGAGAGTACAGCTGAAGAGGGGATGCTAGTGGAGGATAAAGGAGAGGGGGCAAGAGTTGATGCTGCAGCAGCGTTCCAGGGTAGATGCTGACAAGTTACTGAACTTTGACTGTGAAGTCTTCCCATTTATTTTTGAAATGGGAGTTGATGCCTTTTACACCATGTTCTCAAAGTGTGTCTCCCTCCACCCCTTACTCATACATAGAGCATCAAAATATCACAAGTAAAGCCAAACCCCAGCTTTTCACTGGGGCTGCTATCTTCCTCCCCATAACCTGCTGCCCCTCATACCCCCAGCATTTGGACTGTGTCACATGGGTATTGATTATATATTTGTTGTCTTGGCCTCATGAACAAAGGCCCAGGTCTAGATCTAGTCAGATGGGTTTTCCTTCTTCAGAGCATGTTGATGACACAGCCATTGTTTAAATGTCTTTGCCTTATACATTTGGTCCCACTGTTAATATTAGATATATTATCATGTATATTTACTATTGAAGATGGGAATGTGATCCTCATAGTTACTGGTCTATTTTGTATGTTGTAAAAAGCTTATAATATAGGTTTATGGTGAGTTGGCTACAAGAGCACTAAAACTACTCACCTTTTAAACTGCTCTTCTTATTTGCTTGTGGGAATGTCGTCTCTTCGGTGGAAGATTGGGTGGTCTCATGTTGAGGCTGTTGCCCAGTCCCATTAACTCCCTTGTCCCCTCCTGGATAGAAGAGACATTGCCCAACTAAGCATCAGGAAGCCCTTACGTGGGTTTGGTTTTGTGATGTTTTTTCCTAGTGGGAAAAACTTAATAGTTGTTTCTTAACCACCCTGTCTGGGAAGCAGGGCAGTGGCCTCGAAGTTTTTAAATGAGCTAGGTGCCCCTCTTCCCTCTCTTCTCTAGTCACCAAACCTGGACCAAAGCACTTTGATATTCCAGGTGTGGTTTTCTCTGTCATGGGGATTTGCTTCAGCTGCAGTGCCCTATTATTTTCACAGCCTAGGCCAGCAGTGTGAGGGCCTAGGGCTACCCCATCCAATGAATGTGAGGCTGCTGTCTCTAGGAATTCATCTCAGCTCTCTCAGCAGGCCGAGGCAAAGAAACTAGTCACTGGCCCTTGCCCTGGGGGAATCCCCTAAACCCCATGGCTTCCCAACTTGAAATCGTGATTTACCTCCAGGGAAAGACGAGAAAAAAAAATTGTAAATAGACTTGCTACAGAGCAACTCAGGGTTGGGGTGTGTTTTAATTCTCCTGATCACTTGAAATAATCTGTAGGCTGGGTGCTTCCTCCTGGGGGAGGAATGTGGCTCCAGTGTTCTTCCCTTTGTGCTCTGGGGGTCGAGTGTAGGGCATCTGAGGCCCTTTGTCACTACACTGAGCTGTGTTCTACTGGAAACCCAACCTGAGATCAACTGCAGATCAGATTCTTCACATTCCAATTGCAGTTTTTCTTCCCCTGTTGAATCTCAGCCCCTAGTTAAGTTGTCACAGTAGCCTTCTGTTAAGCCACCCTAATTTGGGGAATGTGAAGGGAGAGAAGAGGGCCATTACAGCTCTACCTTCCAGAATTATCTCTTAAAACAACCACCTTCAAAACCACATGCAAAAAAAAAAAAGAAAAAGGATAACCATTTAACTGAAGGAAAGGTTTGGTTCCATTCAACTTCCACCTTCATTGTGCCTTTATTTGTGTTAGTTTTCTGTGCTTTCTTTCTCTCCTTTGAATCAATTAAAATCTTCCTTGGTAACTGCTGTTTCCTTCTTTCTACTCTTGTTTCTGACAACTTAGTGAGTTCATTCTCTTCATGGTCTTAAATCTCATTCCACTGGTGGCAGAGGGGCCTCACTGCCTTTTCTCATGTCTCACCTTTGTCCTTTTCCATGGTCCCCAGCATGGAAGTCACAGTCAACACTGAATAAAAGACTAGAATGACACACGTGTGTATATGTAGGTATGTATGTGTTCATGTCTGCATGTGGATCAGTTTCCTTCCAAAAAAATAATTTATTGTACAATTTATTTTAGAATTCTGATTACAGTGCTCCTTTCAAATAGCATTGATTTTTTTTTTTTCCTCCTTCTAAAATGTATAATCTGGTCTCAGGTTGGATCCTTTGGTACATTTCTTTCTTCTGGATGCCATGAAGTTTAATTAAACCTTGCTCAAAAACAAAAACAAAAAACTGAAAACTGTGTACTCTTGTCTGGAATACAGCCTCAACTGGTGGCCTAGAGAGGGTAGAAAATCTGTTGCCTCATTTTCTGGGTAAGTGTAGTGATGTGATTTCAGGTCCCCTCAAAAAAGTAGATGTTCTGATTTGGGCAGAATCATCTGCAGTTGCATGAGGATTTTCTCTCCTCCCCTTGAAAAATCGTATTTCTAGTTAGCCTTGCTGACCAAGAGATTTGGACAGTTCTTGTATTTCCACCTAACTCTCCTTTGCTCGTGATTTCAGGGAACTCAGGAGGCCTCCTGGCCTTGTGTCCTTTTCCTCAATATCCCTCAATTCTTTCTACCTTGCATGGCAAGTTCTCAAATTAAGGAATGGAAGAAAAGGTGGGGGCAGAGCATACAGACTTTATGCATCTATTTTTATATGGGTGTTAGCTGTTTTTCTTCGCTGCTTTTTAAAAGTTGAAATCTTAAGTTGTTTTTCTTGATCTTTGACTTTTGGTGTAAAAATTCAACCAGACATTCTGTGCTTACTGTGGTCAGCTGACATAATAACCACTAAAAGGCTTAATGAGCTTAATTTGTATTTTCCATCACTAGTAAAGGTCTTGAAATTATTTCCCATACTGACTCTTAATGGGTGTGTATATGACTCACTCGCATAATTTAGATATAAAACTCTGTGAGGGTGCGGGAGGGGGGAAAAGATTCCTTTCATTTTCATCCATACTTTACCAGACTGGCTGAATCCCTGATTATTTGACCCATTGTTGTTATTAATATGATTAATAAAGCTACCTATTTATTGATTTAATTTTTCCTCCTGACTTTAGCCTGCAAATGGAGCTTGCCTAAATGACCCTTAACTTGCTAACCCTATAAGGTTTCTCTGTCTTATTGGGACCGTTTTGCCAGTCTATGTGTGTATATGCATACACAGACACACACTTTCTCAAATAGAAGATGCCAAACAGGTCTTTCCAGTGTAATTTGCTCCTCCTCCATGATACTATGAGTTAGCAGGTGGTAAGGACACTAATTTGCTCACTTTACTGCTGAGGCACAGCCGCTTGCTGTAACTGTGCCTCTTAAGTATTTCCTGAGCCAATCCAGCCATGAACAGAGCAAGTCACTGGAAGGAAGATTTCTGTCTCCGACTCCCTTGTACTCTGCAGATAGAGGTAAGAGAACTATGAAAAATGAACTAGAGGGCGGCGCCTGTGGCTCAGTCGGTAAGGCGCCGGCCCCATATACCGAGGGTGACGGGTTCGAGCCCAGCCCCGGCCAAACTGAAACCAAAAAATAGCCGGGTGTTGTGGCGGGCGCCTGTAGTCCCAGCTACTTGGGAGGCTGAGGCAAGAGAATCGCTTAAGCCCAGGAGTTGGAGGTTGCTGTGAGCTGTGTGAGGCCACGGCACTCTACCGAGGGCCGTAAAGTGAGACCCTGACTCTACAAAAAAAAAAAAAAAAATTGAACTAGAATAGAAAAATGTCAACTTCAGGATCCTGACCACCCAGATTCCAGAGGATAACTGGAAAAATGCTTCACCTTTGACAACTCTGGAGCCCAGGTTCAGCATCCATAGCTCAGTGGTTAGGGCACTGGCCACATATACTGAGGCAGGTGGGTTCAAACCCCACCCAGGCCTGCTAAACAGCAATGACAACTGCAACAAAAAAATAGCTGGGCATCGTGGCGGACATATGTAGTCCCAGATACTTGGAAGGCTGAGGCAAGAAAATCGCTTAAGCCCAAGAGTTTGAGGTTGCTGTGAGCTGTGAGGCCATGGCACTCTACCAAGGGTGACATAGTGGGACTCTGTCTCAAAAAAAAAAAAATACACTTCTGGATCCCAGTTTGTATTGTTTTTACACATAATTGAATTCATTCTCCCCTCCTAGGTGTAGGGGTGTGAGATTTAAGGGACTGTATGCTATCCCACCACAAAAAAGTTAATGCAAAGGGTGGATGTCCATTTGGCAGGAATATCCTTTCCATTCCTTTATTTGGCAGGCATTTATTGCACACTTTCTTCTGTACCAGGCTTCTGTAATACACTACAAATACGAATACGACCTGGTCTGTGCCTCCAAGGAGCTTACAGCTTAATAGATGACTTTAGGACAACGGTTCTCAACCTGTGGGTTGTGACCCCTTTGGGGGTCTCCTGCATATCAGATAATTACACTATGATTCATAACTAGCAAAATTACAGTTATAAAGTAGCAGTGAAAATAATTGTGTGGTTGGGGGTCACCACAACATGAGGAACTGTATTAAAGGGTTGCGGCATTAGGAAGGTTGAGAACCACTGCTGTAGGACATCTTCCAGGAGAAGCCTATGCAGGGTATTAAAAGGCATTGTGGGAGTTACTCAGGGAATAAGGATGGTGAGTGGCATTCCAACCAGAGGTAACAGCAAGAACAAAGGCACAAACAGGAGAAACGGTATGATGGTGTGCACATCATGTTACTGGAGGATCTTTAGTAGTGAAAAGGGAAAGCTTCAAGTAGGTAGCCATTTAGAGACCTTTCAATCCTGTATTTCTGTGATTCTTTGCCTGCTTCCACTGTGGTCACTTAATGCTTGGCTTTTCTTGGGCCGGTGCAATATTTTCTAGCAAATGCTTCATAAGCTCCAATGTTGTATCTGCTCTGTCTATCCCACTGTAACTTTGGTAGGTTGTTCACGACCACCATCACTTAATGCTGGCTTGGACTTACCATTTCAGGGTGTTAAGGGCAATTTTTAGGCGCCCAGGTTGTAAAAACATGAATAGTTAAGGTTGCTTCTTGGCTTCTATTGTTCTATTAAGAGATTAGAAATACCATCTGGTCTAAAAGTATTCTGTCTTCTTCCGTTCATGGTAGCCTGTTCACTTCTCCAGTTTTCAGCTCCTAGAAAGCCTTCCCAAAATGTACTACAACATCTCTTCCTATGTTAGAACGATTAGAACCTACAGTTGTCTAATCATCCCCCTGTGATTAAGGGGTCAAGAGTTAGATTTTCTGTCAGACCTTGGAGTTCAAATTCCAGCTTTCCCCTTTACTACTATAGTTGTGTGATCTTGGACAAGTTTATTCAACTCCTCTAATTCGGTTTTCTCATTTGTAAAATAATACTAACTTTGTGGGGTGCTTGTAAAGATTAATCAGTGATACAGGGAGCTCAGTCCTTGGCATACACTTAGTAACAAAATATTGGCCTTTAGCACCTATATGAATTAAGTACAATTAACTGATGATTGTAATAGTTGCTTTTCTGTTTCTCGGCTTTATGGCTCTGTTTTATTGGATATTGGAGGATAAAAGATAAATGTTTACCATCACCTAGAACACAATAGGTGTTCTGGCCTTTAAAGGAACCTGAAGCTTAGATAGGTTATTAGCTTTGGAAGCTAGCCTGCAAATTTACTACTCATAATTTTTCATTAAAAGCTCAGCTTTCCTTTTCTACAGCTGTCTTCCTGTCCCTGAAACCCTAAGATTTTAAAATTAAGGGGTCATAATTCTCTTCTTTCCCTACAATGTTTGGATTAATGCTAAGAAGATGCACAGAATATAATAATATCTTGAACAAAATAAGGCGAAGGGTTAGTCCTATTTCTCACCTTTGAAGCACAAATCAAGAGATATAGTATAGTTTGTTTTCTTTGCATAGGTGTGCAAAACTTTACAAAAATACCCACGTGGCTCGGCGTCTGTGGCTCAAGCGGCTAAGGCGCTAGCCACATCCACCTGAGCTGGCGGGTTCGAATCCAGCTCGGGTCCGTTAAACAACAATGACGGCTGCAACAAAAAAATAAATAAATAGTCGGGTGTTGTGGCGGGTTCCTGTAGTCCCAGCTACTTGGGAGGCGGAGACAGGAGAATCGCTTGAGCCAGGCGTTGGAGGTTGCTGTGAGCCGTGATACCACGTACTCTACCCAGGGTGACAGCTCGAGGCTCTGTCTCAAAAAAAAAAAAAAAAAAAAAAATCCCCACGCATTCAGGTGTCAGGAGACCTGACCGCCAACCCTGTGCACATACTGCCTTTGGGCCTTGGAGGGTTGAGCATTAGAAGTAAGTAAAGCGCCTAGCATCATACCTGGCGCACACAATCGCCTCCCAAATGGTAGGCATTATGTGGTAGCTCTCTGAAAATCTAGCCCATGAGAAGAATAAAACGGTGCGTTTGGCAGTGAGTAAAGCAACAGCATTTTGCTCCTCCAGTGGAAAGGAGCGCAGAAATAGAGTCGCATGGGGGTAAAGACTACACTTCCCGCCGGGCTTTGCGGCGAGGTGGGTCTCTCAATCCAGAGTCTTCCCAGTCTCAATCGCGCGTCTTCCCGCGGAGGCCCCGGATGTACATGTCTTTCCCTCGAAATGGGCAGGACGTCACGTTGGCGCTGAGACCTGGGGCTTTCTCATTGGCTATGGGCCTTTCAGCAGGATTGGATGCGGAACAAGGGGTGGTGGCCAAGGCGTACGGCGGTGTGGTGACAGCCAATCAGAAGCGAGGCCGGGCTGTGGCGGGAGGTGGAAACGCCGTAGCTGTGCAGATTTGGCGCGAGCGCGGCTGGGTTTGGTTGCTGCTGGTGTGTAGTTTTTCAGGAAGTTTTGGTGGAAAGTCCGTGAGACCGTGTGTGAGACGTGAGAAAGAACCAGCACTCGGTGAGGCAGCCCTGTGAGGTGGAAAGGAGAGGGTTGCTAAGGGAGGCCTGGGCCTGGGAGGCATTGCTGTTGGGTGAGGGCTGGGGCCAGGGCCGCGGGTTCCGCTAGGCCTGAGAAGGGCGAGGAAGAGAGGTCTGAGGTCGGGTTCAGGGAAGGGTCCTGTGCGACCTCAGAGTAGTTTGCGCAGTTGTGCGTGGTGCGAAGGAGCTGAAAGTTGCAGGAAGGAATGCTCCAGGGTGGGGTCGATAGCCGCAAAGAGGGGACCCTAAGGGCAGAGGCAGAGGGAAGAACCGAGGGACCACCGAGCTGCAGTGGGAGGGCTTGGGAGAGACTGTAAATGTGGCGGATCCTGGCCTAAACTGGTGATAAAGGTACCCCACGTGCCTGGAGTGAGGGAATTAGAAGTGCCATAAAAGTCAATTCAGCTAACTTTCTATTGCATCATTCAAGTAGTTAACTTGGGTTTCCGCACCAGAATGCCTGGCGTTATATCCCTTCTTTTCTGTGACTTTGGGCCTCTCTACATCTCGTCTGTAAAGTAAAGATAATGATAATAACCTACTTCTCAGTTGTAAAACTAAAATGAGTTAATATATAAAGTGCTTATAGCCATATCTTACACATGGTAGGTAGACTACAAATGTTAGCCATCATTGCATACATTTGGGTGTGTAGCAGAACTGAATGCTCGAATATTATGAGTGTCAATCATCTCCATAAATTAAGTTCCATGTTGTTTTTTCTTCACTTTTACATATTGACTGGCTATCCTATTCTTTTTTTGTATCCAGCTGTGTTGCCATCATGCCTCAAACCCGATCCCAGGCACAGGCTATAATCAATTTTCCAAAAAAGAAACTGTCTAGGATATTGGACACCAAACTAGTACCGACAAATGTCCAGGCTATACCCTGGTCTCCTTATTTAAAAAGTCTGCCTCTCAGCCCTAGAAAACGTCTGGGTAAGCTATCCATTATATAAGTACAACTTTTTCACTAGTACCTCTCAACCTGTTTTTACTCTCTTTTGGAGAAACTTTCAAAACTCATTTGAAACCATTCTAATTATTTTCAGAATGTTTGCTAAGTGTTTACTGAACTCCAGGGTTATTAAGATTACTTTCTGAACTACTTCATAGGTCTGTTCTTCGATTCCTTAATTCTGAATTTAGTTCTATCGTTGTTTTGTTTATTTGTTTTTATTTTTTTGAGATAGTCTCGCTCTTTCTGTTATCGTGGGTAGAGTGGATGGCCTCAGCCTAGCTCACAGTAACTTCAAACTCCTGGGCTCAAGTGATCCTCTTGTCTCAGCCTCCCTAGTAACTGGGACTACAGATCCCTGCCACCATGCCTGAGTAATTTTTCTATTTTTAGTAGAGATGGGGCCTCACTTTTGCTCAGGCTGGTCTCTTTGTTGGTGTTTTCTCTCTCTCTTTTTTTTGGATGCAGTCTCTTTTTTTTTTTTGCCTGATTAGCATGCTGTGGCATCATAGCTCACAGCAACCTTAAACTCTTGGGCTCAAGTGGTTCTCATGCCTCAGTTTCCTAAGTAGCTGGGACTTCAAGGGTACACCACCACACCCAGCTAGTTTTTCTATTTTTAGTAGAGACAGGGTCTTGCTCTTGCTCAGGCTGGTCTCAGTGTTTTAAATAACCTTGCAGTTACACAGTATTATGAAACTTTCCACAGTAATTTTTTTTTATATTTTGAGTCCTTTTCTTGTTTTAGAACAATGTTTGGTAATCCTTTCTTATTTTAGAGCATTCGTTTTTAATGAGGGGTAATTTGGCTGTATCTGGAGACATTTTTTGTTGTCACAACTGAGAGTAGCATAGTGGTTAAAGGCCAGGGATGCTGCTAAACATCCTATAGTGCAGGACAGCTCTCTGGCAATTTGGTTCAAGGTGTCAATGGTATCAAGATGGAGAAATCTTGTAGAGCCATCTTAGAATTTCATCCTACTAAAACTCATTTGGTTTCTACCAAATACAGTAACAACCCCTTATCCATGGGGGATATATTCCAAGACCCCCAGCCAATGTCTAAAATCTTGTAGTACCGAACCATATATATATAGAGAGAGTGTATATGTATATATGAAGTGTTTTTTTGATCTGATAACCAAGTCAACTACCAAGTAACTAGTGGGGGAGTAACATATACAATATGAATATGCAGGACAAAGGGATGATTTGTGTCCCACGCAGGACGGTGCAAGATTTCATCAAACTACTCAAGAGCTCACAATTTAAAACTTAGGAATTTTTTATTTCTCAAATTTTTCATTTACTATTTTCAGTCCTTGGGCAACTGAAACCATGGAAGGCACAACCGGGGATAAGGGAGGGATACTTCGTTGTGATCAGTGGTGCCATCTGGTGGTCAATATTTGATTCTACTTGAGAAAGCATTTTATTTTGGTGGTTCTGACCAGATCCAAATCCACCTCTTTCTAGGAAAGGCAGAAGTCTTTGCAAGTCCTTTTGCTATCCTCTGTTATTAATGGCTATATTTTGATTTTAATATGTTTTAGGTGATGATAACCTATGCAACACTCCTCGTTTATCTCCCTGTTCTCCACCAAAGCAAGGCAAGAAAGAGAATGGTCCCCCTCGCTCATGCACACCTAAGGGACGCAGATTGGTATTTGACAATCAGCTGACAGTTAAATCTCCTAGAAAAAGAGAACAAGCTAGAGGTCACCAAAACAAAATACTTTCCTCAGTTCGAAAAAGTCATGAAAGCACAATAAAGTCTGAGCAGAAATGGCCACTGGAGAAAGAATCTGCATGTATGAGACTGTTCAAGCAAGAAGGTTTGTTCTTACTTAGCAGCTATTAGTGCAGCCATTGTAACAGGCTGATAACTACAAATAAAACCCAGTGAGTCCTCTCAGTTACCTTCTGTTGTGTCTAATTGACCTTTTATATCTGGCACAGGCACTTGCTACCAGCAAACAAAGCTAGTCCTGAATACAGCTGTCCCAGATCGGCTGCCTGCCAGGGAAAAAGAGATGAATGTCATTAGGAATTTCCTGAGGGAACACATCTGTGGGGAAAAAGCTGGAAGTCTTTACCTTTCTGGTGCTCCTGGAACTGGAAAAACTGCCTGCTTAAGCCGAATTCTGCAAGACCTCAAGGTACCTTGGGAATCTGAATTATGATACTCTTGCTAAAATGACACTTAGCTTTTAAGGGTTAAGAAAAGTTGAAGTTCAGGAGTTGGAAGGTTTCCTTAAAATAAGACATTTGTAGTTTCATTGTCTAAATCTTTTCAAATGACCATAGAGCTTCCTCCTCTCATATGCTATTAACTCCTTAGATGTCAGAGGACAAAATAACTCCCATGTTTGCATTTTTTTCTAGAAGGAACTAAAAGGCTTTAAAAATATCATGCTGAATTGCATGTCTTTGAGAACTGCCCAGGCTGTATTCCCAGCTATTGCTCAGGAGATTTGTCAGGAAGAAGTATCCAGGCCAGCTGGGAAGGACATGATGAGAAAATTGGAAAAACACATGACTGCGGAGAAGGGCCCCATGATGTAAGTATTGTTCTGTTGCATGTTGCTCTGTGAAAATCTGTAAGGTCTGTTGCCCACAAAAAGAACAGTTCTTATATTTGCTTTTGAGGGGTAGTTACACATACTTACAGGGAAAGAAAAAAAAATACACCTTCTAATTTTAAATTGGAAAAAGGGTTGTTTTATTTTTTTGGTTTTTGTTTTGTTTTTTGTCTTTTTGAGACAGCCCCAAGCTGTTGCCCTGGGTAGAGTGCTGTGGCATCACTGCTCACAGCAACCTCCAACTCCTGGGCTCAAGCGATTCTCCTGCCTCCACCTCCCAAATAGCTGGGACTACAGGCGCCTGCCACAACACCCAGCTATTTTTTATTTTTTGGTTGCAGCCATCATTGTTTGGCAGGCCTGGGCTGGATTTGAACCCACCAGCTCAGGCGTATGTGGCTGGTGCCTTAGCCGCTTGAGCCACAGGGGCCAAGCCAAGGAAAAAGGGTTTTTTAACTAATTGTTTGAAAACATCTGTATGTTACTTGTTCATGATGGGGGGTATCCTTGTAAAAAGTGACTAGAGATAGGATAAATTACGATCTTCAGGCTAGTCTCATCTTTAGCAATGTGACCTAAAGTCAGCCCAAATCAGATTGGAGGATTAAGATAGGTGAACATGGGGCGGCGCCTGTGGCTCAGTGAGTAGGGCGCCGGCCCCATATGCCGAGGGTGGTGGGTTCAAACCCAGCCCCGGCCAAACTGCAACAAAAAAATAGCCGGGCGTTGTGGCCGGTGCCTGTAGTCCCAGCTGCTCGGGAGGCTGAGGCAAGAGAATCGCGTAAGCCCAAGAGTTTGAGTTTGCTGTGAGCCGTGTGACGCCACGGCACTCTACCTGAGGGCGGTACAGTGAGACTCTGTCTCTACAAAAAAAAAAAAAAAAAAAGAAATAAAAGATAGGTGAACATGTATACTAATTGTTTCTCTTTGTATGCAGTGTGTTGGTGTTGGACGAGATGGATCAACTGGACAGCAAAGGGCAGGATGTATTGTACACACTGTTTGAATGGCCATGGCTAAGCAACTCCCGATTGATACTAATTGGTTAGTACTCAATTGTTAGTATTACATGATAGTTCTAAAGAGTTCTAGGCCAGGTTGCATGGCTCACACCTGTAATCCTAGCACTCTAGGAGGCCAAGGCATGTGGATTTCCTGAGCTCACAGGTTCGAGAGCAGCCTGAGCAAGTGCAAGATCCTGTCTCTAAAAAATAGCTGAGCATTGTGGCAAGTGCCTGTAGTCCCAGCTACTTGGGAGGCTCAGAGAATCACTTGAGCCAAAGAGTTTGAGGTTGCTGTGAGCTATGATGATGCCACAGCACTCTAGTCAGAGCAACAGAGTGAGACTCTGTCTCAAAAAGAAAAAGATATACCTATTAGCTAAGATAACAGAATCATTATAGAATGTTCTTTTCAAGTTAGGCTTAGAATTGTGGATTGATATGCAGGATCAGATATTCCAAAAATCTGTTACCTGTGAAATCCATTATTATGTCATTTTATTCAGACTTAACAAAATAGATTTGCCTTAAAATTATTACTTTATATTCATTTTCTTATTTTGACAAGGCAGAAAGCTTAAGTATTAACATAAAATACTTGCCTCAGCCTCCAGACTAGCTGGCTACAAGTGGGTTCTACCACACTCAGCAAATATTTTCTATTTTCAGTAGTGATGGGATCTCTCACTCTTTCTTGGTCAGACTGGGCTCAAACTCCTGAGCTCAAGCAATCCCCCACCTCAGCCTCCCAGAGTGCTAGGATTACAGGGGCGAGCCACCGCACCCAGCCTTATTTATCTACCCAATAGTGGGGTAGGATAGGGGCAAATGGGAAACAACAATTGAAATGATGTATTAATAGGCTCAGCGCCTATAGCTCAAGCGACTAAGGCGCCAGCCACATACACCAGAGCTAGTGGGTTTGAATCCAGCCCGGGCCTGCCAAACAACAATGACAACTACAACCAAAAAATAGCTGGGCATTGTGGCGGGCACCTGTAGTCCCAGCTACTTGGGAGGCTGAGGCAAGAGAATCGCTTAAGCCCAGGAGTTGGAGGTTGCTGTGAGCTGTGATGCCCTGGCATTCTACCCAAGATGACAGCTTGATGTTCTGTCTCAAAAAAAGAAAAAAGAAATGATGTATTATAACTGAAATTTTTAATTAGCTTTCAGTGTTTTCTTTTGGGCATTATTTGACCAATCATGATTAATGTTATTTAATCTCCCCCTCAGGTATTGCTAATACCCTAGATCTAACAGACAGACTCCTGCCTAGGCTTCAAGCTAGAGGAAAATGTAAACCACGACTGTTGAATTTTCCACCTTATACCAGAGTTCAGATAGCCACTATCTTGCAAGATCGACTTAGTCAAGTGAGTCCCAGCTATTGTGCCCATATGTTCCTTGGATCATCTGCATTTGGGAAACCTAACAATTGTTCTAAAATATTTCACTTTGGTTGCTTTACTAATGGAACATAGAACATTTTTAGGTGAATTTACACACATGGCTCCATTCATTTACTGGATACTTCAGTGCTGAAATAAAAGTAGGAGTTAGAAGAATCACTTAAATACTTCCTTAATGGGCATTAAAAAACAGAACCCGTGGCTTGGCACCTGTAGTTCAGTGGCTAAGGCACCAGCCATATATACCTGGGGGCTGGTGGGTTCAAACCTGGCCCAGGCCTGCCCAACAACAATGACAACTACAACCAAAAAAATAGCTGAGTGTTGTAGCGGGCGCCTGTAGTCCCAGCTATTTGGGAGGCTGAGGCAAGAGAATCGCTTAAGCCCAAGAGTTTGAGGTTGCTGTGAGCTGTGATGGCACAGCACTCTACTGAGGGCGACGTAGAGAGAATCTGTCTCAAAAAAACAAAAATAGGACCCATGAAAAAACTTTCTGTTTTGAAAGTGATTACATAGATTTTTTTTTAAATTCCATTGTTATTTTCCATTTATTAACCTCTACTTCCTTTTCTACAAAATGCTTAAATGTGTGAAAACTCTCAAACACCTCCATTTATTTATGAGCAGAAAAGTATCTTTTAGACTCTAAAGGGTTGCCAATCATGTTTAGACTTAAATGTGAAAATATCCCTAGAATCTAAATTACAGAGGGAGAATCTTCTAATTCAAACTGTTATCTTCTATGTCTTGTCCAAAGGTGTCTAGAGATCAGGTTCTGGACAATGCTGCAATTCAGTTCTGTGCCCGCAAAGTCTCTGCTGTTTCAGGAGATGTTCGCAAAGCACTAGATGTTTGCAGGTGAGTTATGGTACTGTGAGCTGTTTTTATTTAAAAAAGAAGTGCTATTAATTGTCCCATGGAATACAAGTGAACGTGGCTTAAGAGGCTCTGTTCTGCTACTTTTTTATGCCCAGAAAGGAGGACTTGTTTCTCAGTGGGGAGCTGTGGATTTCTGCCGTGTTAATGTCTGAAACATTATCAGTCCATTACCTACAGAGGGAGAAACAAATGAGATGTTGCTGGTACTCCCTGTGGTGATTATAGATTGGTTAATTACATTTGTATTAAAAAAGACTCCAGTTTACTTTTCCATTAGCTGGTCTCAAGCAGGTTTATTTATGGACCTGAACCATCTTTACCTGTAGACTTTTTTCTCTTCCTTTTGTGAGCACCCCTTCCCTCTAGTTGGTGATCCCCCACAGTTGTACTCTGGACCTCTTTCTTCCTTCCTGTCTCTCTTCCCCTCCTGCTGAGGAAAGCCTCTGTGCTGACTGATGAAATTTCTTCCTTCCCAGTAGGGACACTAGGTCCATTAAAATGATACTTGCTGTGCTGGCCTGCTGGTCCAACCTCCCCCTACTGCCATGCAGAAGATCCAGGTCTGGCTTATGGCTTCCTGTGGGCAAAGAACTTTGGAGAGAGCAGTGGGAGAGTAAGCTCTTCCTATTGCTAGATGGCATGATCCTGAATTTGAAAGTTTGCCCTAGTCAGCAAACTACTTGGATAAAGACTGCAGCTATGAGCAATAGTTATGTAGGCCGGCATGGTTTAGCCTACACATATCCTCTGTATATATAACTAAGGATACCCCTTTTAGGTTTGGTGTGTATGGGTGGTGCTGGCTCTCTTTAGTCAGTCTCCCACACTACATATCCTCTCTCCTACCCATGACATTTTCTCTTCATCTCAAATGTTATCATTGGCTCCATATATGACAACCTACTTGGCATCTATAAGAGGAAACCATTTAATGTTGAAGTTTCTCAAATCCCTGGTCCATGAATTATTTCAAGGCAATTAAGTCCAGGTTAGTTGAGACATAACCCAGTTTTGTTTGGGGCTTTAAAATTACAAAACATGTTGTTTTTCATTAATGTGCCTGCTTTTGAGCTTGGTGGCTTGGTGTGGTGTTTGGTTTGGCTCAGAATAAATTAATTTTAGAATTTTTTTTTTATAGGAGAGCTATCGAAATTGTAGAGTCAGATGTCAAAAGCCAGACTATCCTCAAACCACTGTCTGAATGTAAGTAGTTTATCACCTTCCTTTTTAATTGGAAGCTTAACTTTTCTGAGGAAAGAGGTAGAAAGATGAAAATGAATATAGTTAAATCCACACTCAACTGATTTTTTTATGTGTGTCTGTGTTTTTAGATAATTTCATCTATTTTGATCTTGCCTACTAGACCAAAGTCCATGCATTACTGGAAATGAGTTCCCAGGATATTACATAATGGCTGAAATAGAATAAGTTTTCTTTCCAAGCTCTAGAAATGAAAACTGTAGACAGTGAAGTTAGATCATCTTCTCTCTGGGTGCTTATGTTCAGTGTACCTTAGTTCTTTTTTTTTTTTTTTTTTTGTGGTTTTTGGCCGGGGCTGGGTTTGAACCCGCCACCTCCGGCATATGGGACCAGCGCCCTACTCCTTGAGCCACAGGCGCTGCCCTGTACCTTAGTTCTTAATATAGGTGAAAGCAAAGCCTGATAATAAGGGAGAATCAGGTGAAAAAACTGGGAGTTCAATTTGGGATATCAAAGCTTTTAAACAAGTCTGTGAAGGAGAGATACAAAAATCACCTTGTACCATAAACTGTAGACTGTCATAAATGACAAAAATTAATTTTCCTTTCCCTCAGTCTTGTTATTTTAGCTGTGGCAGATGTAAAGTGGCCATAGATGTAAAGTGGCATATCCTGTTAGTGTTTAATAGCCAGTATTAATCTTTACAAATGGGACAGTCTGATTTGATTGTTTCTTCCTTTTCTCCTTCACTGGCTGAGAGTTATTAAAATTGTTTCTGGGGCGGCACCTGTGGCTCAGTGAGTAGGGTGCCGGCCCCATATGCCGAGGGTGGCGGGTTCAAACCCAGCCCCAGCCAAACTGCAACAAAAAAATAGCCAGGCGTTGTGGCGGGCACCCGTGGTCCCAGCTGCTTGGGAGGCTGAGGCAGGAGAATCGCGTAAGTCCAAGAGTTAGAGGTTGCTGTGAGCCGTGTGACACCATGGCACTCTGCCCGAGGGCGGTACAGTAAGACTCTGTCTCTACAAAATAAATAAATAAATAAATAAAATAAAATTGTTTCTAAGGCTAGGCGAGGTGGCTCACGCCTGTAATCCCAGCACTCTGGGAGGCTGAGGCGGGTGGATTGCTTGAGCTCACAGGTTCGAGACCAGCCTGAGCAAGAGAGAGACTCTGTCTCTGAAAACAGCCAGGTGTTGTGGCAGGTGCCTGTAGTCCCATCTACACAGGAGGCTAAGGCAAGAGAATCACTTGAGCCCAAGAGTTTGAGCTGTGAGCTATAATAGCAGGGCACTCTACGAAGGGGGACAAAGTGAGACTCTGTCCAAAAAAAAATTTATTTCTAGTGCTATTCTGCATGAAATGCTTTCGTTTTTCATCAACTTGTTAAAAGAAACTCAAAATATTTCAGAAGTAGCCATTATTAGTGCTTAGTCTTATAGTAGGCAATATATGCCAATGCACAGACTTAAATACTGATTCACCCACACCCACCCCCCTTTGGAGACAGAGTCTCACTATGTCGCCCTTGGTAGAGTGTCATGGTGTCACAACTCACAGTAACCTCAAACTCTTGGGCTTAAGTGATTATCTTGCCTCAGCTTTCCAAGTAGCTGGGACTACGGGCTACTGGAAAAATGCTGGGCTATTTTTTGTTGCAGTTGTCATTGTTTAGCTGGCCTGGGCCGGATTCAAACCTGCCAGCCTCAGTGTATGTGGCTGGCACTGTAACCACTGTGCTATGGGCACCCAGCCTAAATTTTGATTTCTTTCTCCTCTTCAATTTTTCAGATTATTCCTTTCCTCCCACCCCCTACCAATAACATTTAGACTTGTAAGTGTCCTCTAAGAGGACTAGCACACACATAGCTAAAAGAGATTGTAAGTTCCTGGCATCAACCTTCCTAATGCCATGACCCTTTAATACAGTTCCTCATGTTGTGATGACCCCCAACCATAAAATTATTTTTTTTGCTACTTCATACCTATAATTTTGCTACTGTTATGAATCGTAATGTAAATGTCTGATATGTAGGATGTATTTTCATTGTTACAAAGGGGTTGTGACCCACAGGTTGAGAACTGCTATTAAGTTAGACTAACCTAATTCCTATCTTTTGATTTCTGATACATGTAGGATTGACTTTGTGTGTGTGTGTGTGTGTGAGACAAAGTCTCACTTTGTTCAGCCTTTGGTAGAGTGCCGTGGCATCACAGCTCCACAACAACCTCAAATTCTTGGGTTTAAGCAGTTCTCTTGCCTCAGCTTCCCAAGTAACTGGCACTACAGGCGCCTGCCACAACGCCCGGCTATTATTTAGAGACAGGGTCTCACACTTGCTCAGGCTGGTCTCAAACTCTGTGAGCTCAGGCAATCCACCTGCCTCGGCCTCCCAACTACTCGGATTATAGGCGTGAACCATTCACCTGATCCAGGATTGACTTTTAACAGGTCCAGGAAGCTATTGGGGAACTGACTTCAACTAAACATAAGGAGAAACTTTCTAATAATAGAACTGGGCTTCCTTGAGGCTGGGTGCAGTGGCTCACGCCTGTACTTCTAGCACTCTGGGAGGGCGAGGTAGTCGAGGTGGGTCTATTGCCTGAGCTCACAAATTTGAGACCAGCCTGAGCAAGACTGAGACCACGTCTCTCCTAAAAATAGAAAAACTAGGCTCGGCGCTGTGAGGAGGTTGCTGTGAGCTGTGTGTGAGCTGTGAGCTCAAGCGGCTAAGGCTCCAGCCACATACACCAGAGCTGACGGGTTCAAATCTAGCCCAGCCCTGTCAAACAACAATGACAACTGCAACCAAAAAAAAAAAAAAATAGCTGGGTGTTGTGGCGGGCGCCTGTAGTCCCAGCTACTTTGGAGGTAGAGGCAGGAGAATCGCTTAAGCCCAGGAGTTGGAGGTTTCTGTGAGCTATACTCTACCACAGACTACAGCTAGAGAGCCACAGCACTCAACCCAGGGCCACAGCTTGAAGTTCTATCTCAAAAAAAAAAGAAAAGAAAAACTAGCTGGGCATTGTGGCAGGCACCTGTAGTTCTAGCTACTTGGAAGATTGAGGCAAGAGGATTTCTCAAGCCCAAGAGTTTAAGGTTGCTGTGAGCTATGATGCCACAGTACTGTACCCAGAGTGACAGAATGAAACTCTGAAAATTGGCGGTGCCTGTGGCGCAAAGGGGTAGGGCACCAGCCCCATATGCCGGAGGTGGCTGGTTCAAACCCAGCCCTGGCCCAAAAAACTGTAAAAAAAAAAAAAAGAAACTCTGAAAATTAAAAAAACAAAACAAAACAAAACAAAAAATTGGGCTTCCTTGAAACGTGGTGAGTTCCCCAATATTGAAGATATTCAGACAAAAGCTGGATAGATGACCACATGTTGGGACTATTTTAGAGGGGACACAGCCACTGAGCCACTGGGTAGGGAATAAGAATAGACCTCTAAATTCCTTTCAACTTTAAAATTCTCTTACTTGATCTGTGAGCTCTGGTTTCTCCATTAGCCCTCTGCAGCATCCCTTTGTGGTAATGAAAGAGAACCAAATTGTTGTGGGACAATTGCAAGTGGTCTCAGGAAGTAACTTCAGGCAAAGGTTGTAACAGCAAATCTCTTCTCTGTCTTGCAATTCATGCATTTCCAAACAATGAGGCCATAGTCCTGTGCAGCTTGTTGGCAGTTTCCCAACCTCCGGCTTTTGAGATGGCTGTTATCTGCTAGGATATCCAGTGACTTTTTCCTGAAGTGTTACTCTCCTGCAGATCAGCTTGGGCAAGTGAACCAAACCTCAAAGGTCATTTGGGAGGCCGTCTGGAGGACTGATGTGGGATTGACTTTACTGTCCACATTAGCCACTCATTTGATTCAAAAAACATTGGGTAGTTTTTCCAACTTGTTTTCCCCTTAATTACCAGGTACAGTCATCTTTGCTTCAGGTTTCTGTTTTTTTTTTACCTCTGAAATAGTAGGAACTTTCATGAGGTGGATTTTGTCTCTCTGACATTAAATTACGTTCCACAAGATGAAATAGCTCATTATTCTGTCCCTGGAGAGGATAACCCTACTTTCTAAGTCATCTCACATTATCCACCTTTCTGAGGAGAGCATTTTCTCTCATCCCTTGACTTCTAGTTAGAGAATTGGAATCTCTGCTTTGCCACCATGTCATTCCACTAGAATTTTTTTTAACTAAAACTTAGTTATCATCTATCACACACATACATACAATATTTAAAACAAAAAAAATTTTTTTTTGAGACGGTCTGACTTTGTTGCCCTTGGTAGAGTGCTGTGGTGTCATAGCTCATGGCAACCTCAAACTCCTGGGCTCAAGCAATTCTCTTGCCTCGGCCTCCCGAGTAGCTAGGATAGGCACCTGCCGGAACACACAGCTATTTTTTAGAGACAAGTTCTCTCTGTGACTTAGGCTGGCCTCGAACCCATGAGCTCAGGCAGTCCACCCACCTCCGCCTCCCAAGTGCTAGGATTACAGGTGTGAGCCACTACACCCAGCCCAATATTTTAAAATTCTAATTAGAGGCCAGGCAGCACCTGTGGCTCAGTCGGTAAGGCGCCGGCCCCATATACCGAGGGTGGCAGGTTCAAACCCGGCCCCGGCCAAACTGCAACCCAAAAATAGCCGGGCGTTGTGGCGGACGCCTGTAGTCCCAGCTACTCGGGAGGCTGAGGCAAGAGAATCGCTTAAGCCCAGGAGTTGGAGGTTGTTGTGAGCTGTGTGAGGCCACAGCACTCTACCAAGGGCCATAAAGTGAGACCCTGTCTCTACAAAAAAAAAAAAAAAATTCTAATTAGAGGCCAAGTATGGTGGCTTATGCCTATAATCCTAGCACTCCGGGAAGCTGATGTGGGTGGATTGCTTGAGCTCAGGAGTTTAAAACCAGCCTGACCAAGAGCAAGAGACCCTGTCTCTAAAACTAGCTGGGCAGGCGGCGCCTGTGGCTCAGTGAGTAGGGCGCCGGCCCCATATGCCGAGGGTGGCGGGTTCAAACCCAGCCCCGGCCAAACTGCAACAAAAAAATAGCCGGGCGTTGTGGTGGGCGCCTGTAGTCCCAGCTACTCGGGAGGCTGAGGCAAGAGAATCGCGTAAGCCCAAGAGTTAGAGGTTGCTGTGAGCTGTGTGACGCCACGGCACTCTACCGAGGGCGGTACAGTGAGACTCTGTCTCTACAAAAAAAAAATAAATAAAAAATAAAACTAGCTGGGCGTTTTGGGAGACACCTCTAATCTCAGCTACTCGGGAAGCTGAGGCAAGAGGATTGCTTGAGCCCAAGAGTTTGAGGTTACTGTGAACTGTGATGCTATGGCACTCTATACCAACGATGACAGTAAAACTCTGTCTCAAAATAATAATAATCATAAGATAAAAATAAAATTCTAATTAGGTCTGGCTTCTTTACTTTATAGGTAAGTCACCTTCTGAATCTCTGATTCCCAAGCGGGTTGGTATTATTCACATATCTCAAGTCATCTCAGAAGTTGATAGTAACAGGATGACCTTGAGTCAAGAAGGAGCGCAAGATTCCTTCCCTCTTCAGCAGAAGATCTTGGTCTGTTCTTTGCTACTCTTGACCAGGCAGTTGAAAGTCAAAGAGGTCACTCTGGCAAAAGTAAGTTGGGAATCTCAGCAGATGGAGCTGAGGTAGAGATGAGAATTTGCTTTGTAGAGCAGATACTATCCAAAAGGCCTCTTGTGCTCCAACTGATGTGAATTAAACATGGATTTTTAACACTAAGAATAAATACTGATAGTATAGGCAGTTGATTTTATTTTCCTTGGGTTATGGTTAAGAGTTTACCATTAATCTTTTCCCCATCTTCCCCCTTCATTTCTGCATCTCCCTACGAAATATATAAAGCCCCTTTCCTATATTACAGATTTAGGTTTTGGGGAATAATCTACAGACTGCCTGTTCAAGGATTTTATTGAAAACAAGAAGAAATAGAGTATTCAGATAATTTTTTTGCAAACCCAGACTCAAAAGTTTTTTTAAGATTATAAGGTTATAAGAGATATGACATTTAAGCTACATTTGTTCTTTGTTTTCTCCCAGTTGTATGATGCCTATAGTAAAGTCTGTCGCAAACAGCAGGTGGCAGCTGTGGACCAGTCAGAGTGTTTGTCACTTTCAGGGCTCTTGGAAGCCAGAGGCATTTTAGGATTAAAGAAAAACAAGGCAACTGGCTTAACAAAGGTAAGACTAACTGCTTCTTTATGATAGTGCTTTTATTTATTTATTCATTTTTTGAGACAGAGTCTCACTTTGTTGCCCTTGGTAGAGTGCCCTGGCTGGCATCACAGCTCACAACAACCTCAAACTCTTGGGCTCAAGCGATTCTCTTGCCTCAGCTTCCCAAGTAACTGGGACTACAGGCCCCCACCACAACATTGGGTATTTTTTTTTTTTTTTTATAAATGAGGTCTTGCTCTAGCTCAGGTCGGTCTCCTAAACTCAGGCAATCCACCTGCCTTGGCCTCACAGAGATAGCACTCCCGACCAGATAGTACCTTTTTTTTCTTTTTGCAGTTTTTGGCTGGGGCTGGGTTTGAACCTGCCACCTCCGACATATGGGGCCAGCACCGTACTCCTTTGAGCCACAGGTGCTGGGCGGCTAAGGTGCCAGCCACATACACCTGAGCTGGCGGGTTCGAATCCAGCCCGGGCCTGCCAAACAACAATGATGGGTGCAACCAAAAAATAGCCAGGCGTTGTGGCGGGCGCCTGTAGTCCCAGCTACTTGGGAGGCAGAGACAGGAGACTCGCTTGAGCCCAGGAGTTTGAGGTTGCTCTGAGCTATGATGCCATAGCACTCTAACCAGGGCGACAGCTTGAGGCTCTGTCTCAAAAAAAAAAAAAAAAAAAAAAAAGAGACAGATTCTCGCTTTATCATCTTTGGTAGAGTGCTATGGCATCTCACAGCAACCTCTAACTCCTGGGCTTAGGCAATTCTCTTGCCTCAGCCTCCTGAGTAGCTGGGACTGCAGGCGCCTGGCTATTTTTTGTTGCAGTTTGGCCGGGGCCGGGTTTGAACCCGCCACCCTCGGTATATGAGGCCGGTGCCCTACTGACTGAGCCACAGGCGCCGTCCCCACATAGCCCTTTTAATTGTGCTGTTTTGGAAAACTTGTTCTTTGCTAAAGTAAAGACTTAATGACCACAAATAGTTAAACAATATTTTTTGTAGGCTATTGAAAAAAGTAGTATTGAGCCGGTTGCTGTAGCTCGTGCCTGTATTCCTAGCACTGGGTGGCTAAGGCTTGAGCTTAGGAGTTGGAGACCAGCCTGAGCAAGAGCTAGTCCCCATCTCTACTGAAAATAGGAAAAACTATCTGGGCATGGTGCCATATGCCTGCAGTCCCAGCTATTCAGGTGGCTGAGGTAGGAGAATCACTTGAACCCATGAGTTTAAGGTTGCTGTGAGGTAGGCTTATGCCATGGCACTCCAGACTGGAGCAACAGAGTGAGACTGTCTCAAAAAACAAAAGTAAAAAAAAGGGAAAACAAAAGAAAAAAGTAGTATTTCACTTGCTTGCCTCTTAAGAGAAAAGTTTAATATGGTAGAAGTTTGTGTAATGACAACTTTGCTTCTGTGAGTTCTCCACCATGAAAAATCCTTTTCTCTTCTTTCCAGGTGTCTTTGAAGATTGAAGAGAAGGAAATTGAACATGCTCTGAAAGACAAAGCTTTAATTGGAAATATCTTAGCTATGGGATTGTCTTAAGTGTTTCTCTTATACCGTACCTAATGCCAGCTGCAAGTATTACAGTATTACGGAGTCTTCATTTTAGTACTTTATACATTAAGGTCTAAAAACAAATATGACCTTTTTTACTTGACTCCAATTAATTTTAATCTATAGATTCATATCTTTGGGTCTTATATTATTTGTACCTACGAAAGTGAACAAGTAGATTCTTTTTAATTATTATATTCACTACTTCTACCACTTGCGTGTCTCTAACCAGCGTGTTTCCAAGTATACAGATTTGTGTTGTGGAATGTGTATATAATTACCTCTTAGTGAGAACTTTGAGGTTAAGGTAAGAAAAATTAAAAAGAATGATCAAGAAGAGTAAGTCCACATGGAGATTTGGAAGACACTTTGATCAAATGGAGTACACTGTGTTCACATGGCAGATAGTACCACATTGTGACATTTTAAAGACTCATTGAGTTTCTTGGGCACTCCTAAGGTTGTGGGGGTGGTAAGGAAAATGTAACTTTACAGATTGTGAATATATTTATTTTCAAGTTGTATTCTTTGTCTTTTTAAGAAATCACATTTCAAGAGAGCTCAAGCTTTCAGAAGGCAGTGTGAAAGTTCTTTCCCAGACTGTCCCACAGTCTTAGCTGCACTTAGAAGAAGCCACTTGTTTCAAGATGCTATAGTTTGGGATTGGATTTTCATCTAAACATATTTTTTCCAGTCTTTATTAAATTAGTCCATATGTTTATTCAAGACTCCTCTTGTCTGGGTTTGGTTTGTAGTTGCATTAAATGGTGATTTGTGACAGGGGCACCAGAGGGCACTATAACATTGACTGCTTTAGAAGTTCGGGCTGAGGTAATTTTGAGGGAAGGTGGTGGGAATGGGGAGCAGTTCTTAAGTTTGATCTGTTTGGGAGATTGCTATACTTTTATAACTCAAGCAAAGGCTT
Organism: Nycticebus coucang; assembly: GCF_027406575.1. Taxonomy (NCBI): domain Eukaryota; kingdom Metazoa; phylum Chordata; class Mammalia; order Primates; family Lorisidae; genus Nycticebus; species Nycticebus coucang. The sequence goes on from NC_069797.1 coordinate 56,097,285, forward strand.
GAAATGCAAACCATGTGAATGTGAATGGTCCAAGAGCCAGTGACCCAGTGAGCTTCTCCCTGAGCTCTTCTGCCTTTCTGAGATGGCTTTGAGTTTGAGAACTTGATATGTGTACAAATGATCTGTTGGCCACCGTTTCATTCATCCTGCCCACTGTATCCTTGCAATATGATCTGAGCTACAGCAGGTGGTATGGGATAGAAAGGAAAGTAGAGAGAGCCCTCTGAAATTAACACTACCCGCTGGTGTGTGTAGCAGAGAATAGTCTGTAGATACAAGTCTGTCGTTCTCTCATACTCCTTTATTAGATCATTCATTCCCTCTAAGGATAATTTGCAAGTGGGGAACACAGTTCTATACCCAGAAGATTGGAAAGTGTCTGGGACTATAAGGGTTAACAAGCATAATTGCAAAGATTGTCCGAAGGCTGATGGAAAGCAGAGACTGAATGGGATTGAGAACAGATGCAAGGCTTGATTTAAATTACATTTTATTGGATGCTACAGCCTTAAGAGACGTGACTGCTTTACAGTTTGTTTCCACACTGTGGGCAGCTGCTGTCTGTTCTGTGTCCACAGTAGGATCCTGCCCAAAAAGGAGCAGCCTCCCCACCTCGTCATGTTTGAGGCTTGGCGCCTTCCTCTACACTGTAGGGCTTGAGTCAGGAACATGGCTTAACTCGCAGTGGGACTGCTATGTATCCTCCTTGGCTTCCAGCCAACATCACATTTGTAGATTCAAAGGGGCCAATTTCTTTTCCCTCTACCTCCTTTCTCTCCCTTTCTCCTAGTATTTAGAAATACGGTTTTCTGTGTACTGGTGTGTTTCCTTCCGTTCTCCCCCCACTGTTAATTTCTAGGTCATTGCTGTTCTTAAGACTTTAGCAATTGGAACAGGGTTGGTTCTATCAATGATGCGTGAAGCAAACTTAGAGTCCCTGCTTGGCTTCCACTGCCCTTGTGGAAGCAAATGCTGATACATATTTGTCAGTAAAGTCTTAAGTGCAATTTAGACAGCTGGGGAAGAAAGGAAGAAAGCCCTTCCCTTGCTGACTTTCTCACTGAAGCTGAGAGCCACAGGAAGGTGGTGGGAGTTTTAGTGGTATGGGATGGGCTTGTGGTTACTAGTTTTTGCCAAGATCATAGGCTGCTTTAGATAGAGTAGTGTCAAAGATGCTGACCTGCATTCTTCCTTTTGAAGGTGGTAGGGTGTGTGTGTCTATATTCTGGTTTATTCCCCTAAGCAGATTAAGTTTCCATAGAGTGTTGGTATTTCCATGGAAAGAGCATAGGCACAATCAAGCTGGTGTGTGTCAACCGCCCAGCGGCCACTGACATTTCTGGCTTAATGAGGACTTGCCTGTGGCTAGCTAACTGCAAGAATGTGTGAGGTCCAAGCTATTCAGAGATCAAAAAAGTTGGCAGAGCCTTATTTTCAATTGTTCCCAACCTTAATTTATTAAGTGCCCTTTTAAGATACACCAATAAGAACTGAGAAGTGGGGATAAGGTAATAACTTAGGTTATATTTTTATTTATTTTTGAGAGAGAGTTTCAGTTTCCCTGGGTAGAGTGCTGTGGAGTCATAGTTCACAGCAAGCACAATCTTGGGCCCAAGTGATATTCTTGCCTCAGCCTCCTAAGTAATTGGGACTACAGGGACCCGCCATCACCCCTGGCTAGTTCTCTGTTTTTATTTTTATTTTTTATTTTTTTGTAGAGACAGAGTCTCACTTTATGGCCCTCGGTAGAGTGCCGTGGCCTCACACAGCTCACAGCAACCTCCAACTCCTGGGCTTAAGTGATTCTCTTGCCTCAGCCTCCCGAGTAGCTGGGACTACAGGCGCCCGCCACAACGCCCGGCTAAGTTCTCTGTTTTTAGTAGTGACAGGGTCTCACTCTTGCTCAGGTTGATTTCAAACTCCTGTCAAACAGTCCACTCATGTTGGCCTTCCAGAGTGCTAGTATTACAGGCATGAGCCACCGCACCCAGCCTAGGTTATATTTTTAAAAATATGGAGGCTTGGCACCCATAGCACAGTGGTTACGGCGCCAGCCACATACACTGAGGGTGGCGGGTTTGAACCCGGTCCGGGCCAGCTAAACAACAATGACAACTGCAAAAAAAATAGCTGGGCATTGTGGGCGCCTATAGTCTAAGCTACTTGGTAGGCTGAGGCAAGAGAATCGCTTAAGCCCAAGAGTTTGAGGTTGCTGTGAGCAGTGACATGACACCACAGCACTCTACCAAGGGCAACATAGTGAGACTGTCTCAAAAAAAAAAAAAAAAATCTATGGAAAGCTGTTACCTTAATTACTGAGGGAGAAAAAAAGAGCCAAGACAGATTTTATTTACATTTATATCTGTCCCTAGTATGTTGTATAGTAACCAGTACATGGTAGATATTCAGTAATTCTTTTTTTTTGCAATTTTTGGCTGGGGCTGGGTTTGAACCCACCACCTCTGGCATATGAGGCCGGCGCCCCAATATTCAGTAATTCTTGAACGAATGATCAGTGAGCCAAGATGTTGCCTTTTCCTCTATGTTGAGGACAATTCTAAACTGAAGGTAAACATCTTTGGTGCTTTTACACTGAGGTGGAGCAGGCCCCTGCAAAAGAAGGGTGCTCTATCTTACAAAATGTGTCTTGGCACAGTTTTGGAGCATTTATTAGCCTCACAGGTGCGTTCCAATCACTCCCTCTGATGTAGTGGTATTTTGCTTGAGGCAACTTCTATGTTTCTGGCGGGAAGTTTTGGCTATGGGGAGAGTCTCACCTACAGGCTGGTTAGAGGAGTCCCTGTGTGGATGTTACCCAGTGTTCCTAGATTGGCCAGAAGCTGGGCCTCTAATTGGCAAGGGTTTAGTGAGAACCCCACCTTTCATGTCCCACTTTTTAACTTTGATGTCACACTTTTTAACTTTTGTGATCTCAGCTTCCTCCTAAAGAGATAAGATGCCCTATAAGACAACATTTCTTAAGCTACAAACAGTGCACGTCTCCTCAGAATAAGCGCATTAGGAAAGGGGAAGGCACAGGGGAGAAGGCGTGCCCTCTGGCCTCCCCTTGATTTTCAACCCCAGCCCCAAGGCACTGGCAGTGGAAGCTAATTGGGTGCAAGGGACGTGGGTAAAGCCTGAAGACTGGCAAAAGGAGAGAGCCAGCTTCATTTTTTAAAAAGCTCTAATTGAGTTCTGAATCAGCCTCACTCCCTTTGATCCCTCCTCTGTTTCCCACACTGCCTGAAAGGGCTAGATCAGCACTTTATAACAAGGGTGCGCCTGCCCTCCCCACGCCTGCCCCCCTTCTGACGCTCTCTGCTGCTGCCATCCATTGCATGTCTCCTTCAGTTAAGATAATGAAGATGCTGAGAGATAAAATGTGTATTTAATAAGGGTGGGGGTAGGGAGGCGGAAAGGGGCAACCAGGGCCTTCCCTAGTTTGGGGCCTCGCCAAGACTTGAGCTGAGAGCAAAGCTAGAGTAAGACTTGGCCCCAGGGTGTGGGGGTTTCTGGGCCTCAATCCAGCTGACTTCACTGCCTGCTGTTTGCCCTAAATTCCCCCACCTCCACCCTCTCACCCCCACACTCCTTTCTTTCCTCTCTTCTTTCTCCCAATGGGAAAAAGGAGTCTTGTAACTTGCCCTTTGGTGCCATGCTCCCCACCCCAGTGTCAGCTGCAAGGTCAGGCAAGGGCAGCCCCCTCCAGCCTAGGCCTGTAGAAGTTGTGGGTTCACAGTGGGGGGTGGTGGTGAAAAAGCTGGAGTTAATGAAGACCAGCTGCTTAGTCTGGGTTCTGCCTACAGCTAGCTGGAGGCCAGCCTTTGGTGGTGGTTGGGGGTGGGGGGTGACCTCCATCCAGGGCACAAGGATATCCTGTGGCAGCTACACTTAACACTTCTCTCCCAGCTTGGTTTTATCCTTAGTTTGTAAGAGAGTAGTCTGTTTCCCTCTTCTCCTACTCCTCCCCTCCCCAAATAACACTCAGCCCTTATTGAGCTATATAACTGTAGTAGTGGCCCAGCTGAGATCTGAGGATCTCCAAGCCCTTTTGTAAACACTCATTAACTGCCTGGGAAGAACCAAGAGCCCTGTTTAACAGCTGGGAGAGAACTGAGGCACATCAGGGTGAAAGCCTTGACCTAAGCTCACCCCATGGACTCCACCCTGAGGCCTTCCATCCTTACCATATAGCTCCTTTCCCCAGTTCTTTCTGCAAGACAGAGAAGGAGGTGGAGGCATTGCTGTCCTCTCCCTTCCCTTAAGGCTGTCCCTGACTTCCCCTGGCCCTTCTCCCCATGACATTTTCCCTGCTCTGCTGCTGAAGATACATGGAACTCTCCTTGCAAAATGTTCTAAATCCAGAACTTTGCAGACTTCTCATCCACCTTTTCCTTGCCCATCTGGCCCACCAAACCCAAATTCTGCCTTATGAGCTACTGAGAAGGTGGCTATCCTAGACTAAGTTACTGACCTTGAGTTACCTATTGTGTTAAAAGATCCCTTTGCCCTTGTATTTATCTAAAATGGTACCTGAGGACCAGGTGCGGTGCCTCATGTCCTTAATCCCAGCACTCTGGGAGGCTGAGGTGGATGGATTGCCTGAACTCATGAGTTCGAGGCCAGCCTGAGCTACAGCAGAGACCCCGTCTCTAAAAATTGCCAGATGTTGTGGCAGGCACTATAGTCCCAGCTACTTGAGAGGCTGAGGCAAAAGAATCGCTGGAGCCCAGAAGTTTAAGTTGCTATGAGCTATGACGCCATAGCACTCTACCGAGGGTGACTAAGTAAGACTGTCTCAAAAAGAAAAATAAATAGGGCGGCGCCTGTGGCTCAGTGAGTAGGGCGCTGACCCCATAGGCCGAGGGTGGTGGGTTCAAACCCAGCCCCAGCCAAACTGTAACAAAAAATAGCCGGGCGTTGTGACGGGTGCCTGTGGTCCCAGCTACTGGGGAGATTGAGGCAAGAGAATCACCTAAGCCCAGGAGCTGGAGGTTGCTGTGAGCTGTGATGCCATAACACTCTACCAAGGGCGATAAAGTGAGTCTCTGTCTCTACAAAAAATAAATAAATAAAGAAAAGAAAAGAAAAATAAATAAATACTAAATAGAATGGTACCTGGAAAGATAGTGTCTCTTTAACTTCTTTTTTTTTTTTTTTTTGAGACAGAGTCTCAAGCTGTTGCCTGGGTAGAGTGCTGTGGCATCAGAGCTCACCACAAGCTCCAACTAGGGCTCAACAATCTTGCCTCAGTTTTTTCTATTTAGTAGAGATGGGGTCTCACTTTTGCTCAGGCTGATCTCGAACTCATGAGCTCAATCCATCCGCCTCAGCCTCCCAGACAGCTAGGATTACAGGTGTGAGCCACTGCCCCCAGCCTTTTTTTTTTTTTTTTTTCAAGACAGGAGACAGAGTCTCACTTTCCTGCCCTTGGTAGAGTCCTGTGGCGTCATAGCTCACAGCAACCTCAAACTCTTGGGCTCAAGCGTTTCTCTTGCCTCAGCCTTCCAAGTAGCTGAGACTTCTGTGCCGGCCACAATGCCTGGCTACTTTTAGAGATGAGTCCTCGCTCTGGCTCAGGCTGGTCTCAAACCCATGAGCTCAGGCAATCCACCTGACTCGGCCTCCCAGAGTGCTGGGGTTACAGGCGTGAGCCACCACACCCAGCCAAACTTGTTCATTCTGGTAGTAAAGATTCAGGAACCTCCGGTTTGGTGGCTTGTGCCTGTAGTTCTAGCACTCTGGGAGGCTGAGGTGGGTGGATTGCTGGAGCTCAAGAGTTTGAGACCAGCCTGAGCAATAGTGAGACCCTGTCTCTACTAAAAATAGAAAAAACTAGCTGGCCATGGTGGTGCATACCTGTAGTCCCAGCTATGCAGGAGGCTGAGGCAAGCAGATCATTTGAACTCAGGAGTTTTGAGGTTACTCTTGAGCTATGATGACTCCAGAGCACTCTACCCAGGGCAAAGAGTCTCAATAAATAAATAAATAAATAAAACAAGGATGCAGGACCCTGCTGAGGACTGGGTAGGTGCCCTACTTGACCTCTAAGTTCTGCATCCTGTTTGACAGATAATTGCCATTTCTTTTAATGGATATGGCCTGAAGCCCTTTTTTGTTTTTGTTTTTCCCCTCCTACCGTAACCCCACCTGCTTATACTCTCACCTGTATTGTATATTTGCACACATCCCACCTTCCCAGATACACACGCCTCAATCTAAGTATATAAAACTACTCATTTCCAGCTGCCATCTAAGTCATCCTGCCCCTTTTACTTGCCAAAAATCAAGTCCCCCCCAACCCCAGGGTGGCCTCCTAGTCACTTAGGAATAGTGGGCAGGAATGAGGAGAGGACAGAAGTGAGCACCTACCCATCCAAAATGAATGCTCTCTTCCCAAAATTCTCAATAGCTAAATGATTCAGCAGAAGATTTTTTTTTTTTTTTTGGCAGGGGCTGGGTTTGAACCTGCCACCTTCGGCATATGGGGTCAGCGTCCTACCTCTTTGAGCCACAGGCGCCGCCCAATGTAAAAGATCTTAACCCCATCTCCAGCACCAAAATCCAAATCCATCCACTCAGGACAGGCAGAAATGTCTATTTCCTCCTGTTGTATGTCATCCTATCCTGAGCTAAAGTCATCCGTATGCTCTGTATTTGAGACTAGGGACTGTTCCTGTCTAACCCATGACTCAGATCTCCATCTTCCTTCTTATTTCTCCCTCATCGGTCCTTAGCTTTGCACCTGCTGACCCAGTTCTGGGTGATAGAAGAGGGTGGGGAGAGCCTTCTGCTTAGAGAGGGGGCTTTAGGACCCAACGGGAACCTGTGCTTCTTGCAGCAGCCTAACCCAGAAGCAGGGGGGAATCCTGAATCGAGCTGAGAGGGCTTCCCCGGTTTTCCTGGGAACCCCTTCGCCCCTTGCCAACACACACCTGAGCAGGTAGGACCATGCACACCCCTTCCCCATTCTTCCTTGGCTGCCTTTCATCCCGGCCTCTCTGCTTCTGATCTTGCCATTTCCCTCTCACCAATTCTAGCTTTCCCCAACCCTCCTTCCCATCCGTTTCTCACTGTAGTCCTGGGAGGTGGGATCCTGGGAACTGTGGGCTGTCTGAAAGCTCGGAGCCTGAGCACCCTCCAGTGCCCTTCCTGCATTTCCCATTCTCTAGCAAAGAGTGGAAAGTGTTTGGGGGGGTGTCTCTGCCCAGGCCCCATGCCCTTATACCCTCTGTTGTAGTACTGCCTAAAACCCCTTCCCCCACCTCACCTAGACAGGAGAATTGGCTAGGGTAGCAGAGAGTGGAGAGAGCCAGAGAAGGACCTGAGCCTCCCTGAGGAATTTCTCTCTTGCTTCCTTACCCAAAGAGCTCAGGACTTTGCCCCCATTCCCTACTCATCTTCTAGGGAAACTAATGCCCCCTTCCAGGTTCTTCTCACACTTGGGTGGCCAAGGTGCTGAAGGGTAGTAGAGATTGTTAGTGTTTTGGTAACCTTTTCCTCTAGGTTAAGTTCTTTAACCTTAGTGCCTCCATCCTTGCTAGCTCCTCAACACTTATTGCAAAAAGCCCCCACCCCATTCCTATGTGTGTATGTGCCTGTGGTTGTAAGATCTATAAGCTTTGGACAGAAGTGGTTATGTCCACTGAGGGGGAAGGATACCAAACTGTGACCCAGGCCAGAACAGGCTCAGCCCAGATGGCTAGGGAAGAGAGCGTAGACCAGATTCGGGAGGTTACCCAGCCCTGCCAGCTCCCTAAGCTCCTTGGCTTTCAGAGCTTCAGGCTCCTAGTATTACACTAGAGCTGGGAGGTCCCCAAGCTTCTGCCCTCCTACAGGCCCTCTTAGAGAGGGCGAGATGGGCATCTACTGTTTACAGTGGCTTATTTTTACCCTCCTGTGGCTGGCTAACAGGCCTTGCTCTCTGAAGATCTAGGGCATCTCATTCTAGTTTGGTGGGCTTACAGGAAGGGTGTATGACTTGCCTGGGTAACCATGTGTGAGTGTGTATCTTACCTCTGAGGATAGTGGATGGGAGGTGGGAGTGACAGAAGAGACTGGTCACACTTTAAGGGAATCCCTCTGGCTCTTAGTGTGCAGTGGGGTGGATGGCATATCCCCATCTAGTCATTCTGGCTAAGTGTGGGGTGTGCTCTGCATTCTTCCATGGCTCCCAAGGTCCCATAGGGTTGGTTTGGGGGTAAAAGGTAGATAATTGAGTAGCTTCAGACTTTTCTTCCAGTCTAGATCTGAGAAGAAAAGTAGAGATTCTGAGTGTGAACAGTGGACTAGGAATCAGAGGCCTGAATTGGAGACAGCCTGGTCACTTAACTGTGTGTATTTATACAGGTCTTCCCCTTCCCTAAGCCTCAGTCTCTTCATTTGTAAAAATGGCTAATAGTAGCAAGCCCTGCTTGCCTGACCAGGATACTGTCATAAAGGACCCATAAGATAATGTATCATAAAGCTCAGTACCAATGGTAGTTATAGCTGGGGGAATCGAGAATGGAATCCTCTTCCTAAATCTAGGTCAATCTCTCGGCCTTCGGTTTTCTTCCCCCATCCTTGTCCATCTGGGGGATGTAGGAACCAGGCAGGGCTATTACCCCAGGTACTGCAGAATTCCCCTAATGCAGGTTGTAGCTGTTGCCAGAGAGTATAGATCTCTTCACCAGGCTTTTTTCCTCTGGGGCTCCACACCTTCTCCCCTGAGTCCTGTCTCCACCTTCCTTCTGCCATCCCTGCTTGGTGTCCTTGTCTCTCTCTCTCCCCTGCCCAGTGGCCTCCTTGTCCGGCTCACTGGGCAGGAGCCCTAATCGGATTCGACAGCTGAGATATGTGTGGCGGCTAAGAGCAGGCGGGAGGGAAGCCGGTGGGAGGATGGTATGAGGGCTGCCCCTGGCACTGCCTGGACCTCCTGAGTTCTACCTTGGGCCTGCTAAATTCTCATTTGGCTTGGTCCCAGAGAAGGGGTGCCATAAGAAGCTCAGGAATGAACAGGCTGGGGTCTGGAGCTTAGGGGAAGAGGAAGCACACCAAGGTCCTGACGACCTGGTTGATATTTGATGCCCTTAATATCAGAGTGTCTCCCTCTGATGAGGATGGAGAACAGCAGGTGAGAGCCAGGCTGATCCCACCTCCTCCCCATTCCTGTGGTCTCACTTTCTTCTCTCCTGCTGTTCAGAAATGTCTTCACTTTCCCCATCCAGCCCCTTTGGCCACTATCTCTTTATGGGTCATGTCTGGGAGCTGTTGGGGGTGCCATGTGTCTGCCTTGATCTGGGCTGTTTCCTCCCCTCTAAGGTATTTCTCCCACTCACTCTCTGGGCTGGGTGCCAGGACTCCTGGGTTTCCCGCCTGCCTCATGGTGCAGGGCTCCAGAGAGTCACTAAGCTGGTTTCCTTCCTCCTGTGCAGGGAGGGCCTTCCCCTAGGGCTGGGAGGTGTCAGGAATCCCAGATGGGATAGGAGTGGGGGCACAACAGCCCATGGCACCATAGCACCCCAGCTTCTCCCTCCTAACCTCTGACTCAGCTTGGGGGCAGCACATGTCCAGCCTGGCAGGAAGGCCAGTCCTTGCTTCTAGACTTCTGTCTTTACATGTGAGTAGCCAAAATCTTCTGGTCTCATTTTTAGCTTTCCCCCATGATACCTGGGGGTAGCTGTTGAAACCCCTGTGTTTTGGGGAACAAGGGATTAGCATAATTGAGGCTAGGGCACTATTTTGTCTTCCCTCCAGTCAGGCCAGGATGAAGGAAACCAGCACAAGCTTCCACATGCCAATTCCTTCTGCCCTCAAAAGACCAGTCAGAGGAGCCAGGCCCTGCCCTCTTGGTACCCACAATGTGGTTGGCACTGATTTGTCAGAAATTGGGAAGGTTTCCCTCTAGACCGCTTGCCTCCTTTCTCTTCCTCCCACAGGGTAGGGTAGCTCTGTGATTGTAGGCACTTATGGGCAGGCCTCCCCCTAGGGAAGGGGTGTGGGATACCCCCAAGATGGCCAAGTTGGCACTAGCCCCAGGCTGGAGTGCTGGACACAGTTCTGACCTGGGAGTTAGTGGGGGAGGGCAGGGCATGGGCCTCCCTGCCCCCCTTATTTCCTGCTCTTTGGGCAGCTGTGGGTGAGAAAGGCTGCAGGGACTATTTTTAGTTGGTCTGTCCCCTGGCAGGAGGGACGTGCAGAAAAGCACGGGGCAGGCAGAAGGGCTGGCTAAGGTGAGAGTAAGCAGGCAGGCAGAGGAGTGAGGAGGGCCAGAGGAACAGCGACAGAGCAAATAGGCATATTGGGCAGGGCAGGACCTTGCCAAGAGGGACCTAACCCAGGTAGATGGGCTTAGCTGGGCTAGGTACGTAGAGTCGTAGTCCTGGGACTCCTCAGGGGTTACTGGAAGAGGCTTTAAAGGCTACCTAGATAAACACTTCCCTTCACAGAGGGGGAAACTGAGGCCCAGAGAGGTTATGACATTTAACCTAGGGCACTCAACCAGTCCTTAGCTCCATGAAGGACCCTTGCACCATTTTTCTCCAATTGTGGTCCCCCACCATCCTTCACTGTGCTTCCCTTGCATACTGTGGCAAGGACCTCAGGCACACCTGGTCTGTTTCCCTCTCTGCTTGTTTGTGCAGGGTCTCCATAAGCCCCACTCTGGTTTGTTTATAAGTCTGTGTGGAGAGAGTCTGTGTCCAGGCTGGAAGGAGGTCAGGGTTGGTGTTGGGTGGCCTGTGGCCACTGGTGTGAATTAAGGTGCTGGACAGGTTCCAACAGGCTCACAGGCTGGCAAGCTATGGAAATTGGAAATACCTTAGAGAAGGGACATCTGGTCCAACTCCCTCATTTTAGAGACCTAGAGAGGGCCAGGGATTTGTCTGCAGTTCCAGGATGAATCAGGGACAGACAGAAGACTAGGATGCAGGTCTCCATCGTCTCCAGATCCCTTTGTGAGCCCTTCTCCTGCCAAACCCAGGATCCTCAGGTCATGGTGGTTTGCTAATACCTCCAACAAAGGAAAGGGGGCAGAACTGAGGAGTGTAAAGATTACTACCTGCATATGATCACTAGTCAGAAGGGAGCCCTCCTCTGAAGCCTGGAGGCATGGGTGGGTGTTTGAGGAGAGTTGTGGGGTGTGGAGGTAGAAAATTCAGGGGAGAACTACTGTCCCTCAGAATTCAGAGTGTATTCTGTCTCCTGCCTCAGCCTCTCCCCCAGGGCCACATTGTGTACAGCCGCAGGGGAAGCCATTCCATAGACTGTGGTATGAATGACACCCCCTGGAGTTGTTCAGGGCCCTGCCTATGTAGCTAGTCATACTGCACCTGTCCCCCAGCTTTTTGCTTTGAGTTAGCTTCAGGCCCAGCTGGAAAGTGGTGTTCCAGACAGGCCTTAATCCAACACCCTCTTTCTAACCCTATCTCCTGCCAGTCAACATCTTTTATTCCTCTGCTGCTCACTCCTCCCCACCAATCAGGTCTCAGTGAGCCACAAATTGTGGTGTAGAAGCTCCTCTCCTTCACTCCACTCAGTTTCTATGTCTCTGGGGTGCTGATTTATCATGCCCCCCATCAGGCCTGCCACAGTGTGTGAGAAATCAATAGTGCAAATGGATTGAAGCTGTTCCGCCTGTCGGCTCCCCTTGGGCCCCACTGTCTCTCCTGGGACTTGCAGAGTTACTCATTCCCCTTCTGGGTCAGCATACACATGGACATACACATCTGTGGTTGTAGTCAGAGCACTGAGCACAAGAATTACTCTTTCTGTCCATCTCTGTCTCTTTCATTCTCTCTCTTTCTCAGCTACTGGGCTGGTGTTAGCATGACAAATACCCTTGAACATTTATTTTCTAGCTTGGGTAGAGGGGGGATGGAGGGGCTTAAAGGGCAGTAGGCTGCCAGCCAGAGGTTGAGAAGGAGGGAGGTGGGTGAGGGAGATGGTGGGAGAGGACAAGATGGGGAAGGGATTAGGTGACAGCCTACCCCATCAGCTCTGGTAACTCAATCCCTGCACCTCACCCTCCTGATTTCCCTCCTGCTCAACAACTTCAGCAGCTGCTGGCAGAAGCAGGGCTGGCAGAAGTATGTATGAGTGCATGTGTATATGAGGGGGTGAGAGGGGCTGTGGGGGCAGGAGGTGCTGCCAGGACATGTTAAAGGAGACTCACCTCCTGGGTACAACTTGGGTGGCAGGAGGAGGAGAGGCAGGGGGAGAGTGGGTGGTGAGTGATAGGCAGGGGGCAGGCTACAGGGGGCAGGGCAGCCCAGGGGTCTCACAAAACTTGTTAGCACTAGAGCTAGGCCTAGCATGGTGGGGGTGGGCAGTGGTGAGGGGGTAGGGTCAGGCACAGCCATTGTTGGCCCCAGGATGCTAAGAGCTGTTCTTCACCAGGGGGCGCATGTAACCATGGAGGGACAGTCTTCCCCTGTCTCCCATCCCTAGGCTGTGCCTGGCGGGCACCACAGTCCTGGTGGTGACTAAGTCGCTTATGTCCTGAGGCTGGCAAGGGGCCAGGTTCAGCTCTTCTCGGTAGGTGAGTCACTGCCCTGGCATCTTCCCCGGATGCAGCTGAGTCACCCAGCCATGCTTGCTAGGCAGGTGGGCACTATGCTTGGTGTGGGAGTGGAGGGCTATGTATGTAGCCCCCAGTGTCTGATCTCTCTCTGGTGTCTTAGCCCCCAGCCATAAATATGCAGAGCCAGGCAAGGATGGTGCTTCTCCCATGTGCTCCACTGACGGGGTAAAGGAAGAGGCAGCAGGGTACTGAACAGAGTGGAATATGTTTGATTTGGAATAAATAGTGGGTGAGGGGAGTTGAGGAGGTCACTGGGAGTTTGAATCCCAGCTCTGCCATTGACAAGTCATATGACTTTGGGCAAAGCAATTTCTTTTTTGTGTCTCAGTTTTCTCATCTTTCTCATCTGTGGGATAGAAACAGGAACCCTGCCCCTTCAGGACTTCGAGAATCAAATGAGGTGGGATTATTAAGATCTAGGGGGAGGAGCTCCTTTTGGGATAATCTGGGAGGCTGGGGAAGGGAAGAGGAGTTAGGGCTATTTCCAATAGACAACTCCACCCTACCCACATTACATCCAGGTGGTTTTAGGGACAACTGCTTTCTATCCTCTTTTCAAGCTACCATTTATGTGATTCTTTAGGAGTTCCCACAGATATGAGAGGGAGGCCTTGTTTCACTAGAAGTGTTGGGCCTTCTTAGGGTGTTTCAAAGCTATTTTATGTCTCCTTTGACTAGTGAGAGTTGTCACTGGCCCCTGACTTTATGGGCTCTCTCTTGGCTTCCTCTAGTTTGAAGAGGGATCCTTGTCTTGGGAAACCAGACAAGGCTGGGAAACCAGACTCAGGCTCCTCCCCCAGCCTATAGCCTTCTGTGTACAGGTAAAGGGTAGGCCCCAAGAAAGAGCATCTTTCCTAAAGAGTGAGGATCCCTTGGGCTCGTGGCTTTTCTTTCTGTGCTAGTCTCCTGTCATCTCCTGGGTACTCTTCTCTCTTGTACCAGGGTCCTTGGTGGGAAAGAGGAGGAAGCCCTGTTGTGAGCTCAGCCCAGCTGGAGTTCAGCTGCTGCTGCAGATTGAAGACTCCTAGCCTCCCACCTGGGATCTTTCCTGTTTTCTGGAGTCTAGTTTGGGTAGGGCTTGACCTTGGATGGGTGGTACAGGTTGCCCTGGGCAGGAAGAGAGTGCTGGAAGGTGTGCAGGCTGTGTTTGTATACATGGCTGCTGGTCTCATGTGTGCCTGTCTAGACCCCCTGTGGGGGCTGGGTTTGTGCATTTATGAATTTCTTTATCTGCATAGACCTACTGTTATGTTGGTTCGGAAGTGTGTCCCATCCTTGGCTTCATGCACTTACATATGCACAAATGTTTGTATGTTCTTCTGTATGGATGTGCATGCATGCATCTTGGGGGTGTACACATTCGTGCCCCGAATGCACGTGAGTATGCGTTTGTACGAGGGTGCCTGAATCTCAGCCAACAGGAGCGTACCTGACCTGCAGGTGTATATGAAGATAGTACGAGGCGGGGAGGAAGTATGCCTGCACACTTGCATTTTTGTGTCCGTGAGCCTTCCCCTCTAGCCTCAGCTGGAAGAAAGACTGGTAGGATCTAGGTCAGGAGGTGTCTGTGGGCACCGGGAGGGGAGGAGGAAGGTGGGCTGGCGCTGACACACCCCCCCACTAGTTCCTCAATTGGGCGAAGCTCCCTGCTGTTGGCGGGGTTCAGGCTGGAAGGCCCTTGCGGGGGCGAGGCTGGGGGCGAAGGGGTTAAGCGTCTGCGTCCACATCTGGGAGCCATTGGCGCATTCCTGCCGGCTGAGCGCATGTTTGCGGATGGATCTGGACAGGACAGGGCGGGAGAGGTTGGGCGGGAGGTTCGCACCGGTGGACGGAAATCCAGAGGCGAGCAGTACACAGCCCAGGCTCAACTGGCGGGAAGGGTCCCGGGAAAGTAGGGAAGCCGGGAGGCTCTGCCTGAAGCTGTCCTGAACTGCTGAGGCAATTTCTCCCACCGCTGGAGCTCAAGGCAGAGGGTCCCGCCAACCCGGCTTGTCCTACTTTACCAAGGTTGGGAGGCTAACGCCAGAGACAGATACCTAAAATTCTAGACCTGCCTCTGCAACTAACTGGTGCGAGCGTGGACAACCCCCTCCCCCGCGCCCACTCTTCCCCTGTCTGTAAAGCGGAGCCCGACTGACGGGTGGGTCTGAGAATTCTGCCACCGGGTCAGGCTGAGAGACACCTCAGGGGAGTGGACGCTTGGAAGTGTGGCACTTCCTCTTCCAATGGGAAGTCCTGTGGGGGCACTTGTGACCATTTCTCTGTCTGGGAACGGGAGGGGGGTCTGTTCCCTAGTGATTCCACTTCCCAACCCAGTGAACTGCTAGCGATAGGGACGTGATCCTCCTAAACAGAGCAACAGGCTGGGACGGGGCTCATGACGGTGTTGGGGCCTGGGGTCTCTGCAGATAGAGGGTGATTCAGATCCTTTGCAGCTGAAACATGAATGAGAGTTTTTCTGGCTCCTCTAGACTTGGCCAGGAGGGGGAAACTTGAGTCTGAGTCTTTTAGCCTGGAGGGGTGCTCCTGGGCGCCCCTACTGGAAGATCCAAAAGCCCTTTGGGGCGGAAGTGTACTTTAAGGGGACTTGAGGGGCTGGGTTGGGCCAGAGCCCCTCCTATTCACTTGAGCTGGAGAAGTATTTGGGGAAGGAGGTGTACGTGTGGGAGACCTACTCCTGTACTCCTTTTTTGCAGATGAGAAAATTAAGATACAGAGAAGGGAGGTGACTTGCTCAAGGTCATACAACTCTCAGTTCCAACCGGTCCCTGGAGGAGGATTGTAATTATGGGCAATAAGGGCTTGACAGCTAGGGTCAGTCACTGCGTTCACTTCCATATTACGCCGCTGCCTCTCTTCCTGGGTTTAGGTAGGTGTAAGGTGTGAGTGTGATCCGTGAACCTGTGAGTGTGGGTGTGTGTGGTTGGGAAGAAAGGAGTGTTGGATAGTACACTGCCGTCCTTTCCCCACCGAGCCCTATTTCCATTTTGTATACAGACTTTCACCCGTTCCTCGATCTGCATCTCCTTTTCTGGCCTTGAGGGAGGGATTCTCCCAGATTCCCACGGTCCAGCCTTGAGCTAGGAGGGCTCCTTTAAGACTCGCCCTTCCCTTGGTCTATTAGGAGGCGGGGCGGCTGGGCGTGATCCTACGGACCCGCCTCTGACTGATGATTGGTCCGTGGGCGGAGGGGGGCGGGTCTGAGGGAAAGGGCCTCCCTCCACCCTGCTCCGTACCCTCCTCCCCCCCCAGTCTGGGGCTCCGGGTAAAGTTTCAGCCTCCGCACGTGACTCGATATGGCCGCTGCCGTCGCCCCGCGCCCCTGAGCCGCGGCCCCCCGGACGGCTCCTCTCCGGGGACCCCGTACCCCCGATGCCAAGCGGTACCCAGGGTCCGGGTTAGGGCAGACGCCGTGCCCGCGGGCACTCCCAACGGGTTGCGTCCCCCCACTGCGAGGTAACCTCTCTCCGGGTTTTTTGGGGAGTCCCTGGCTCCCGCAGGCATAGGGTCCCCAGGGCCTGCTCTTGATAGGCGCTGCGGGAGGGGCCTTGGTGCCGGGCGGGTTCCGACGGGAACCCGGGGTTTCCTGGGCTTCCCACCCCGTCGCCGCCGCCACCGCGTCCTGGGTGGGGGAGCCCCGTCTGTGCGTCTGCCTGCGCGGTGTCTTCGCGCGCAGCCTTGAGGCGTCTGGGGCGGTCTGCCGCGCGTGTCCCCGGTGCTCGAGCTGTTGCAGAACTGCTGCTGGGAAATCCTGCTCTCTCTTTTCTCTTTAAAAACAAGCAAAACAAAAAGACTTTCAAACCTGTTTGGGGAGAGATCGGATGCCCAACAGACTGGCCCCCTCCTTCTTACCCTCCTGTTATCTGAGCTGTTCTGTGGTTTGGGGAGAATCAGCCAGGGGGCCCACCCCTACCAGAGGGAGCCGGCTGGGGGGCGGAGCCCGCTCAGCTGGTGTCCCCTGTGGAGTGAGAGGAGCCGTCAGAATTGGGTGCGGAAGCCAGTGCAGTGTGTGTCTGTGGGGTGTCCCTGGGTCTTGTGCTACCATGGGGTGTGGAAGATTTTGGGCGTGATAGTGAGGACGGAATAGACTGGCCGACCTTGCTTTGCTGAGGGTGTCTGGGACCTGGTGCCACCCACAAGGCTTGGAAGCTGCTAGCCAGGTGTGTGTGTTTTGGGGGAGCTGGGAAATCATCTTGGTTATGTCCCCTCTTTTCTGGGCGCTACCCTGTTGTCAGGTTGCTTGGTGGGAAGGGAGACTGACCCCCATTGTGCTAGGCTGGGGTGGGGACCAACTCATACAAAAAAGCCCTCCAGCCTTGGAGATGTTTCTCCACCCTCCATCCTATCTTGGATGTGTTGGCCTGGAAGGGTATGCCGTGATGGGGCTGGCTCCCTGTTCTGTAGCCAGATTGTCTTCTGCCTGCTGGCTGTGTGCACAAGTGTGTATGTATATAATCTCTGAAGGGATTGTTCCTGAAAACACTCCCCCTCACCCCTACTGCTTACCCCAACCACTACTTCTGCTCCTGATGTCCCCTACCCCCAGTTTTCTGGCTAGGAGATTCAGTGTCTCTTAACCTTTTCTTTGGCTGTAGTCTTCATAGGGCAAGATTGTTTGGGGGAAGTGGTTCAGTAAGGACCTCTCAGGTCTTGCTAGGAAATTGTCGCTCAGGCCCCAAACTCTCCTTTAGGGCTTGATGAGGAGGGTGCGCTGGGGAAGCCCCAGGTTGGAGTTGGGGTGGGTTGGAGTCTTGGGGCTTCCCCTGGGTGGGGGTGGAGATGATTTTGGGGGAAGGAACAGGAGAAAGAGTATGTGGAGTTAGATGTGTGGTTCATTGTCCTGGAGGAAGAGGGGGTGGTGGTTGTGGAGTCAGGGAGTTTGTGGTTCTGAAAAGACAGTACACTGGGAAGACTTAGGACATTAGCACTACCTGGTTGTCTGCACTTTGTGGTGTTCTGAAACAGAGAGGTCTGTGGGGTCAGACTCAAGTAGGCTCTTGGGAGCTGAGGATTTTGGATTTTCAGGGATTTTGAGGGTATGAGTAAGTGTGTGTGAGGTGGCCACTGCAGAGGTTTCACCACCAGACTGATGACAGTGGTACAGATTCAGTGGCTGTTCTGAGAAGACCTTGGGCTTGGAATGGCTTCATCCTGGCCACCTCCTCCTATAGCCTCTAAATCTCTCTTCCTCCAGTCTGACCCTAAATGCCCTTGCTTCTACCCTGGGACACATTTTTAGTCCACTTCTTACTCCCTAACTTGCAGCAGCCCGGCAGGAAGCTAGCTGTGGGCAGCCCCATCCTGATTGCCCTGTGCCTCCCCCACCGGGCACAGTCGCCTACACGTGCCATGACTTGGTTCCTGCCACCCTATCTAGTGTGGGGGAGAGGGCATTGTCTGAGAGGCCTTTCAGGTCTGTTTTCGGGATGTTGACCCAGGCCCCAGTTAATAAGCTCCTTTTCCCCTAATTCATTTAGTCTCTGAAGCTGGCTCTACCCACTGGGACCTTTCCTCCCAGGCTACTCCTTGCTTAGACTCCAGGGTCTTATGTGGGATGGTCCTCAGAATTGTGTGATGTGAGGGTGGGGCCTGTCCCAAAATACAAACTTCAATGTTCAGTTCCCTGTCCTCTGGGAAACATGAGCAGGGCAGGACTGGAGGGCTGGGTATGTTTTGCCTCTTTGGGGTCTGTTTGGGAGCACTGCCTGGGATCTGGGGTGATGGGTAATACTATCCCTGTGACAAATAAATGGGTAATCTTCACTTGCTCAGCACCCCACACCCGTCTGATGGAGGTGGTTTTAGGAGTATGGGAAGCTGGCAGGGTCCCTGGCATGATGACCAGGGTTGTCTTGACTTACTGGGTTTTGGGAAGGGAGTGTGGCAACTGATATCCCCAACTCTCAGGGCTTTGGCTGCACATTCTCTCTGACGCCTGCTGTCTTTCCTCCCTCTGCTCCCCTTTCCACCCTCAAGCTGCTGTCTGGAGCCCACACGGTTTGTGGGGAGATGCAGGGTGGGGGACAGCGCCTGGATCTCCGTGTGTGTCCAGGGAGTGTTCTGGAAATTGGCAGGATTGATTGAGGGTGTTCGGGTGTTCCCTCAGAGTGGGCGGCATGCGGGGACCTGGCCCAGAGTGTGAGAATGTGTCAGCGTTGGTGTGTCTGTCCCCAGTCTGGCTCCGGTGTGGGTGTCTCCGGTGTGGGTGTCTCTAACTTCGTCTGGATCTTGCAGTCCTTCCCCCTTCATCCCCCCCTCAGGCTGGGACCGCCTGCTTGTTCTCTCTCTCTCCCTGCAACTGGAGCCTCACTTGCCTGTTCCTGGAATTTGGAGAGGAGGAGGAGGAAGAGGCAGGCAGACAGACCTCCCACACTCTAGCCCGCCTGCCTGGCATCATGGGGAAATGAAATAGGTGCTGTGGAACTAAGTTTTCCCTGGCTTCCCCAGACCTTCCAGCACACATCACATGGCCCAGGGGCCAGCTCTTACAAAAGGGCCATGGGCTGCCCACCCCTCTGGGCAGTGATACCTTCTGTTACTTAACATCCTGCCCCAAAGGGCCCCTACCGGACCTCCAGGCACCACTGTCAGCCTGGGGAACGGGTGGGGGGATTAGGCTGCTGCCAGACTGGCCAGCACCTGTTACCAGCCCCAGCCCTGTAACTGGAGCTGGCCAGGGAGGGGGCTGCAAAATGACAGATGTAATTTTTGCAGCAGCCCACCTCCCACCTGGATATGCCTTTCCCTTCCGGCCGGAACAAGGAAAGGCTCCCTACTCAGTGTCACCCTGATCTCATGGATGATGCCCCTGTCCTGCCGAGTGACCGCCCAGCCCCATCACTGGCTTTTGGGGGGGGGAGGGGTCGCTCCTCTCCAAGTTTTCAAAGCACTGTAGCCCTGGCAGGGGTGTGGGGATTGTGTGGATGGGGGTGGTTCTCTGTTAATATTTTAATTGCATAAAAACTGGGAGCTCAGCTCCAGGCCAGTGGGGAGTCTGGGTCTGGCTGGCCGCCCAGCTTGGGCTAAATATAGTCTGGGACATCTGCAGAGAAAGGGAGGGGGGTGGAGGGAGGTTCCATTCTCCCACCTCCAGCCAAGGTGCCCTCGTCTGGGCGGGCACCTTGGAGCTTTGAGGGGGATTCCTTAGTACCAAAAGCAGAGGAGAGGCGGCAGGTGTCGGGCACAATCAGAACCTTGCCTGCCTGGATGCTAATAGATGCCAGAGATGAAAAGGAGACTCAGGACAGGTCCGGAGAAGGGTTTGCAGGGTCTGGATCCTCTGGCTCTATTCCTTTTCCCCCCAGAGTTGCCTGAGTTCAGGCTATCTCTGTGTGTCACTGTGCTCCTGCCAGGCCGTGTCACCATGAGACCGTGACCCATTCAGCTGGGTGTCTGTGTGTACACACCTACCTTGGAGTGGCTTCCTCCTGGCCCTCCCTCTGGAGATTCTGTCCCCTGGGTCCTACTGCAGGTCCTCAGCCCTCCTTCCCTCTCTCCTTCGCCCCACAGTGAAACCTTCAGCCCAGGAATCGAGACTTGAGAAGGGGAAGCTGCGGTGGGGAGTTCTCTGATCTCCAGTCACGGCAGGAAGTGGGGAGGAGGGGGGCTAAGGGGGGGAAACCGTGAGTGAGTGGCAGGCAGGGAGGGAGAGCCCAGTAAGTCCTGCAGCCCACCCCCACTGGGCACACAGCAGTGGGGGTGGCCACCCACCTAGTGGTGCCCCTTCCCTCTAGCTCCAGGTGGGGGGAAACTTGGGGGATTGCTGATTCCCCAGGGGCCAGGAACAATCTTCATCACCACCCCTACCCCAATGCTAAGAAAAAAAATGTGTTCCCGTCACGTGGCTGTCACTTCCTGTCCCACTGTGGTTCCTGGGATGTTTGTTGTTGGTTGCCATGGTGATGGCCTCCGTGGGTACTACCCTGGTTCTTGTGGGAAGGGAGCTACCCCTCCCCATGAAGCTGGGGGGCGGGTACTGGGGGAGTCTGGCTGGGGGACCCTTTCAGGCTGAGTGTGTGTGGTCTCTGATGCCCTAGATCCTCTAGGACCCCCCAGACTTCAGTCTGAGGAAAGGAGTCACCACCACCTACTCAGCCTGAGTGTTGGGGAGACCGTGACTACTTCTGGCTGTGCTTGACTGTGGCTGTGGCTGTGTGAGTTTGACTGATTTTGCAGACCTGGTGCCCTGTAGCCTGATCTCTCTGCCTCATGAAGATGCTGGTTCAGGGAACCCTGTCCCCTTTCACAGTGTTAGAGCCTGCCCCAGTCCTGTGTTCTGATGGAAACCACCTTCCCCAGGCAGTTTCTGTGGCTTCCTGGGATCCAGACTGGGGTGTAGGGACTCTGGGCAGGGTCCCAGGCTGTGTGTTTTTGGGCTGGTAGGTGTTAGCTCTGCAGATCATCCTCTCCTCTTCACACATAGCCTGCACCAGCTTCTCTCTGATCCGACATGTCCTGTTCTTTAAGGGTAAGGTGATGGGACTCCATGACCTATTCTCCTCACCCCCTTGTGGGCTTCCCTATTCAGCTGAGGGAAGAGGGGAAAGAGATTCCTCCTGGTTCTAGCCCAAACTGTAGAGTAGGATGTTCAGGGTGGGGTGTCGGTGAGTGGGGGTGGTCTGGGGCAGGGCACAATCTGACTCAGGCTTGGTCCGGGGTCAGAGCCAAAAGGATATCCTGAGGCAGAAGTGGGGGAGTGCATTTGGCTTCCCTGCAACTTTAGTCCCCAGAATGGGATGCTGGAAGGGGGCTGGGAGCATCAAGTCCTACTGATAGTTTGCCCCTGTAGGATTCGATCTAGAATATGGCAGTTCAGGGTTGGGGCTGAGTCAGGGGAATGGACTGGGGAATGCTGTCGCCTCCCTCCCCACCTCTGCCCTACTTGCTTTCCGTGTGTTTCCTGCATGGTGGAATAGGGAGAGGTAGTGGTGAAAGGGGCAGCTGTCAAGATGAAGGTGGGGAAAACCCATGCCAGGCTGGATGTGACGATGGGGGTTTCCAAGCTGGGGGGGTCCCCTTTTGTCTGTGTCCCTTTGGTCCCCTACACAGACATAGGGGACAGAGTTGCCTTTGTATGATCCATACACTCCTGTGGTCTGGCTGTGGCCTGAGCTGGCTCTTCTCTTCCTCTTCCTGTTTTCTTCCTTTCCTGTGGGTTGGTCTTACTCCTAGAGGCCTGGGCTGCCCCCTGCCCTTTCACCTACTCTCTGCTTGGAAGGAAGACCTGGTGGGAGGCTTTAGCTCTTGTTCTGGGTGGACCCCTCAGCCACCCTGGGCTTCATAAGTCCCTAGCATGTCCCCCAGAGACTTTGGGGTATGAGTCGCTGGGAGTGAAGGAGTTGAGAGCCCTGCCCTGTCCAGCAAAGACCCCCACTTCTTCCTCCTAGAACGTGGCCTGTCCTGAGCTTGGGTTGTCCAGTTGCCCTGTCAACCTCATGTACAGTCACTGCTGAAACTGTGGTGAATGGGGTCAGGCAGTTCTGTGTAGTTGGGCAGAACCTTGGGCTGAGTGGGGTACAAGTTGGGGAGATGTCAGATTTCAGATGTCAGATGTCAGATTTGTTCTTCTGGCATGACGCAGATCGAGGCAGGGGCAGTGGTAGCACCTAGAAGTAAGGCGCCGGACTTCTGCCTTCCCTTCATTACTGTGAGGGTCTGCTTATGGCCCGCGCATACTGGGGCAGATTTTCAAACCAGATCCAGCTATATTGCAGTGGTCCTGGGGTTGTGGGGCTCGTGAGGAGCCCAAACATCCCAGCCTCCCCCAGCTCTTTATTAAAGTGAGGCTGAGCTTGCCTGGCTTCCTGCAGCCCAGACCCTGGTAACTACATGGTAAACAGAGGACCAGAGTGGCCGGGCTGTGGGCTAGCTGGGGAGAAGAGGAGTGAGAGCCTTGGCCAGCGGGGTCCTGGAAAAAGAGAGTAGTAGTCATCACTGCTCCCCAACCCCTGTCTGCAGAACTGAGGAGCAGGGAGGAGGGGAGTGGTTGTGGCTTTGTGTGTATGTGAGTGTTTTCCTGGAAAGTTTATAAATAGTTCCAGCCCGCTGTTCTGGTTTGAAATCAGCTCTGTCCTGCCCTGCTTGGCCAGCTTCTGGCAGAGTAGGGGGTCCAAAGGGGGCATGTCTTTGTTTCTGCCAGGGCTGGAATCCCTCCTGCCCAAGTTGAGCCTGAGCCCTGGGTATCATTTGCATATGATTCATTAACTGTCTAGAATACTTAGGAAACCCCCTGCCTCCCCTTTTTTTAAGCTCCCCAATCATTGTCCCCTTTTCTCAGCCCCTCTGGGACTGCCTGACTTCTGTTCCTTGGGAACTGTTGTTGTGGGGAGGCTTGGGAAGCAGAGAAAAGAGTGAATAAAGAAGGGAGGCCGGGCCCAGCTGGGTTTGGGGACCCCTGGCTTCCCTTCTCTCAGGAGAAGGGAGGAAATAATTTATTTCTCTCCCCTTTCTCCCCTCCCAAATCCAAAGTTTCCTTTTTTGGCTTGTGAAATGAAAGAAGGGAATTTGGAAAGGAGTTTGGTCAGGCTTCCACCCACACCCCAAATATCCCTCTCCCCACATCCCTGTCCTCGATTGGGGGGGAAGCAGACCCTGGCAAATGCATAATTCTCCCTCCTAGCTGCTATCCCTGGTTGGGGAAAGGCAAAAAAAAGAAGGGAAACTGCTGAGGGGGTACCAAGGTGGTGGTGAGGGGCCTGGGAGGATGGGAGGGTCCCAGTTGCCCAGGGCCTCCCCTGCGCTGGGCTCTGGGCTAGGTGCTTTCCAGGACTTCCTCTCTTAAATCACACAGCCAGTTATTGAGGTAGGTAGCTCACAGACGAGTAAACAGATGCTTAAAGAGGTTAAGTGACTTACGTAAGGTCACCCAGAGTGGCAGAGCTGAGATTTGACCCTTCAGACCTCAGGTTCTTTCTACCATCTTTGTGGTCCAGACAGCTGTCAACTTTTTCTCTAGTTGTGTGACTTTGGCCAGGGGTAGAGATGACTGATGCTAAGGAAGGGATCCTGGCACCTTCTAGGAATGAGGGTGGCCTTAGCAAGCAGGGGCCACTTCAGACTAGTTGCAGGCACTTCAGACTCAGACCTCTCACCCTTTCTTCTGCTGTGTTCAGGCTAATCTCAGTATATTGAAGGGCCTGTGGTTTTCTCTCTCGTGGGGGGAGGGTGCCCATGGGCAGTGGAGGTGGTTGGCATAGGGTGGAGGTTGGATGTGGGTAGTTTGTTTTCCCTCTCTTTGGTGCTGGTTTCGATTTTCTGACGGGGCCTTCTCCACCCCTGGGTGCAGGAGGCTGGGGCCCAGGCATCTCGCTGAGGGTTTTGGCTCCTGGAGGACCCTCTGAGGCAGGACCTGTGCTCTTTTGGTTCCACCCTCATCATCCCTGCTTTTGCCCTTCCCTGTTTCCTGGTCTGCCTGGCCCTTGGCCCATTTCTGTGACCTTTACCCCCTTCTGTGGCTCAAGGCCCTCTCCAGGGAGCTGAGTAACTTTGCACTGAAGTTTGCAGGCTGAAATGGGTTAGGCATACTGGAGGTTCTCACCGGGAGTTGGGGAAGCCTTTCAGCCTCTCCCTGGAGTATGTATCTGAGGTGGGGGGCTGGAGGGAGGAATCTTTGGAGAGATTAAAGTTTGGTCCATTTCCAAACTCTCCAGGGGCATTAATTCTATCTCTGGGAGCAAGAGTGGACATCAGAAGGTCCAGGCTGAACTGACTGAACCCAACCCCCAACCCCCAAAAGCTGGGTAAAGATGCTGGGTTCTGGGCCTCAGCCTTGGTTCAGGCTTTGGTTTGCGTCAGTTGCCTCCTGGGCCTCACCTCGAGGGAGACAGGCCTTCATGTGGATGTGAATCCACTTGAGTTTTGCGGACCCTGGTGTGTGTTGTGGAGGGTGCTATACACCGGCTGGGCTCACAGGGAGGGTCTCATGTCTTCAGGCAGAGCAGCGGGTAAAGGGGCCAGCCTGGCTGTGTGAAGACCAGGGAATGTGCCGTTTGGGAAATTGTGTGGCTGTGATTATATGTCTTTGGGGAGCTGTGTAGCCGGGCCCGCGCTTGCAGGTTCTAAACTGTGTTCACTGTGTGGTGGAGCCCAGGCTTCACCCCTTGAGCTAGGGGAGATGGTATCTCTAGGTTCCCTCTTTTCACATGCATGCCCTTACACACACAGGCTGGGGCTGCAAGCATGCTCTTGCTCACCTAGATGTTTTCTGTAGACCTGCATGCATGAGTTTCTGCAAGTGTGTGGTATGTATCTGTGTGTGAGAGTCCAATTGTAGGCACTGGTGAGGTTCCACCAGCCCTTCCTTCCCTTGCCTACCTCCCCTAGCTCAAGTTCCCACTGTGTGGGGCTTCATAGGGGTGTGGTCTGTTAGGTGAAGCCTCTGTTCCCCTGATGGCAGTCCTCTCAGCATAAGAGGGAATTAATTGGCAGGGGCCTGAGAAGGGAAGAGGGCACTTCGCTTGGGAGAGAGGAGAGGCTCTTTGGTTGTCATAATGAATAACAGTAAAAATCATCTTCATTAATGAGGTCCAGATTTTACTCCTGGGGCAACTGTTCCCTCCCTAGCTATTACCTGTCCCCTCCTCCCTCTTTCCCTCTCTCCCTGAGTTCAACACAGGCTGGCTGGCTGAGCTGGGCTCAGAAGTCCTGGCCTCTTCCACAGTGGCCTTGGCAGGAACTCCCCTATCGCAGGCCTGGTCCCCAGCCAAATGTTAGGCATGTGCATGTCCCCTGGAGTCCAGGTTTGAGCCTTGAGTCTGGAACTTGGAACTTGAAAGCTAGTATGTCCTGAGCTTGGGGGTGGGGGCAGAGTAGGGGTGGTTGCTTGAAAGGGAGAGTCCTTACTTTGAGTATCTGTGCCCCTGTTTCTTTTCTTCTTCTTTTTTCTTTTTGGCCGGGGCTGGGTTTGAATCCACCACCTCCGGCATATGGGACCCGGCGCCCTACTCCTTGAGCCACAGGCGCCGCCCTTTTTTTTTTTAAAAAAACAGCTTTATTGAGATGTAATTCACATACCATAAAACTCACCCATTAAAGTATACAATTCAAAGTATTAGTATATTCACAGAGTTGTGCAACTATCACCACAATCAATTTTAGAACATTGTCCTCACCCCAAAAAGAGCCCCATACCCATGAATAGTCACTTCCTATTTCCCTCAGATCCACGCCCCAGCCCCTGGTAACCACAAGCCTACTTTCTGTCTCTATAGGTTTGTGTATCCTGGACATTTCGTATAAATGGAATCATGTAAAAATTGGTTTTCTGTAACTACTGTAGAGTCTTCAAGGAACAACAATATTGTAATATTAATTCATTCCTTTTTTTGGCAGAATAATATTCCATTGTATGGATATATAACATTTTATTTATCCATTCATCAGTTGGACATTTAATTGGTTCCACATTTTGGTTATTGTGAACGATGCTGCTGTGAACATTCATGTACAAGTCTTTTTGTGGACTTATGTTGTCATATCTCCTGGTAGACACTGAGGAGTGGAATTGTTAGGCCATATGCTAATTCTGTGTTTAACCTGTTGAGGAGCTGTCAGACTGTTTTCTAAAGCAGCTATACTATTTTATATTCCCACCAGCACTGAATGAGGATTTCAATTTCTCTATATCTTTTATTATCTCTCCTTTTGATTGTAGCCATCCTAGTGGGTGTGAAGTGGTATCTCATCTTGATTGTGACTGGCCATGTTTCTTTTTGTCTCTCTTTTGTCTTTCGTGGGTACATATTCACATATTGATGTATATAAATACACGTATATGTATAGCCTATACCAGAATGGATTTCAAACATCATCTTGTGGATCTATTTTTTATGTTCTCTTTGCTCTCTTTGCTGCCTGTCTGACTGTATTTTGGAATCTCTGGGTTCATCTCTCTTTCTCTCTACACATGGTATTATCTATACATATTCTCTGGTTCCCAGCTCTTCAAACAGGGTGTGGAGCTATGTACACACTGGTAGGGGGCATCTGACCTTTCATCTCCCACCCTGTTCTTGTGTTTTGCTTCAGAGTATGTGGGTGAACTCTGAGATCACTCTCTCTTGCCCCTCTATTGCCTGAGGGTAGGCGGCTTCCTGGGTAGTCCTGCCCTCCTATATTGCGTACCCCCGGACCATCCGTGCTGTTAAGCATTGAAGGTGAGACTTCAGAGTTCCTGGTTCCCATTTCCCTATTTGTGTGTATATAAATAGGTCTCCTCCCAGGGCCTGTGGGACAAACTCATCTGGGGTGCTGGGCTTGGATTTGGGGGGGAAGTGGTGTAAGAGGGGCCCCCAGCTTAGGAGTCATTTTTCTGAGAAGTGCTCATGCTTTAGGGAAGCGGCTTTTCCTCCGCCTCCCTCTTCCCCCCAAGCACTCAGTTCTCTGCATCTTGACCTCAGGTAACCCCCTTTGGAAAAGGAGGGTGAGCTGCCTGGTTCTGCTGTAGTGATCCCTTGGGGTGGCACTGTGGACCCTTTCCCCTCAGGATTGTGGGTGAGAGGCCCTCCAAGGCTCTGGGTTCTGTCCCTGTCTCCCCACCCTGGCTGTACTATTCTGCTACCCCCAGCAGTGTCTGGGCCCTGCTCCCAGGTTTTCTCTGCCAGCTAGGCATGGTGCCAGCTGTCTGCTCAGCTGGGTGCCACGGGAAAATCTCCGGCAGCCCAGGTTGGGGAGCTCCATGGGGAATGCCTGGGTGCCTGTTTCTCAGTGCCCACTCACCTGTCTTTCCTCTTTCTGCAGCATCACAGGACATGACCCCCCCAGCCGCCTAGCCGGGACCCATCTAGGAGTGGCATCCTTTTTGGTGTCCTGAAGGCCAGCTTTGGACCTTCCCAGGAAAGTGCCAGCTCACAGAACTACTTGACCAAAGGATCAGCTCTTGAGACGTCCCCCAGTTCACCTGACCCCCAGCTAAGGTGGGGGCTCCGGGAGGCTGAGAATAGCCTGCTCTCCTTGGACAACAGCTCCAGGACAAAAGGGGGTGGGGGTGGACTGACCACCCAAACCCTCTCTGGACTCAGGCCCCATGCCCCGAGGAGAGGCGGCCTGAAGCCTACCAGAGCCCCCTGCCAGACTGTCTGCCTGCCCTTCTGACTGTGGCTGCTTGGCATGGCCAGCAACAGCAGTTCCTGCCCAACACCTGGGGGCGGGCACCTCAATGGGTACCCGGTGCCCCCCTACGCCTTCTTCTTCCCTCCTATGCTGGGTGGACTGTCCCCACCAGGCGCTCTGACCACTCTCCAGCACCAGCTTCCAGTTAGTGGATATAGCACACCATCCCCAGCCAGTAAGTCTCTGGGTGTTGGGGGACATTTCGTGGGAGGGACCTGTGGAGGGTGGCAGGCCTTAGGGCTTGGGCTCTGGGCACATCTATTCTACCAGTGAGTGGCAAGGTTTTCTCCTATTTGAGGAGGCCGTGATTTGGGGGCTTGAGGGTGAAAGCCCCACAGTTTGTAGGCTGATCGTAGTGGTTGTTTGTTTGATGTTGGGGAGGCAGAGGGAGAGACGAAACCATGCTGTTCTGGCCCACAGTGCTCCTTGCAGCCCTCTTCTGTGCTTTGCTTTTGAGGGCCTTATAAATAGCTCCAAGGACTGGACATAGAGGCCAGGGGTGGTAAACAAACCTCTTGCTGTTTGGTGGAAATGGGAGCTCTACTGAGGGTAAAAGCAGCACCCCTATCCCACCCCACCTCCCCACGGTGCCTCTGAGGGCTTGACAGAATAGACAGAGGTAGGCCGGCTGGAATCCTCTTCTCTCTCCCTGCCAGCTCCATCCCTGGCTGTGCTAGGATGTGCTTCCCTTTGTGGGGAGGATGAGAGGGAGGGATCTACAGGCTAGCTTGGTGGATATATTGAGTGTCCCAGGAGGGGGCACTTGGCCTGGACTCCAGCCTTGGACACTTGCATGGTCTTGGCAAAGCTTGTGTTTTCTCCTTTGCCTCTGACCTCTGCCATGGGGGTCACCCATTGGCTAGGCAGGGGTCTTAGTAGCCTTCCCTGGCTGGCCGAGCCAGGTAGTGGGAGGTGGCGGCAGCTATGGCCAGCTGGCAGAGTCCAGAGCTGGGGCCTGCCAGGCCGCTTACAGTAACTCTGGCCCCCGGGGCCCAGCTGGGCGCCAGGCCAGGGCTTGGGGGAGGAGAGAGCCAGGGCCTGGTCTGGGGTGGGAGGGGGTGGAAGCAGCAGACTGGGCCATGGACAACTTACTGGCCAGCTGGTCAGCTGTTGACCTGGGAAACATGTCCCACCTCTCCTGGCCAGCAGGAACTGAATACCCTGTCCCAGGGACCTACTACCCCTTCCATAGCCACTGGCAAGCTGCCTGGCACCACTGCCCTGCGCACTTGGCTGGGTTGGGTCAGTGCCCCCTTCTCAGTATGGGGGCAGTGCTCTCTCTCCAGAGCCAGGGAGTCTCTTTGTCCCTGGAGCAGGCCCTGGCTGGGTGCCTCACTGCCCACACTGGCTGTCTGCCCACCACCACCACTGCTTCCTGGATCGCCTCCTCTGGTTTTGCCACAGCCCCTTCCCTCCCAGGCCCCACTAGCCACCAAGAGTAAGGACTTTATGTCTGTGGTCCTTTATTCCCCACCCCCCATCCCATCCCACCCCCACCCCCCGCACTCTTTATGCCTTGGGGCCAGTTAAGTGCTGCCTCAGTTTCCCCTGATACCCTTTCTCAAGCCGTGATCTGTTTCTTCCCTCTACCTCATATAGTAGTGTGAGGTAGACGGAATCTGGGGACCCTGATTTTGGTCTGGTCTTCTAGTCTGTGCTGATGATGAGAGGAGGCTGGTATCTGGGGTTTAGGGATGCTTGGGAATAGGTGGGTCTATCTGTAATATTTGCTATATTTGAAGGGACATGGATTCACTGGAGCTGGAAGAGTGTTCCCTGTCAGTGGGATTTTTTTTTGTTTTTTTGAGACTGTCTCACTCTGTTTCTGTGGTTAGAGTGCCTTGGCATCATCATAGCTCACAGGAACCCCAAACTCTTGGGTTCAAGCAGTCCTCTTGCCTCAGCCTCCTATGTGGCTGGGACTACAGGCACCCACTCTAACGCCTAACTAGTTTCTCTACATTTTAGTAGAGATGGGGTCTCATTCTTGCTTAAGCTGGTCTTGAACACCAAGTTTAAACAATCCACCCAAAGTGCTAGGATTATAGGTATGAGCCGTTGTGCCTGGCTGTGCCAGTGGGATTTTTAAGCAGAGAGGAGTTGAGAGTCTGCAACCTGGTGTCTGTGGACAACTTGTCCTCCCCCAGGTGATAGGAACAGAGCTCCCAGACACTCTGTTCACTGCGAGCCTGGACTCTTCGGAGGGTTGGAGATGGGGGCTGGGGCCTGGCCCCATCCTGTGCCCATCCTATGCCAGACTGAGTGAATGCTTTGCCCTGCCCTGAATGTTGCAAGTTTCTTCCTCTTTCTTAGAGGTGGGTGGGAAGCCTTGTGACCTTCTCCCCTCAGGGTGGGGTACCCACATTTCAGGCAAGTGTAGCCTTCTTTGGCTGTCCCCACCCGGGTTAGGCAATGCCCCCTTCCTGCCCCCTCCCTCTGTGAGCCTGTGGGTTTCTCTGCTCCTCCTCTTTCCTAGTAAACAACAACAACTTATCTTTCTATCTGGACCCCCAGTTTCTGAGCTTCTTATTGACCTTCCTCTTCTCTGGGACCAGAGGCATGGCCATGGGCCTTCCTCCTTCTCCTGTAGGGGTAGGGGTGCCTGATGACCAGAGCTCCTTAGCTCTGGGTAGGAAATCATGTTTCTGGCCTCAGAGATGGAGACTGGCGCCGAGGAGTTCGGCAGTTCGTAAGAGAGGTAGAAACCAGTGGCTCTCCACTCCTACAGGGAGCAAATGATATGCTCTGGTCCTCTGCCACTCTTTTTGTAGGACACCTCACTAATGAGGCTTCCTCCTTCCATTCCCTGCCAAAGGAGAAGTGTTGGATCTTTCCTATTTCCTCATCCTTCTCCCAGGTGGGAGGGAGGCAGCACCTTAGGTGGCATTTGTGTGCCTTTCAGAGACCTAGTGGCCTGTGGGATGACAGATTCTCTCCAGGTCACTGTGGGGGAGGGGATTTATCCTGCTACAGACTCCCAGGGAGCCATGGTGGGAACCCCAGAGATGGCACAGGGATTCCCCCTCCCCCAAGCCAGACCTTGGGGCTTGGTCTCTGAGGACTGGTGTTTACCCTGGAGGTTGGGATTCTGTGTGCATTATGGGGAGAGTCAGGCTTGTGTGTGTTTTAGGTGGAAGGGAGGTCAAGGTTGGATGCGTTAGGGAGGGGATTAATGGCTTATGCGCATTGGGTGAGAGGGTTAGAGAGTTGAGTGTGTTTTGGGAGAATCAAATCTGGAGCTGGGGAAGGGTGTCAGTTTCTTGGCTGCTGAGGCTGGGAGGGGGTATGACTTAGGGCACAGAGCAGTTAAAGGGCATAGTCTTCAGATTGTGTTGTGCTTGGGAGGGAAGTGTCTATTACCACTCTTCAGGCTGGAGAGAACTAATCTGCCTTTTTTTGTTGCTCACCCTGGGAATTCCACCAACAAAGAGGTTTTAGTGGGGGCTGTGGGATAGGCTTCACAGTTAAAACTACGAACTTTGTGCCACTTTCTAGGTCCTGACAACCTCTCTGAGCATGTTTCATCATCTGTAAAACAAGAATATTAAACCAGAATCCACCTTAGAGGGTTGTGAATTAGGCAAGATCATTGACTGATCACTTAGCTCCCTGTCTTACATATGACCTGGTGTTTTGGGACCTAGTCCTTTTTTAAGTGGGAGCTGGAGAGAATGGGATACTAACGTCTGTAGAGCTCTGTGTGTCAAGGGCTTTAACCTGCGTTTTACAAATCTTAAACTCTACAATTCTGGGAGAGAGACATCCTCATTTACAGAGAAAACAGTGCTGGGGGAGATTAAAGTACCTCGGAATTGGACCTATAAGATTGCAAAGCTGGGCTGTTTTCCACCATCCAGATAGGCAGGTTGGGGAGGGTATTGTGGGGCGTTCTCAAGGGTGTAGGGAGCGGATGGGAAGTAGAGGGTTAGTGCCAATGTTGAACCTTTTCCTCCATTGCTGAGACCCTACCTTGTCTTAAAACCTCTAGCCTTCCCCCAGTAGAGGGCGTAGGGAGGGCGCCCCACCCCAAGCTATGCCTCCTCTCCTTGAGGCTGGAAGGAAAGAGAGATAAGAGGCCTGGGCCAGATCTCCATCCTGTCCTGGATGCTGTGGATACAATCTGTTCACACCCATCCCCACCCCCAAATCTGCCCGCTGCAGCCCATGGTGAGTTTGCAGAGCTCAGTGGGTGCCCTCCCCCCATCTTCAGACTGACACTGAAGGAACAGAGTGTAAAAGCCACAGTTCTGATTCTTATTTTGTTTCAATTTGTGGGTGGGAGAAAGGCAGTTGGAAGCAATCGATAGGAGCCAGGAATGGGTGCCCCAAAAGGGTGGCTCCAGATTTCTAGTCCACATGTTTGCTGTGTGTGTCTAGAGATTGGGGAATGGCCCAAGGGTCAGGGTGAGCCCTGCAGGAGACAGAGAGGAGGGAGTGTGCACTTCTCTTCTTCCTTTCCTCTGCTTATTCCTTCCCTTTGCAGTCTGTGCATCCTCCCTCTCTCCCCTTTTCCCACTCTTTCCCTGGACAATAGGAGGAATAGCCCGGGGGAGGGGTTCTCCCTAGCAATGCCTTTCCTGCAGTCCAAAATGTACAGTCAGCCAAAAGACTGACTTTTGGGGCTTTGAATGAAAATCTCTGGCCCCTCACCTTTTATCTCCCAGCAAAGACAATGCATATGCCCTCACAGGGCAGGATCCATGCATGGACTGGGGGAGGGGGACCCAGGAAAGGAAGCCTCTCCTCCTCTTGGGCAGATCAGGGCCAAGGCACTGTATCCCTCCTCCGTGTGCCCACAGAGCTGTGTCAGTGTAGGCCCTGACTGTCCTTGGGGGGTGGGGGGTGTAATGCCTGCAGGAAGAGGAAGTGGTTCCCTTCTCTAAATCATTTTGGGGTGGTGCCTTCCTCCTCCACCCTCTTCAAGGAGTAGGACCACAGTCAGTTAGTTGGGTCTCTCAGGGTAGACTGGAGGCCACTCAGTCCTAGACAGGCAAGAAACAGAGGCTCTTCCCTCCCCAATTTGACTTCTGGGTTGCTAGAAATCTCAGCGAGCCCACAGACCAAGAGCCCCACCGTGGGCAGAAGTCTTAAGGACATCTTTTCCTGTGAAGGCTTCAGGAGTGTGGCGAAGACGTGCATTGTCTTGGGGAAAGGCCACCCTGTACTGGGACCCCGTCTACCTGGCATTCACCTCATGATTTCCTGTTTGTTATCCCCTCCAAGTGGGGTTGGGGACAGTAGGGTACCCTGCTTGGCATAAGTAGGGGCCAGTTCAGCCTACACCTGCTGAGGGCTTACCATGCACAAGTCCTGAGGAGTCACACTGGAATAAGGATGGGCAGGACAGGGCCTCAAGCTCCCAACACCAGCTGCCTGTCCGAATTTTCCTTTTTCTCTCTGCTCCCACTGCCCCAGGACACTGGGTTCTGCTCTGACCTGTCCTATGACCTTGCTGTTGCTTAAAACAGGTCTCTTCGGTTTCTCTCTAGCTCCAGAAATCCTATCCATCCTTCAAGGAACATCTTCTTATTTCTTATTTTTTTATTTTTATTTTTTTGTAGAGACAGAGTCTCACTTTATGGCCCTCGGTAGAGTGCTATGGCCTCACACAGCTCACAGCAACCTCCAACTCCTGGGCTTAAGCGATTCTCTTGCCTCAGCCTCCCGAGTAGCTGGGACTACAGGCGCCCGCCACAACACCCGGCTATTTTTTGGTTGTAGTTTGGCCGGGGCCAGGTTTGAACCCGCCACCCTAGGTATATGGGGCTGGCGCCTTACCGACTGAGCCACAGGCGCCGCCCTAAGGAACATCTTCAATGCTACCTCTTCCCAGAAACCTTCACAGATGTTCTCCCTTCCTTACCACATTCTCCCTCCCTTCTTAGAATGCCTGTGAATATTCATTAATTAATTCATACATACATACATACATACATACATATAAACAACACTCATCTCTCTACCAGGGTGTTACTTCTCTGAGGTTCCTGCCATGAGCTGTAATCATTTGGGAGATCTTTTCCTGACCACAAGGTCTTTGATGGCAGGGACAGACTCTCAGGTCCCTTAGCACCTTGAAGCTGTGAGCAAAGAACCTAGAACATAAATGGTGCCCAGGAGCTACAGCATTTGAGAGGAAGGATACCAAAAACATGGAAACACTCTGTCCTTCCTCTTCCTCAGTGGTCCTCTACGTATTGCCAAGACTTGCAAACCTGCCCCAGACCATTCCATCTGTAGCCCTGACTTTACTTTGGAGCCCCACACCTTCCTGTGCAATAGCCCAGTGGACTTCTCTACTTTGCAATCTCAGGAACTTCACCATTGCATAAGCTGCACACCAGAGAGTCCTCTTTGCTACCTTCCATCCCCCCATTGATTCTACCTGTAAACTACCTGGTGAGGCCACATAGCTGCTCACACCTTAAGGGGACCAATGGCTTGAGCTGAGAAGCCTATATTTACAGTGAGCTGTGATTATACCACTGTACTCCAGCTTGGTTGATACAGCAAGACCCCGTGTCTTAAAAAAAAAATCTGGTGGGCTGGGTGTGGTGGCTCATGCCTGTAATCCTAGCACTTGGGAGGCTGAGGCGGGTAGACTGCCTGAGTACATTAAGTTCAAAACCAGCCTGAGCCAGAGTGAGACCCCATCTTTAAAAAAATAGCCTGTAGTCCCAGCTACTTGGGAGGCTGAGGTAAGGGAATCGCTTGAGCCCAAGAGTTTGAGGTTGCTGTGAGCTGTGATGCCATGGCACTGTACCAAGGGTGACAAAGTGAGACTGTCTCAAAAAAACAAACTGGTGAATCCACTTTCCTCTGTCCATCAGCGCTGTCAGTGTTCTAGGCTAAGCCACCATACTGCTACAGTGGCTCTAAGCAACCTGTGGGTCGTGATCCCTTTGTAACAATGAAAATACATCCTGCATATCAGATTCATAACAGTAGCCAAATTACAGTTATGAAGTAGCAACGAAAATAATTTTATGGTTGGGGTTCACCACAATATGAGGAACTGTATTATTATTATTATTATTTGAGACAGAGCCTCAAGCTGTCCCCTGGGTAGAGTGCCATGGGGGCTACAGCTCACAGCAACTTCAAACTCAAGTGATTCTCCTGCCTCTGCCTCCCAAATAGCTAAACTATGCCTGCCACACTGCCCCGCTATTTTTTTTTTTTTTTTGGCTGCAGCTGTCATTGTTGTTTGGCAGGCCAGCTCAGGTGTATATGGCTGGCGCCTTAGCCACTTGAGCCACAGGCGCCAAGCCAAGGAACTGTATTAAAGGTTCGTGGCATTAGGAGGCATTAGGAAAGTTGAGAACCACTGCAAGGGGTCTTTCTTGTCTTCTATAATTCATTCTTCACATTGCTGCTAGAAAGATGTTTTTGCACTGTAAATCAGATCTTTTTTTTTTTTTTGTAGAGACAGAGTCTCACTGTACCGCCCTGGGGTAGAGTGCCATGGCGTCACACGGCTCACAGCAACCTCTAACTCCTGGACTTACGCAATTCTCTTGCCTCAGCCTCCCAAGCAGCTGGGACTACAGGCGCCCGCCACAACACCCGGCTATTTTTTTGTTGTTGTTGTTGCAGTTTGGCCGGGGCTGGATTTGAACCCGCCACCCTCGGCATATGGGGCCGGCGCCCCACTCACTGAGCCACAGGCGCCGCCCTGTAAATCAGATCTTGCCTGTCCTCTGCTTGGTCTGTTTTTATGGCTTTTCCTTGCATTTAGGATAAAATCCAAAAGCCTTACTGAGGCCTACCTGGCGTAGCCTTAGCCCAACCTCTCCAGCCAGGGCTAGTGTACCTTTCCCTCTTGACTTTTATTGCTCTATCCTTCCTAGTCTTCCTTCAGTTCCTTGAATGATTTCACCAACTTTTATAACCCTAGTATCTTTGCATAGGTCCAGTAAAAGAGCCTATGCATGCAAATTTACATCCCTACCTTTGGAGAGCAGAGTAGGATACCCACTCTTCCAGGGATATCCCCTCTTTCCAAGGACCTTTACCCAAGCTAGGCCTTTCTGCCAATGAAACAGGCACCCCGAGGGCTTCCGGGATGAAGTGGTCAGCTGGGAGGCACCAGCCCCTCCTTTCATCTCTCCAGGGCCCGGACTGCACAGCAGGGGCCGATCCTGGTTCCGCAGCTGGGAGACACCCTGGGCGGGGCTTTGCTCACCGGAAGCACGCGAAGCGTGGGGAGTAGAGCCGCCTCTACTTGTGTGTTGTGCCAACAGCACCAGCGCTGCCGCGTCGGGTTCCGGCTGCTGGAGTCACACATGATGTCACAGACAATGACACAAGCCGGGTGTCTCATTCCGACACAGCGCCCAAGCTGCACAATGTCACACCCAGAACACCTAGCACGCCGCGTTTGTGGCGCTAACACTCGGCCACACGATCCCCAGCCCTACGCTTCCTGCGGCCGCTCTCCGCGTGTCCGTGAGAGCTGGCCCAGTCCGGTCGGGCATGGGGCCGGCGGGCGAGCCCCACGGGCTGGCTGGCGAGCGGGTGATGTCACGGGCAGCGGTGGGTGGGTTACCCGGAGGTGAGGCGCCGCCAGGCGAGTTCAGAGAGAGTTCAGCCGCATTGCATTAGGCAAATGAGGTCCGGCCTGGGCGGGGGTGTGTGCTAAGGGGAGGACACCGGGACCACCCCCCTCCTCCCCGACTCAACACCTCCCCTCGCCGCGGCTTCCCTCGGGTAGGGATTGACCAAACCACGGGGGAGGCTGGGAACCGGAACTGGGATGGGGAAGGCGCCCGCCCCTCTTCCGTCCTGGCGAGCGCCCGCAGCCCCCTCCTCTCCTCGTACCCTGCCATGGTCTGCACTCTGCGGGCTCCTTCTCTGGTGCCTTTCTCCTTCCTTCTTCTCTTTCCTCCTCCCCTTTCGCAGGCTCCCCCACTCGCTTGTCCACTTGCCTCTCCCTCTTGGTTCCTAGCATTTCGCCCAGACCCGCGGGGAATGGGTTAATCCAGGGGCGGTGCCTGGACGGGGCGGGGTGGAGAAAGGGGGCTGGGACCCGCAGGGGAGGGGGCGCGCAGGGGTCGGGGTGGGGGCCGCGGCGCGCACTACCGGAGACCCAGCGAGCCGCGGGCTGCCCCGGACCTTTCGGAGGCGGAGCCGCTCGGGGTCCCCACCCCCACCCGGAATCCTCGCCCGGGAGAAGCCCGGGAGCCCCGGCGGGGAGAAGGAAGTGCTAGTCGACCCCCCTCCCCGCCCTGCGCTGATCCCGCCCCCGGCCTCCGGACTTGGGGAGCCGCCGGACTCTGCCTCGACACCGTGAGACTCGAGCCTGGAGCCCCCTCGAGGTGAAGGCGCAGAGTACCCGGGTCCTGCCAGTCGTTCTTTGGGAAAGCCGAGGGACACCCCGCACCCCAGCCCACGCAACTTCCCCGCTTTTCACCTGGACTGGCGGAGCGGCTGGCGGACTTAGACTCGGGGACTTCAGGGCAGGGGGACCACCCCCCTGCCCTGGTTGCCAGTCGGAGCGAGGGGACGTCTCCTCGCCCCCAGCTGCTCCACTCAGATGGCGTCTCCCGCTGAGTGAGGGGGCAGTGCGCAGGACTTCCCCGCCTGGACTTCTTGCTTTCGCGTGGGAACATGTACGAGAGTGTGGAAGTGGGGGGACTCACCCCCACCCCTAACCCCTTCCTAGTGGTGGATTTTTATAATCAGAACCGGGCCTGTTTGCTCCCGGAAAAGGGGCTACCCGCCCCGGGTCCCTACTCCACCCCGCTCCGGACTCCGCTTTGGAATGGCTCAAACCACTGTACGTACCGGCCTCTGCCTCTGCTGTTGTAAGGGTCAGGGTGGGCGGTGAGGCTTCTATTCTTACCCCCGGGACGAGCCCGAGGGCGTGCTTGGGGGGGGGTCTTATCTCTAACCCTTGTGTCTCTTCCTGCAACTTGAGTGCCTTTGATGGACAATTGCCACGGCCTCCCGTACAGCAACCCTGGGTGTTGCTTAGAGGGGCATAGAGGTTCCTTCTTTCAGGAAACATCCTTTCATCTCTTCTTCCACTTCTTCCAGGGAACGTGCAGCTCAAGCCCCTTACTTCCCATGTGTATCTTCTTGGAATCCAATAGCAGGCAGGAGGGTGGGGTAA
This sequence comes from Nycticebus coucang, assembly GCF_027406575.1. Taxonomy (NCBI): domain Eukaryota; kingdom Metazoa; phylum Chordata; class Mammalia; order Primates; family Lorisidae; genus Nycticebus; species Nycticebus coucang. The sequence goes on from NC_069797.1 coordinate 56,135,069, forward strand.
AGGTCTCAGAGGAGGAAGGGCCTCCTCCAGAGATCTCACTCCTGCCAAAGACTGAGGGAGAGACACCCCTTCTGTGTTCCAGCTCCTGCCCCCAGCCCGTGTTGCTAGAGTGGGTGCCAGGGGAGTGCTCTTTAGTGTTGACAGTGGGATGTGGCAGAAAGGGGCAACTCTCTCAGATACCTGCCTGCCATCCTCATCCACCCTTATATCATGGGAAGGGGCACTTTATTCATCTTGGGATTGTCCTGGCCTCACACTTGGCAGGCATCTTTGAGGCTTCTGTTCCCAGGAATGGAAGAGAGAAGTTGCTCTGGTGGGAAGAATTCCTCTCCTCCTAATTCTAATGTTTTGTTCTCTGGAGGATGACTTTGTTTTTTGTGGGGCTGGGGCTTCTTTGGAAATGAGAACTATGTCCCCTCCCAAACCTGCCACTGAGTGCTTTTGTTACCCTGCCTTCACTTGGGGATAGGGCCAGGTCCTGGACCATCCCTTCCTATGAGGGGTGCTGATAAGAACCCTGGCATCTTAGCAGTCTAGTCACCTTTTCTCCTTGTTGCCCCCTGCCTGGATTCAGGGTCCTCTGGGAGGGAGGGGCTCTGTGCACACTCAGGTGCTGTGAGCACACAGGGTGCACACCTGGGTGTATTGGTGCCCAGCTGTAAGACAGTGTACACTGGGTGGGCGGGAGCAGGCACTAAGGAGTTATTGTTGGGTGGCTGGGGTTTCTTTGCCTGTGTGGCTCACTTCTGGCCTCTGCTCTTACCTGGAGGTTCTCCCATCCTCTTGACCTGCTGCCTTCCTCCTCCCTGCCAGGGAGAAGAGTGGAGTGGGTCTCTAGGAGCCTGGCAGATTGGAGAAGATTTTGAAAGGCAAAGGATTTACCTCACTCAAAGCCCTTCTTGCTCAGAGAGACCTGAGGTGGACAGACAGCCCACCTCTGCCCTCCCAGAGCTGCCTCAACCCCAGCCTTTCCTATTGTCCTGTCTCTTGAACTTTACCCCTGGGACTGAATCTGTGTGCAGCTGCAAACATGGGAGGGAGGGTGTGAGCAACCAGCCATTGACTTTGGGGAAAAAAAAAGAGACTAAGAGGGTGACATTAGGACCCTCTTTCCCCTTCTCCCAGTGCTGGAAGAAGCCCCCCCGAAACGGACTAATTGAGGCAGGGCTGCCAGGGTTACCCCTGCCACTGCCTTGTCCATTTTCTCCAGAGGGCTAGAGGGAGGGAATCTGGGATCTGAGACCTTGGTTCTAGTCCTGTCTCTTCTTTAGCCCATGGGGACAGTTCAGCTTTTCTTGGCCCAGAACTGGAGGGGGAGAAGGATCAGAGTCTGACTGGCAGTGGATTTCATGTGCACTGCTTGCCCCAAACCACTGGACATGAGGAAGTGGAGACTTATTCCCCACCCAGTCTGGGGTGGGGTAGACCTAAAGGCCTCGGCTCCCAGTTCTGGTAAATGGGGTTGATTGGGTATGTATATGTTGGGGTGTCAGTGGATGCAGAACCCAAGGCTGTATGTTGAAAGTGACAGAGATGAGATGTGTGGATTGCCCTGATGCACAGAAGGACCTGGAGTCTGAGGGTTGTGACTACACCATGTCTAGAGGATGTGGGCCCAATGTTCTTGGAAAGAACCCCTTGGTGTGTGGAGGTCCTCTGGTGACTGGAGCCACCTTCTAGCCCCGTCTTGGTAAATTCTCCACTCCCCCTTCACCTCCAAGCGGGGAAGACAGCAGGTTGGCTGTGGAAGGAGGGGGTCTCTTAGGTCCTGCAGGCCTCCAAGGACCTTGCCTCCCTTCCAGAGCCTCTATTTGGTGCATTAGAGGACAAGGGGTGCATAGGATGTGGCTCCCCATCTGTCCCCCGCCAGTCTCTGCTGTTCACGCCTCCGCCTGCTCCCAGACATCCAAGAATGTGAAGCACGTGGATGCCCATAGTGGGGGGAGGGGAAGAGATGCTTATCAGGCCGGCTGGTCTAGGGGCTTTCTTCCACATCCTGCAGGCTGCGGTCCTACACCCAGAGCCACCTTCACCTCCTCAGAAGAGGAAGGGCTGTATGGAGGGCCTTGCTCCCCTTCCCCAGGGGTCCCTAGGGTTTGTGAGGGGAGTTGCAGAGGAGCGGGCGCCAGCTGGATTGGGAGGGGAGCACTGGCTCAGGGCCCGGCTGATTTCCTGCTGATCTCCTCCAGGAAACCAGCCCCTTGTGTGAGCCTGCAAACGGCTCAGGGGTGTGGGGAATCCAGAATGCTCTTTGCACCAGGATGGGGGAGCAAGGGAGGGGCACCCTGGCAGCATTGGTGGGAGGGGACGCCTGGCTTCCTGGGCAGGTTCCAGCCCTCCACCGGGCGGGCACTAGAACTTTGAGCTGAGGTGTGGTCCTTCTCTAGCCTGAGCTGCAGGATGAAGAGAGATTGTGGGCTGGGGCCTCTTGGGAGAGGTTATTGGGGGAGGGGGGGCGCCAGGGCAGTCCCTCCCCCTCCCCCTGTATGTGGGGAGTTATAGCTATGTCCTAACTTGTAGAGGCTGGAGTCCCTCAAGCCTTTGCTTTGGTCCTTCTACCTCAGCCCCCTAGGCTTCTGGCTGGAGGCCTGGAGAGGTGGGGATTGGGCCTCAAGCTCTGAGTTCAAAGGGCAGAACAGGAAACCTCAGAGCCGAGTTACCTGGGTGACAGGTGGGGATGCGGTAGGGGAGTAGACTGTGTTATAGCCTGAAAGACAGCCAGCACTATGGGGTGGGCTGAAAGGAGGCCTTACCCAGCCCAAACTGTAGCCCTTGCCTCAGGTCATCTCTCCTCTCCTGCCAAAATATAATTTTAAAAAGCACATTCTTTCAGTTCTATAAACACCCTCTGGATTTTGCCTTAGTTCCAAATTTCAATGGGTCTTTGCCCCGCTACTCTATCCCTGGCCTTAGAGCTGTTGCCCCTTATCCTGGTATCACTGTGTCTCCCCATGCCCCATCTACCTGCCCTCCACGCCACTCTGTACCCCAAAGTGCCTTCAGTCCGTGCTCCCCCTCCACTCTGGTTCATTTTAGAGGTGGGGCCTTGGGAGAGGCAGGTCCTGGGGCAAAGGGTGGATAGGAGGGAAGGAGAGGTCAATGCCTTCTTCCTTTGCTTGTTGGACTGCCCAGCCGGATTCTAGGCCATAGTCCCCCATCCTTACCACACCCCCTTGTCCTTGACATCCCCCTACCAGTCTGGATTGTCTATTGTTACTGCTTTTACGTCTTGGAAAAAGTTAGCACGACAAAGGGCTCCTTTGTCGGCTTGCCCCCCTCTGCCTCCCTGCCTCACCCAGGCCCCTCACTCCCCACACCCCCAGCAGCTGTTCTCTGGCTTCTCAGCCTGTCTGATTTGCTTGTCTGGCCTGGGGAGAATGAAGTGGGAAAAAAACACCTTATGCTGTCTGGCCAGGGCAGTTCGTGTTTGGGGGAGGTCCGTGAAGAGGCTGCTTGACTGTTAGCAGTGTGGACATTGCTGGTCCCTTTGCTTCAGGCTGATCTCTGGGCAGGGAAGGAGACATGGGGCCTCAGCAGTGCTGACCAAGGAAGTGGTGCCTAGGCCCTACTGAGAGCCAGGAAAGCCCTGCCAAGGTTGTTGGCCTGGGTCCCTGTCATCGGCTGCCTGGTAGCCCTGGTGTGCCTACAGGTGAGGAGGAGAGTGGTAGCATACCATCTGTCCCCAGTGCGCCCACACTTACTTCCTCTGTGTCTGGATGTGGGGGCCATGTGACCCATAGCTGTAAGGTGCTTGGGTCAGGAATATGCCAGAACCTCACATGCTGGAGTTGGGGTAGGGTGAAGTAGGATTCTGAGGTGTGGGAGTGAACATGGCAAGAACTCTGCAAGATGCTGTATGGCTCCTTGGGAATTTGGGCTTGCCTTGGTCAGAGTTCTTATCTAGCACCCTACACCCCCAGCTGTGCAGGCTTTGGGCACAGACAGCTCCTGCCCAGCCCATCCCTATTCCCTTGGGGTGATGGGCATGGAGCCAGGTCCAGGGGAGGTTTTGGGCAATTGGGGCTCCCCCTGTGGCTGGGTCACCCTCCTGGCTGCCCTCTTGGAACTGAATAGCAGGGGGGAGGGGATAGTAACCGGGACATAGTGTTGAGGCCAGACAGACAGAGCATTGATGGGAACAGACCCCCCTTTGTCATGCTGTCCCCCCTCCAGACGGGTGCCCAGAATGATGGACTTATGGGGCCCTTTAATGTCCTCTCCTCTTTATGTTCAGAGGGCCCCCCTACCTATCCCAGGGAGTTCTTGCCTGCTGTGCCCCAACATTTGTGACTCTTCTTTACACACCCTGCCTTGGGTCCCTGGCCAGGGGATTGTTTGGGTGGAGGAGGGGCTGTGGCCGCTGGCAGAAGGGGGAGCGGAAGCAGAGTGGTGGGGGAGTGGCCAGCTTTGAATATCCTGTTGACCCCAGTTTCCTCTGCCCCCAGCTTGTGTCCTCTTCCCTCCTCTTCAAGCCTTAACTCCTTAACTTGGGGGAGAATGGGGCCCGGCAGGGCTTGAGAATCAGGCTGACTCCCACCCCCAACTCCCCAAGTATAGCCATGGCATGTGTACAAATCCGATGGTATGTAGTCTGGTCTTTTTGGCTTTGAAAGTGGGGGTCCTGGAGAGAAGAGTGGTGGGGTGCTTCAGGCTCCATTGGCAGCCTCCTTCTCCCCAGTCTGTCTGGGGAGTCCCTGCTTTTCTGAGACACCACTGTTTCACGGTTTGAATCCTGCCAGCAATGGGGAGGCTGGGAGAGGCTCCTGGGGGAGACCATGAGGCAGGGCGGGGCACAGTATTAAGGATGGCAACCTGGGTCTCTAACTTCCCCCTCCCCTTTTCTTTCTCTAGCCATTGAGACCCAGAGCAGCAGTTCTGAAGAGATAGTGCCCAGCCCACCCTCGCCACCCCCCCTCCCTCGCATCTACAAGCCTTGCTTTGTCTGTCAAGACAAATCCTCAGGCTACCACTATGGGGTCAGCGCCTGTGAGGGTTGCAAGGTGAGTTGAGGGAGTTGTTGGGAAGGGCAATCCTGGTTGGGTAAATGGGATGTCCCACTTGCATTTCCTGGGAGTATGTAGTTGGAGGTAGCTGGAAGTCCCTGCTGCTTCTGCTCTTGTTTCTATGTGGAAACCTTGGAGGAGGAGGGGATGTCTGTAACAGAACCTCCCCCATGGATAAGCAGGGCTCTCCCAAACCAGAGGTGCCCTTCTGCCTCGTCTCCCTTCCCTGTCTCCACCCTCCAGCTAGCAGGGCCTACGCCCACTCTGCCACCACTGCCCAGGTTGCCATAGTGAGCTGGCTGCCACTGGCTCTTGGCTGGGGACCCAGGAGGCCTGACCCTTGCGGTCCTGCCTGAACCTCACCATGGCAGCCTGGCAGGAGGCAGTTAGGAGCAGGCACCCTGCCTTGGCCTCCCCTTCAGGTGCTCAGGCTGTAGGCTCCCCAATGTCTGGCTGGATTCCCTCACCCTTCTGTTAGGCTCCAGGGTGCAGATGGCGCTATACCTTCTCAGCAGCTCTGGGCCTGGCTTCTCCTCCACCCCAAGGGCTTAAGCCTCTGTAGTGGTTTCTTCCTTTAGCGATTGGGGCTCAGAAGAGGCACAGCTTTGGTACTAGGGGCTCTGGGTTGCCTCTTAGCCTAAAGTGGCTATCCCCAGGTGTGGGACAAAGGTCAAGGGCAAACCACAAGGCCCCAGACTGTGTGTCTGTCTATTCTGTCTGGCTGTTCCTGTCTGTGTCTCTGGTTGGCCTGTATGAAGAGCCCCTGACCAGCCTGGCTCTGTCTCTGGGATCTATCGGTGCACATCTGTCTGGTTGCTGAATGTGTGTCTTTCTCCTTGCCCCTGAGTGTGTATGAGTGTACGTGTGCACCTCCATCTCTCTGGCCAGCTTGTCTGTCTTCTTGGCCTCCTCCTGCTTGTCTTCTCTTCCTGTGTTCTGAGTTCAAGGCTGTAGGTTCCAAGCCTTTGGCTCTCTCCTGTGTAGCCCCATGCCTTTCTCTTCCTGAATTACGATCAGCCCTGAGGTCCTTTCCCCTAGAACAGAGGAGTTATATATATGGGCATAGGGTGGGAGAAGACTCCCGTCCGCCCTGCAGCCTTGCAGCCTTGAGGCAGGTGCTGGGGTTCTCCTGAGGGGTATCCTTTTAGATGAATCATTCTCTCCATCTTTTCTGGCCTGCTTAGGTAGGTGTTGGGTAAAGACTTGAGGGCAGCAGCTGGCCTGGCCCTCTCCCCACAGAGTGGGACCACTGTGGGCGTGGATGACCTGACTCCCTCCCCTCTATTCCCAGGGCTTCTTCCGCCGCAGCATCCAGAAGAATATGGTGTACACGTGTCACCGGGACAAGAACTGCATCATCAACAAAGTGACCCGGAATCGCTGCCAGTATTGCCGGCTGCAGAAGTGCTTTGAAGTGGGCATGTCCAAGGAGTGTGAGTGCTGTGGGGCCTGAGGTGCTCCATGGCCCAGGGAGCAGGGCTTGGTGGATGTGTGCACACACGTGAGCGTGCCCGCTGTGGTGTGCAGGCTTATAGTTAAGGTGATTTGTGTATGGCTACAGGGACCTGTCTGGCCGTGTCTGTGGTGTGCAGATGGATGCTCAGGTCCGGTGCACGCATAGGCGTTCCTGTTGATGCTTGTCTGGCTGTGTGAGCTTGCACATGTGTGTCTCCACATGGCTTTCTGCCAGGCCCTGGGTGGCTCAGGGCTGGGGCCCAGAGGCATACCTGAGCCCCTTCTGATTATGTATCTTAGGGGAGGGGTCTGAATTCTGGGGTCCTAGGTTGGGATTTATGTGTGTTGGAGAGCTGGGGTGCTGGCAAAAGGAACCAGAGCCATTTTCTGGTTAAGCCTAGAACCGGGAGTTGGAAGAGTGAATTGAGACTTCTCAGATCCCAGAAGAATGGGGGTTTCTAGTTTGGGCTCAGCTGAGGCCTGAGGAAGGAAGGGAGGGAAACGCTGGACAGGGAGACCCTCTTGTGTTGAATCATGGGTGTTGCCGTGGTGACCGGTGATTGATGATGTCAGAGATAAATGACGCTGACAGACGCCTCCTTGTCTGCATGGCCGTTACCATGGAGCCTGAGCTTTGGGGGATGGGGTGGGGGAGGGGGCTGCAGGACCACCACCCCCAGACCTTTGTGGGGAGGGAGCATGGGGGAGTGATGGTTCTGACTCATGCTTGAAGAGCCTCAGAAAGGAATGGAAGGGCTCTGAGTATCCTGCTGCAGGAGGCTGGAGGGTGCCTTGCCCTGAACCCAGAAAGTGGTGGCTCCCCACTGCAGAGTGGGTGGCAACTTGGGACCCACAGGCCTGGAACCCTTGGCGTAAGGGCTGTCACTTCCTGCTCCCTCTGTTAGTGCCACCTTCTCTGTCAGAAGGACCAGGGTGGGGACCCCCGCTCCCTCCCACCGCCAGCTCCCCCTCCCCTGGCTCCTCTGTGCCCTGGAGCTGAGCAGCTGCCATTTCAATAGAATTAAAGCTTCCGAATGATAAACGTCTTGTCACAGCTGCAATTTTCTCTTCCCAAATTATCCCCCCACTCTCCCTCTCCCTCCTCTCCCCTGCACTTTATTGAATTTGCAGAATCGACATGAGTGATCTCCAAATTATGCCAGCTACCCCCTTCCCTGCCCCCTCCCCCACCCTCTCTTCCTCCCGAGTCAGCAGCAGCCACCACTGGCCCTGTGAGTGATTGTGTGTCTGGGATAATCGGCTGGTAACGACCCCATCGCTTCTTTAAAGCTGAGTGGTGTGTGCGGCTCAGCGCCCCTGGTGATTTGTCAGCTCCCCAGCTAATGGGCTGAGAGATTCTCCCTGCCGGGTACCCCACTCTCTGGCTGGGGAGCCTGCTCCCTGCGTGCCCAAGGAGCTGCTCAGAGCCAGTCTGAGGGACCCCCAGGGAGACTGCTGCCTGAATGACTGAGTGGAGGTGGGAGCAGGTCCTTTCTGGGGGCAGGAGGCAGAGCACAAAGGAGGGTGTTGCACACCTGGAGTGTGGGCTGGTGTAGATGCGGGGGTGGGGGGGTGGGGGGTGGGGCTGCACTGCGGCTGGCCACCGGGGTGTGTGCCAGGCCACAGCTGTGGTCAGGGTCCTCTAGGCAGAACTTTGTGTGTGGGCTGGGTAGGCATGGAGGGCTGGAACATGTGGCCGTGCCCTGTCTGCTCATGCGTGTGTGTGTGCGCGTGTGCACGCATGTGCTTACCAGCTGGGGTGACCATCTCTGTAGCTAGTAGCTGGCAGCTCTCTGGTGGGAAGAGCTCAGGCTGGGGATGGACAGAGTGCTGCTCACAGCTGCCCACTAACTGCCTTTCTGCCCACCCCTGCCAGCTGTGAGAAATGACCGAAACAAGAAGAAGAAGGAGGTGCCCAAGCCCGAATGCTCTGAGAGCTACACACTGACACCGGAGGTGGGGGAGCTCATCGAGAAGGTGCGCAAAGCACACCAGGAGACCTTCCCTGCCCTGTGCCAGCTGGGCAAATACACTACGGTATGGCTTTCCCCTGCCGGGGGTGGGGTATGCCCAATGCCACAGGGCCAGGATAAGCCCCTTCTGAGGTGCCCCTTCTGCCAGGCCTTCCCTCCTCAGCCTTGGCTGGGCCTCCGCATCCTTCCCTTTCCCTTCATCTCCCTCCTCCTACTTCCTCCTCCCGAAGAGCTCTCAGGAAGTGAAGGCCGGCTAGAGGGCAGGCTTGTGGGGGCTGGCAAAGCCAGGCTGAGAAGGGGTGCTGCGGAGGAGAAGGCCCTCACTCTCTTCCCTCCCCCAGAACAACAGTTCAGAACAACGTGTCTCTTTGGACATTGACCTCTGGGACAAGTTCAGTGAACTCTCCACCAAGTGCATCATTAAGACTGTGGAGTTTGCCAAGCAACTGCCCGGCTTCACCACCCTCACCATTGCTGACCAGATCACCCTCCTCAAGGCTGCCTGCCTGGACATCCTGGTGAGGGTCTGCACTCTGCCCCCTGGCCACTGCCCCTGTGTCCTTGGTGGATGCCCTTCCAGCCACACAGCCACCCTCATAAATGACCACCTGGAATTGATCTGTCCAAATGTCCATTGCCCACATAGCCACCCTTCCCTTCCCTGTATGTCCAGCTGTCCACTTGTCCATCTGTCCACTTGTCTACCTGTCCACTATGCCACTCAGCAGCCAGGTGTGCATGATTTACTCATTCTCCTGAACATGGGTCATCCACCCTTTCTCCATCTGTCCAGTGAACTGTCCAGCCACCCATCCATGTATCCATTTATTCTGTAATAAAGATTCACCTAGGACCCTCTGTGGCCAGTTCTTAAGCTGGGTGCCAGGAACCCAGAGGTGAACACAAGACCCTTCCCTCTTGAAAAATTTCCATGTAGTGGAGGCAACAGATAAGTCAACAGAGTTTGTGAAACTGTGATAAATGTTGGCTGGAGATGGGAGGAGGGCCAGTGACTGCCTAGGTCCCAGGGAAGACATCCCAAAGGAAATAGTGCCTAGGGGTTTATAGAAAGGGTGGGTGAGAGGTGGTGAAAGTCCTGCTGTTGTGAGACCATGCTGCGTTCAGGGGACTGCAGGGCAGTTGATCAGCCCAAGGGTGAAATGAGCTGGAGGCTGGATGCAGGAGGTAGGGGATGGGGAGGGGGGTAGGAACTGCCAAAGCGAGGGCTGTTGTCCCTGACTAGGCTCAGTCTGCCTGTTCCCTTTTGGCCACCACAGGGTGAGGAGCTTGAGATTTGACAGGGCTGTTGTTCCCTCGTATGATGTATTTGATTGAACACTAAGGTGGGTAAGGGGGCAGGTATAAGTGTGCTGTCAGCTGGGCAGCCTCCCATCCCCATTCCCCAGGTGCAGGAGGCACAGTCAGGGTTCAGCACAACTCATTTCTTCAGCTCCTATTGTGTGCCCTATGCTGGGAACTACACTCAAAACTCTGCCAAGTTCCTTGTCTCCTAGAAATTCTAGTACTCCTCTAAGTCCTCTTCGAGAGGACAGGGTGACCTAGACCTGCACCATCCAGGACAGTAGCCACTCACCACATGTGACTATTTAAATGAATTAAAATTAAACTCAATTCAGTTTCTCAGTTGCATTAGCCACATTTCAAGTTCTTGATACCCACACGTGGTCAGTGGCTACCCTATTAGATGGTGCAGACAGAACCTTTCTATCATTGTAGAAAATTTATCAGACAGCACTGCTGGCTGCCGGCCAGGTAGTCCTTGGGGGAATGCTGGTGCAGGAGTGCTCGGGGTGTTTGGGGCTTACTCCCTGAACTCGTGCATCCTGTACACCCAGATCCTGCGGATCTGTACTCGGTACACGCCCGAGCAGGATACAATGACCTTCTCGGATGGGCTGACCCTGAACCGGACCCAGATGCACAACGCAGGCTTCGGCCCCCTCACCGACCTGGTGTTTGCCTTCGCCAACCAGCTGCTGCCCTTGGAGATGGACGATGCTGAGACTGGGCTGCTCAGTGCCATCTGCCTCATCTGTGGAGGTGGGCAGGGGTGGGGTTGGGCCCAGGGTGGGGGGGTGCAGCCCCTGGCTCTCAGAGGGGAAACCAAGGCCCAGAGGGCAGCATCTGGTCTGCAGCCACACAGCAGGGCAACAGCAGTGGGGGCCTTGGCTCTGGTTCAGGGGACTGAGTGGGGGTTTGAGGGTCGGACCACCTAGGTTCGCCATCTGGTGAGCTGTGTAACCTTGAGCAGGTTGCTAAACCTCTCTGAGCCTCTGTGTCTGTAAAATAGGGCCAACAATGGCCCCTAACTTGTGAAGTTGATGGGAGAATTAAGGTGGTCATGTGCAGTGTGCACAGTAAATGTTAGTTGCCTCTTATTTATTCTGATTTCTGCCATGTCAGGCTGGTTTCCTGAGTAATAGCAGGTGGGAGTGGGAGGCCTGAGAGTCGCTCCTCTGCCTGAGGACAGCACAGCCTGTGTTTGGGGGTTTCATCCCATTACCTGGGCTTTTAGGGAGGGATTTGGGTAAAGCCCACCCCCAGTTCATCTTTGCCTACATTTAAGGGCTCTGTCCCCAGTGGCAGCTTAGAAACCTGCATTCCTTGCCCTGTGAGGAGGCACCCAGCTGATAGATGGCGCTCAGCTGTGACCTGGGCAGGCGTGCCTCCTTGTGGCCAAGGCTGGTAATGCAACCGTGTTCCCAGCTTGGGAGGGGCAGCTGCTCAGGAGGTGGCTCTGCTTCCTCAGACCGGCAGGACCTGGAGCAGCCTGACAGGGTGGACATGCTACAGGAACCGCTGCTTGAGGCGCTAAAGGTCTATGTGCGGAAACGGAGGCCCAGCCGCCCACACATGTTCCCCAAGATGCTGATGAAGATCACAGACCTGCGGAGCATCAGCGCTAAGGGTGAGGCTCACAAACTGGTGGGGTGCCAGGTTCTGGGCCCAGGCCAGGCCCCCTACATCCAAGCCAGTACCCCATGTCTTTGCCAGCGCAACACACCACTCACTTGGGCTGACAGTTCAGGCCATGGCTTTGGAACCAGACCTCATGGGTGTGTGTCTTTGAGCAAGTCACTCAAGAGGTCTGAGCCTAAGTTTCCTGTCTGAGAGTGGCAGTAATGAATCATGTTCGCAGAGGTATCAGTAGGATAAGCCATAGTGGAGAGGAAGGGCCCAATATCAAACCCAGGCAGGGAGTCTGATCCTGCAGCCTGAGTTCAGAACTTGCCCCATTGCCACAAGCCCTTGGACTTGAAGACTTAAGAGAGTTGGCTTGGGGCTGGGCATGGTGGCTCACACATGAAATCCTAGCACTCGGATTCTGAGGCAGGTAGATTGCTTGAGCTCAGGAGTTTGAGACCAGCCTGAGCACCTGAGAAAGACAGCATCTCTACTAAAAATAGAAAAACTAGCCAGGTATTATAGTGGGTGCCTAGAGTTCTAGCTACTTAGGAGGCTGAGTCAGGAGGATTACTTGAGCCTAAGAGTTTGAGGTTGCTATAAGCTATGACACCATAGCACTCTATCCAGGGCAACTGGGTGAGACTCTGTCTCAAAAAATAGAGAGAGAGCCAGCTTGTGTCAAAGAACCAAGTCCTAGTTTCAGGGTGTGGTAAATGCTAACATATTGGTAAGATTGATCCTCCCATCCCCAGGAACTTTCCTTCCTAGGACCAGGCTTGTTGGGATGGGGAGAGTGGGCTGGCATGCTGACCTCTTCCTCTTCCCACTCCTTTCCCTTCAGGGGCTGAGCGGGTGATCACGCTGAAGATGGAGATCCCAGGTTCCATGCCACCACTCATCCAGGAAATGCTGGAGAACTCGGAGGGCCTGGACACTCTGAGCGGACAACCGGGGGGTGGGGGACGGGACGGGGGTGGCCTGGCCCCACCGCCAGGCAGCTGTAGCCCCAGCCTCAGCCCAAGCTCAAACAGAAGCAGCCCGGCCACCCACTCCCCGTGACTGCCTGCGCCACATGGACACAGCCCTCGCCCCACACCCCGGCTTTTCTCTGCCTTCCTACCGACCATGCAACCCCTGCCAGCTCTGCCCCCACCTGTCCTCCCAGACAGTATAGGGGGACCTTTCCTAGGGGATGGGAGGAAGGAGGCAGTGATTCCCTGGACTGAGGCCTGGGCCTTCAATGGACTGCCTGCTCCTATAGCCTAGGCTGACATCAGGGGCCAAGGCCGTGAACTGAGTGAGGACCCTGGTCCTGGGCCTCAGGGTTGGGCCTAGGGGCCTGCATTCATCAAGATACCCCTCTGCCCACCTTGCCATATCTTCATCACCAGCAAATGCCGGGACCTGGCTCCCCGTCCTCAGAACTCACAAGCCATTGCTCCCCAGCTGGGGAACCTCAGCCTTCCCCCTGCCTTGGTTGGTGACAGAGGGGTGGGCTAGGGGTGGGGGTTCCCCTTGTACATACCCTCCATACCAACCCCCAGGTATTAATTCTCGCTGGTTTTGTTTTTATTTTAATTTTTTTGGTTTTGATTTTTTTAATAAGAATTTTCATTTTAAGCACATTTATACTGAAGGAATTTGTGCTGTGTATTGGGGGGGAGCTGGATCCAGAGCTGGAGGGGGTGGTTCCTGGGGGAGGGGAGTGGCTCAGAGGGGCTCCTGCTCTCCCTCCGTGTCCCTGTACCCCCTTACCCTCCTCAGCCTTTTCCTCCTCAGTTTTCTCTTTAAAACTGTGAAGTACTAACTTTCCAAGGCCTGCCAACCCCTCTCTTGTGCTAGAAGCAACCAGCCCCCCCCCCCCCCAACCACTGGGTGTGGACAGCCCCAGGCAGCCCCTGGAGGGATGGCTCCAGTCCTTTGCTTAAGGGACAGGGGAGAGTCGAAGCGAGGGGATGGTCGCAATACATGGAGTGTTTCTGCACCCTGTCTGCCTGGCAGAGCTGCCTCCCTATCAGGGCCCACATCATCCAGGCTCCCCAGCTCCCACTGTGAAGGGTCTGGCCTAGGGGCTCTGAGCTGCTCCACCCCCAGCCTCAGCCACCAGCACCCCCAAAGGTCCCCCAGAAACACACACACACACAGGCCAACATGCACTTGGCCTGAGTTCCTCCATTTCCCTGGTCTGCCCCCTCCTCCACGTCCCCCACACTGTGCCCCCTTTTTGCCCCGCAGGACGGGCCTACAGGGGTCTCCTCCCCTCACCCTTGCACCCCCAGCTGGGGGAGCTGGCTTTTCTCTAACCTCCTTGACCTGGGGTTGGGGTCTCAGCTCCCTGGAGCCCGCTGGTGCACCTGTTACAGTTGGGCTTTCCACTGAGATCTACTGGATAAAGAATAAAGTTATATTTATTCTACACACGCCTCTAGCCTCACTGCCTCCACCCCTTCCTCTCAGAGTCTGGACATGGGGCTGCAGCTGGGGGCTTCCTTATCAGATCTGGGCCCTTGGTCAGGCATGAGCACTGGGGCCAAGGATTTGGCCAGCACGTGTCCCTGTAAGATCTGCCTGTGGTTTCTGGGACCTTTTGAGACCTGAGTAAGGAGACAGGCCTTGGGAAGCCCTCAGCATCAGAGTCCACTATCCATGTCAGGGAGCACCTAATCTGAGGGAGGAGTCCAGCCCCTGCCTAGAGACAGTCCCAGTCCTTAGGAAGCCAGAGTCTGGATCTGGGGACGGGTCACTCAGTGGCAGAGGAATTCTATTTGGGGAGTGATGACAGACTGGATCTTCACCGTAGGAGCGGAAGATAGCACGGGGGAGGGGGTCAGGGGCTCGTGGCAACCTAACAAGAACCCAGGATTGAGAGGAAGCTTAGGAGGCCAGACCTCTGTCTCCAGGCGGCGGGCGTGGAACCCTTGGCAAGGAGAGAGGCAAAGCATTTTGTCCACCAGGCCGCCTGCCATTTCTACTTCAGCCACCAGGGAGCAGAAGCTCCTTGCTTAACTTCTTGACCCAGGCTAGAGGGAGCAGGCGGGACAGAGGTCCTTTACCTGCTCACAGCAACCTCAAACTCTTGGGCTCAAGTGATTCCCTTTAAGGATCTGAAATGAAATTTAATAAAACATAGCTGTACACCTGTACACATGCTTTCAAGAATCAATATGGTGGCCCGGTGTGGTGACTTACACTTTGTAATCCTGGCACTCTGGAGGCCAAGGAGGGAGAAGGATCACTTGAGCTTAAGAGTTGGAGACCAGCCGGAGCAAGAGTGAGACCCTGTCTCTACTAAAAATAGACAAATTAGCCCAGCATTGTGGCAGGCACCTATAGTCCCAGCTACTCCAGCAGCTGAGGCAGGAGGATCACTTTAACTCAGGCGTCTGAGGTTGCTGTGAGCTAGGCTGACGTCATGGCCCCCTAGCCTGAGCAACAGAGTGAGACTCTGTCTCAAAAATAACAAACAAACAAACTATATTTTATCTATTATAAAACCATGCCAAACAAAACAATGTTTTACATTTAAAATAGAGTCAAGTTTTGGGCTCAGGGAATTACAAAGTTTTTCACTATGAGCATGTCCATTGGGACATTCTAAAGTTGTGTGCAACAATTTTTGGTTGTGGAAGGATACCTTGGCATTTGTGGCCCTGCTTCCTAAATGCCAACAGAATCCTCCATCATTGTGACAACCAAAGCAGTGGCCCCTAGATTTACAAAATGCCCTTCCAGGGTAGTGCCTTTTCTAGTGGGAACCTCTGGGTTGTCAGGTGCCCTCTTTGGTTAACAGTTCATTGCAGTAAAGCAAAGTTTCTCAACTTCAGCCCAATTGACATCTTTTTGTTTGTTTGTTTGTTTGAGACAGAATCTCAAGCTGTTGCCCTGGGGTAGAGTGCCGTGGCGTCATAGCCCACAGCAACCTCAAACTCTTGGAGTCAAGTGATTCCCTTGCCTCAGCCTCCTGAGAAGCTGGGACTACAGGTGCCTGCCACAACACTTGGCTTTTTTTTTTTTTTTTTGAAATTGTCATTGTTTGGGAGGCCGTGGCTGGCTTTGAACCCACCAGCCCCAGCCACTAAGCTGTAGGTGCCGAGCCCTCTAGTGACATTTGGGGCCAGGTAACTTTTTGTTAGGAGGGGTTGTCTTGTGTATTGCACACTGTTAGAGCAGAAGCCTCTACCTATTAGGTGTGCTTCCCCTGCGTGCTGTCCCTCGAGCTGTACCAGCCAAGTACAGCTCCAGACATTCCCAAATGTCAACTGGGGGCAAATATGCTGAGAAGTATGGTATGTACTGGGGGCACGTACCATACTTGCCCCCAGTTGAGAATTACTGCTGAGAATCTGCTCATAAGCAGGACCCATCCTCCACAGAGAAACTGACCCAGAAGCTGATGACTGGGAGCTACCTGGGGAAGGCAGTGAGTCTTGCACAGGCCTACAGGGATGCAAGCAGAGGTATTTATGCCCAGGCCCGGGGCAGGCTCAGAAGCCTTCCTAAAAGAGGTGGCCCCTCTCAGCTAAATCTCTAAGGGAAAGAGGTGTGGTGCCAAGGTGATAAATATCTTTGCATGATCAGAAATTGTCAACAGCTTGGTGTTTTGCTTTTCTTTTTTTGCAGTTTTTGGCCAGGGCTGGGTTTGAAGCCACCACCTCTGGTATATGGGGCTGGCACCCTACCCCTTTGAGCCACAGGCGCCACCCCAAGCCACAGGCACTGCCCCTGTTTTGCCATTTTTGATTGAAGTGGTAGAAGAGGTGAGGCTCAGGTTAAAGCCAGTTTTTGAGGCCAAAAGGAGTGAGGAGTTTAAAGCCAGCAAGTGAGGTGCTCTTGTGAGGGGTAGGGTTGGAGGAGCACTCCAGGTCATCGGCGATGGGCTGGGCAGCCTCTGAAGTGGACAGAAGAGTGGACAAGGCAGGGGGAGGGATGATTAGGTGGTAAAATGGGAGAACCAGGGATTGATGAGATTCGAAAGGTGGGCAGAGAACAGGCTGGGCCACAGCTGGGTGAAGGTGGCCAGGGTGTACAGAAGTGCCAGTAACTGAGCTGAGGAACTAAGAATGTTGGAGTTGTGTTTGAAGTACTGTCTTCTCTCCTTGTCACTCACTCCACTCTGGTCACACCAATCTCCTTGCTGGCCTCCATCCCCTGACCCCTATTGCCTTTCTGCCTGGAGGTCTTTGCACTTGACATTCCCTCCACCTGAATGCTCTTCTTGTAGGTAGCTTCATGGTCAGCCCCTTGCTATATCCCGTTTCAGTGTCTCCTAGTCAGGAATGGCATTCTCTTACTCCTACTGCTGCCTGACGTATGTTCTGTGTCTGCCTATTGCCTTCCCCCCAGACCGTAAGCTCCATGAGGGCAGGTGCTGTTCATTAGTGTAGACCGCCATGTGCATCAGCTCCGTCTATAGAGCTGATGTATACACAGCCAAACTGGCTAGTCCAAACTGAGATGCTTAAAGTGTAAATCACACACCAGACTTGGAAGACTTGGTATGAAAAAAAGAATGTAAAGTGTCTCCTTAATGCTTTTTAATATCAGTGATGCTTTGATTTTTTTTTTTTTTTGTGGTTTTTGGCTGGGGCTAGGTTTAGAACCTGCCACCTCCGGCATATGGGATCGGCGCTCTACTCCTTGAGCCACAGTCACCACCCTCAGTGATGCTTTGAAATGACCCTATTTTAAATATGCTGGGTTAAAGAAAATATATTGCTAAAAATAATTTCACTTGTTTCCCTTGACTTTTTTTTTTTTTTGCGGTTTTTTTGGCTGGGGCTGGGTTTGAACCTGCCACCTCCAGTATATGGGGCTGGCGCCCTACTCCTTTGAACCACAGGCGCCGCCCTACTTTTTTTTTTTTTTTGTAGAGACAGAGTCTGACTTTGTTGCCCTTGTAGTATTCCGTGGCGTCACAGCTCACAGCAACCTCCAGCTCTTGGGCTTAGGCGATTCTCTTGCCTCAGCCTCCTGAGTAGCTGGGACTACAGGTGCCAGCCATAACGCCCGGCTATTTTTTCGTTGCACTTTAGCCAGGGCCGGGTTCGAACCTGCTACTCTCAGTATATGGGGCTGGCACCCTGCCCCTTGAGCCACAGGCGCTGCCCTCTTACTTTTTAAAGGTGGCTAATGAAAATCTTCAAATTTCATATGTAGCTCACATGCCATCTCTATCAGATGCCACTGATCGGGTGGCACCTGTAGCTCAAAGGAGTAGGGTGTCAGCTCCATATGCCAGAGGTGGTGGGTTCAAACCCAGCCCCGGCCAAAAAAAAAAAAAAACTTCAGATGCTGCTGATCTCAAACACTGCCTGACACACAGTGAGTGCTCAGTAAATAGTTGTTGAATTAATATATCTAGAAAACAACTGGACATTCAGGTCTGAGTGTATATGGAGGGGTCCAGGTTGTGGACACTGACTTGTCATCAGAGAGATAATGGTGCCCACTATCAGCATGGATAATGTTCGGCATAGGGATGATGTGGGCCTGGGGACACCTTCAGTTTTTTCATTCAATGCCTATTCACTAAGCACCCATTGTGTGCCATGGATGGGGAGGGCGATGCCATCCTGTAGGAGAGGTGCTTTTCCTGGGGAAGCATCACACCCTGGGACCTTTAGCTTTGACTTGGGGTGGTGGCCAACATGGATCGCCTCTCCCTGAAGGCATCGGTTTCCTTCCCATATGAGAGCAAAAAGGCAGTAGGTGTTAGCTAGGGGAGAAAGAGGCTGCAGAGAGAAGGTGGCTGCTCCCGGGAAAGGAACGGCATGTTCAAACACTTGAAAGCAAAAGTGAGCGTGGTGCTTTGTAAGAACAGAAAATTAAATATGGTTAGGAGCCTGGAAACCAGGGGGAAGCCAGTGTGCTGAGGCTGGAGGCTTAAGAAGCTTCCTGAAGGTGCTGGACTTACCCTGAGGGCAGGGGAACCTGCAAGGGCTTAAATAGGGGGGCTGTTGAGAAAGTCCTCCCAATCAATGTGCAGGGCAAGGGAAGGAAGTGGAGGAAAGGAGCAAGGGAGGGGGGAGAGAGGGAACTACAGGGACACCCACTTGGGCAGAGGGGGGTTGTAGCAGTCACAGGTCTGGCTGAGTCAGCAGGGTCTGACGAGATCCCCAAGGTGCAATGAGATGGTGGCCCCTGGATATGTCACTCAGGTCTGGGTGGTCTTGTTTTTTTTTTTTTTTTTTTTTTGGTTTTTGGCCGGGACTGGGTTTGAACCCGCCACCTCCGGCATATGGGACCAGCGCCCCACCCCTTGAGCCACAGGCGCCGCCCGGTCTGGGTGGTCTTATGGAGAGCAGTCCACTGGGGTGGTGAAGAAGGAGAACAGATGGGCAGGGATGAGGCGGGAGGAGGTGCAGGCAGCCCTATAGACAGCTCTTTGAATGACTGGGGGGAATAAGGGGCTGGCTGGTGGCAAATAATTTGTTTTGGGGTAAGGTTTCTCCTGAGGATGGAAGGAACTTGACTAGTGTGTAGACTGGGGAAGCAGCAGCGTGGCATGAAGGGTGAAGATGTGAGAGGAAGGGACGACGCCTGTCCACCTGTCTGTGCTGCCCTCTGGCCCCACACCCACCCCCAGCCTCCCTGCAGGGCCAAAAGGTGGACAATGTGGATGTACTCACAGCCCTAGGGACTGAGGCCTGCCCTGGGAGTGGGTGCGCCCCTCCCCCTCCCTTCCTGGGTGGGCTCTCAAGAAAGGAGACTTCCTGAACCCTTGCAGGTGGGCTGGCTTTAGGCAGTAGGGAGGGAGCCATTGTGGCTGGTGCTGGCATTGGATCCTGGCCACCCCTACAGTGCATGTCAGAGAACACACACACTCGGGGCTCACACCGGATGCCCCTTGCACGTACAGAGAACTCACAGGATGTGCATGTGTACAGGTGGGCACACAGAGGTGACACGTGCACACATAGGGAATCGGTGCAGCAGGGACACGTGCACGTGTACAATGCAGTGCACTCACAGAATTCACACAGGACATACACGTGTCCGTGCACACACACAGCTCACCTAGGGCTTACACGTCCGTGTGTAAGCATGCACCATGCACGTCACACATGCACATACACGAAGAGCTCACAAGGGGTCTACACGTGCACATGCACACACAGCTCACGGTGCCTATGCGTGTGTGTGCACACCCACAGAGAGCCCACACGGAGGCCGCTCCTCTCTCCCAGGAGAGCACCTGGGAACGCTGGTATCACAGTAAAACCACCAGGTGACCTACTGCCTGCCTTCCACCTTCCACTCTGCTCAGCCCACTTCCTGTCCACTCTCTGAGGCCCCAGCCTCCATCCTTTCCACCTGGATGGTGACATCAAGGACCTGAGTTCCTTCTCCGCTTCCAGCTCATCAAGGCCCCAGCTGCTGCCAGCCCGGCACGTGGGAGGGAGCTCAGGCAGCTGCGACCTGCGGGCTATCCCCACTGCGGTCTCCAGCGCGGCAAGTTCAGCCACAGCTCTTGCGGAAGTCGCTTCTTGCTGCTGGTGGGGTGCCGCCTTGGACCTCACCGTCCGCCCGAGGCAGTGCCCGCCGCTAGATGGTCAGATCCTGGCGGCCAGTAGCCAGTGACGCCTTGCTGCGGCTGTTGCCGCCCTCGCCGTCGCCGGCGGGCGCCCGATGCGCATAGGCGGGCGGGGCGTAGGGGTCTGGCCCCGGGCGCCTGGAGGGCAAGGGCGGCGGCGGCGGCGGGAGCAGCTTCTGCGCTTCCTCGTGCGCGCGGCTGCAGCGATTGTCGCGTTCCCCCGCGCGCGGGCGGCTCTTCCAGAGCAGGTGGCCAAGCTCGGCCACGCTGAGCAGCGCCGACAGCAGCCCCACGGCGAAGTAGAAGACCACGAAGACGGTCTTCTCCGTGGGCCGGCTCACGAAGCAGTCAACCGTGTGCGGGCAGGGCGGGCCGGTGCACGCGAAATGCGGGGCCACGCGGAAGCCGTAGAGCAGCGCCTGGCCGCCCAGGAAGGCCAGCTCGGCCCCCAGGCGCAGCGCCACGCTCAGCAGGTAGCAGCGCCGAGCGCGGCGGGCGCGCAGGGCGCAGGATGCGCAGGGGCCCTCGGGCCGCCCGCTGGCGCACACCGCCTCCGCGCCGCCGGTCTCCTTGCTGGCCTGGTGCATGGAGTAGATGACAAACAGCACAGGGGGCGCCGAGAGCAGCAGGATGTGGAAGAGCCAGAAGCGGTAGTGTGAGACCGGGAAGGCGCGGTCGTAGCAAGTCTGGCGGCAGCCCGGCTGCAGCGTGTTGCACACGAACTCCTCCTGTTCGTCCTCAAACACGGCGCCGCCCACGGTGGCCAGCACCAGGATGCGGAAGATCAGCATGACCACCAGCCAGAGGCGGCCCACGAGCGGCGACTGTAGCTGCACAGCGTCCAGCAGCGAGCCCAGGAACGCCCACTCCCCCATGGCGCTGGGGACACAGGGCAGGGTCAGAGGCTGGGGCAGCTCAGGGACCCCCGCTCCTTCTTCCACATCTATCGGGACCGGGTCAGTTAGACCTTCTCTAACTTCAGAGGGCAGCAGGTGATCCTCAACTGTGGATTCTCTAACATTTGGGTCGCTGATGCTGGGGAGGAGCCTCATCCTGACCATCTAGCCACATGTCCCCCCTGCCTGCTCGGTTAGACCCTGTGCTCCTCCAAAATCGAGGTTCTGGAAAGGACCTGGTGGATCAGCAGGGGCAGGCCCTGACCTGCCTGGTGGAGCAGAGACTCACCAGCGCCCTCACTGCCAAGAATGCTTGCCATGGTTATAGTGGGGCTTCCAACCAGACTCCAGTGTGAGCTGGGAGAGGTGGGAGTAGCAGACCCAGGGAGACCACTCTTTTCTCAGCCCACCACTTCTCTGCCATTTTTACTGCGGTGAACTCCTCTCCGGTGGCAGGGCTGACACAAAGTAGCCCCCCACTTCCATAATCTCACAGGGTCCTTTGCTGGAGGTGTCCCGGCACTGCTACCCCAGTGTGGTGGGAATTCGTCCCAGGCCTTCCCTCTCCTCCCTGCTGCCCTCTGCTTCCAGCATCTGAATCTCCTGAGAACCCCCCTTGCCTTCTCACACAGGTCCCGCAGGCTCCTTGTGCCCCCAAACCCTCATCCGACTTCACTCACCCTGGGGCTGGGGGCTGAAACTTCAGACCTGAGCGAGGGACCTTGAGAGGTGGCTGGGACCTGCTTCTCCTGTTCCCTCTTTCATTTTCCCTTTCGCATTTGGCTGGGATGGATGACAGGACAGGATGGCGGAGAGGGGCTAGCTCTCCCCCTTCTCTTAAAGGGACAGGTTGACCCTGCTGGCTGGCTCCACCCTTGGGAACAGATTCAGGGCCATGCCCCTTGCTGGGCTCTGCCAGTCCTCCCTTTCCAGCCCTCCCCTTGTCCCCCCATAGCTAAGTCTCCACCTAGAAGTGGGGGATGGGGTTAACCAGAGCACATCCTTTATCAAGGGATCCAAGGGGTCCAGGGCAGCCCTTCCCTGCCAGACTCCTCCAAACTGGGGGCCTAGATGTGCTATTAACTATGTCACCTCAAAGATGGTCTTCAGGGGTGGAGGGAGGTTGGCTGCTGGAGTTTAAGGAATGGCAAACATCTAACGGTTTCTGGTTCTAGCTCTGCCACTGCTCACTTTGGACAAGTCATTCAGCAGTTCTGGGCCGTAACCTCCTGGCTTATTAACTGAGGAGGCTGGGCCAGCTAATCCCCACAGTTTCCTTCCAGCTCTGCGTCTTAAAGTTGAGGTCCCGACCATGTTAATAGAGAACCAAATGTTCTCTAGGACATCTGGAAGAAATCCCATATAGAAAGACATTAAACTATGAAGTGTAGCTGGCTTTGAAAGTCAAATGATTAGTTTTTATTTTTTTCCACTTTTCTATAATTTCCCAGATTTACTTTTTTTTTTTTTTTTTGAGACAGAGTCTCACTATGTCACCCTCGGTAGAGGGCCGTGGTGTCACAGCTCACAGCAACTTCAAACTCTTGGGCTTAAGCGATTCTCTTGCCTCAGCCTCCTGAGTAGCTGGGACTACAGGCACCTGCCACAACGCCCGGCTATTTTTTGGTTGCAGTTGTCATTGTTGTTTAGCAGGCCTGGGCCGGGCTCAAACCTGCCAGGTTTGGTGTATGTGGCCAGCGCCCTACTCACTGAGCTATGGGTGCTGAGCCCCAGATTTACTATTAATATAACAAACATGTTATTTTATAATGTGAAAAGTAGAAAAGCTTCTGCTGGGCGGCGCCTGTGGCTCAGTGAGTAGGGTGCCGGCCCCATATGCCGAGGGTGGTGGGTTCAAACCCAGCCCCGGCCAAACTGCAACAACAAAAAAATAGCCGGGAGTTGTGGCAGCGCCTGTAGTCTCAGCTGCTCGGGAGGCTGAGGCAAGAGAATCACATAAGCCCAGGAGTTGGAGGTTGCTGTGAGCCGTGTGACGCCACGGCATTCTACTGAGGGTGGTACAATGAGACTCTATCTCTACAAAAAAAAAGAAAAGCTTCTGCTTTTCTAGTCCCCTTAGAAGACTCTGGATTGAGAGTCCACTCCTACTGCCTGAAGGTAGTGGGGGAAGCTGTCCCATAGGGGAAGGGAGTTAGGGTGACTGATAGTGATCTGAGTAGCCAGGGAGGGGACACTCCCAGGTTAGGATGTTTTATTTGTCCTCTCTGCCTTCCTAGGAGCCTAACTGCATGGTACACCTCTCCTCACCTGGCCCATGGTGGGACAGGCCCTATATAGAGCCAAATTAGCTCATTTAGTTCTCTTTTCCACAGTGGCAGGAGGGTACTATTTACAGCTGGGAAACTGAGACTCAGAGGGTCTAAGCCACTTGCCCACAGACACATGGCCAGTAGGGAGTAGGTCCCAGCCTCAGGCCTGCCTGATGAGTTCCAGAGCCTGAGCTCTTTAATCTCCTACAGAATTAATTGTCTTTCACCTGGCCTGGCCCAAGGCCTTGTTTGGGGCTGATGGGTGCAGACACTGGAAGTGGGTCAGGCCTATCCCTTTAAGGGGGAAGGGTGCCATTTCCTCTCCCTGCCAGCCATGAGGGCCTGTTTCGTGTTCCATCTGCCCAGGGGACCCCCCAGGCCCGCTTTCAGGAAGGGATGGGAATGTGCCTTTCCCCCACCTCCTGGCTCAGGAGCCCAGCCCAGCCTGGAAAAACTCCAGGTGAACCCCTGCTTAGGCGTGCCCGGGAACCCTCTCACCCTTGTGCAGGCTCCCTGGGGAGAGGGTTAGGGTGGGGGGCTGCTACCCTGGAGAAAGTCCAAAGGAAAAAGCACAATACTGGGCCCCCACATTTTGAAAACAGGATGTGGGGTGGGGGCGCTCTGACTGCCCCGTCTCTGATCTCAGCCTGCTTCTGGCAAAGCTGCTATCTGCCTCTTGCCCCCAGCCACAGGGGCTCAGGGTCACACCTCATCTTCCCTGTCCAGGAATGGCCTCCACCCCATCTCTGTGGCCCCTGCTGGGCCAGGCCACCAGTCCAGCCCGGAAAAACCCCATCAGACCCTGTCTGCCTGCTGGGAGTGGAAAGCAGCAGAGGTGGTGGGGTAGGGTGGGGCGGGATGTGAAGAGCTCGTGATCACACTGCACTGTCCTTAGCCCCTGATGCCACAGGGCCAGACACAGGAGACTCTACAGTAATCTCAGGGGCCCCATCCTCCTTCCCAGATAGCACTGTCCAGCTTGGGAGGAGGTGTCGCTGATGCTGCCCAGAGCTGGCAGTCCAAGGCCCCATTCTTGGCCATGCTTGAAGCCTGGGCAGGACTGAGAGGCCCATCTTGGCCTGCTCAGGTCTCTGTTCCAGGCACCTTTCCCTGGCTGTCAGACTGTGGAGCCACTGCCTACGTCAGTCACATACAGATATGGTATGCAGGCATTTCATGTTCATACCCAGTAAGTTAATTCCAATGACATAATCAAGACATGACTGCATTTTTTTGTCTCCTGTGCCCAGCTATCATTTAAAAAAGTCTTTACTGAAATGTTGCCTTTTAATGAGGCCTTCCCTAGCCAGCCTAGCTGAAATGTAACCCCCTACTTCCTGTCCTTTATTAGCTTTATTTCCTTTGCACTGATCAGTATATATTTATATTTTTCTTATTTATCCTGTTTAGCATTCATGTCACCCATTAGCATGTATGCTCCACAGGAGGGGATTTTTGGCTCTTTGGTCACTGTCCTACCCCTAGCACCTAGAACAGTTCCCAGTAGGCAGGAGATGGGGAGTAAATGTCTGCTGGATGAGAAAGAATGAAGTGGGGTGGGAAGACTGGGAGCGTGCTGGTCTTCTCTGCCTCAAGATGGTGAGAACTCTGTGGGTCCCGTCCCTCAGCTGCTCCCTCTGGTCTCTTCTAGGGGTTGTGGGCACCTAAGTAGCCAACTCAGATCAGAAATCAGAACTTCTTAATCCAGGATAGGAACAACTCCAGAAAGAGCTGATGGCAAAACGAGCTGCCCCCAGCTCTGCTGGCTGTGGGCCAGACGCCTGGAATGGGCATAGTTGGTTCCTCTCGGTCACTTCTAGTCCTTCTGTACCGCTCCTCGACCCTGACCCTTCCCAGCTAGGCAGGAGAACGGTCTGTTCACCAGAGTGCCCCCGTCCTGCCTTTGGGCCCCCCACGAACCCCTTGGTCTCTTAAGTATCACCAACACCTGGGACCCGCCTCCGCATCTAGTCTTAGCTCCTCCTTTGGCTCCATAATTATTTCGGTTCGGCTGGTACAATAAAAACACGAAGCAGTGGGTTAAATAAGAGAAGCCCATTTCTTTCTAGCAGAAGGAAGGCGAAGCCAGACGCAGCCCCGCCAGGCCCTCCAGGCGCAGGCTCCTCCCACGCCCCGCCCACAGGCCCGCGGTCTCGGGAAAGTGCCGGGGCGCTGTCACGTGACTGATCTGCTAGGTGATCATTGGCCACCACTTATCCGCAGGGGGATGCTGGGAAATGTAGTCTAGTCTAGTGGGCCTAGAGCCCCGGAAGGGTGAAAGCGTCTCTTGGTATCATAGATCTGCCCAGGAAGGGTGAAAGCTGCTCTTGGTGTCATAGATATTGGACCTCCAGGGTGAGATGGAGCATCAGAGGCAATCGGTTTCCCCCAGGCAGGTCTCTGCCTCCACCAGCCCCGCATGTGCAGCTGCTCCCTGGAGGAAAGGGAAGCCTTGTCAGTCTGCTTGTCACGTTGTCCCAAGGTCCCTTTAATCAAAGCACCTTTGGGTTTTCCTTCATGAGCCCCTGGCAAGCTCCATCCCTTCTTTCCCATCTTTGGGCAGAGGGGTCATTACCTCTAAATGGGAGCCCCACGTTTTAACCCAATTTTAATCTTTTCACCCATTTTAAACCTTGCTCCAAAAAGACAGTAACTGTAATTGAAAGTGGCTCAGCCTTGTAATAGCCTCATTTGAGTGACCAACGGGCTTGAGAGTCCCTCTTTTCCATCCTTTAAGCCCAGAGTGAACTGACAGGTGAGAAAAACTGCTTTGAGATTGGGGGTGGGAAAGGGGAAAGGTTTGATTCATCTAGCAGCATCTTTCAAAGTCCCTTTTCCCCTCTGTGAAACTCTGAATGGCCCATGTTTGTAAATGTCAAGCTGTGTAAGCAATCATTATCACTGCCTGGAGCCTCTCTCTGTCACCCTACCCTCATGATGCTGGACTTAGGGCTGTATTGAGGTCCCTCCCTTTCAGCATCTCAAGGGAGACTATGCAGGGCAGAAGTGGGATCAGGTCAGATCAAGGTTAATTGCCTGGCAGACCTTAGCCACTCTCTTCCTGAAAGCAATCCTTCTGGATCCAAAAAGCTGTACTTGGCACAGATTCTGGAAAGTCATCACTGGGGGGAAGAAGACAAGGTCAACCATAGATTGTGCTTCCTTTCCCCCAGCTAAAATAACTTTTACAGGTTTATCTTTTTATACTCATCAGGTGGTATTGGGACCACCTCGAGGCCAGAGAAGATATAGTTTTATCCAAAAGAACACAAATCTAAGTCCTGAGGAATGTAAGGGGGGATGTGAAAATGACACAGCTACCGTGAAAACCATTTCCTCAGTTTCTTATAAAGTTAAACATACACTTAACAAACCACTCAACAGGGCGGCGCCTGTGGCTCAGTCGGTAAGGCGCCGGCCCCACGTACCGAGGGTGGCGGATTCAAGCCCGGCCCCGGCTGAACTGCAATCAAAAAAATAGCTGGGCGTTGTGGCGGGTTCCTGTAGTCCCAGCTACTCGGGAGGCTGAGGCGGGAGAATCGCTTAAGCCCAGGAGTTGGAGGTTGCTGTGAGCTGTGTGAGGCCACGGCACTCTACCGAGGGCCATAAAGTGAGACTCTGTCTCTACAAAATAAATAAATAAATAAATAAATAAAACCACTCAACAATTCCACTTCTAGTATTTACCAAACAGAAATCAAAAATTATGTCATAGCAATTTTCTTCATAATGCACCCAGGTGAATAGATAAACAAATTCATACAATGGATTAATAATTAGCAATAAAAAAGCAACTATTGATACTTGCCAGCTACTAAAGCATGTATACTGTGATTCCATATGAAGTTCTAGAATATGGTTGGAGAGAAACCTAAGAATGTTTTGGGCCTGATGTGGTGGTTCACACCTGTAATCCTAGCACTCTGGGAGGTTGAGGTGGTGTGAGGATCACTTGAGCTCAGGAGTTAGAGACCAGCCTGAGGAAGAGTGAGACCCATCAGGGTGACAAGCACTTGTACTCCCAAATACTCAGGAAGCTCAGACAAGAGGATGGCCTGAGCCCAGGAGTTTGAGGTTTCAATGAGCTGTGATAATGCCACTGCACTCTAGCCTGGGCAACAGAGAGAAACTGTCACAAAAAAAAAAAAAGAGACAACTCTTTAGGGTGATAGAAATTACATTTTGGCCAGGCACTGTGGCTCACGCCTGTAATCTAGGGAGACTGAGGGGGGTGGATTTACTTTAGCTCAGGAGTTCGAGACCAACCTGAGCAAAAGCAAGACCCCATCTCTACTAAAAACAGAAAAAAAAAAAGAAAAAGGAAAAAAAAAGTGAGGCAAGAGGATCACTTTAGCTCAAGAGTTGGAGGTTGCTGTGAGCTATGACACCATGGCTCTCTAAGCAGGGGAACAGCTTGAGACTCTGTCTCAAAATAAATAAATAAAAGAAATTACTTTTTTTTTTTTTGAGGCCAGGAGCCCAACAAACTCTTGGGCTCAAGCAATTCTCTATTCTCTTGGCCTCAGCCTCCCAAGTAGCTGGGGCTACAGGTGCCCACTACAACGCCGGCTATTTTTTGTTGTAGTTGTCATTGTTGTTTAGCTGGCCTGGGCCGGGTTCAAACCTGCCAGACTCTGTGTATGTGGCTAGCACTGTAACCACTGTGCTATGGGTGCCCAGCCAGCTCAGGCAATCCACCTGCCTCGGCCTCCCAAGTGCTGGGATTACAGGCATGAGCCATCACTCATGGCCCTTTTTTAAATTTTACTTACTTTTTTTTTTTTTTTAATTGTTTTATTTATTTTTTTTTGGCCAGGGCTGGGTTTGAACCCACCACCTCTGGCATATGGGACCGGCGCCCTACTCCTTGAGCCACAGGCGCCGCCCAAATTTTACTTACTTTTAATTTTTTTAGAGACAGTGTCTCTCTGTTGCCCAGGCTGGAGTGTGGTGGTCAGATTATAGGTCACTATAACCTCAAACTCCTGAACTCCATACCTGGCTAGTATTTAATTTTTTTTCAGGAAATCTCCTCATGTTGCCAAGGCTGTCTGGAGCTCCTGACCTCAATCAATCCTCCTCCCCGCCCTCAGCCTCTCAAAGTGCTGGGATTATCGGTGTGAGCCACTGTGCCCAGCCAGAAATGCCTTGTATCCTAATTGTGATGGTAGTTAGGCAGGAGTGGATGTTGTCTACAGCCATACAGCCCTGAACTTAAAAGCTAAGCAGGGTTAGGCCTGGTTAATACTTGGAAGGGAGGAATATGAATATACATTTGTCAAAAAGTCATCAATCTGTACGCTCAGAATGGCTGCATTTTAGGTATGTAATACCTCAATAAGGGCGATTTAAAAAGAAAAAGAGCCATGTAGATCTGTACTTAAAGTTTTTGAGGATAGTGAGAATAGGGAGCAAGATGTCCTGCAAGTCATCCATCATTGCACATTTCTCTCTCTGCCTCTCCGGGACTTTTCTGTCCTTCTCCCACTCCTCCTCTTTCCTCTCGTCCTCCCAACTCCACACTGGTCAGCTTATTCTCTTTTACCACCTACCTCTTTTTCATTCTTTTTGAAATAGAGTAATTTTTCTTACTCTTATCAGTTGAGTCTGTAATGTCTGAAGAGAACTTTTGTGTGATAATTCAGTATCTTTGGGTTTTAATTTATATTCAATTTATTAAAACTTTAAATTTTTAAAAATCCAGTTTTTTGGCTTGGCATCCGTAGCACAGTGGTTATGGCGCCAACCACATACACCGAAGTTGGCGGGTTCAAACCCAGCTAAAACAACAATGACAACTGCAACAAAAAATAGCTGGGCAGGGTGGTGCCTGTGGATCAAAGGAGTAGGGTGCCGGACCCATATGCCGGAGGTGGCGGGTTCAAATGCAGCCCCAGCCAAAAACTTCAAAAAAAAACAATTTTATATATATATTATATAGCTGGGCATTGTGGCTAGTACCTCTAGTCCCAGCTACTTGGGAGGAGAATCGCTGAGGCAAGAGAATCACTTAAGCCCAAGAGTTTGAGGTTGCTGTGAGCTGTGACGCGACAGCACTCTACTGAGGGCAACATAGTAAGACTCTGTCTCAAAAAAGAAAAAAAAAAATCCAGTTTTTTTTCTTTTAAGCCTTCGAGTCCAACTTACACAGTTGTTATTCTAGTTATACATTTAATAATTTGGTTATAAAAATAAGAATAATCACTTCAACTTATTCTTTAATTTTCTTTTTTTTTGTGGTTTTTGGCCGGGGCTGGGTTTGAACCCGCCACCTCCGGCATATGGGACCAGCACCCTACTCCTTGAGCCACAGGCGCCGCCCTATTCTTTAATTTTCAATTATTTCATAATTTTGAGAAGTTAAATTTGCTTAAGCGATGAACAAACTGATTAAATTTCTAACCATTCCCAATGCCTGGTGGGACTGACTTACAACTCTAACAAATAATATCTTCCTACACATTAATACAACACTTACAAATGTCATAAATCACATTCACAGGGCAGAGCACGGTAGCTTACACCAATAATCCTAGTACTCTGGGAGGCTGATGTGGGTGAATTGCCTGAGCTCAGGAGTTTGAGACCAGCCCAGACAAGAGTGAGAATGTCTCTAAAAATAGCCCCGTGTTATGGTGGGTGCCTGTAGTCCCAGCTACTTGGGAGGCTGAGACAAGAAGATGGCTTGAACCCAAGAATTTGAGGTTGCTGTGAGCTGTGATGTCACAACACTCTACTGAGGGCGACAAAGTGAGACTCTGTCTCAAAAAAAAAAAAAGAAAAAAGAAAATCACATTTATAAAGGTAGTAATTCAAGTTCTTTTTATACTAATGTAATTTAATCAAATCAAAATGTAATCAAATTCTTTAAAGCCTTTTAAGTTAAAATCAAACCTAAAAATTCACACATTTAAATTGGAATTATTAAGGCCAGGTGTAGTAGGTAATCCTAGCACTCTGTGAGGCCGAGGTGGTAGGATCTCTTGAGCTCAGGAGTTTGAGATCAGGCTGAGCCAGAGCATGACCCCCATCTCTACTAAAAATAGAAAAATTAGCTAGTTGTTGGCATAGCACCCATAGTTCAGTGGTTAGAGCACCAGCCACATACACCAGGGCTGGCAGTTTCGAACCCAGCCCAGGCCTGCTAAACAACAATGACAACTACAACAAGAAAAAGTAGCTGGGTGTTGTGGTGGGTGCCTGTAGTCTCAACTACTTGGGAGGCTGAGGCAAGAGAATTGCTTAAACCTGTGTTGGAGGTTGCTGTGAGCTGTGACTCTAGGGCACTCTACCAAGGGTGACATAGTGAGACTCTTGTCTCAAAAAAAAAAAAAAAAAGAGGGCAGCGCCTGTGGCTCAATGAGTAGGGTGCTGACCCCATATACCGAGGTGGTGGGTTGAAACCCAGCCCGGCCAAACTGCAACAAAAAACAGCTGGGTGTTGTGGCGGGTGCCTGTAGTCCCAGCTACTAGGAAGGCTGAGGCAAGAGAATCACCTAAGCCCAAGAGATGAAGGTTGCTGTGAGCTGTGTGACACCATGGAACTCTATGGAGGGTGACAAAGTGAGACTCTGTCTCCAAAAAAAAAACTAAAGAAAAATTAGCCAGGTGTGAAAAAAAAAATTAGTCAGGAGTGGTGGTGGGCACCTGTAGTCTTAGCTATTTGAGAGGCTAAGGCAGAAGGATCCTTGAGCCCAAGAGTTTGAGTTTTTTGTGAACTAGGCTAATGCCATGCCACTCAGCCTGGGCTGTTAACAGAGTGAGACTCTCTCTCAAAAAAAATTAATTAATTAAAAATAGATAAAATTGAAATTATACAATTTCGGTGTCACATTCTCTTAAGCATTAAAGACATTTAAAAGTTTGTAATACAAGGCAGTGCTCAAGGAGTAGGGCACCAGTCTCATATACTGGAGGTGGTGGGTTCAAACCTGGCCCTGGAAAAAAACTACAAAAAATAAATAAATAAAATAAAATTTGTAATACATATTATCTGATAACTATGAAATTTATCCCTAAATTTAACACAAAATTATAAATACTATTGGTTTGATTACTTTATCACTTTCTACATTATTTCTTTACTTTCTTTTCTTTTCTTTTTGGTTTTTGGCCGGGGCTAGGTTTGAACCTGCCACCTCTGGCATATGGGACCAGCGCCCTACTCCTTGAGCCACAGGCACCGCCCATCTTTTCTTTTCTTTTTGACACAGAGTCTCACTATGTTGCCCTCAGTAGAGTAATATGGTGTCACAGCTCACAGCAACCTCAAACTCTTGGGCTTAAGCCATTCTCTTGCCTCAGCCTCCCAAGTAGTGGGACTACAGGCGCCCACCACAACGCCCGGCTATTTTTGTTGTTGTTGCAGTTGTGTAGGTGGCTGGAACTGGGTTTGAACCTACCAGCCTCGGTGCATGTGGTGGTGCCGTAACCACTGTGCTACGGGCCCAAGTCTATTCCTTTTCTTTTCTTTGCAGTTTTTGGCCTGGGCTGGGTTTGAAGCCACCACTTCCGGTATATAGGGCTGGTGCCCTATTCCTTTGAGCCATAGGCGCTGCCCCCAAGTCTATTTCTTTTTTTTTTTTTTTTTTTTTTGGCCAGGGCTGGGCTTGAACCCGCCACCTCCGGCATATGGGACCGGCGCCCTACCCGTTGAGCCACAGGCGCCGCCCTTCTTTTTTTTTTTTGTAGAGACAGAGTCTCACTTAACCACCCTCAGTAGAGTGCCATGATGTCACACGGCTCACAGCAACCTCCAGCTCTTGGGCTTACGCGATTCTCCTGCCTCAGCTTCCCGAGCAGCTGAGACTACAGGCGCCCGCCACAACGCCCGGCTATTTTTTGGTTGCAGTTCAGCCGGGGCTGGGTTTGAACCCGCCACCCTCGGTATATGGGGCCGGCGCCCTACTCACTGAGCCACAGGTACCACCCCCAAGTCTATTTCTTTACTTTCAAGGTTGTAAAGTCGTCTACCCAACTCAGAACAGTCAGGTGGACTGAGAATTTCTAAATATATATATATATATATATAAAAACAACAGATTCAAGGCTGAGATTTGGAAACAGATTGCTTCTTTTTTTTTTTTGAGACAGAGCCTCAAGCTGTCGCCCCGTGTGGAGTGCCGTAGCATCACAGTTCACAACCTCCAACTCCTGGGCTCAAGTGATTCTCCTGCCTCCGCCTCCCACGTAGCTGGGACTAAGGCGCCCGCCACAACACACAGCTATTTTTTGGTTGCAGCCGTCTTTGTTGTTTGGCCGGCCCGGGCTGGATTTGAACCCGCCAGCTCAGGTGTATGCGGCTGGTGCCTTAGCCGCTTGAGCCACAGGCACTGAGCCTGCTTTTTTTTTTTTTGAGACAGTCATACTTTGTTGCCCTCAGTAGAGTTCCCTAGCGTCATAGCTCACAGCAACCTCTAACTCTTGGGCTCAAGTGATTTTCTTGCCTCAGCCTCCCAAGTAGCTGGGACTACAGGCGCCCGCCACAACGCCAGCTATTTTTATTTCATTTGTTTATTTATTTTCAGTTTTTGGCTGGGCCTGGGTTTGAACCTGCCAGCTCCAAAAATGGGGCCGGCACCCCACTCCTTTGAGCCACAGACACCACCCTGCCTGGCTATTTTTTTTTGTAGAGACAGAGTCTCACTTTATGGCCCTCGGTAGAGTGCCGTGGCCTCACACAGCTCACAGCAACCTCCAACTCCTGGGCTTAAGCGATTCTCTTGCCTCAGCCTCCCGAGTAGCTGGGACTACAGGCGCCCGCCACAACGCCCGGCTATTTTTTTTTTTGGTTGCAGTTTGGCCGGGGCCGGGTTTGAACCCGCCACCCTCGGTATATGGGGCTGGTGCCCTATGGACTGAGCCACAGGCGCCGCCCCTGCCTGGCTATTTTTAGAGATGGGGTCTCCCTCTAGCTCAGGCTGGTCTCAAACTGATGAGCTCAGGCTATCTGCCCAGCTCAGCCTCCCAAAGAGCTGGGATTACAGGTATGAGCCACTGTGCCCAGCCTGCTTCTTTTCTTGTAATTGATTCTGCTTTTTTAGTGGCAGTCTCCAAGCTCACTCCTTTCAGTGGGAATTTGTTTTATAACTCAATTTGTCTAATTGTTCACTCGTTATTAGGTTCAGGTTAAGTCTTTTTGGCAAGACTGCTACATGGGTGATGATGTATGTTTCCCATTGCATCACATCAGGAGCACATTAAGTCATTTAGTCTCGTTATTCATGTGCCAGATTTGATCACTTAGTTAATGCGGTGTCTGCCAGAGCTCTCCACCTTTCCACTTTGTAATTTATCAAAGATAGGTTTTTGTGTTCTCATTTTTAGTCTTCATAGACTATCTGGCCAAGCAAAGACAATTACGAAGCATGTAATTTTGATACAAATGGTAATGTAGCCATTTTACCATTGAGCTTAAACTCCTGTTCCATGGAGTGGACTTCAAGGCTGGATTCACCAATGCTCCCCCATGGTGTATCAAAAATCTATTCCCGGGGCGGTGCCTATGGCTCAGTGAGTAGGGCGCCGGCCCCATGCCGAGGGTGGTGGGTTCAAACCCAGCCCTGGCCAAACTGCAACCAAAAAAAAAAATAGCCGGGCGTTGTGGCGGGCGCCTGTAGTCGCAGCTGCTAGGGAGGCTGAGGCAAGAGAATCGCGTAAGCCCAAAAGTTAGGTTGCTGTGAGCCGTGTGACGCCGCAGCACTGTACCGAGGGTGGTACAGTGAGACTCTGTCTCTACAAAAAAAAAAAAAAAAAAAAATCTATTCCCGGGCGGCGCCTGTGGCTCAGTCGGTAAGGCGCCGGCCCCATATACCGAAGGTGGCAGGTTCAAACCCGGCCCTTGAACTGCAACCAAAAAATAGCGGGGCGTTGTGGCGGGCGCCTGTAGTCCCAGCTACTCAGGAGGCTGAGGCAAGAGAATCGCTTAAGCCCAGGAGTTGGAGGTTGCTGTGAGCTGTGTGAGGCCACGGCACTCTACCAGGGGCCATAAAGTGAGACTCTGTCTCTACAAAAAAAAAAAAAAAATCTATTCCCAGTAGCTTCAGTGCACATTCTGGTCAATTCCAGATCTTACTGGTGGGTGACTTCTTAGGTCTTTTAAGTAGGTTTCATGAATAAAAATACAAAAAAGTCTGGGTGTGGTGACTCATGCCGGTAATCCTAGCACTTGGGGAGGCCCAGGTAGGAGGATTGCTTGAGACCAGGAGTTTAAGACTAGCCTGAGCAAGTGCAAGACCTTGTCTCTCTAAAAGAAAATCAGGGGCGGCACCTGTGGCTCAAGGAGTAGGGCGCCGGCCCCATATGCCAGAGGTGGCGGGTTCAAACCCAGCCCTGGCCAAAAAAAAAAAAAAAAAAAAAAAGAAAATCAGAAAAATTTGCTGGGTGTGAGGGTGCATGCCTGTGGTCCCAGCTACTTGGGAGGCTGAGACAGGAGGATTGCTTAAGCCCAGGAATTTGAGGTTGCAGCAAGCTTTGAGGATACCATTGCACTGTGGTCTGGTGACAGAGCAAGACTCTGTCTCAAAAACAAAAAAGCCCACAAGAATCTGAGATCATGACAGGTCTAACATTGGGCTCAGCGTATCACTTAGAAGGAATATTGGTCACCATTTCCTACTCATATTCATTTTGTGACTTCATTATTCATACTGTGATTCTCCAGTTATTAAAAACCATCTACGGGCGGCGCCTGTGGCTCAGTGAGTAGGGCGCCGGCCCCATATGCAGAGGGTGGAGGGTTCAAACCCAGCCCCTGCCAAACTGCAACAAAAAAATAGCTGGGCGTTGTGGCGGGCGCCTGTAGTCCCAGCTGCTCTGGAGGCTGAGGCAAGAGAATCACGTAAGCCCAAGAGTTAGAGGTTGCTGTGAACCATGTGACGCCACAGCACTCTACCCAAGGGCGGTACAGTGAGACTCTGTCTCTACAAAAAAAAACCATCTACTGCGTCAGAAGGGACTCTTTTTTTTTTTTTTAATTTACCATATTGTGGTTTTCTGCAAGTTTTTTTTTTAATTTATTTATTTTTATTGTTAAATCATAGCTGTGTACATTAGTGCAATCAAGGGGTACAATGTGCTGGTTTCATATACAATCTGAAATATTCTCATCAAACTGTTCAACATAGCCTTCATGGCATTTTCTTAGTTACTGTATGTAGGCATTTGTATTCTGCATTAGTAAGTTTCGCCTGTACCCATTCTAAGATGCACTGTAGATGTGGCCCCACCCATTACCCTCCCTCCACCAAAACCTCCTCCCTCCCTTCCCCTTCCTTGGCCCTTTCCCCATAGTCTTGTGCTATAGTTGGGTTATAGCCTTCAGTCAGAAGGGACTCTTATGCACTATACAAATATTATTAACAAAAGTTGCAGCCCAAGCAAAGGACCTGTAGCCTGTTTCCTGGACAACTTCAGTCCTTGGAAAGTGAACTAAAGAGGTTAAGTGTTGTCACAGCAATGCAGTGTGGGCTACAACTGCTGACAGAGCCAACAGGATTACTCTTGTCTGCTTATCCTCCTGGGTCATACATTTCTGCCTACATTCTCCTGCAGTTGATAGTTGTAGCCTTCATGGAAAACCAAAGATGGCTTTATGTGGACTAGTGGCATCAGGATCTTTGGAATCTTGCTGTTCATTGGATCAGTAAAAATAATTCCATATCTGAAGACAGCTTGGCTTTGGCTTGCTTTTTTTTTTGTAGATTTTGGCCAGGGCTAGGTTTGAACCCACCACCTCCAGTATATGGGGCCAGCGCACTACTCCTTTGAGCCACAGGCGCCACCCTGGCTTACTTTTTTCTGATTCCTATTTGTGTTTTTCATAGCTACTTGATTGTTGGTCTAGAGATGTTGGTATTAGGAGTTACAATTTTCTTTTTTTTTATAATATCATGACAGCAGCTATATTTTCATCATTCTGACACCAGTCAGAATTTAAAGAAAAAGAATTTGAATATTCCAGGTATAGATATTATGAGATCTTTAAAAACACAAAATTCTTACAGATTTTCAAACTATGAATGAAAAAGTAACTGAAGCATTGTACAGGTTTAAATTTATGATAAATATCAATATCTATAACCCATATAAGCAAAAAGAACTTGTTTTTCTATTAAAGAGGAAATGTTCTTGTGACAAAAAAAAAAACAAAAACCACTGTGGGTTGTTCCAGCCATAACTGGCATTCTTATTGCTCTAACCTAATAAAGAGCCATTGAAGCTACAACCTATATATATACCTGTCTAGACCTGGGTCTGTGGTCTTTATATCCCAGGAAGCTGCTTTTGGTGAACTATGAACTTTGACCATAACTAGAGTGTATTTTCCTTGTTATTGTAGTTAGCACAGTTAGTATTGTTTGTTAGCATTGTTAGCACAGTGTAGATAGTATTCTTAGCCTAGTTGGTATTACTTATTAGCGTTGTTGGCCTAGTTCATATAATTAGTATTCATAGTCTTCTTAGCCTAGTTAGTGTTTATTAGTATTGTTGGCCTAGTTCATAGAGTTAGTGTGACTAGTATTGTTAGCGTAATTCACAGACTTACTGTTATTAGTATTCGAACCCTAGTTAGTATAGTTGGTATTGTTCATTCATTACTTAGTGTAGCCAAGTAGAGTCAGGGTGGTCAGGTGACCAGGCAGCAGGCCTTGGCCTCCACCTCTTTAGACAAAGAGGTCCTTATGGACTACACACATTCCTCTGAACCATTATTTACTTAGTGTAGCCTATGGAGTTAGAGTAGTCAGGTGACCAGAAAGTAGGGGTTGGCCTCCAAGTCTTTGGATGAGGAGGTCCTTTGGGACTATAAACTCCTCAGAACCACTAGCTAGGGCAGCTTTGCCAGGGTGATGCTTGCCCAGCACCTTCCAAATGGGTCTGATATGGCCATCAAAATTATCTCTGGGCCCTTTTCCCTTCAGCCTCAAAAGTCTCTATTCAGAGATTGACACTATGAAGATTCTGAATCATCCAAACATCCTGTAGCTGTTTGATGTCTTTGATACTGAGGACACCCCTATACTTAATAACTGAACATACCAGCAGCAGAGACCTTTCCAAGTGCATTTTCGAAAGGACCACATGAAGGAGGAGGAATCCAGAGACAAATTTTGACAGATCCTGTCTGCTGTACAATACTGTCACAAGGAGCAGATCATCTACCGGGACCTGGAGCCCCACAACATCCTATTAGATGCCAATGATAATGTAAAATTGGCTGTCTTTGGCTTCGCCACGATATTTGATGACGGTAAGAAGCTGGACACCTTTTGCAGAACACCCTATTTTTCTGCTCCAGAAATGTTCATGTACCAGGAATATGATGGATTAGAGATGGACGTGTGCAGCCTCTTGGTGGTCCTCTACACGATGATGGCTGGGATCCCACCATTTTGTGGAGAAAGTTGAGGAGACCTGTCCCCAGGGAACATCATGGGAAGACAGCTCCCTCCAGGCTGGGCAGCCACTTGGAAAGATTCAGCCTCTACCTGTGAAGAGGGCCAGAGCTGGCAGGAGCTTGCTAGAAGGTTTGTCAACTTCATGTTGAAAATATGCTGCATCCTGCTGGCCCCAAAGATTCATTGCCGTAGACAAAAATCTACGGTGCTCCCCATAAATGCCATGGAGACCTCCTCAAGACGTTCAGCCTCTGCCTCAGCGGTTGGGCTCCGCCGGCCCCACTCGGCTGCTCCGGGCTCCAACGGCTCGCCGGCGCCTCATGGGCCCCCAGGAGTTACAATTTTCCAACCTTATGCAAATTGGCTGGTGGGCTGCAAAACTTGGGAGCTTTTTACATCTGAAGGTTATACAAGCATAGCAATAAAATATGCAAGACTCTCAAGATGCTTTAATGAAAATCCTCACCTCCTCTTTAGTTATCCCAAGAACATAAACTTTGATGTAGTTGAGAACTGATGGCAAAGGCTGTGAAGGTGATTTTGTGTTGAACTCTAGTGACAGCTCAGCAGTTTTTCAAACTGTCCCTCCATTTCTCGCCATAGGTAAATTGTCCCTACTGAGGGCACCTATCAATAGGTGGTAAAGGCTTGGCATCTGTAGCACAGTGGTTATGGCGCCAGCCACCTACACCAAAGTTGGCAGGTTTGAACCCAGCCTGGGCCAGCTAAACAACAATGGTAACTGCAACAAAATATAGTCCGGCGTTGTGGCGGGCGCCTGTAGTCCCAGCTACTTGGGAGGCTGAGGCAAGAGAATTGCTTAAAACCAAGAGTTTGAGGTTGCTGTGAGTTGTGACACCAAGGCACTCTACCAAAGGTAGAGTGAGACTCACCAAAGTGAGACTCTGTCTCAAAAAAAAAAAAATTAAGTGGTGAAAGCTTCCTGGTGGTACCCACAAGTGAACTTGTGCCCATCCAACTTGGAGCATTTTAATTCCTCACAACTGAAGAGATTAGCAAAATTCAACAATTTTCTGTATTTTCTAATTAAATATTTCAAATGTTGCAACATATCTTTACTTGTAGGCAAGTTGTTTCATGAATCTGTTCTACAGTGCTGTTATTTATTGCTAAGTTGCCATGTGTGGATAAATTATCATTTTTTTTTTTAGAGACAGTCTCCCTTTGTCGCCCTCGGTAGTGCCGTGGTGTCACAGCTCACAGCAACCTCCAGCTCTTGGGCCTAGGCGATTCTCTTGCCTCATCCTCACAAGTAGCTGGGACTATAGGCGCCCGCCACAACGCCCAGCTATTTTTTGTTGCAGTTTGGCCGGGGCCAGGTTTGAACCTGCCACCATTGGTATATGGGGCTGGTGCCTTACTCACTGAGCCACAGGCGCCACCCAGGGATAAATTATTTTTATTTGCAAGGCAGTGACACTAACTTTCCCTAGATTTGTGTCTTTTATCAATAGTTCACTCATGAACATTGCCTGAAATAAAAAGTACACATTATAAGAACAATTGTATGACAAGGCAGTCCAATGCCTTCGAGTAAACACTGTATCAGCAAGGAACTGCTATTTAAATTCGAACATTTCTAGAGCAGCAGATTTGGGATTAAGCTGCTTCTTGTGATGGACACGACTGTCTTTTTTTTTTTTTGTAGAGACAGAGTCTCACTGTACCGCCCTTGGTAGAGTGCCCGTGGTGTCACACAGCTCACAGCAACCTCTAACTCTTGGGCTTACGCGATTCTCTTGCCTCAGCCTCCCGAGCAGCTGGGACTACAGGTGCCCGCCACAATGCCTGGCTATTTTTTTTGTTGCAGTTTGGCCGGGGCTGGGTTTGAACCCGCCACCCTCGGCATATGGGGCCGGGGCCCTACTCACTGAGCCACAGGCACGGCCCACGACTGTCTTCTATTAATAGTTTTAGGACCAGATTGGAAAAGTCAGCCTTTCTAATGGAAGAGGATCAAGTGAACAATTCCTAAGTTAAGAAGAGGAACTCTATGTGACTTTATTATCACTTTTTTGTTTGTTTTTGCAGTTTTTGGCTGGCGCCCTACCCCTTTGAGGCATAGGCGCCACCCTCTATGTGACTATCAGCAGCACTTGGAACTGAGACTGACATATCTACTCTCCTAAGTCAGTCATCCTGGGTTCTTTAGATACCAGAAGGTTCTGAGGTTTTTTGACATAGGCCACAGACATCCTGCTTAGTCTTGCAGTGGTATGGCATATGGGTGAAAGAAAAAAAAACACTTGCAGTCAATTCCTGGCATTGTACAGTCCAGCATCATATTAGAACTATAATCCATGTTACTTTTATAACCAGAAAATAAATGAGTTATTTTCATTTTGAAAGAAAATGTTAATTTGCTATGTTTATAAATTATAGTAAAGTACAAAGAAAACAAAAACTATCCCCAAATCTCATTGACCCAGTAGAAAGCAGGTGACATTTTGGGGCAACTTGCAATATACCTTTTGAAGTGCATAGCAGTGGTTCTCAAACTTTAGTGTACATCAGATTTAACTTGTTAAATCAGTGTTCAGTGGTTCTGGGGTGGGCTCAGGTCATTTCAATTTCTAACAAGCTTCCAGGTGATGCTGACTTAGTGCTGATCCACAATGAGAAGCACTGGTATGTAGTTTGCACTGTGGTTTACCAGGATGCAGTGGATCCTACTTGGAAAAGCCAAGCATCTTTTGGGAACTTGTTAGTAATGCAGAACCTCAGGCCCCACCCAAGACCTACTGAGAATCTATAATTTTATAAGCTAAGGAATTTTTTTTTAACAGTCTCACTTTGTCATCCTTGGTAGAGTGCTCTGGTGTCACAGCTCACAGCAACCTCAAACTCTTGGTCTCATGCAATCCTCTTGCCTTAGCCTCCTGAATAACTGGGACTTAGGCACCTGCCACAATGCCTAGCTAGTTTTTCTATTTTTAGTAGAGACCGGGTCTCACTCTTGCTCAGGTGGTTCACTTGCCTCAGCCTCCCAGAATGTTAGGATTACAGGCGTGAGCCACTATGCCCGGCCAATGTCCTATTGTTGTGTGTGGTCCTTTAGGTTGATTTCCATTTTATTACAAATACTTCAATAAACATCTTGGTATGTGGTTTTGAGATAACTGTTGATTCATAAGCAATTTTAGGACAGCTCTTGTACACTTTGCCCACTTTCCCCCAATCTTGCAAAATTATATCAAAACTAGGGCATTGATACTGATGAAACCCACTAATCTTTTTTAGATTTCCTTCTACATGTATCCATGTTTGTGTTTACATAGTTGGTTTTTTTTTTTTTGAGACAGGGTCTCACTTTGTTGTCCAGGCTAGAATGTAGTGCATCATCATAGCCCACTGCAACCTCAAACTCCTGGACTCACAGGATCCTCCTGCCCCAGCCTCCCCAGTAGGTGGGACTATAGGTATGTACCACCAAGCCTGGCTAATTTTTCTAATTTGTTAGCTCATACTTAGTTTTCTATTTTTCTCTTTTTTTTTTCTATTCTTCTCTTGAACTAAATTCCTTAAAGTGAGAATTTTAGGCCAAAAGCTCAGCCTTTTTGTCCAGATTTCTTTGAAAGGATTAATTTCTCCATATCTTTGTCAACACTACTCTTGGGGATATGTTTAGTTCATTCCTTTATAACTTAAGATTTCTTTTTTTGTAACTGTTTTTTTTTTTTTGTAGTTTTTGGCTGGGGCCAGGCTTGAACCCACCACTTCCAGTATATGGGGCTGGCGTCCTACTCCTTGAGCCCAGGAGTCACTCAATAGTTTTGTCTTTGATATTTAAATATTTAGCGTATTTGAATTTAATTTTGATGTAACATGTGAGGTAGTAATTGGATTTTCTAAAATCATTTTTTCTAAATGGATCAGCAATTTACTGACACTATCAAGTAGTTGACTTAGGTTATCAAAATAATTGTTAAAGTAAGGAATCTTTTAAAAAAAGGAAATGGCCAGGAGCAATGGCTTACGCCTGTGATTGATCCCAACACTCTGGGAGGCTGAGGCTGGTGGATTACCTGAGCTCACAGGTTCAAGACCAGCCTGAGCCAGAGTGAGACCTCATCTCTAAAATAACCAGGTGTTGTGGTAGGCACCTGTAGTCCCAGCTACTTGGGAGGCTGAGGCAAGAGAATCGCTTGAGCCCAAGAGTTTGAAGTTGCTGTGAGCTGTGACGCCATAGTACTCTACCAAGGGCAACATAACTCTGTCTCAACACAACTCTGTCTCAAAAAAAAGAAAGAAACGAAGGCTATGTTTTAATGTAAGGAAAAGGGTATATATGTGGATTAAAAAAAAGGCATTCAGTGGCTTGCAATATTTAGAATATTTTATTAAACTACAAAATTGTTGGAATTAAGCTACATAGAAAAACAAGAGAAAATATTTACAAAAACATTGATAACATCACTCAGGGCACACACATGTAAAAATGTAGAAATGTCTTGAACAGTTTACATATTAAAATCATGAAAATTCCCCAAATGGAGCTAACAGGTTACTGCTTAGAATTGATACAATACGTTAGATCTTGGAGCAAACGTTGTCTTCAGTCTTATGGAATCCAGTCTCGCCTAGAAACTTGTTTCTCTCTTTGGGAGATTCAGACTCAGAGGCAGAGGGATAAGCCAAGAGTTGAATAGTCACATAAGTGGTCTAATTATCTTCATCCTGCTGACTGTGTTGAGGTTATACAGAAACAGCCAAAGTTATTTTGCTTTTTAGCCTCTGTTGACATTCAGAAGGATATGAGCAATTTCTCATTGCTTCAACAAAATTCAGCACATAAAAGTTTGAGCATAGAGTATTTGTACTAGAACTATAAAGTTCTATCTGATAATTACTTGTAAAACTAAGATAAAACAATTAATTATAGTCTATCTCATATTTACTGAAAATTAAGGCAGACTGACACTTTTAAACCAAAGTGCTATATAGTTTGAACTTAATTGAATGGGTCAATAAACAATTTATGCTGCCCAGAAAAGCTTAACATCAGGCTTTAAAGACAAAACAGACTCAAAACATTGACAAAGCAGAAAAGAAAACAATGCCTTTGAGATGGTCACTATTTCAACAGTATTACCGAAAGCTAACGGATACTGGGGCTCCACTTAACTCTACTTTGATGGTCTTTTATTGAAAATGCCTTCTCCAAACTAAATTCAGAGGGGAGGAAATTAAGAGCTTCAGATGACTTTAAAACCAGTCTTGGGCTCAGTAAAACAGTTACTTAAAATAATCATCTCACATTTTAAAATAGATCATCTTCATCTGACTCTTCGATATACTTTATAGGTTTCTTTGCCCGTCTGGATTTTCCCCGAGGAGACACTGCTGAGTCAAAATCCAGGTGGAAGTCATCACTCTCCCCCTTGGGTTTCTACAAGAAAAAAAGTCCAGGTAATTTGTGCAATGTAAACCTGACAGCATCATTCCAGTGTAAAAAAATTTATCAGACTACAATTCAAGTTTTCTACCTTCTACCAAGAAGTAAGGAGCAGATATAAGGCCAACTCTCCCAACTGACTAATTAAGTGGGATATTTAACTTTGTTACAACTAAACTACATACAATAAAAGCTAATGGGTTATGAGATTTAAATTGAATTTCTTAAAAATATGCCAAGTTATTAAGAACAAAGGCTGAGCTCTGTTTCAGAACATCTATAGCAAAAGGACTAACTAGAATACTCACTTTGCTTGTGACTGCTTTAGAAATAATTTTCTTAAAACTAGAGTCAGAATCATCAGAAGTAGATGGCTTTCTTTTGCGTTGATTCTTGGTTTTGGCAAGATCAGGCTTTTCAGAGACACCAGAATTCAAGGCTGGATTCCTTTTGGTTCCTTTTGGAGCAGCCCTTTTTTGGGCACCAGTGGTAGAGGTAGAAGACTGACCTGCAAATCAACACAGGTAATTTATCATTGGCACTCTTGGATGAAAAAAAAAATCTTTTTTTGAGACAGAGTTTCACTTTATCACCCTCAGTAGAGTGCTATGACATCACAGCTCACAGCAACCTCCAACTCCTGGGTTTAGATAATTCTCTTGCCTCAGCCTCCCAAGTAGGTGGGACTACAGGTGCCTGCCACAATGCCCGGTTATTTTTTTGTTGTTGTTGCAGTTTGGCCGGGGCTGGGTTTGAACCCTCCACCCTCGGTATATGGGGCTGGCGCCCTACTCACTGAGCCACAGGCACGGCCCATGGATGAATTTTTCATAGTGAACATTTTTTAGCAACCTGATGTCCATAAATTTGACACAGGAGAAGACAATCTAAAAAGAGCTGAAAAAACATTGGAGAATCAAAGTTTTTATTTTTTTTTTGAGACAGAGTCTCATTATGTCGCTCTTGGTAGAGTACTGTAGCGTCACAGCTCACAGCAACCTCAAACTCTTGGGCTCAAGTGATTCTCTTGCCTCAGCTTCCCAAGTAGCTGGAACTACCAGTGCCCCCACAATGCCCGGCTATTTTTTTTTATTGCAGTTGTCACTGTTGTTTAGCTGGCCTGGGTTGGGTTCGAACCCACCAGCCTGGGTATATGTTGCCAGTGTCCTACCAACTAAGCTATGGGCACCAAGCCAAAGTTTTTATTTTTTTGCCTAAGCTGGAGTGCAGTTGTATGATCATAGCTCACTGTAGCCTTAAATTCCTGGGCTCAAGTGATCCTTTCATCTCAGGCACCTGAATAGTTGGGATTACAGGGGTAAGCCTGGCTAATTTTTTTTTTTTTTCGTTT
The DNA here is from genome assembly GCF_027406575.1 of Nycticebus coucang. Lineage (NCBI taxonomy): Eukaryota > Metazoa > Chordata > Mammalia > Primates > Lorisidae > Nycticebus > Nycticebus coucang. The sequence continues at coordinate 56,179,293 of NC_069797.1, forward strand.
TTTTGAAACAGTCTCACTTTGTCACCCTTGGTAGAGTGCCATGGTGTCATAGGTCACAGCAACCTCAAACTTTTGGGCTCAAGTGATTCTCTTGCCTTGACCTCCCAAGTACCTGCCCAGCTAGTTTTTCTATTATTAGTAGAGATGGAGTCTCACTCTGGCTCAGGCTGGTTTCAAACTCCCGAGCTCAAGGAATCCACCTGCCTTGGCCTCCCAAAGTGCTAGATTACTGGCATGAGCCACCTTGTCTGGCCTTGCCTGGCTAATTTTTTTAAAAATTATTTTTTGTAAAGATGGGAACATCTCACTATGTTGCCTAGGCTGGTTTTAAACTCCTGGCCTCCCCAATATGCTGGTATTAGCTATTGTGCAAAGTATTGTTAAGCATTCATTTTTCAAAAAATGTTTCATTTTAACTATTTGCAACTGCTTATAAATACTATCCCTGTCACAGAAATGAGGTAGATAAAATGTAGTATTATGAGGCTCAGCCCCCTTAGCACAATGGTTGTGGCACCAGCCACATACACCGAGGTTAGCAGGTTGGAACCTGGCCTGGGTCAGCTAAACAACAATGACAACTGCAACAACAACAAAATTAGCCAGGCATTGTGGCTGGCGCCTGTAGTTCCAGCTACTAGGAAGCCTGAGACAAGAGAATCGCTCAGGCCCAAGAGTTTGAGGTTGCTGTGAGCTGTGACGCCACAACACTCTACCGTGGGTGACATAGTGAGACTGTCTCAAAAAAAAAAAAAAAAAAAAGTAGTATTCTGAGAAACATGATTTGAAACCTTTTGACTACCAATTTTAATTATAAAATACTAAGAGAAACTGCTTCCATTTGGAAAAGGTTTCATTTCAACATCAATAGTAAGTTTTGGAAATTAAAATTGAAATTGAGTTGTAGAAACCAGTTAATTCCAATATTAAACCATCTCAAAGATATAGGCTTACTTTTTGCTGCTGTCTTCTTCACTGTCACCTTCTTTTTAGAATCTGGGTTTATACTTTCAGTTTCAGCTGAGAAATCAGAAGCAGAAGGGCTTGAAGAAAGTTGTACATTGTCTTTATCATCAGCCTCAAGGTTCTTTTCTTCAGATGCAAAGGTAGACAACACTTATAAGCAATGCATGAAAATCTATGTACTGCTTTGTCTCTGCTATGAATTACTATCTAAAAACTATGCTTGTAAGGCTGGGTGTGGTGGCTCATGCCTATAATCCGAGCACTTTGGGAGGCCAAAGTGGGTGGATTGCTTGAGGTCATGAGTTTGAGACCAGCATGAGCAAGAGGGAGAACTGGTCTCTAGTAAAAATAAAAAAATGAGGCAAAAGGGGCGGCGCCTGTGGCTCAGTGGGTAAGGCACCAGCCCCATATACCGGGTTCAAACCCGGCCCCCGGCCAAACTGCAACCAAAAAATAGCCGGGTGCTGTGGCGGGTGCCTGTAGTCCCAGCTACTCGGGAGGCTGAGGCAAGAGAATCGCTTAAGCCCAGGAGTTGGAGGTTGCTGTGAGCTGTGTGAGGCCACGGCACTCTACCGAGGGCCATAAAGTGAGACTCTGTCTCTACAAAAAAAAAAAATGAGGCAAAAGGATCACTTGAACCCAAAAGTTGGAGGTTGCTGTGAGCTATGACACCATTGCACTCTATTGAGGTTGACAAAGTAAGACTATGTCTCAAAAAAGAAAAAAGAAAAAAGAAACCAAACCAACAAATAAACTACACCTGTGACTTTTCTGGAATATTTAAAATACAATCTTACAACTTTGTTTTAATTTCTGAATTCCTTGTCAGCAAGAACAGTTTTTTTCTTTTTTTTTTGAGACAGTCTCACTTTGTTGCTCTGGGTAGAATGCTGTGGTGTCATAGTTCAGAGCAACCTCAAATCTTGGGATCAAATGATCCTCTTGCCTCCTGACTAGCTAGGACTACAGGCTCCCTCTACAACACCAAGCTACTTTTCTAGTAGAGATGGGGTCTCACTTTTGCTCAGGCTGGTCTTGAGCTCCTGAGTTCAGGTGATCAACCCACCTCAGCCTCCTACAGTGCTAGGAATACAGGTGTGAGTGAGCCACCACATCTGGCCTTGTGAGAACAGTTTTAATTTCTTTTTTATCTCTAGGACCTAGTACAGTATCTGACAAGCAATAGGATTAGTTTTAATGTATCGAATATAGAATGTGTTTATGTACAAAACTAAACCTAATGAACGACATCAACATAATACTAACAAAATATCAAAATTATTTTCAATGAAAGCATTTGTATAACATAGCCAGGATTAGAACCCAGTTGGATCAAAGTGTCCCAATAGGGTAGATGTCTCACTACTTTTATTTAAATACATACCTGACATGGCACTCTTCTGTGGCTTCTGTTCTTTGTCAGTATGTCTAGAATAAAAAAAAAACGTGACAATCAATTCTAAATACATCAAATAGGTCTCTCTCATCTTTTCTTCTTCGTGAGAGGGACATATTTTCAACTCTCTTTGTAAGTGCTCTAAACTTTCTCTTTGTTATGTTAAAATAAAATAATGTGTTGAATAACAAACAATATATCATCTACTATTAAAAAACAATCAGGAAATAGTCCACATAACATACTTACTTTGGGGAAGTTTTGGTTTTTGGTGGACTAGCATCTGACAGGACAAAATCTTCGTCTTGATTTGTTTCTTTATCAAAATCTGAGAAATCTTCATCTGAGTCCAAATCCATTGTGAATTTGGCTTTTGCTATTAAAAACATACATATACAAGGAATCAGAGAGCAATAGGAGAGAATATTTTTGTTTTGAGATAAGTCCCTCTGTTTGTTGCCTTGGGCTAAAGTGCAATGGCATCACCATAGCTCACTGCTGCCTCAAAACTACTCTTGGGCTAAAGCAATCCTCCCACCTCAGCCTCCCAAGTAGCTGGGGTTACATGTGTGTGCCACCACACCTGGTTAATTTTTCTATTATTTAATATAGTCAGGGTCTTGTTTGTTGCTAAGGTTGATCTCAAAACTCTTTATCTAAAGCAATCCTCCTGCCTCTGCCTATCAAAGTGGTAAGATTAGAGGTTTGAGTCACCATACCCATTTAGGAGAAACATATAATTCATAGATCGATGTAACATTTCATGAATATTTTAGCTTCAGTTTAATCTTTTAAAAGATGCTTCCATTTTCCAAAAATTTAATAAAATTTACAGGCAGTCCTTGAGTTATGAAAGTCCAACTTACATACAACTTGCATGTATGAACAGAAGCTATTACAGGTAATAGGTAAATGTTAACTGTCGCAACTTACATACCAAATTCTACTGAAGAACAAACCTATGAAACCTTGATTGTAATCCAGGGACTGCCTATAATACTCTACAAGGTAGTAAATTTCTGGGATTAAGTACTCTGAAGTTTATTTATTTTATTTATTTATTTTTTGAGACAGAGTAGTCACCCTGGGTAGAGTGCTGTGGTGTCACAGCTCACAGCAACTTTCAACTCTTGGGCTTAAGCGATTCTCTTGTCTCAGCCTCCCAAGTAGCTGGGACTACAGGCGCCTGCCACAACGCCCAGCTATTTTTCTGTAGCAGTTGTCATTGTTGCTTTAGCTGGTCCAGGCCAGATTCGAACCCGCCAGGCTCCGTGTATGTAGCTGATACCCTACCCACTGAGCTATGGGTGCTGCCTTTGAAGTATATTTAAATCTTATAGCATATCTAGAATGTTCTTTTGTTTTCCTTACTTGATACTGCCCGGGGCTTTTTTTCTCGTGCCGGGACATCAAAATTACTTTCATTACTGCTCATATCTGATTCTGAATCAGACCAGGGATTTCTCTTCTTTCCTTTTGAGATTGGTTTAAATGGCAATGTAGTTTGTTTCTTTGTCTTGGTACCTAGAAGTGAGAAATTCTTTTATTTATAAATTATTGGAGACAAAGTCTCACTCTGTCATTCTGGGGTTGAGTGCCTTGGCATCATCACAGCTCACAGAAACCTCACACTCTTGGGCTCAAGAGATCCTCAATGCCTCAGTCTCCCAAGTAGCTGCAACTATAGGTGTCTGCCACAATGCCTGCTAATTTTTCTATTTTTAGTAAGAGACAGGTTCTCGCTCTTGCTCAAACTGGTCTTGAACTCCTGAGCTCAAGCAATCAGCCCAATTCAGCCTCCCAGAGTGCTAGGATTATAGGCATGAGCCACCATGCCCAGCTGGCCTTTAAATATTCTTAGACTCACTTTTCTCCAACTATCATCCATCTATCCTTCCAATGTTTACTGAACACTGTAATAGTACTAGGAATACAACAGTGAACCTAGTTCCTGTTTTTGTGGTGCATATAGCTTAGTCATTTAATTTCATAAATATATATGTTTATGTGGATAGGGTGTACATACATACATATATACCTAAATTAAAATTTTTAATTAAAAAATTAAAACTTCATGCTTCAAAAAACTATCAAGAAAATATCCGCAAATTATCTGATAAGGGACTAGCGTCTAGAATATATAAATAACTCTTGTAGCTCCATAATAAAAAGACAACCCAATTAAGTAATGAACAAAGGCTCATAGCAACCTCAAACTCTTGGGTTCAAGCGATCCTCCTGCTTCATCCTCCCAAGTAACTGGGACTATATAGGTGCCTGCCACAGTGTCCTGCTAATTTTTCTGTTTTTAGTAGAGATGGGGTCTTGCTCTTGCCTGGGCTGGTCTTGAACTCCTGGCTTCAAGTGATCTCCATTTGTGGCATCCCAAAGTAAGGGATTATAGGAATAAGCCATGGTAGCAGGCCTAATGGGTTCAGTTTTTCTTTTAGGGGTGATAAATTGTTCTAATACTCTGTGACTACATACATTCATGGTAAATACGAAATACATACTAAATGGTAAATGGGTAAATTTAGTATGTGAGTATCTCATTAAGTTTGGTGTTTTTTTTTGGGGTGGTGGTGGTGGACAGAGTCTCACTATGTTACTCTCAATAGAGTGCTTTGGCGTCACAGCTCATAGCTACCTTCAACTCTTGGGCTTAAGCAATTAGCTTGCCTCAGCCTCCCAAGTAGCTGGGACTACAGGTGCCTGCCACAATGCTCAGCTATTTTTTTTTTGTTGTTGTTGTTGTAGTTGTCATTGTTGTTTGGCAGGCCTAGGCTCGAACCTGCCAGCCCTGGTGTATGTGGCCAGCGCCCTAGCCGCTGAGCTACAGAAGCTGAGCCAATAAGTTTGTTTTTAAAAAGGTAGAAACTCAGGCTCAGCTCCAGTAGCTTAGTGGTTACAGTGCCAGCTACATACGCTGAGGCTGGTGGGTTTGAACCCGGCCTGGGACAGCTAAATAACAATGACAACTGCAACAAAAAATAGCTGGGCGTTGTGGCAGGTGCCTGTAGTTCCAGCTACTCAGGAGGCTGAGGCAAGAGAATTGCTTAAGCCCAAAAGTATGAGGGTGCTGTGAGCTGTGACTCAATGGCACTTTAAGGAGGGCAACATAGTAAGACTCTGTCACCAAAAAAGGAAAAAAAGGAAGAAACTCAGTAAAGGCAAAATCGAATGGTTAATAGAATTGTTAATTCTATTTGTTTACTTAGTGATTACCTATATCTTAGGCATGATATTGAACTCTAGAGACTACACAGACATGACTAAGATGTGATCACTGCCCTCAAGAAGCTTCAGATATTAGAACTTTGTAATTGGTTAGAAAGTGAAATCTAATTAACTGGATGTTTTCTTATATTCCACCTAAGGAATTCAAATTAGCCATTTCATTACAAAATGATCTTTTCTTTTTTTTTTTGGGGAAAGAGCCTCAAGCTGTCACCCTGGGTAGAGTGCTGTGGCGTCACAGCTCACAGCAACCTCCAAATCCTGGGCTTAAGCGATTCTCTTCAGCCTCCCAAGTAGTTGGAACTACAGGTGCCTGCCACAACCCTGGCTATTTTTTGGTTGTAGTTGTCATTGTTGTTTGGCAGGCCCGGGCTGGATTCGAACTCGCCAGCTTTGGTATATGTGGCTGGCACCTTAAGTTTAAGCTGCTTGAGCTACAGGTGCTGAGCCACAAAACTATATTTTCTAAAATGAATCAAATCCTAAGGGCACTATTAGGGAGGTCCAAGTAAAATTCACATGCTGTTCTTCATGTTACTCAATTCAATTCAACTTAACAAAAATGTTTTAAACCTCTCTGTGTAATATACTAGGTAACAAACATAATTTAATGTTAACTGTATGCCATTTTCCTTAAAATGTTATAATACCTGGTTCTCTTTTCAGTTTCTTCTCTAATCTTTGTTTTAGGCTTTCTAGTTCTACACCATCCTCTTGAGGCTTTCCTTCAGTATTTTCACTCTAAAAGACAGCAAGACAAAAATGTCAAGTTCTCTGGATGGAAGTGGAACACATTATTCTTAGTAAAGCATCACAAGAATGGAGAAGCATGAATCCTATGTACTCAATTTTGATATGAGGACAATTAATGACAATTAAGGTTATGGGGGGGAAGGAAGGAGGAGGGGCGGGGCCTTGGTGCATGCCACACCTTCTGGGGGCAAGACATGATTGCAAGAGGGACTTTACCTACCAAATGCAATCAGTGTAACCTGGCTTATTGTACCCTCAATGAATCCCCAACAATAAAAAAATAAAAAAATAAAAATAATAAAAAAAAAAGTCAAGTTCTGACAACGTATTATTTGGAATAAATATACAGTCAAATAAACATTAAAAAAGTAGGCACATAAGAAAGGAAAGTTATGGTTAGATAAAAGAAATTCCAAACTATGGAATTAGAAATAGTTTGATATAAATTATTCAATTTTAAGTGGAAAAATGCTTTAAATATTTTATGTATACATTTCCACAGTATTACCTTTATTTTCTTTTTATTTTTCTTTTCTGCCTCTGCTTTCATTTCTGTGGTTACTTGGGGAATGACTCTTTTTCCATGTGGAGAAGGCAAAACTTCAGCCATTTGTGTTTTTTTCCCCTTTGTTTTTCCCCCTTTCCCAGAAAGTCCAACTTGTTCATCTTGTTTTTCCTTGGCTTCTACAGCCTACAAAAGGAATATAAAAAAGCAAGTTTGTAATCTAAAAAATTTATGACAAACTGTTCTGTACCACATACAGTATCAACAATAGTTAACATATAATTAAGGCACACTTTGAAATGGTAGGTGTGAAGACAGATGATTGGATTCCTCTATTCCTGATTCTACTACTTAACTTTTGTGAGGATAACAAGGGGAACTGAGTTAAGGATAAAATATATACATACATATATATTTGTAAACTCACATAAGATGTGATATAAGTAATGTACAATTATTTAATTAACTGATTACAATGAGCTGGACACCATACTGAAGTACAATAATAAAATTTTGTATATTAAGTTTAATTTATAAAATGTGACTTTTTAAAATGTTGGGAAACAAGCATTATTAGAGAGATTTATGTATCAAAGGATCTTCTGAAATTGTCTGACTGGCTAGCTCTGAAGATAAATTGGTTTTCAGGTTGACTTGGGGGACTAGGTTGATCTTCTTCCACATGTAAGCTCTTTTTATCTTCTCAGTCCTAATAAGTTCCATCTTTTATAAAAAATCAACTCCTGACCTTTCCTCTCTTTGTCCACCAACTTCTGGGTAGCACGTTCCCTGTTATCATTTTACATTATTCCGACTAGTACTTAATAGTCTATTTCTTTATATGTTATTTTGGAATGTATCTTTATGCCTCCTATATCCTTCCTACTGACAACTGTGAAATTTTTTTTTTTTCTTTTAGAGACGGAGTCTCACTTTTATTGCTGTTGGTAGAGTGCTGTGGCATCACAGCTCACAGCAACCTCCAGCTCTTGGGCTTAGGTGATTCTCTTGCCTCAGCCTCCCAAGTAGCTGGGACTATAGGTGCCAGCCACAACGCCCGGCTATTTTTTTTTTTTGCTGTTTTTGGCCGGGGCTGGGTTTGTACCTGCCACCTCTGGCATATGGGGCCAGCGCCCTACTCCTTTGAGCCACAGGTGCCACCCAACGCCCGGCTATTTTTTATTTATTTATTTATTTTTTATTTTTTCTTTGGTAGAGACAGAGTCTCACTTTATGGCCCTCGGTAGAGTGCCATGGCCTCACACAGCTCACAGCAACCTCCAACTCCTGGGCTCAAGCGATTCTCTTGCCTCAGCCTCCCGAGTAGCTGGGATTACAGGCGCCCACCACAACGCCCGGCTATATTTTTTATTTTATTATTATTATTATTATTTTGTTGTTGCAGTTTGGCCAGGGCCGGGTTTGAACCCACCACCCTTGGTATATGGGGCCGGTGCCCTACTCACTGAGCCACAGGTGCCGTGCATTTTTCATTTTATTATTATATTTTTTGGACAATTGTGAAATTTCTTGACAAAGAGGTATATTGCTAGAATATGTTAATTAATAATTCTAACGGCTCCTGGCTTGGATCCATTGTAACGGAGACCCCAGGAGTCCAAGTTCGAACTTGCAATAAAATGGCTTTTTTTGCTTTTGCAAAAAAAAAAAATAATAATAATAATAATTCTAACATGGATATTATAAACTACATACCTCTAGTTCTTCAATAAAAACAGCCAAGTCTTCTTTCCACAAATCTGCGGGAGTTTTTTCCTTCAACGTGTCCAGCTCTTGCTCCTTTATAAGATAATTAGAAAGTTGAGCTAATATATGTGCACAAACAGCATTTCCATGCAACACACAATTAATTAATTTTTTTTTTAAGAGAGTCTTGTTTTATCACCCTCAGTAGAGTGCTGTTGTATCACAGCTCACAGCAACCTCCAACTCCTGGGCTTAGGCGATTCTCTTGCCTCAGCCTCCCAAGTAGCTGGGACTACTGGTGCCTGCCACAACGCCTGGCTATTTTTTGTTGCAGTTTGGCCGGGGCTGAGTTTGAACCCGCCATCCTTGGTATATGGGGCCGGCACCTTACCCACTGAGCCACAGGCGCTGCCCAGTTAAATATTTATGTTTACCATTAGAACAAAGCTAAGCAATATGCACTATATCCTATTATCAACTTACTTTTTCATTTCTTAGTTTGCATAGTTCATCTTTCTTTTCTTTGGTTAGATACCAAAGGGGCATATCAAGTAGGTAGTTGAAAGTTGGTCCAGAATCTGTTGCAGAGTCACTTTTTTCAGTGTCCTTTTCATTGTCACTCTCTTCATTTTCTTCTTCATCTGGAACCTAAGGAACAAATTAAAATGAAACTTTTAATAGGATATGTGGGACATAAACATTATATAGTACATAGTCTTCAGCAATATAGAATAGTGCAAACCAAGAAATTACCTTTTGCTGGGCTTCTTTCCAGGCCTTCACAGGATCCGAATCATACCCCCTCTGAATCAGAACTTTAATTAATTCTTTCTTAGGCTTATTTTCTATTAAGAAGATATAAACAGAGGTAATGGTTTTCAGACAGGGTCACAATGTGTTGCTAGACTACAGAGCTGTGGTGCTATCATAGCTATACTATTTTATACCATACCTTCAAACACCTGGCTTGGTTCAAGTGATTCTCCTGTTACAGTGTGCCAAGCAGCTAGGACTACTGGCTATTTTTTTTCATATTTTGTAGATACAGATATCACTATGTTGCCCAGGCTTGTCTCAAATTTTCTGGCCTCAAGTGATCCTCCTACCTTAGCCTCCCAAATTACAGGTGTAAGCCACTGTGCCCAGCCAGTTTTGAGCAGTATTTTAGGAATAGGAATACGGTTTTACCATATTATGTCAGAAAACTAAAACTAGAAATTAAACTGCCTTTGTCCTGCACAAACTTGAACATTCTGATATATAAATCTTCCCCAAACCACTGACAAATGTAAATTACCACAAGGGGGCATTCAAATCACATATGAGGTTGTGATCTAACTAATTCTGAAAAGAACAAGTCAATCAAAACTTACTGATAAACCTCTATCTCAATTACATACTCCCTTTTAAAAACATTTCAAGATTTGTTTTGGCCAATTTTTGTTTTTACATTTTTAAGAGACAGAGTCTCGTTCTGTCACCTAGTCTGGAATGCAATGATAAGATCACAGCTCACTTGTAGGCTAGAACTCTTACACTTAAGTGATCCCCCTGCCTCAGCCTCCTGAGTAGTTAAGATTACAGGTGTATATGCCACCACATCCTGCTAATTAAAAAAATTTTTTTTTGTCTTGCTCTGTTGCCCAGGCTAGCCTCAAAGAAAACTCCCTCCTTAGCCTCCTAAAGTGGTAGTACACTACAGATGTGAGCCAGTGTCCTGGGCAAATTTTCAGAGCCACCTATTCAAAGACTGACTTTTCCTAACCATGGTCCTCCATGCTGTATTCTTTCCCTTTTTCTGTAGTACCGTAGCTCTCTTTCAATGTCTGTGGCAGTCAATTTATTATGCTTTGAGGGACATATTCACTAGCTATACAGATAATAAGTTTCAAAGTACACTACCTTTCTTTTTATTTTTTTAAAAACTTTTTATTTTTTCATTTTTATTTATTTTTGAGACAGAGTCTCAAGCTGTCACCGTGGGTACAGTGCCATGGAGTCATAACTCACAACAACCTCCAACTCTTGGGCTCAAGTGATCCTCTTGCCTCAGTTTTTCTACTTTTAGTAGAGATGGGGTCTCGCTTTGCTCAGGCTGGTCTCAAACTCGTGAACTCAAGCAATACACCTGCCTCGGCCTCCCAGAGTGCTAGGATTACAGGAGTGAGCTACCATACCGGCCTTTATTTTTTTTTTGAGACAGAGCCTCATTTTGTCACCCCCAGTAGAGTGCTGTGGCATCATAGCTCACAGCAACCTCAAAATTTTTGGTTCAAGAATTCCTCTTGCCTCAGCCTCCCAAGCAGCTGGGACTACAGGCACCTCACATTGCCTCGCTATTTTTAGAGGCGAGTCTAGCTATTGTGCAGGCTGGTCTCGAACTCCTGAGCTCAAGCCACCCACCCCGGCCTCTCAGAGTGCTAGGATTATAGGCATGAGCCACTGTACCCTGCCTAAAGTACTTTATAATCTAAGAGATTAACTTGACATAGATTACAGTTAGGCCCTCTATATTTATTTCTCAAGGAGACGGAATAGTATTTACTATTTCCTGAATTTCAATCACTTTTACTTTTTATTTTTCTTCAGTCATATCAGTTACTTAGCCTTGCATTAAATAATTATCTGTGAACTAAGGGGGATGACTTACTAGTGTTATTTCTTTAAATATACATGAAAACAAACATGTAACTATTAAGTTAAATGTTTTTGTGTATCATCAGAATACTATCTTGTGATCATCAGAAACTCATGTTTGCCACTATAACTCATTAACGTTACATGGCTTTCCTAGTCCTGGCCAGAGTTGAGCTATTCCCTTTAAACTTCTTTATACTCTAGCACTAGTCAAAACTATTTTCTTGCTGATAACTTAAACCTTGACTTAGGCTCGGTGCCTGTGGCTCAAGCAGTTACGGCGCCAGTCACATACACCTGAGCTGGCGGGTTCGAATCCAACCCGGGCCGGCCAAACAACAATGACGGCTGCAGCCAAAAAATAGCCAGGTGTTGGGGCAGGCGCCTGTAGTCCCAGGTTCTTGGGAGACGGAGGCAGGAGATCACTTGAGCCCAGGAGTTGGAGGCTACTGTGAGCTGTGATGCCATAGCACTCTACCCAGGATGACGGCTTGAGGTTCTGTCTCAAAACAAAAACAAAAACCCTTGACTTAGTTACCTCTAGAATTGAAAGGAAGGAACAAGAAAAGAAGAAAGAAAGGAAAGACCCCTAAAATATGATCCAGTCTTAGATACACTATTTACTAACAAGCCATTTGTAATATTCCTACCTCCTTTTTTTAGGGGTGTGTGTGTCAGATTCATTATCTCGTCTCTTGATCAATCAGTTTATATCAAGTCCTGGAGTTCTCTGTTTTTCTTCCTGTCTAAATGTCAACTCAATCTTGATTTCTCTCAAATGCTTTATCTAGGAAACATTATTTCTTTCAAACTACAAATACCTTATCAGATATTTAAAAGAATACTGGCCAGGTGTGGTGGCTCATGCCTATCTCAGCACTTTGAGAGGCTGAGGCAGATGCTTCAAAACCAGCCTGGGCAACATAGCAAGGCAAGATCCCATCTCTATAAATAAAAACAGCAAAAAACCCCAAACAAACAAAGAAAACCACACTTATGTAAGTCACCAGATAAACTAAATGGATTTTGCTCTCCCTCCTCACCGTTACTTTCCCCAAAAATGCTTAAAGAAAGAAAGTTTGGCATCATTGTCATTTTAGTACAGTCGGGTATTACTATAAAAACATACCAATGATTATTTTGCCATCTATTTTCTCTAATATAAAGCGAGCCTGATTGTTCAGTTTAGCAGATTCAGCACCAAGCATTCCTAAAAGCCATTCTTTTCTTAGCCCATAATATTTAAGCCTGAGTTCATAGAAGTCTCTTAGAATATCCAACACTGTGTCATATTTCTTTAAACAGCCCACGTAGTCAAAAAGTACCTGGAAAATGAAAACAAAATTAGGCCCAAGAATAAATAAATTGGCTAAACTTAAAGATAGCCTAAGAAATGATTTCCTTTTTAAATCTTTAACATAAATTGAAACATAGTTATATCTCACAAAACAAGACGTACCATTGAGTTGCATGTGAGACTAGTTTGGAGTTTGAAGACTTTGTGTAGTCCAACTCTCTCTGCTTCTGCCAGTTTTTCTTCAGTCATCTTTACAATGAATTTCACAGTGGTATCTGTATGGTATTCCTTATAGTCTGTTATGAGAGGGGGTGTCTTCTCAGTGCCATTCAACATGGGTTCCAGAACCTGCTCCTTATAAGTCTAAAGAAAGAAATAATCCTTTTATAAGTTTCTAAAACACAGGCTGCTCCTGAATAGTTAACAGCAATAGTACTATCATAAAACCAAAAAAGAAATCCACAATTACTTACTTGGGTCCATGTTCTGATGGGAAGCTCTGAGATTTCAATGGTTGTGGAATTAAGAATAGCTACTTCACCACTAATCACGTATTGATTTGGAGCCAGCTCTTCAATAGTACCCTTGAAGTTCTTATAACTTGGAAGCTAAATGGGCAGTTTCAAAAACAGTATGTTTTCTAAATGTGATTGATACTAAAGACAGAAATCATAACGGCATTTGACAATAAATCTAACTATAAAGTATAAAATAATTTTATATTTGGATCTTTTTTTTTTTGAGACAGAGTCTCACTTTGTCACCCTTAGTAGAGTACTGTGGCATCACAGCTCAGAGCAACGTCCAACTCTTGGGCTTAGGCGATTCTCTTGCCTCAGCCTCCTGAGTAACTGGGACTACAGGCGCCCACCACAATGCCCAGCTACTTTTTTGTTGCAGTTTGGCTGGGGCCAGGTTTGAACCTGCCACCCTTGGTATATGGGGCGGTACCCTACTCACTAAGCCATAAGTGCCACCCTATTTGAATCTTCTTGTTTTTGAGACAGAACCTCAAGCTGTCACCCTGGGTAGAGTGCTGTAGCATCACAGATCACAGCAACCTCCAACTCCTGGGCTTAAGCGATTCTCTTGCCTCAGTCTCCTATGTAGCTAGGAGTACAGGAACCTGCCACAATGCCCTGCTATTTTTTGGTTTTAGTTGTTATTGTTGTTTGGCAGGCCTGGGCTGGATTCAAACCCGCCAGCTCTGTGTGGCTCTATGTGGCTGGCACATTAGCTGCTTGAGCTACAGGTGCCGAGCCTAGATCTTCTTTAATCATATAGACTACTCATTGAAATTTGAGAAGTAAAAGTTCTTAACATGCACAGAATACTAACCATTGGCAGAGGTTCTTCTCCATCCATCAAACGCCTGATGTTATTGACAACTTCACGAACATCAAAGTTGGGGATTTTGCAGGACCACCCAGTACCTATTCCTTCAGCACCATTTATCAGTACCATAGGTATTATAGGAATGTACCACTCAGGCTCAACTCGTTGGTTATCATCATATAAGAACTTTAATGTATGATCATCTTTTGGTGGAAATAACAACCGAGCCAAAGAGCTAAAGAAAATAATCAAAGAATATTATTTTACAAAAAAATTTACTTTGATACTTTAACTTTCATGGAAAGGACATGTGCTATCTCATATCTATACATGAATGTTACCTTGTCTTTACTTGGGGTCCAGTTCATTTAGCAGTATTTACTGAGTACTTTCTATGTGTCAGGAAGAGGGACATGTCAACAAAGTCTCAGCCCTCAAGGAGCTTACATTCCTGTTCAGGGAGATTGACAATGAACATATACTTTGTCAGGTGGCGGGAGCCTGTGGTCTCAGCTACTCAGGAGGTTGAGGCAGGAATACCGCTTGAGCCCAAGAATTCAAGTTTATTATACTGAGCTATGATGATGCCATTGCACTCCAGCCTGGGCAACAGAGTAAGACTGTCTGATGGAAGGAAAATATGGTAAATTATAATAATTTAGATTAAGATGGGAGTGGTTTAATATTTTTCTAATGGACAGCCCATAGGATTTGCTGATGGATTGAATGGAAGTGTTGAGAAAAGGAATCAAGGGTGACTCTAAGGCATTTGGCTTGAGCAATTAGGATGGCATTCCATTTACTGAGACAGGAAAACTTAAGGGTTTGGTTTTGGACTTATGTTTGAGATACTTATTAAACATCCAAGTGGGAAATGTTGAGAGGGCAGTCAGACATAAAAATTTAGAGTTCAAGGGGAAGGTCAGAACTGGAGATTTAAAAAGCTACAAGATTGGATGGATGGGACATTATTTGGGAAGTGAGTGTAGAAAGACATCTAATGAAGGAACCCTGGGATAGGACAATATTTAGAGATAAGGAAGATGAGAAGATGAGAAGAATCCAGCAAAGAAAGCCTATAAGAAAATCAACAAAGGGCGGCGCCTGTGGCTCAGTGGGTAGGGCGCCGGCCCCATATACCGAGGGTGGCAGGTTTGAACCCGGCCCCGGCCAAACTGTAACAAAAAAATAGCCAGGAGTTCTGGTGGGTGCCTGTAGTCCCAGCTACTTGAGGCTGAGGCAAGAGAATCGCCTAAGCCCAGATGTTGGAGGTTGCTGTGAGCTGTATGCCACAGCACTCTACTGAGGGTGATAAAGTAAGACTATCTCTAAAAAAAAAAAAAAAAAAAAAAAAAAAATCAACAAAGTCTATTGTCATAGACACTAAATAAAGTGTCAAGAAGGATAGAGAAATCAACAAATGTGTTGAACGCCACTAAAGGGCTGAATAAGATGATAGTTGAAACTGATCGTTTATAATCTACTTTCCATAGAGTTGTAAAGGAGTACAATTTCACTTGTTATACTTAGGAAGAATCAAAGTCTTGTTTACTCAGACCCAAACTCTGTATCAGGGTTTCTCTAACTCAGCACTATTGACATTTTGGCCTGGATAATTCTTTGTTGTGGGGGGCTGTCCTGTGTATTATTGGGTATTTATAGCAGAACCCTTAATCTCTGCCCACTAGATGACAAAATTTTCAGATTAATGGAATTTTTGTATTTGTCAACTAAACCGCACATTGCTTTAAAACTAGAAATGGCAATTCACTAGAAATTGAAAGCATACCTACCTAAGCATTGTGAAAATGTATCGAGGACTAGCAGAATCCTTGCCACCATGTAGCCTGGTACCAAACTGACCAATAGGCCGCAAGAGGTTTAAATTATTACTACCCACAAAATTCTGAGCCAAATTGATAATGGTCATCATCAGTGACATCTGGGGGAAAAAAAGATCTATTAATCTGACCTGTAGGTTTTTAATAATACACATACAGTATTAAGACCAAGCCTCACGATATCCTGTAAGATCTTATAAGGTTTAATTGTTTGGTGACTTTTTCCAAATAAATAGATGGCAGAAGTTGTAGCTAAACCTAAGACTTCTGGCTCCAAGTTCAGGGCTCTTGTCCTCCAACAACATGTATCTATTAAATCCTAGATCCTCTCCTTACCCTTGGCAAAATGGAATATTTCCTCTTAATACGTAGTTCATTTCTCTTCTAGCATCATTTTATTCTACAGTGGTGAGTGTATTGACCCTCTGGCTAAACTGTTATTATACCTTGAAGGTAGGGAACATATTTTATCTTTGTATGCCCGTACATGATAGGCATTTGTTAATGTTTGTTGGGTGGGGTGGCGCCTGTGGCTCAGCGGGTAGGGCGCCAGTCCCATATGCCGGAGGTGGCGGGTTCAAACCCAGCCCCGGCCAAAAAAAAAAAAATATGTTTGTTGGGTGAACATTTACTGAGTCCCCACTATATTTTGATTTAAAGCAACAAGTAAGACAACTCTTTACATAGTCTAGAAACTTAACACAATCTAATTCTTTAAAAACTTTTACATAATGAATGCAAAAAAGCAACTAAATCACAAAATAAAAAAGGAATTTCATGTTGATATAAAGTTAAACAATTCAGAAATATGTAAAAAATGAAAAGTTGCCCTTTCTAATTCTCAGAAATAACTAATGTGAACAATTTGGAGCATATCCTTCTAGATTTAAGTATTATTTAAATATTATTCTTTTTTCTTCCTGGTCTCACAGAAGACCATGAACATTCTTTGGTAGTAGTACAGTTTTTTCCCCCCGCATTTTTTTTTTTTTTTGGCCGGAGCTGGGTTTGAACCCGCCACCTCTGGCATATGGGGCTGGTGCCCTACTCTGTTGAGCCATAGGCGTCACCCCAGTTTTTTTTGAGACAGAGTTTCACTATGTTGCCCCAGTAAAGCGCTGTGACATCACAGCTCACAGCAACCTCAAACTCTTGGGCTTAAGAGATTCTCTTGGGCGGCGCCTGTGGCTCAGTGAGTAGGGCGCCGGCCCCATATGCCGAGGGTGGCAGGTTCAAACCCAGCCCCGGCCAAACTGCAACAAAAAAATAGCCGGGCATTGTGGCGGGCGCCTGTAGTCCCAGCTACTCGGGAGGCTGAGGCAAGAGAATCGCGTAAGCCCAAGAGTTAGAGGTTGCTGTGAGCTGTGTAACGCCACGGCACACTACCAAGGGTGGTACAGTGAGACTGTCTCTACAAAAAAAAAAAAAAAGAGATTCTCTTGCCTCAGCCACCCAAGTATCTGGGATGACAGGCACCCGCCACAATGCCCAGCTAATTTTTTGGTTGTAGTTGTCGTTGTTTGGCAGGCCCGGGGTGGGTTCGAACCCAGCAGCTCCAGTGTATGTGGCTGACGCAGTAGTATAGTTTTACTTAAGTTATAAGCACTGGTTGTAAGCATACATCTGTCATAATTTATAACAATTTTACAATCAGTAGACATTTTGGATGTCTCAAATTTGACATCACAAAGTTATAATAATAAATATCACCAAGTACCTCTGAGCATAGATCTTCGCAGACTTATAAGTATTCTTATAGGAATATTATTTCTAGAAGTGAAAGGGCAAGCACACTTTATAGTCTGATAGACCCTATCAAATGGTTCTCTTCTACAAATATGCAAGCTTATACTTTGAATCAAATGTTTTGAGGATAACATTGCAGGTTTTTTTGATATAATGGTTTCTGGAAACATTATGGATTATGTATTTACCTCACCATGATGATAAGAAGACATTTCAGCCACTGACCCAGCTAACTGGGCAACCTTTACCTCTCGCTTGTCATTCCGTTTGAAACAAGTAAACAAAACCTTTCTCTGACCTGGTTTCAAACCTTTAAAATGAAAGAACAAATATAAATCTTCAATTTAACCATTTCTGGACATTGATTTCCAACTTACCATAAAAACAGACTAACAAATTATAACTCACCATCCACCATAGATGGGATAGATCTCTCATTATCAGAATTTGAGAACAAGATAAGTTCCTTGTTTATGAAGTCATTATATGTCAGATATGTGGTAGTTTGCCCATACAAGTAATCCTGAGGGAACCAAAGAGAGAATCATGTAAGAGAGTATCATTGCCTTAACAATGCTTAATATAAAAATAAAACAAAGAAACCTCTCAAAACTATCATTCCTGTGACGATCCTTCAGTCCTTCAAAAATACATAATTATACAGAAGTACTTTATGTTTTAAAAGGTATAGCAAATTTAACTGCTGTACAATTTAAAAAAGTGTATTCCTAGCCAGGCAAGGTGATTTATGCCTCTGGGAGGCCGGGCAGGAGGAGCCCTTCAGCTCAGGAGTTCAAGACCAGCCTGAGCAGGAGTTAAACCCCCATCTCTTACTAAAAGTAGAAAAAAAAATCAATTGGGCATTGTGGTGGGTGCCTATGGTCCTAGCTATTTGGGAGACTGAGGCAGAAGGATTGTCTGAGCCCAGAAGTTTGAAATTGCTGTGAGCTAGGTTGATGCCACTAAACTCTAGCGTGGGGCAAGAGTGAGACAGAGTCTCAGAGAAAAAGTACATTGCCTTTGTAATGTCTTTCAAACTTAATATATTTATGCAGCAGTCCAAATAAGAATATAGTCCACATATTTATATATTTTCTATTATAATAAATTTTTTACGGAAGTAACTATTAAGCAAGTTTAACTTGCTAAAATATTAATCCTAAAAGGTCACCCAAATAATTCATTTTGAGGGATCTATTTAAAATTGTTACCTCAGGAAGGCCAAGTAATTTGCGTTGTCTTCTATCCTCCATGAAATGCGTTAACCATTCCTTTCGATCATCTACCTGTTTTTTGCTAAAGGCCTACAAATTAGAAGATAAGACAAGATGTCACTGGTACTAACAGGTTTCAAAATATCTTAAAAAATAAGCAAACAGGGCCTGGGCACAGTGGCTCACACCTGTAATCCTAGCACTCTGGGAGGCAAAAGTGGGTGGATTGCCTTGAAACCAGCCCAAGCAAGAATGAGACCCCGCCTCTAAAAATAGCCAGGTGTTATGGCAGGTGCCTGTTGTCCCAGCTACTTGGGTTGCTGAGGAAAGAGAATTGCTTGAGCCCCAGAATGTGAGGTTGCTTTGAGTTATGACACCACAGCACTCTACTGAGGGTGGCAAAGTGAGACTCTATCTCAAAAAAAAGAAAAAAAAAAAAAAAAAAACCAAGCAAACAACAAAAATCATGTTTTCTAAAATATCTGATTTCTTTTCTGAGATATGCTTACTGAACACATTCTCATTTATAAAACACTCATATAAAAAGTTACATGTTTCAGCAGGGCGCGGTGGCTCATGCCTGTAATCCTAGCACTCTGGGAGGCTGGATTGGTTGAGCTCACAGGTTCGAGACCAGCTTAAGCAAGAGTGAGACCATGTCTCTACTAAAACTACAAAAAACTGAGGCAAGAGGATTGCTTGAGCCCAAGAGTTGGAGGTTGCTGTGAGCTATAATGATGCCATGGCATTCTACCTAGGATGACAGCTTGAGACTGTGTCAAAAAAAAAAAAAAAAAAGTTACATTTCAATTGACTAGCTTAAGTAGTGATTTTTGAAATTAGACTATATATGGCTTGGCGCCCATAGCTCAGTGAGTAGGGTGACTGCCATATACACTGAGGCTGGCAGGTTCGAGTCCAGCCCAGACTTGCTAAACAACAATGACAACTGCAACAACAACAAAAAATAAATCAATAAATAAAACAGGCATTTGTCAGGTGCCTGTAGTCCCAGCTACTCAGCAAGTTTGAGATTGCTGTGAGCTGTGACACCATAGCCCTCTACCAAGGGTAATATAGTGAAACTCTGTCAAAAAAAAAAAAAAGTGGCGGGCACCTGTAGTCCCAGTTACTTGGGAGGCAGAGTAAAGAGAATCGCCTAAGCCCAGAAGTTGGAGGTTGCTGTGAGTGGCATCACAGCATTCTACCGAGGGCGATAAAGTGAGACTGCCTCTACAAAAAAAAAAAAAAAAAAAGAAAGAAAGAAATTAGACTATATATATGAAATACTACTCAAACTCACTAGGCTGATTGCAGCATCATCTTCAGGACCTGCATATTTGAATTGGATACGATGTCTTTTCATATCTGCAAAGTATTCTTTAGCTTCCTTTGATGTGCTAGTGCCTAAACCTACAAAACCAAGAAAACCGACTTACCCCACATAATCTTGTATAAAGGTATATAATAAAAGTTGTATATGGGTTTCATTACAAACCTTTGTAATATTTGACTTTCCATTTTTTATAATTTGGTGTAGAGTTCTTCCATTCTTCAAATTCAGGAATACTATAGAATGCTATTTCTTGCTTGTTTTTAGACACCTATGGTAAAGAACACACAGTTGCAGTTTTGTACACTATGAGGCCTTCTGTATATCACCACCCATCACTGAGTTTGTATGTGTAACCAGGTTTGAGGAGTGGGTCTTAAAATATCCATTATGGTTATCCTATAAAGGTAAAATAAATACCTTTACAATGGGAGTGATAAATTCCTCCAGGAAACGATGTCGCAGAAGAGAGGGCCAGTTGTGATGGATAAAATTAATCAGCAAGCCTTTGATATGGGAACCATCTTGGTCCTAGAAATATTTAAAAAGTCAAACCTCAAAACGAACTGTTTAGAAACAAGTGAATCTGTTCAAATACAGATTCACTTAAACCTGTCATATGTAATATACATATGACTTGATGTCTATTAGAGATAATGAATAAGCTGGCTAAGTATTTTTTTGCATGGCAGGAAAGCAATGCAACAATAAGATATGCTTTATTTAGTTTAACAATCTAGAATTTCTGATTAACAAATCTGACCTGATCTGTCATAATCATTATTTTCCCATAACGAAGAGTCTTCAATGAATCTTCATCTTCATAGTTTTTCTTGTACTGAAGACCTACAATCTTGATGATATTGTTTATTTCAGCATTTTCCATGATCTGAAATGGACATATCAAAAAAAAATTTTTTTTTTAATTTTGAATTTGAAAGGAACAATGAACAGAATGTTGCTTGGGCTTTCTTGAGCCTTAGTATTAGTTAATAAGCCTATAAGTAAGTCAGAGAAGATATGCTACAATGTACCCAATTTTTTAAAATAATCAAATTATCTACAAGTGTAACTGCCCAATGAAAGCATGAAATAAAGACAAAGTCCTATATTATAAACTAAATTTAGATTCTAAAGATAGTTTATATCTACCTGCTTATGAGAAGCTTCTCGAACATTGAGTAATTTTCCTCTAAGAGGGAAAATCCCATATTTATCTCTCCCAACCACACCAAGGCCTGAAACAGCCAAAGTTTTGGCTGAGTCTCCTTCAGTCAGGATAAGTGTACAGTCAGTGGAGTTTCGGCCCCCTAAAATAAAAATATACAAATTTATATACACAAATATTCTAACTTGGATGTACTACTATTAATAGTATTGTGATAAAACAAATAATTCAAAATTTATAACAAATTGGCTTAAGAGTAAAATAATTATATTTATATATATATATATATTTTTTTTTTTTTTGTAGAGACAGAGTTTCACTTTATGGCCCTTGGTAGAGTGCCATGGCATCATACAGCTCACAGCAACCTCCAACTCCTGGGCTTAAGCGATTCTCTTGCCTCAGCCTCCCGAGTAGCTGGGACTACAGGTGCCCGCCACAACGCCCAGCTATTTTTTGGTTGCAGTTTGGCCGGGGCCGGGTTTGAACCCGCCACCCCTGGTATATGGGGCAGGCGCCTTACTGACTGAGCCACAGGCGCCGCCCTAGATATATATTTTAACTAAAGTTCATAGTAAATGAAAAAATCTTAGCTCTTTAATTTATCATGATACTCATATTGCTGTTAAACATTGGCTTGATTATATTATTTGTTAGGAAATAGATCACTATATAAACCTTTTCACTTTAGGTACCCAATCATCTCAACATTATTTATAACAGCCTAAAATTGGAAATGACCTAAATGTTCATTAATAAGGAATTAATTTTTTTTTTTTTTTTTGTAGAGACAGAGTCTCACTTTATCGCCCTTGGTAGAGTGCCATGGCATCACACAGCTCACAGCAACCTCCAACTCTTGGGTTTAAGCAATTCTCTTGCCTCAGCCTCCCAAGTAGCTGGGACTACAGGCGCCCACCACAACGCCCGGCTAGGGAATTAATTTTTAACAAAATTATTCTATTGAATATGAAATGTCAAGGAAACAATCTGCTGTTAACGGATAAAACAAGTAACTAAGCTACAACGTAAGGTCTGGTGGAAACATAAATACCTGCATCATTGGCATCATCAAGTTTGGGAATTCCTTTGATTCTGTTATGTTTTACAGCTGAACACTTCTTATTTAACTGGACTTGGGCCTTAAACTTCACCCAGTTTAGTATGCTTTCTACAATACCACACCCAATTGCCTGAAAATGAGAAGATTCAAAATAGGAAAGAAGCATTCTGTCAGAAATCGAGAATACAAATTAGCCTCCATAAAAATATTTTAAAGATATAAAAAGAGATAGAATAGAAATTTCTGAGTAAGGAGTGGCACATCTTCCTATATCAGGTTATCATCACTGAGGGATAATTTCATTTTGGTTCATTCACTCAATAAAGATTTATTATGGGCTGGGTGTGGTGGCTTATGCCTGTAAACCTAGCACTCTGGGAGGCCAAGATTGGAGGATAACTTGTGCTTAGAAGTTTGAGACCAGCCTGAGCAAGTGACACTCTCTATATAAAAAAAAATAGAAAAATTAGCTAGGTACAGTTGTGTAAGTTTACGGTCCCAGATACAGGCAGGAGGATTACTTCACCCCAGTTTGAGGTTTTAGTGAGTTATGATGATGCCACTATACTCTAGCCCAGGTAACAGAGCAAGATTGTCTCAAAAAAAAAAAAAAAAAAAAAATTTACTGGCTGGGCATGGTGGCTTAAGCTTATAATCCCAGCACTCTGGGAGGCCAAGGCAGGTGGATCGCCTGAGCTCACAGGTTCGCGACTAGCCTGAGCTAGACTGAGACCCCAATCTCTAAAAAAAATAGCTGAGCGTTTTGACAGGTGCCTGTAGTCCCAGCTACTTGGGGCTGAGGCGAGAGAATTCCTTGAGCCCAAGAGTTTGAGGTTGCTATGAGATATGATGCCATGGAACTCTACCAACAATGAAAAAGTGAGACTCTGTCTCAAAAAATAAATAAATAAAAATTTACTACTTAGTCATATTGTGCTAGATACTAAGCTACCTATTGGAGACATAGAGGTTAAATTAGACATGGCCCTTGTCCTCACAGAGTTTAAGTCACAACAGAGAAGACAGAAAGAAAACAAATCACAAGGGTGATAAATGTTATATATAAGTGAAAAGTCTGCTACATATATTTAGGCAGAGGGATTAGCATGTGAACAAGATCTAAGGAGAAGAGTTCTGTAATTTTGAGTAATTTAAAACCAGCAGGGGCTTTGCACCCATAGCTCAGTGAGTAGAGCACCAGCCACATAAACTGAGGCTGGTGGGTTCGAGCCTGATCCGGGCCTGCTAAACAATGACAACTGCAACCAAAAAATAGCTAGGCATTGTCTCAGGTGCCTGTAGTCTCAGCTACTTGGGAGGCAGAGGCAAGAGAATGGCTTAAGCCCAAGAGTTGGAGGTTGCTGTGAGCTATGACACCACTGCACTCTATCGAGGGCAACACAGTGAAACTCTGTCTCAAAAAATAAATACAAAATAAAACCAGTAGGACTGAAACTTAGACAACACCGGAAAAAGTGGCATGGAGGGCTGGGTGTGCTGACTCACACCTGTAATCCCAGCACTCTGGGAGGCCGAGGCAGGTAGATTGCCTAAACTCACGAGTTTGAGACCAGCCTGAGTTAGAGCAAGAGCCTCAGAGCCTCAACATAATTGGCATGTTGATCCAAGCTCTTGACTTGTAAAGTCATGTTTTCTTTTGTCTGAGAGTCAAAGGTTGGGTTTTCAATTAAGGCATTCACAAAAATCCACATGTGATTTTTCATCTGCCCCGTCTCTAAAAATAGCCAGGCATTGCAAGGGGTGTCTGTAATCCCAGCTACTCAGGAGGCTGAGGCAAGGGGATTGCTTGAGCCCTGGGTAGCGCCTGTGGCTCAAAGGGGTAGGGCACTGATCCCATATGCTAGAGGTGGCGGGTTCAAAGCTAGCCCTGGCCAAAAACCACACACACACAAAAGACTGCTGGAGCCCAAGAGTCTAAGGTTGCTGTAAGCTATGATGCGACAGTACTCTAATGGGGCAACAAAGTGAGACTGCCTCAAAAAAAAAAAAAGGGTGGTGCCTATTGCTCAGGGAGTAGGGCACTGGCCCCATATACTGAGAGTGGCAGGTTGGAACCTGGCCCCAGCAAAACTGCAACAAAAAGTAGCCAGACTTTGTGATAGGCGCCTGTATCCCAGCTACTCGGGAGGCTGAGGCAAGAGAATCACCTAAGCCTGGGAGTTGGAGGTTGCTGTGAGCTGTGACGCCATAGCACTCTGCTGAGGGTGATAAAGTGAGACTCTTATCTCTTAAAAAATAAATAAATAAATAAAGAGATTGAGGTTGGAGGGGTAGATGGGATTAGATTATAGCAGATCTTTCTTGTTGGCCAAATTAAGGAATTTGGACTTTTCCTGAACCAAAGTCATTGAAAGACATCAAAAGGGAGTGAAGATAGGCCAGGCACGGTGGCTCATGCCTGTAATTATAGCACACAGGGAAGCTGAGGTGGGTGGACTGCTTGAGCTCAGGAGTTCAAGACTAGCCTGAGCAAGAACGAGACCCCCGTCTCTACTAAAAATTGAGAAACTAGCCAGGGCACGGTGGCAGTGGGCACATGTAGTCCCAGCTTCTTGGGAGGCTGAGGCAAGAGAATTAGTCAAGCTTAAGAGATTAAGGATGCTGTGAGCTATGATGCCATAGTAACTCTACCCAGGATGACAGAGTGAGATGTCTCAAAAAAATAAAAATAAAAAAAAGACAGAGTGAAGATAAAAATATATGCTTTAATATAAAAAGGTCTATCACTCAAGAGCAGGGGTCCTCAAACTTTTGAAACAGGGGGCCAGTTCACTGTTCCTC
Source organism: Nycticebus coucang (assembly GCF_027406575.1). Classification (NCBI taxonomy): domain Eukaryota; kingdom Metazoa; phylum Chordata; class Mammalia; order Primates; family Lorisidae; genus Nycticebus; species Nycticebus coucang. The sequence continues at coordinate 56,204,293 of NC_069797.1, forward strand.
AGACCACTGGAGAGCTGGACTATATTTTAAAAACAAACAAACTATGAACAAATTCTTATGCACACTGCAAATATCTTATTTTGAAGTAAAAAAACAAAACGTGAACAAATACAATCACACCGCCTCATGTGGCTCGCGGGCTGCAGTTTGAGGACCCCTGCAAAGCATTGCAAAGAAAGGCCTGAACTAGCACAAAAGTTAAGTCCTTATTATAGTAATCCAAAAAGGAAATAATGATGGGAGGCTATGGAGGCATCCAAGAGATGTTCTTATTAATTGGATTAGAGAGGAGGGGAAATAAAGAGAAGGCTCCCAGCTTTTTTGTTTATGCAACCTAGTGGTTGGTTGGGGTTTTTTTTGGAGACAGTCTCACTTTTGTCAAACTCTGTAGAGTGCGTGGCTTCATAGCCCACAGCAACCTCAAAGTCTTAGGCTCAAGTGATTCTGTTGCCTCAGCCTCCCAAGAAGTTGGGACTACAGGCACCTGCCACAACGCCAAGCTATTTTTAGAGACGGGATCTTGCTTAGGCTGGTTTTGAAACTATGAGGTCTGACAATGCACCTGCCTCGGCCTCCCAGAGTGCTAGGATTACAGGCATGAGCCACTGTGCCTGGACTTTGTTAGGGGTTTTAAATAATTTAGAAAATTGGGGCGGCGCCTGTGGCTCAGCGGGTAGGGTGCCGGTCCCATATGCCGGAGGTGGTGGGTTCAAACCCAGCCCCGGCCAAATTAAAAAAAAAAAAAAAAAAAAAAAATAATTTAGAAAATTATTGCAGGGGTGAGGAGTTCCCTTGCAGGAAGGTCAGTCAGTATAGAAATAACTAATTCAGTTTTGCATATGTTGATTAAGAACAATTGTAGGCATTTAAGTGAGGGTGTTTGTTAAGCAGTTAGATGAATTCAGAAGTGATCTGAATAGTGATACCTAATTGAAAAATATTGATATGAAGATGGTGATTAAGCCCTTGCTAAAACCAGTAAAGGAAAAACCTTTTCAGATTGGAAGACTTAGAAAAGTGGGAGGAATCTCTGTTTCTGCAGACAAGGGCAATGGAAAGTAAAGTCAGGTGCTTCTATTTTTATTTCCCTCTAAGTACTCACAGCTTTGATAAATTTTTCACTTAATTGGCATGTTGATCCAAAGCTCTTGGCTTGTAAAGTCATGTTTTCTTTTGTCTGAGAGTCAAAGGTTGGGTTTTCAATTAAGGCATTCACAAAAATCCACATGTGATTTTTCACCTGCAATAAGAGTTGATTTATTAAGTCACTAAAAATGTACTCATGTTTTATTTATATGCTTTCTCTTCTTTCCTGACTTTAGAAAAAGAAAACTATGCTAAAATCAGTACCTGATGTGCTTTTACTGCAACACCACCCTTGTTCTTCTTCTTCACAACATCAACAAGTTTAGTCACAATCTGATCAGCTACATAATCAACATGTCTGCCACCCTAATGAAGAAAAATATCAAACTATAAAACTCTTGCTTCCTCAAAATTATATTAGTAACAATAATCAAACATAAAAAAACCCTAATGTATCTTCTTTTATACCACGGTAGCCCAACATTCAAGTCCATTTTATACAATATGTTAAAAAACAGTAAGAACAATATATGTAAAGATAAATCATGGGCGGCGCCTGTGGCTCAGCGGGTAGGGCGCCAGTCTCATATGCCGGAGGTGGTGGGTTCAAACCCAGCCCCGGCCAAATTAAAAAAAAAAAAAAAAAAGATAAATCATGACTAATAATTCAAGAATAAAATTACCTTGGAAGTAGCAATGCTGTTGACAAAGCTAATTTGCTGAAAGCCTTTTTCACTCATTGTTAAACACACTTCCCATCGCTGGTTTACTTGTTCATGTATTACTTTCAATGGGTTGCCAGTTTCATCTACTTTATCTTTCAAATACATATCCACATAACTACGAAACCCTTTTACCTGTATAGGAATTAATAAAGGCAATGGTATTTTTTAAAAGTTATGAAGTAAATTTCAAAAGAAATGCAATGATGTTCACTAACTGGCATATATGAGAATGACCATTAAAGGACACAAAGTATTATTTTAGGTATTTCTTTAAGAAAGACATTCCTTCAGTAAGTTTAAAATGAGCTGATTAAAAAAATGTAGTATACCATTCTTTTTTCAGAAACACATAACTGAGAAATGCCAAGAAACACATATGGAAGGGAAAACAATCAATTTTCTTCTTGACAGTGGTCACTTTGTTATCCTTAATGTCCAAGAAAATACTCACTGGCAACTTATTTCCATTAAGAAAGACTTTCACATCTTTGGTGGATCCAGCAATATCATATGCTCGTCTAACCATCAGTGCTACAATGTCTTTGTCCAGGCTCTGCATTTTAAACTTAGACAAGTCAGGCTGGAAAGTGATACATGTATAATCTTCTCCATTAAAGGGCTTGAGTTCCATTTCACCACTTCTCCCCATGTTATCCCTCCATGTCTATGGAAGTAAAGAATAAACATGAAAATCCAAATCATATCACAAACAAAAACTAAATATCACAAATTTATGAGTCCTACTAACTCAATATATATGCTCATGATTAGTTTTCCATAATTCAGTAGCTCATAAATTATGTCAAATTAAGTTTGGCACTATAGCACAGTGGTTACTGTACCAGCCACATACACCAAGGTTTGAACCCAGCCCGTGCCAGCTAAACAATGACAAATCCATCAAAAAATAGCCAGGCATTGTGGTGGCACTTGTAGTCCTCTCAGCTACTTGGGAGGCTGGAACAAGAGAATCGCTTAACCCCAAGAGTTTGAGATTACTGTGAGCTGTGATGCCACAGTACTGTGTCTCAAAATAGAAAAATTATGTCAAATTAAACCAACTGTTAATGTCATTATAAATGGCTGTACTACAATTTATCATCAAGGCACAATATATCTATTTACTTGCCTGCTTGAACATTTTCTTGTATTCTCTACTGGCTGTTTCCACAGTAAATTTGGTACTGAATATATTACACAATTTGGCTCCATAGCCATTTCGACCACCTGGTGAATAAACATGAAACATTATTTTATTGTTATTATCTCATTGACAGTTTTATTTCTTAATCACTGGCAAAGCTATTCAATTATAGAGATTTATTTTCATATTTTTACCTTTATCCCACAGATAGTCATTTAAAAGATGTATTTTTGTAGCAACAAATATGTTCTTTAATTCCCTCCATACTGTACCTGTTACTTTCTTTTCATCATCATCATAGTTACTGGAAGTTAGGAGCTGTCCAAATATGAGAGCCGGGACATACATCTTCTCAACTTTGTGTTCAACAACAGGAATACCTTTTCCATTATTCCATATACTGATTAAATTGTTTTCCCTAAGAAAAGATTGGGTAATTTATTGAACAACTAGTGTCAAACTAATGCTTAACATTTAAAAATATTTAAATACTGGGTGGCACCTGTGGCTCAGTGGATAGGACACCAGCCCCATATACCTAGGGTGGTGGGTTCGAACCTGGCCCTGGCCAAACTGCAACAAAAAAATAGCCAGGTGTTCTGGCGGGCGCCTATAGTCCCAGCTACTCGGGAGGCTGAGGCAAGAGAATCACTTATGCCCAGGAGTTGAAGGTTGCTGTAAGCTGTGATGCCATGGCACTCTACCGTGGGTGATAAAGTGAGACTCTGTCTCCTAAAAAAAAAAATTTTTTTTAATACTATTATTTCTAAAGTATGTAAATCATAATCCTTAATTTCTTTTTACTTTATTTTTTTCTCAATTTCTTTATGACTCTTTTTGTATATACTATATAAAAGTCAGTAAGAACAACCTTTCCCAGCATACTTTGTTCCTAACACTCCTGATATAGGAGCCAAGAAGAAAAAATTAAAAAAACTTTTTCCGGGCGGCGCCTGTGGCTCAGTCAGTAAGGCGCCGGCCCCATATACCGAGGGTGGCGGGTTCAAACCCGGCCCCGGCCAAACTGCAACCAAAAAATAGCTGGGCGTTGTGGTGGGCGCCTGTAGTCCCAGCTGCTCGGGAGGCTGAGGCAGGAGAATCGCTTAAGCCCAGGAGTTGGAGGTTGCTGTGAGCTGTGTGAGGCCACGGCACTCTACCGAGGGCCGTAAAGTGAGACTCTGTCTCTACAAAAAAAAAAAAAAAAAAAAAAAAAAAAAAAAACTTTTTCCAACACCTGGGTGGACACTGATAATGTTGAAAAAATATGAAATTTAAAAATAAAAATGTTAGGATAAACAAAGGGAAATGATTTACACCCAATGGAAAGAAAAGACAAAATTTGGAAACATTATTATACCACCTTTTTTTTGAGTGACTTTGTCACCTTTGGTAGAATGCTATGGTGTCATAGCTCACAGCAACCTCAAACTCTTGGGCTCAAGCAATTCTCTTGCCTCAGCCTCCAGAATAGCTAGGACTAGAGGCGCCTACCACAATGCCAGGTTATTTTTAGAGACGGGGGTCTCACTCTTCCTCAAACCTGTGAACTCAATCCACATGCCTCGGCCTCCCAGAGTGCTAGGATTACAAGCACAAGCCACCACACCCGGCTATTATACCACTTTTAAGAGTATCGTCTGTATCTCTACTTCCCATAGTTTTCCCACCCAACAAAGCACATTGCAAAACAAATATAAAAGGGAAAAATATTATCAAACATAAACTGCCCACTCACCAATAAAATGCGGAAAATGTGTTTGGATTTGTCTCCTAATTATTTTAGGTTAGTTCTTAAAAGATCATTTTAATTATAACTGGATATATGCTATGGTTCTTATTCCAGATAACACTTAAATATTGTCTATAAAAAGGACTAATAAAAACTAGCTCAACAGTTTTTGGAAGATTATGGTTATTACCTCCTTAGAAGGATTCAAGTATAGTTTTTGTCATAACTAACCAGGCTAATAAAAAGGTGAAACAAGCACCTTGACTACCCACAAAGGAATACCCAGCATTTATAACCAGAAATGTTTGATCAAATTACTATATATCACCACCTACTAGTTCACTGTTCAAATAGCATCATGAGAAAAAGTTACAACTCCAACAATCAGAATATTTAAAGAAATTATTGGAGATGCTTGCTGAAGTATTTATAGATTATGTGTCGTGATGTCTGCAATTTACTTTGAAATGGTTCAGAAAAAAATACGGATGGAGACAATATGGATTACGTGGATAGCTCTTGGATCTAGGTGGTCGGTATCCAAAAGTTGTTCACTTTAACATTCTGCCTTTCATTATTTTTATAAACCTTCATTTAAAAAACAGCAGCCAATTTCACCAGTAATCAAAGTAAATGCAACTAACAATAACAATGAGCTATGTAACAAACAAAAAATTAAGCAGAAGACTTACGAGTCAATTGTGACTCTAATACAAGACATTTTGGGGTCCCTTTGTTTGTTGTCCGCGGCATTTACTAAAATAAAATAAAACACATTTGTAAGAAATTAAAGTGTTTTACAAAAATTCTTAACTCTAAGATATAGGGGAAAAGTATCTCGAATAGCACAGGAGTAGCATCAATAAGGTATTAATTCAGTAATTTTTGTTCTTATTACTGTTGCCTGGGAAAAAACTTGCTGTGCTCCAATAGACTGTCTTACCTCTGTCAGGTGAGATGAAATGACAGGAGCCCTGGCTATCCAGGGTTTGGTAAGAATACTTCAAATGAAGTAGATCATTACATGAAAGAATGTACTCACCTAGAATCTCATCAAAGATTTTGTACAAACCAGGAACAAAAGTGACTTCCCTGTAGTTAATGCCAACATCTTCATCATAAACCCACATTTGCTAGAAATAAGGGAAAGAAATTGTGATTTTTACTCTGTTTATTGTTTTGTCATGATTTGCTGCTAAGTCTTCTAGATTAAATACTACAATATATGTGGCATACATATATGTGTGATAGTTAGAAAATTAACCTAGAAAAGTATACATTTCAACTGCTAAGTAAGTGCATTTAGTTAGCTTGGTTTTACCTGCGTCACTAACTCCACAGAGCCAATGTAGGTGTCTGGGCGGAGCAAAATATGTTCCAATTGTGTTTTCTTTTGATAGATCCTTTCAATAGACAGTCTTTTCTTAGCATCATTCTTCTTTATTTTGTCGATTTGCATGTTTTCATTTACAGGCTAGCAATTTTTTAAATTAGAAGAAGAGATTTTTAATCAATGGTTTATCAGAGATGATGAGCAACTTGTCTACCATGAGAACACAACCCAGTCTATCACTAATGGCAGCCTGTTAGCAGGCGGTGCTGGGATCCGACATAGTTTTTGTGCAAACACAATTTAAATTCGCTGGAGTTGGGTCGGGTCTCCAAGTGTCCGTTTAGAGAGACTTGAGTTTGGCGCCCTTAGCACAATAGCGCCAGCCACCTACACCGAAGTTGGGTTTGAATCCAGCCTGGGCCAGCTAAACAACCATGACAACTGCAACAAAAAATAGCCGGGTGTTGTGGCAGGCGCCTGTAGTCCCAGCTACTTGGGAGGCTGAGGCAGGAGAATCGCTTAAGCCCAGAGTTTGAGGTTGCTGTGAACTGTGACGCCACGGCACTCTACCGAGGGTGACACAGTGAGATTGTGTCTCAAAAAAAAAAAATAAATAAAATAAAAATAAATAAACAGATCTATTGTCCCTTTAAGGTGTGTCTGTTGGGGAAACCTTTTTCTTGGAACCTGTTTTATTTATCTGTTTGTATTTCAGGTTAACCAGTAGTTGGATTTGTTAGGAGGAGTCCCTCCTCTGTGAACACGTTTTAGATGTCATCGGTACAACACACCCACTCCCGTCAACTGCTGGACACAGGTCTGTGCCTGCGACACTCAGGGACATAGAGATGCTAGTGCTCCAGCGGAGGTTGCGGGAAGCTAAAGATTTGGGAACAGGAAGGACATATTTTTTTTTAGAGACAGAGTCTCACTTTGTCGCCCTCGGTAGAGTGCCGTGGCGTCACAGCTCACGGTAACCTCCAGCTCTTGGCCTTAGGCGATTCTGTCGCCTCAGCCTCCGAGCAGCTGGGAGCACAGGCGCCCGCCGTAAAGCCCGGCTATTTGTTTGTTGCAGTTCAGCCGGGGCCGGGTTCGAACCCGCCACCCTCGGCATACGACTACCCCCGGGAGTCGCAGGCGCCGCCCAGGAAGGACATTTTTTGAAGCCGGTCGGGTCCTCGGCGGAGATCGGCGACATTCCATCCAGCTTTCCCCCCGCGGGAGGGAGAGCAAGGCATTCTGTGTGTGCGACTTGAAAGTTACTCGCGCACGTCCCAGCGGGACACAGCCCGACCCTGGACGGACGAACCCTGCGCCCTCGAAACAGTCAGACAACACGCGACAGCCTAGAAGCCAGTTTACCGATCACACTTCACTCCCAGCACCACAAAGGGCTTCCCCCTCCTGGCGATCACCCAGGGCCCGGGCAATATGGGCGCCCAACACGTCACCGGCCGGCCCGCGGCCCTGCAGAGTCACCCCCTTCACCGACCGCCAGAGAGAGATGCTGGGCCCCGCCGAGGCTCCACCACCCGGCCCCTTCCGCGAGCTGTACCTGTAGCGGGGACACCTCCATGGTGACAGTCGGGAAGGGGCTCGAGAACCCTGAAAGCAACTAAACCGGCAGGACCCACGAGACAAGTCCGAACCAAGCCGCTTCTCCACAGACCAGCGTCGGTTAGAAAAGCGGCTCTCGTACCTTTTCGAGCCTGCCTCGATAGCCCGCCCAAACCAGACAAACCAATCCTTGACTCGCTCTCACCGGCTCCGTCCAATCGTATCTGATCTTTTATATCGACGAATGAACGGCTGAGTTGGCCCGGCCCGTTCGAACGAACCAATTAGACGAGGGAGGCGGGACTAGAGGATTTTTCAAAAAGAACCTGTCGGGCAGGTCTTAGTGGAGAGTGACAGGGTAATCTGGCCAATGGGGAGGGTTCATTAGTTCTCTCCCTCCCTCCTTCCTTCTCTCTCTGGAGACAAGCGGTGGGAGCGCCAAGGGGTTCTGTGAGGTGTTGGTCCGAGTTAAAAAAAAAAAAAAAGAAAAAAAAAAAGAAAGGGGGGCGGCGCCTGTGGCTCAGTCGGTAAGGCGCCGGCCCCATATACCGAGGGTGGCGGGTTCAAACCCGGCCCCGGCCAAACTGCAACCAAAAAATAGCCGGGCGTTGTGGCGGGCGCTTGTAGTCCCAGCTGCTTGGGAGGCTGAGGCAAGAGAATCGTGGAAGCCCAAGAGCTGGAGGTTGCTGTGAGCCGTGTGACGCCACGGTGCTCTACCGAGGGCCATAAAGTGAGACTCTGTCTCTACAAAAAAAAAAGGCTATTTCTTCCCCTAGCGCTGCTAACCTGGAGTCTAGAAATCGCCCTCCCGCTGAGGTTGTTAGCGAGAAGAATGGGAGTCTTATCTCCGTTTTCCGGAAAGCTCGGGCTTTCTGGACCCGCAGTCTCGCTGATCCGCGAACAGGTTCTGCCTCGGCCCCCTTCCCCACCACAGAATCTGTTTTTCCGAGACAAAGTGCTACCAGTCGGGGTGTACGGTTTCCATACCATGCAAAGATATAGAGAAGTTTTGCAAAATAAGAGGGCAGCGTTCAAGTCCCAGCAGAGCAGCATTGGGACTGCAACTAGTAAATAAAAAACAGGGATAATTTATGGTTATGGGCTCCAGAGCCGGAGGTGGGTTACAGCCTCCCTTTGCCCAGGTACTGAGCTGCCCTACTCTGCAGTTCCGAACAGTGGTTCACGTGACAAGGAAATGCCAAAGGCCAGAGAGTTTTTTTTCTTTTACTCTGACATATAAATTTTTGAATGGGTTAAACAAACAGAAAGTTAATTGTCCATGCAAGACGCTAGAAGAAAATAGCCACACAATAGGAATGACTGCTCCTCCGTCTGCAATACCTCTGCAATGGCTCCCTGAGTTTGCCTGGGTTTTAATCCCAGCTGTGCAACTGGCCATTCTTGTGACGTTGATGGGGAAGCTTTCTCAATGCTTGGATTTCCTCTGCTAAAAACAGGGAATTATAATGCTATTATCTCAGAGATGGTGAGGATTGCATGAAGACAAGCATAAGGTGTTTAGACTTGTAGGCTATGTTACAATATCAGGATCAGATAGATAGCTGGAATTTTCCTTCAGGTGTTATGTCAATTTGCAGGTTAATTTTCTTTTTCTTCTAAAAGAAGAGGTCAACCGTTGCTACATAAACCCAGCATGTCCCAGGGAGGGCCAATGAGGAGGGGGTGTGATGTGACAGAAAGCCAAGGATGGAACTAGCTCAGGAAAGCCTGGAGCTTTGGCATTCATTGTTCTGGTCCCCGGCCACCAGCAGTCCTTAAGTGTTCTCAGCTCCACTCTGTTCACTGCATGTGTTGGTTAAGGAAGGCAGCCTCAATGCACAGGACCCCCAGAACAGCTGTGGGGAACCCTGTCCAATAGCTTCTATCCAGGCAGAAGCCTGACCAGGCCCTGGGCTACATACAGGGCCAGCATGTCACTCTCTGTGTGTTTCCCCAGGACACAAGATGTCCCATCCAGTCAGAAACCAGCCTTGCTGCCTTCTACCTCCTGAAACACAGAGCCCCCCAGGTAGAAGTGGTGGCCAGGCTTCCCCAAGGTCCACAGTCCAGCTTTGGCAACTCCTGTTCTCCACCCTGTAGCTCATCCCAGCCTGTGGTACCTTGCAAGACCCACCCGGAGATGAGGCAACAGAATTTTTCTTTTTTTTTTTTTTTTCTTTGAGACAGAGTCTCAATTTGTTGCCCTCGGAAGATTGCCATGGTGTCATAGCTCACACCAACTTCAAACTCTTGGGCTCAAGCAATTCTTTTGCTTCAGTATCCCGAGTAGCTGGAACTGCAGGTACCCGCCACATCGCCCAGCTATTTTTAGAGACGGGGTTCTCTCTCTTGCTCAGGGTGGTCTCAAACTCATGCATTCAGGCAATCTACTTGCCTCAGCCTCCCAGAGTGCTAGGATTACAGGTATGAGCCACCGTGCCAGGCTTGAGGCAACAAAATATTAACCAGCAGCTCCAGCCCTACTTCCTGGGACCCAGCTTTATTTATTTATTTATTTATTTATTTTGAGACAGAGTCTCACTCTGTCAGTGGGGCTAGAGTGCCATGGCCTCAGCCCAGCTCACAGCAACCTCAAACTCCTGGGCTCAAGGTATCTTCCTGTCTCCGCCTCCCAAGTAGCTGGGACTATAGATGCCTACCACCATGCCTGGCAAGTTTTTCTTTTTTTTTTTTTTTTTTGTAGAGACAGAGTCTCACTTTATCACCCTCGGTAGAGTGCCGTGGCCTCACACAGCTCACAGCAACCTCCAACTCCTGGGCTTAAGCGATTCTCTTGCCTCAGCCTCCCAAGCAGCTGGGACTACAGGTGCCTGCCACAACGCCCGGCTATTTTTTGGTTGCAGTTCAGCCGGGGCCGGGCTTGAACCCACCACCCTCGGTATATGGGGCCGGTGCCTTACTAACTGAGCTACAGGCGCCGCCCCTGGCAAGTTTTTCTATTTTTAGTAGAGATAGGGTCTCACTCTTGCTCAGGCTGGTGCAAATTCCTGAGCTCGAGGGATCCTTCCACCTCAGTTTCCCAGAGTGCTAGGATTACAGGCGTGAGCCACTGTCCTGGGCCCTGGGACCCAGCTTCAGATCTTCCCTGCAGTTCAGTCTGATCTTGATTGTGTTGAGTCTTTGTTCTGAAAACCCAGAAGCAGGAACTGAGGAGTCAAAAGGACTTTGGGGTCACACACACCTGAGTTAGAATTTTACCTGAGCCTGAGTTTCTTTCCCTATGTCTTTATCCTTTAGTAAAGGTACAGAGGGCTAAATGAGATATGGAAGCTCCTGGGATAATCCTCCAGCTCAAGCTCTGTAGGGCAGGATGGTCTAGCTCTGGCCCACCTATCTTCTTTTCTGGGCACAAGCTGTTTCTCTACCAGCCCTTTCCTCTTTTCAGAGTCTATCACAGGGTGGCCAGCATGACTTGTGAGGACCATTGAAGGAAGAAGTAGGTAGGGGTCTGGGATGAGTGGGCCTGGGAGGCATTGTACACAAAGAGGGAATTCTAGGTGCCAGCCAGATTCTAGTCCTGGGAGGCAAAAAGGGGCTGGGAGTTAGTTCCAGGGGGCGGTAGTGGGGGAAGGGGAAATCATCTTCATTATTCCCATGCCCCCACTCTGCAGAGGCCTGAACTAGCAAGCTGCACCTTACTCCTATCCCTATTAGCAGCTGTACTTGAGTACTTGAGTGGGACCTCTGACTAGGATACCTGCTGGGCATATGACTTTGGGCAAGTCAGCTCAGTATCCCTGTGTCCCATTTTTTTCTTGTCAAAATACAAAATTACAAGCAGTCTCCATTCTACAACATAGAATGCGAGTTCACCACTGGGCAATAGCAGAACAGTGGGCTTTGTAAGGTGGGAACAAGAAAATAGAACAACAGGAAAAAAACCAAAACCCAATCCGATTGCTAACATCACTTCCTTCTTATGCTGACTCAAGTAGACTGGAACCTCCTGTTTTCAGGAAAAAGTGATCTGTTTCAGGATCTATGTATTTTCTTCAAGTTTCAGTTTGATATGTGGCATTTAGCATGAGTGACTCCATTTTGGTTTGGTCTGATCTGGTGGGGCCTAGTGCAGGAGCTCAGTCCCTAGCAATGGACTTTCTTTTTTTTTTTTTTTTGTAGAGACAGAGTCTCACTTTATCGCCCTCGGTAGAGTGCCATGGCATCACACAGCTCACAGCAACCTCCAACTCCTGGGCTGAAGCGATGCTCTTGCCTCAGCCTCCTGAGTAGCTGGGACTACAGGCGCCTGCCACAACGCCCGGCTATTTTTTTTTTTTGGTTTGCAGTTCAGCCGGGGCCGGGTTTGAACCCGCCACCCTCGATATGTGGGGCCGGCGCCTTACCGACTGAGCCACAGGCGCCGCCCAGCAATGGACTTTCATAATTTTTCTTTAACAATCTAAAATGGAGATAATGAGAGTACTCCCTCCTCATAGGATGATATAACACAGATAAAATGCTTAGTACATTGCCTGGCAAAACTAACCAGAGCTCAGAACGTGTTAGCGATTATTACCTCTGCTCCTTTCTAGGACATTCCTTCCCTGTCAGTCTCATAAATCTTTTCTTCCAAAACTAGTTTAAAATTCCCCTCTCCAGGGAGTCTTCTCCGACAGTTTCTTTTTCCATGGAACTTCCTACAAGTCTTTTAGAATATATTTGCATATGCGTATGAGCTCCTTTTATAAGTATTCTTTGGTAGTTTTTTGGGGGTGTGTGAGACTATTTCCGTTCTTTGGGCTAAGCGTGGGAGAGGCCTGGAAGGCACAATGTCTCTTCCTTTATGGGGAGCTTCAGAGAAAGTGCAGTGTCTCTTCTCTCTTGTGGCTGACCTAGCTGAAGGGGGCTGGACTGAAAGTGTGGCTCTGGATTTGGGGGTTGGAATTGGCTAGGCTGGAGCCCACTGGGAATTCCTGGATGAAGCTGGGCCAGTGCCAAACTTCTTAGGTGGTTAAGCCTGGGCTAAGAGGCTCTGTTTCCTTTGAGGTTTACCACTGGCAGGGTCTGGCCAATCCTTTTTACCAGGGATACCAGTTTTGGGTTGGAGGAGGACAGAAAAACCCCAAATGTCCCATAGATCAGAACCTCTAGGTAGCCCCTGACAAAAGTGGAGGGCCACCAACCAGAAGTGGGAGGAGAGCAAGGGAAGTTCCAGAGGAGTGCAGCTCAGGACCAGAAATTAATGCCCAAGTCTACTCAGAAATTTCCTACAGCAATCTAGTAGTTCTGTATCCATCTAAATTTTGAAAATGTACACACATTTTAACCCCGAAATTTAACTTCTAGGAATATTGAATTCAACCCCACAATTGTGCAAAGATAAGTGTACAGGGTCATTTATTGCAATTTTGTATATTATTGTGTTTTGTTTTTTTTCCTTTTACTGTTAGTTGCATCTATTCCCGTGCCATAAGTTTTTGTTTCTTCTGTTTCTTCTGGGATATCTTTTTCTTCTGTGTTACCTCCTCTTCTGGTTTGGGAACAATTTGTTCCTTTTCGGTAAGGATCCTCTTGATGTGGCAGGGGGAGTTCATGTATGGGTTAATGTGACCATGAGCTCATCTTGGATGCTTTGTCACTTGGATATGCTCACTAACCAGAGAATCTACAGCTAAACCCTGAAGTTCAGCATTACTCTGCATTTTTAAGCATGTGCAGCAAAAATTCAGCATTCTTTTTGGGCCACCGACCCTGTGTCCAGCCCCATTGTTTGGCCTGGGCATACCTACCAACTCCACACACTGCTTCTTTTTCTTTTTTTGAGACAGAGTCACTATGTTGCCCTTAGTAGAGTGCTGTGCACAGCTCACAGCAACCTCAAACTCTTGGGCTTAAGCGATTTTTTTGCTTCAGCCTCCCAAGTAGCTGGAACTACAGGCACCCACCACAAAGCCCGGCTATTTTGTTGTTGTTGTTGCAATTGTCATTGTTGTTTTAGCTGGCCCAGGCCAGGTTTGAACCCGCCAGCCTCGGTGTATGTGGCCAGCGCCCTACCCACTGAGCTATGGGCACTACCCTACATACTGCTAATTTTTTTTTTTTTTTTTTTTTTAGAGACAGAGTCTTACTTTATGGCCCTCGGTAGAGTGCCGTGGCATCCCACAGCTCACAGCAACCTCCAACTTCTGGGCTTAGGTGATTCTCTAGCCTCAGCCTCCCAAGTAGCTGGGACTACAGGCACCTGCCACAATACCCAGCTATTTTTTTCTTGTAGTTTGGCCGGGGCTGGGTTTGAACCCACCACCCTCGGTATATGGGGCTGGCAACTTACTGACTGGGCCATAGGTGCCGCCCCCTTTTTTTTTTTTTTTTTTTTGAGACAGAACCTCAAGCTGTTGCCCTCGTAGAGGGTAGAGTGCTCACAGCAACCTCCAACTCCTGGGCTTAAGCAATTCTCTTGTCTTAGCCTCCCAGGTAGCTGGGAATACAGGCACCTGCCACAACACCCGGCTATTTTTTGGTTGTAGTTGTCATTGTTGTTTGGCAGGCCTGGGCTGGATTTGAACCTGCCAGCTCTGGTGTATGTAGCTGGTGCCTTAGGTGCTTGAGCTACAGGCGCTGAGCCCACACTGCTTCTTTAAAGTGATATCCTTCAGGTACTTGGTAGCTTTTCATATATGCGTACACTTGATGGCCTGGGCAGTTTCACATGTGTTCTTAAAGTGAACACGAAGATTTGAACCTCTTAACTTGCATGACTTTGTGGTGTTTTTTTTTTTTTTTTTTTTGGCCGGGGCTGGGTTTGAACCCACCACCTCTGGCATATGGGACCAGCGCCCTACTCCTTGAGCCACAGGCGCCACCCCTTTGTGGTGTTTTTTAGGTCAAGTGAATAGAGAATATTTTCACAGATCACCAAAGGTATCTTAGGGGAAGAACAATATTATTATTATTATTTTTTTTTTTTGTAGAGACAGAGTCTCACTTTATGGCCCTCGGTAGAGTGCCGTGGCCTCACACAGCTCACAGCAACCTCCAACTCCTGGGCTTAAGCGATTCTCTTGCCTCAGCCTCCCGAGTAGCTGGGACTACAGGCACCCGCCACAACGCCCGGCTATTTTTTGGTTGCAGTTCGGCCGGGGCCGGGTTTGAACCCGCCACCCTCGGTATATGGGGCCGGTGCCTTACCACTGAGCCACAGGCGCCGCCCAATATTATTATTTTTAATGGAAAAACACCTGGCTGCAATCTAATGGAATTGAATGGTATATAGCTATTAAGGCAAGGAAGGTGTACTGATATGGAAGTATCACTATGATACATTGTTAAGTTAAAAAAAAGGTGAGGTGAAGAATACTATGTAAAGCATAGTTCCATTTGAATAAATAAAATTATATATATGTTTATATATACATCGAAAGTATCTGAAAGGATTGTAAATAAGTGGTAGGGGAGGGACACATTTTATATTTTTCCTTCCATTTGAAAAGCTTAAAACTATGGACATGTATTATTTTTGTAAAGTAAAAAATTAGCTTAAACAATTTAAAAGAGTTTTCTCAGTAGTTATGGGCCTGTGGCTGAAGGAGTAGGGTACCGGCCCCATATACCAGAGGTGGCAGGTTCAAACCCAGCCCCAGCCAAAAACTGCAAAAAAAAAAAAAAAAAAACCTAATTATGGACCTTGTTAGTTCACTGTGTTCATTACCTACTGTCAACACGAGACTTTCTTTTTTTTTTTTTTTTTTGGCCGGGGCTGGGTTTGAACCCGCCACCTCCAGCATATGGGACCGGCACCCTACTCCTTGAGCCACAGGTGCCGCCCTTTCTTTTTTTTTTTTAACACGAGACTTTCTAATTGTTCATTTTTATCCACGTCCTGCACCCTCCTCACCCTGTCACTTAGTCCCCACCTCACTGAAGGCAGTCATACTTGTCTTTACAAGTTTGTATGAGAATGTAATTTTTGTAGATAGAGATTCTCAATAGATTTAGGGAACTCAGTGGTCAGAACTCTAAAAAACTAAATCTCTGGACCACGATGAGAGACAGTATGTTGTGGTGAGAAGTCCTAGCCTCTCTCTGCTGCCATTGGTTGCATGAACTTGGGTAAATCCCCTCCTCTCTCTAGTTCTCAGTTTCCCCCTGTGTGAACTGAAATCTAGGTAGCCCAACTAGAAGAGTGGGTTGCAAAATGCCTTCCAGGGAGTCTTGGAGAGGTGATGGAGGGAGCAGTTCAAGGAAGGGAGGCCCAGGTTGTCCATTTCAGAGCAGCTCCTGCTTTCATCCTTTCACGGCTTGGGTTTTGTGTAAGACTTCATTGAAAACAGGCAAACTGCATAGCGCTTTAAAAATCCCATGGACAGGGGCGGCGCCTGTGGCTCAGTGAGTAGGGCGCCAGCCCCATATGCCAAGGGTGGCAGGTTCAAACCCAGCCCCTGCCAAACTGCAACAAAAAAATAGCCGGGCGTTGTGGCGGGCGCCTGTAGTCCCAGCTGCTCGGGAGGCTGAGGCAAGAGAATCGCGTAAGCCCAAGAGTTAGAGGTTGCTGTGAGCCGTGTGACGCCACGGCACTCAACCCGAGGGCGGTACAGTGAGACTCTGTCTCTACAAAAAAAAAAAAAAAAAAAAAATCCCATGGACAAATGATTGCTAAGGGCTCTCCCTGTGGACAAATGATTGTTAACACTGTAATTCCAAATATGATTTTTTGTGCTCTGAGTTGGTCTAAATCAGGGTATACCCTACATTTGTCTTTCCTTTCCCCATGGAGCCCAGCCTAGGACTCCCATGGTGTGTAGGGAGGTGCACTATGGCCTCTCAGTCTTTTTGCTCCTTATATGACACCCGACCCCTCACCTCCTGGCCTAGCAGTGTGACTGATCTGTCTTCAGGTCTTGGCCAGGTTCCCAAGCTCCCTAATGCCTCTCTCTAGCACCAGTGGCTGCTAATGGCAGGTGCTGGAACTGGAGGTGGGCTTTAATTTCCATGACTAGAAATTAGAGGCTAGAGGCTTGGTCAGACTTTTAAAATTTGTTCAGTTTTTCCTATTGATCTGGGCCAATATAACAATGAGGTCCTCACTGTTCTCTCACCCCTATACTCTCAAGGTCCCTACATCCTTGCTTTATACGTCCCCCCCCAGTCTAAGTGGTAAAAAGGAATAAGACAGAGAGGCTACGGCTCTCCCGTCTTACAGCAGAGGCCTCTCTGCTCTTTCAGCTTCTCATACCAAGGAGAGGAGGCAGAACTGGATTGAGTATCTATTTATTTATTTAGAGACAGGTTTTTGCTATGTTGCCCAGGCTAGATTGGATCTCCTGGCCTCAAGGGTTTGGGCTGAGTAGCTGGGACTACAAGCATGTGACATATACCCAGCTGGATTGAATACCTTCTCTTTTTTTCTGGAAACAGGGTCTTGCTTTGCTGTGTGGCCATGAGGGTACTGGTGTGATCATTGTTCATTGCAGCCTCAAATTCCTAGGCTCAAGTGATCCTCCTGCCTCGGTCTCTCAAGTAGCTGGGACAACTACAGGTGCCCACCACAATGCCCAGCTAATTTTTCTATTTTTAGTAGAGACAGGTCTCATTCTGGCTCAGGCTGGTCTTGAGTGGCCTTGAATTCCTGAGCTCAAGGGATTGGCTGGTAATGAATGGACTTTTAAAAAGTGTTCAGTTTTTACTAAGGCCTTTAGTGAAATGTTGTTTAACTGTTTCTCTCTTTTTCCTTCTTTCTTTTTTTTTTTGTTTTTAGACAGCCTCACTATGTTGCCCTTGGGTGAGTGCCATGGTGTCACAGCTTGTAGCAACTTCAGACTCTTGAGCTTAAGCAATTCTCTTGCATCAACCTCCCAAGCAGCTGGGACTACAAGCGCCTGCCACAACGCCTGGCTATTTTTTTGTTGCAGTTGTCATTGTTGTTTAGCTGGCCTGGGCTGGGTTCAAACCCACCAGCCTCAGTGCATGTGGCCGGCGCCCTAACCACTGTGCTACGGGCACAGAGCTGAAGTAGGAATAGAGAGTTTTTTTTTTTGAGACAGAGTGTCACTGTGTCACTGTGGGTAGAGTGCATGGCATCACAGCTCACAGCAACCTCAAACTCTTGGACTTAAGTGATTCTCTTGCCTCATCCTCCCTAGTAGCTGAGACTACAGGCACCCGCCACAATGCCCAGCTATTTTTGGTTGCAGTTGTCATTGTTGTTTAGCAGGTGTGGGCCAGGCTCGAACCCACCAGCCTCAGTGTATGTGGCCAGTGCCCTACTCACTGAGCTATGGGCACCGAGCAGCATGGGTTTTTGAAATCAGGAAGTCTGGGCGGCACCTGCGGCTCAAAGGAGTAGGGCGCCAGCCCCATACGCCGGAGGTGGTGGGTTCAAACCCAGCCCCGGCCAAAAAAAAAAACTGCAAAAAAAAAAAAAAAAAAAGAAATCAAGCAGTCTGAAAGCCCTGTGGATATCCAAGAAAGGAATTTTGACCCAACAGATTAGGATTTAGGGCAAGTTTAAGGAAATATTCCATTCAAAGTTGGGGATAAAACTAGGATAAGATTAGTCTTTCATCGATAAAAATAAATAATTAATGAGAGAGGTGCTAATGTAAGTACCATAGAAAGAAAGTTTCCAAATAGAGCTGACCAAGAAGAGTGAACATTCTTAAGGGACAGGGACTTCTCCCAATACTGGAATGTTCAAGAAGAGTCTAGATGACCATTTTCCACGTCTTGCAAGAAGTATCTCTCCAGGGTGAAGATTGGACTCAAAGAACTACGAGGTCTTCTCTGACTTTTTGATGTTCCAGTGATTTCACCTAGGAGTTTATATTTCTATAACTCTTGCTATAACTTGTTTATTGTATTCAAACACAGTTCTGTTTAACACTTACGTTTTACTAGCTTAACAGTGATTTTTCAAAAAGCATACTCAAGGCTTGGCACCTGTAGCTCAGTGGCTGGGGCGCCAGCCACATACACTGGAGCTGGTAGGTTGGAATCTAGGCCGGGGGCCTGCCAAACAACAATGACAACTACAACCAAAAAAAAAAAAAAAATAGCCGGGCATTAGGGTGGGCGTGCCCTGGTGTCTAGCTCATAGCAACCTCCAACTTGGGCTCAAGTGATCCTCTTGCCTCAGTTTTTCTATTTTTAGTAGAGGTGGGGTCTCCCTTTTGCTCAGGCTGGTCTCAAACTCCTGAGTTTAAATAAAGGAGATTATCCTCGGTAATGAAAGTGGGACTCATTCAATCACTTGAAGACCATAAAAGCAAAGAAATCCCAAGGTTTCTCAGAAAAAAACAAAAGGAATTCTGCATCAAGTTCCTAGCCTGCTGCTCTGCTCTGCAGATTTTGGGCTTGTTAACCCCTACAATCATGTGAGCCAATTCCTTAAACTGAAAAAGTGTGTACATGGGCTCAGCGCCTGTAGTACAGTGGTTACAGCGCCCGCCACATGCACCGAGGCTGGTGGATTCAAACCTGCCCAGGCCAGCTAAACAACAATGACAACTGCAACAACAACAACAATAATAACAACAAAATAGCCGGGCATTGTGGAGGCTGAGGCAAGACAATCACTTGAATCCAAGAGTTTGAGGTTGCTGTGAGCTGTGATATCACAGCGCTCTACTGAGGATGAGATAGTGAGACTCCGTCTCAAAAACAAAAGTGTGTACACATTTTAAGAGATTTTGTTAGAAGTGAGATTCAGGGCGGTGCCTGTGGCTCAAAGGGGTAGGGCACTGGCCCCATATGCTGGAGGTGGCAGGTTCAAACCCAGCCCCAGCCAAAAACCGCAAAAAAAAAAAAAGTGAGATTCATCGTTCCCAAAAAGTATATGAATTGAGCCTAAGAGTCCATAACATGTCTGAGTACCCTTGACCAGTAATGGTGAATACCATCTTCAATTCAACTTTGTAAATTAATATATAGATAACATATCTTAAAATGTGTATAAATTTTTGGCACCCTTCTCTGTGTGTGTTTTATATAAGTCTATTATATATATGTTATATATATCATATATAGTTCTGTTTTTCTTTTTTTGAGAGTCTCACTATGTTGCCCTCCATAGAGTGCTGTAGTATAACAGCTCACAGCAACCTCAAACTCTTGGGCTTAAGTGATTTAAGCCCAACCTATCCAGCTACAGAGTCCTTGTGCAGGAGTGCCTGGACTCTGGCAGAGTGGCTGGGCAAAGTAAAGCCCCTATGTGTAGGGAAAGGTCCACATGTGCCTCTGCTCACCTCCTGTGGAAGCTGGGGACCATACCATACCAGCCTCCCAAGTAGCTGGGACTACAGGCACCCGCCACAATACCCACCTATTTTCTTTTTTTTTTTTTGGCCGGGGCTGGGTTTGAACCTACCACCCCCGGCATATGGGGCCGGTGCCCTACTCCTTCAGCCACAGGCACCACCCCCAGCTATTTTCTTGTAGCAGTTGTCATTGTTGCTTAGCTGCCCTGGGCCGGGTTTGAACCTGGCAGCCTCAGTGTATGTGGCTGGTGCCATAACCACTGTACTACAGGCGCTGAGCCTATGTTCTGTTTTTCTTAGAACCCTGACTAATACACCCTCTATTTCCAACAATAATTTTGTTAATTATAGTTTGTCAAGTGCCAATTACAAGTACTTCACATAATTTTCCCCCAATCTTTACAATAACCCTTAAAACTGAGGCAAATGAGCCTTGGAGGGGTTAGGAATGTCCCCAAGATTGTGAATTTCTACTTATCTTTCAAGACTCAGATCCAATGTGACCTCCCTTTAAAAATTTTTTAATTTAATTTTTTATTTTATGAGATGGGGTCTCCTATGTTGCTCAAGCTGGTCTTGAACTCCTAGGCTCAAGGATCTTTTCACCTCAGGTTCCCAAATGGTGAGATTACAGGTGTCCACCACTGCACTAGGCTCAATGTCACTTCCCTTTGAAGCTCGCCCTAACCACCCTGAGCTTCTTTCTGTTTTCTTGGCATCTCATACATTTCTATTACACAGCATTGCTCATGGTGTGTGTTTACCTGCAGGTCTCCCCTTTCAGACCACAAGCTCTTTTGGAGGTGGGAATTTGCCTGCTTCTTTGTTGTGTATCCTCAGCACCTAGTACAGTGCCCACCCTGCTGGAGGCCTTCTGTGAATGGAATTATTAGTACTATTATTGTCCACCTGGGGGCAACCTACCCAGCTACAGAGTCCTTGTGCAGGAGTGCCTGGACTCTGGCAGAGTGGCTGGGCAAAGTAAAGCCCCTATGTGTAGGGAAAGGTCCACATGTGCCTCTGCTCACACCCCTGTGGAAGCTGGGGACCACACCATACCAGCAGTTTGGTGCATCCCCTGGGGTTCAGTGGAAGGCACAGTACCCATCACTGACATGGCTGGGCAGTCCTCAGGGACACGGGCTATTCCCAAGCACCTTGGATTCAAAGATTCAGTGCTCTGGTTTGAATGTGTTCCCCAAAACACATGTGTTGGAAACTTAATCCCAAGTGCAACAGTGTCCAGAGGTGAGATGTTTAGATTATGGAGGCTCCACACTCATGAATAGAATAATGCCAATTATAAAAGGACTTGAGGCTATAAGTTTGATCACTTGGTCTCTTGTTCTGTGTCCTTCATTTGCCCTTCTGCTATGAGATGACACAGCATTAAGACCCTAATTAGATGCTGGCTTCTCTATCTTGGATTTTATAGCCTCCAGAACTTTTAAGAAATAAATCTTTCTTCTTTATGAATTATCTAGTATCAGATATTTTGTTATGGAAGCATGAAACAGACTAAGACACCAGTGAGGGACTACAGGAAGGAAAACTAGGAAGAGACAAAAGGGGTCATCTGCAAGGGGTCCCAGGGAGGCTTCTCCTAAGTAAGGCTGCATCCCATAAGGTGAAAGAGAAGAATTCTCCACTAGGGCAAATTAACCTGATCCTAACTGGGAAGCCAATAAAGCATCAGCAGCTCAAGCAATCTCATTAGCAGGTCCCCACCCCCCTTTTTTTCTTTCTGTTTTGAGACAATGTCTCACTCTGTCGCCCTGGATAGACTGCCCTGATGTCATAGCTCATAGCAAACTCCTGGGCTCAAGTGATCCTCTTGCCTCAGCCTCCCAAGTAGCTGGGACTACAGGAGCCCACTACAGCACCCGGCTAGTTTTTCTATTTTTACTAGAGAGGGGGTCTCAAACTCCTGAGCTCAAGCCATCCACTGCCTTGGCCTCCTCCGAGTGCTAAGATCACAGATGTGACCAGTCAACAAGCTCTTTTCCTCCTACTTTCCTCTTAGATTTTCTGCTCTTCCCAGATCACTTAAAAAGGATGAAGTGAGGTGGGCTCTGCAGAGAGATGGGAACCAGGTGATGTCTGTCCTCTGGGAGTAGAGACAGGGCAGTCACAGAGCAATCACAAGATGTCTCTCTGTTCCCTGGGGCTACCTGAGGCAGAATGTGTAAGGGTGGTGATGGTGGACCTGGAGGAAGTAGGGAAGATGGAGTCTGACACTTAGGCTAGAGCACTCTGAAAGGAGGGGAGCAGATGAGGAATGAAGGGAATGGCTGGGTATTGCCAGTGGCCTATATTTTAAGCAAACAGATGAGAGAAGGGAGGGCTGGGGAGGCATCTGGAATTATATATAAGAGAAAAGATAGGCATTTTCATAGGCTTCACTGATATTCAAGTAGTGACGTGTCCAAGATCACAATTCCTGGTCTGTTGGAAATCCTACTGTACAACGGCCTCCTCAAAGCCACAAGAATTAATCTTTAATGGTGGAGAGGGTCCGATCAGAGAGGCATATCTGAGGATGTTGCTTCAGGGAAACGGAGGTAGAGAGGGAAGGAGGGGAGGGGATCCATAAAGGAAGCAGGCTGTGGCCTGAGGACATGGGCCTCTTCTATTCTCTCAGGGAGAACCACCTGAGCATAGATTACTTTTCCAGATAGACTGGGGGCTCCAGGAGATCCCTCCAAGCCTCTCCCAACATGCAAGTCTGGGATACCCCAGGACCCTCACTTTCCCTTTTGGCCCTGTATTGGGAAGCGGGTAGGACACAGGATGAAATGAGCTCTCCAGCCTGGGAGAACCCCCAAGGGGATATCCCAGGGAGATGGGGTATAGGGCTAGTGAGCCAACAGGCTTTACTGAGCGTCTATTATGGGTTGGTTTCTGACAACATGGCATCTTAAATGTGAGCAGCATCTGCTGTAGGAAAGATGTAGGGAAGGATGGGGGAGTGGGTGCCAAAGAAGGGGAGGAAGAAAGAGACTGAAGAAATAAAGGGAAGGGGAGGAAAGAAAGGCGCTGTTGTTGATGCCCAGTAACTGGTATTCTAGTTGTAGCAGCAGGACAACTGGAGAAAAGGCTACAAATGTCAGATAAGTGAGCAGTCCCTGGAGAGAAGGGACAAGGAGAATTTTGGGAAGTTTTCAGGAGGGCTTGAGATAGAGAAGTAAGGGCTGGCCCAGAGGAGTGGGCTGGTAGTGTAGGTGGCTACTTCTCACCTGTAGACCCAGCTGTACTGCTTGTCCTGGAAGAGACTCTGGCCCAGGGGTCTCACTAGTCCCAGAGCTCCATGGATTCTTGGGAGCTTTTCTGGGCCCAGCAATTCCAGGGGCTCAGAGTAGCTCGGGTGTCCAGCAAGGCCTAGTGTCCCCAGGGTTCCTGAGAACTCATAAACTCCTGGGTATTGGGGTTGGTCCTGGGACCTCTTTGGGAATAGATCTGAGGTCCAGAGGGTCCTAGAGATCCCGGGAAGCCAGGAGATCAGGGACCCAGTTCTACCTTGTTCCTGGAAGGAGAGGCAGGAGGGCTGGAGGTGAACCACAGAGGTGGGGATGTATATTTGAAGGTGGGAGCCTCTTATAGGGAAGGCAATGAGTCCAAGTCCAGGAGCTTTTTTGGAAGTAGAAAGTGTACATGAGAATGTGTCCATGGCCTTGAGACCACTTAGGGAAATCTAAGATGGTCCTGTGGGTGGGTGATTAATTGAATCACTCATAGAATCAGGTATTGTCTACTGGGTTCCAGGACCTATCCCAGTACTTGGTATATAAACAGAGAATTCTCAGGGGGAATCTGGGTTCTGGGTTCTTAGTTTGAGACTTCTATGCCATGTTTACTTGAGACCTTCATTCAGAGGACCCTCAACCACCCTTCCATCCAAAGATTGCCAGTACCTGTCATCCACCCTCCACCTACCCATTACCCACCAACCATCCATTCACTCCCACCCACCATTTAGCCTTCACCCTCACTCACCCATTTATTCACCCACCATCTACTCACCACCTACCTCCCACCCATTGCATACCCTCCTCCTCACCTCTGGCCTAACTGCTCCCTCTAAAGGTAGTGTTAATTCGAGGCACAGGGTGTGCTGGAAGGCCAGGGATGGTGGGGTGGGGTGTGTGTGTGTCCCTGAGGACAAGGGGGTCCTGGGCTCTCCAAACCCTTTTTTTCTTTTTTTATCAAGAAAGCCAGGGGCCCATTCTGTCCTGAGGCATATTCTCCCTTGCTCTGCCTGTTGGAAGTAGTAGTAGACATAGAAGTGGGAATGAGTGGGTTTTCTGTCTCACTCCATTTTCTCCATTTCTTTTGTTTCCTCAACTCATCCAGCGGGTCCCAAAGTTTCTAGATAAAGTTCTCACCCAGGCTGGCACTTGCCTGACACTCAGGAGGCCCAGCAGGGCAGACACACCCAGAAGATAGGTTGGGAGCAGGGTTGGATACACATGAAAGAGAGAAGAGGTGAGAACTAGCCTGGCTCTTAGGTCACTTAGTCCCACCTCCTCATCGTACAAATGGGGAAATCAAGGCCCAGAGGCCAGAGTAACTGTAGGTGACTGCAATGGGGCAGCAAGCTGGCCTGGAGGATGGGATGAGAAAGCCAGTTATACCTCTTAATACAGTGGGGGATGGGGCCACCTGGACCTGTTACTTTCTCCCCAGCTCTGAAATTGGTAGAAGCCCCTGATGAGGTCCTTGGGAGGCATTAGGGTAGGAAGAGAGGGGTAGGACAGGGTGGGATGCTATGTATCTCTACCTAGCATCCTTCTGTTTCCCTGGCCATCTCATCTTTTCGGGCTCTAGACCCTTCTCTCCCTCCCCTGTTCTGGATTGTTTCCTTATTTGCCCAGGTAAGGGCCAGCTACTGAGAGGTGAACATCAGTGTGGCCCTAAAAGCATAGGGGACAACTCCCATTTAGTAAGTGGAGCCATGTGGGAGTAGGGGCAGGGGACCAGCATTCTGGGTAGCTGTGTCTCCATCTCCGGCTTTGGAATCTAAACCCAGGGGTCTGATTTGAGGAAGAGGATACCTACCCTGTTTCCCCGAAAATAAGACAGTGTCTTATTTTAAGGTGTGCTCCCAAAGATGTACTAAGTCTTATTTTCAGGAGATGTCTTATTTTCGAGGAAACAGGGTAGAACTGCAGAGACCCACCCTCCAGTCCATCGCCCTCAGAGGGTTCTTGGGTGTTGCTAGGAGCAGACCTGGAGGGTAGATGTGGGCTCTGAGACTTGGCTCGGCTTGACTGAAACCACCTCATTCCTTCCTCTGAGGAATGAATGAATGAGTGAACACAGAGGGGGAGTCTAGACTGGGATCTTTGGTTTCGTATCTGTCTCAAAATCTCTCCCATCTCTCCAAATTTTTCATGTAATCATATCTATTCATCCTTCTCTGCTTTTCCATCTCTCTGTCCTATTGCATGTTTCTGTCCCTCCCTCTCTTGGCCTTCTCCGTGCTAGTCCTCCCTCCCCTTCTCTCTATCCTTCTGCCCTAAATGAGTCATAGGATATGAGAATCAAAGGAGACTTAAACAGGTCATAAGAACGATGCCACCAATTTATAATCTGCTTTCTGGGTTATAAACAGCCTCATTAAAAAACACAAAACAAAACAAAAAATAGCCTCATTGATTTCCCTTAACACCTCTCTGCAGTGAAGCAAGAGGCATCCCCATTTTACAGATGAGAAAACTGAAGTCTATGAAGGTGAAGAGCCAAGTGCACAATGCAAGGCTATTAATGGCAGAGCTAGATTTGAACCCATGCCTCTAACTGCAAGATCAGTCAGTGCTCTCTGCCCTACAGCTTCTGCATCTCAACCCAGGAGAAAAGCTCCTCTCCATTTCAGACTGTCTGGCTTTCCCTTGGCTCGGGGCCCAACTTGTGCTACTCTTTAGATCATCATGACTGGGTGGGGGTAAGGAACAGGCTGCACAGATCTTGAGGATTGCTGGCTCCAAACATCAAGTCTCTGGAAATGTTGAGGGTTGAGAGAGTGAATCCAGACTTCAAAGAGAAGATGGGGGCTGTGTGGATTATTATTATTATTATTATTTTTTGGCCGGGGCTGGGTTTGAACCCTCCACCTCTGGTATATTGGGCCAGCGCCCTACATCTTGAGCCACAGGTGCTGCTCCTGTGTGGATTTTTTTATTTTTTATTTTTGAGACAGAGTTTCACTTTGTTGTCCTCTGTAGAGTGCAGTGCCGTCACAGCTCACAGTAACCTCCAGCTCTTGGGCTTAGGTGATTCTCTTGCCTCAGCCTCCCAAGTAGCTGGGACTACAGGCACCCACCACAATGCCCGGCTATTTTTTGTTGCAGTTTGGCTGGGGCTGGGTTTGAACCCGCCACCCTCCATATATGGGGCTGGCGCCCTGCTCACTGAGCCACAGGCGCCACCCGGGGGGCTTTGCGGATTAAGAGCTCCAGGCAAGATGGGCCTTATTCCTGTTCTTCTGCCCTCAACTTCCAGCCATCTTTAGGACGACTCCTACCTTTCTCAGACCAAGGACAACAGGAGACTACAGCAGAAGAGGTGGAAAGCCTGGTGGACACTGTGGCTTCTCTCTGAGACCCTTTCTTCCCATAGCTGAGGTTAGATATTTGGGGTCCAGGCTGCATCCCCAACACCCTGACTAAAGTTACCAGAACTGTCAGGTTGACACTAGAGCAGGGAAGACACAACCACCTCTGGGCACACAGAACCTGACAACTGGAGCTTCAGTGGTAGTAGGACTGCCTGGCAGGAGGAAAAGTGCTGTCTGGGTTTGGGGAAAACTTTCTCAGGCTGTATTGTCTAGGGAAGTGGGGTAGGGGTGCCTGTTGGAGGATGGGCGTGAATGGTGCACAGGCTCTGCTTTCCCATTAATGGGTTTAAATCACATTTAGTTGCGTGTGATCAGTAAAAGCCAGTCTTTTTGCTACTTGGAGCCCCATCTATAAAATGGGTTTATAGGGTTACCATGGTGATCAGTGGTCATTACGGCTAACATGTATTGAGATTTACTCCATGCCAGGCACTGTGTTAAGTGATTTACACACATTAACTTAACAGGTTTTAGCATAGCCCTCTCAGGCTGGGCTGACATTATTCCTCTTTTATGACTAAGGGCATTTGAGGATAAGAGGGAGAGTATTACTTTGCCAAAGTCATTGAGCTAGTAAATGGCAAATCCAGGATTCATTGCAGGCGTTTTGGCTCTAGGCTCTTAATCTCACTTACTTGCCTGGTCATGGCTAATAACTAACACTCACTGGGCACTTAATATGTGGCAGGCAGCATTTTAAGTGTTTTACATGGATTCATTCATTTAACTGTCTGTTTTTTTTTTTTTTAATTTTTAAAAATTTTTTGAAGTTTTTGGCTGGGGCTGGGTTTGAACCCACCACCTCCGGCATATGGGGCCGGTGCCCTGCTCCTTTGAGCCACAGGTGCTGCCCTCATTCATTTAACTGTCATAGCCACACTATATAACATTCTCTTACTACGATAGATGAGGACATTGAAGCACAGGTTAACTTATCCTGAATCTACTGCTAGGAATACAGCCCAGGCAGGCTGATTGAAGAGCCAGCACTCTTTCAAAAAATAAGCAAAAAAAAAAAAAAAAGAAAGTTTTATTCTTTAAAAGATTGCAGTGTAATATACATACAAAAAGTGCAGAAATAACAAATGGTTAGTTCAATAGATGTTCATATAGTGAATATGCCATGTAACTAAATAATTAATATTACCCATACCCACAAGGACCACCTCCACTTTACTCCCCAAGGATAACATTTATCCTGATTTTTCAAAACATATTACTTGTCTTAGTCCACTTTCTACTGATGTAATAGAGTACCACAAACTGGATAATTTGTAAACACTAAAAGTTTATTTGGCACATGTTTTTGGAGTCTGCAAAATCCAAGAGCATGGTGCTTTCATCTGCCAAGGGTCATGCCATGGCAGAAGGGTGGATGTGAGCTCTCAAGATGGAAATGGAAGGGGACAAACTTTATCCCTTTATCGGGAACACACTTCCACTATGACAGGGTTAATCCATTCATGACAGCAGAGCCCTTATGATCTAATCATTTTTTAAAGGTCCCACCTCTTTTTATTTTTATTTTTTGAGACAGAGTCTCACTAGAGTGCTTTGCATCACAGCTCACAGCAACCTCAAACTCCTAGGCTTAAGCTATTCTCCTGCCTCAGCCTCCCAAGTAGTGGGAACCACAGGCGCCCGCCACAACGCCCGGCTATTTTTTGGGTGTAGTTGTCATTGTTTGGCAGGCCCGGGCCAGATTCGAACCCATCAGCCCTGGTGTATGTGGGTGGCACCTTAACCGCTTGAGCTATAGGCGCCACGAACACTATTTATTCCCATTTTCTTTCTTTCTTTTTTTTTAATTTGAGACAGAGTCTCCCTTCGTCAGTCTGGGTAGAGAGCTGTGGCACCATAGCTCACAGCAACCTCCAAATCTCGGGTTCAAGCCCTAATCTTGCCTCAGCCTCCAGAGTATCCAGGACTATAGGTGTCTGCCACGATGCCCAGCTAGTTTTTCTATTTTTTGTAAAGACAGGATCTTGCTCTTGCTCAGGCTGGTCTCGAACGCCGGAGCTCAAGGGATCCTCTTGCCTCAGCCCCCCAGAGTGCTAGGATACAAGCATGGTGGCTCATCATGCCCTGCCTGTTCATTCCTATTTTTGAATTTTATATAAAGAGGGTCATATAGTGACACTTAACATCTATATTGTTGGATGTAGATCAGCTTATTCAAATAGAGACTTAACTATTCTATTGATTCCATTTTTGGAATCAATGAAGAGTGTGCTGCACATGTTTTGGGATACACACGCACACATTTCTGTTGGGTATATATCTAGGGATGGAATCATTGATTATTTCCAAGTGGTTGTACAAATTTGTTTTCTTACGGGCATTGTATGAAAGCCCCTTACTCCACATCCTGGCATTGTCAGCTACCAATCTGGTGGATATCTGCTGGTGGTAGATACTGGTTTTTTCATATGTATTTATTAAATAAGGCAAAACTGGAAGTAAGCCCTCTTAACACCCACTCTGTGCAATTTCTACCTACGCTCCTGTGTTACGAATCTTAAAGATGAGGAAATGGAGGCACATAGTTACTCCCTTTTTCCCCCCTGTCTTGAAATCCTCTCACTTTTCCAGGGGCTTAAGTGATTCTCTTGCCTCAGCCTCCCGAGTAGCTGGGACTACAGGTGCTGGCCACAACGCCCGGCTATTTTTTTGTGGTAGTTGTCATTGTTGTTTAGCTGACCCAGGCTGGGCTCAAACCCGCCAGCCCCAGTGTATGTGGTCAGGGCCCTAACCACTGGGCTATGGTGCTGAGCCGTCTTTGGGGTTTCTTAAGAGGTAGGTGGCACTTTGTTCCCCATGGCTGGGGAAGCAGAAGGCAGGGCATGGAGTCCCTCCAGGGAGGGTGGGGGAAAGGACAGGGCTGTGCTTTGATTTGGGCTTCTGATCTGGCAGGCCAAGAGGCCACCTGATCTTTGACTCCACAAGTGTCAGGGGAGGCAAGGAAAAGGATTTCCTATTCCAACCTCTGGTTCTGCCTAGAATTCCTTGTGTGTCTCCGCTCTTGCAAGTGTCCCCTGTGAAATTCTCTTTAGGCTTCACTTTTTTCTTCTCCCCTCACACCCACCTTTCTTGAGTCTCAAAGCCACTGTGTGCTGGCGATACCTCTGGCAGCAGAGTCAGCATGGCATAGATGCCTGAGTCAGCTTGGCACAGGCATATTTGGCATAGTCTTCGCTAGATTACTTGCTAGCTGTGTGCCCTTTGGTGAGCCTCATCACCTCTCTGTGGGTGACTGAGCTTTACAGGGCCCAACATCATTCACTTGGCTTGTCTGCTGTGCAGGCTTTGGCCAATGCAAAAGTGATCTCATTGATGCCAATCAGCCTGGAAGCATTACAGACTCTGGAGGTTTGGGAGCCATGACTGTATGGGGCCTTGGACCACACAAAAAGACTCCAGAGGTCCTAGATTCCTAGGTTGCCCAAGCTGAAAGTGGCTTCACACGTCAGTGAAGCCCTTCCTCCATTTTACAGATGTTAAAACTGAAGCTGAGGAAGGGGAAGTCGTCACAAAGCTGGCTGGTCTGGAGATATGAAACCGGATCCTGGCCAGCCCAACTGCGGATGGCTCTCCTCTGCCCTCCCCCTCTCCTGCCTGGGTGTTCACCTCTGGAGCCGTGTGTCCTGAAGGAAAGATCTAGGTTCCACACTCTGGAGCTGGGTAGGACCAGACTTCCCTCTGAACTGTGGGGTCTCTCTGGAGAGTCTGGCTCTCCTAATCTGGTCTCTCCAAGTATGGTGCCCTGCTAGCAGGAAGGCAGCTGTACTAAACCGTTGCTCGGCCCAGGCCTGAGGAGACTGTGCAGAATGCTCTACCTGAGGCCTACATATCAGCCAACATGGAGGGGAGGAGCTCCCCTGCTTGATGTGGGCACAGTGGATGTTTCAGGGTCAGCAGGAGAGGGACTGGGCCCAGCCTCTACCAATGCCTCCTCTGCTCTGGCCCCCACACCCAGTGTGCACTCGGTAACTTTGTCTTTTGCCCATGTTGGGATTTGTTTAGAAGGTTTCTGACAGCTGTTTGGAAGGCAGGAAAGCATAGGGGTTAATTGTACAGATTCTGGAGTTGGACTGCTGGGGTTCACATCCTTATTCTTTCATGTACTTGCTGTGTGACTTTGAGTGAGTTACATGCCTCTCTGTGCCTCAGTTTCCCTGTCTTAAAACGGGGATGAAAAAAGCACCTACTTCATGAGGTGTTGTGAATGAAGTGCTTAGAACCTTGCCCAACATATGGTCTGTGATATTTGTGTTAACTTTTATTATCGTGTATATTTTGTCTACTCTGTTGGACAAAATGATCCCAAGGACAAGCCCATCAAATTGGGGGTTCTTTGAGGGCAAGGCTTTGTCTTTCCCCTGGGAATCAAGCTTGCTTTTGCCCTATCTATTCTTTAAGAGGCCTCGCCTGAGCCCAGGAGAGGTATGAAATTGTACCACAAGAGAGCTGGTGAGACTTTTGGAGCAACAGGTCATTGAGGGTGTGTGTGGAAGTGTCTGGGAGGGAATGGGGATTTTCTTCACCCATCCATCAGGAGGAGCATCTTCCTAGGCCTCAGGTGCCTGGGAGGCAGAGACAGACAAGGATGCTGTGGAAACGAAGGTTTCATTTTCTGGGAAAGACAGTGGGGCAGGAGGGCTGGGTTTCTGCCTTTGGGAAGTTCTTTGCTGGAACTTTCAGTCTGCAGGGAGGCAGCAGTTGGGAGGAGAGAATCAATAACCAGCACCTGCACTCACTCCTTGGGTTCCACAGTCCTTTCCTATTCATTATCTCAATTTTTTTCTTTTTTTTTCTTGAGACAGAGTCTCACTTTGTCACCCTCAGTAGAGTGCTGTCGCATTGTAGCTCACAGCAACCTCGAACTCCTGGTCTTAAGTGATTCTCTTGCCTTAGCCTCCCAAGTAGCTGGGACTACAGGCGCCCACCACAACACCTGGCTAGTTTTAGAGACAAGGTCTTGCTGTGGCTTAGGCTGGTTTCAAACCTGTGAGCTCAGATAATCTACCTGCCTCGGCCTCCCAAGTACTGGGATTCAGGTGTGAGCCCCCGTGCCCAACCTCATTATCTCATTTTTTCTTCTGACCATTCTGTGGGGGTTAGCCCAATTATTTCAAATATATATATGTTTTTTTTTTTGTTTTTTTTTTCTTTGTAGAGACAGAGTCTCACTCTATGGCCCTCGGTAGAGTGCCGTGGCCTCACACAGCTCACAGCAACCTCCAACTCCTGGGCTTAAGCGATTCCGTTGCCTCAGCCTCCCAAGTAGCTGGGACTACAGGCGCCCACCACAACACCCGGCTATTTTTTGGTTGCAGTTTGGCCGGGGCCGGGTTTGAACCCGCCACCCTTGGTATATGGGGCCAGCGCCTTACCGACTGAGCCACAGGCACCGCCCATATATGTGTTTTTTAAACAGAGGCTGAAAATGATCCTCCAAGATGTTGAATGGCATTCCAAGGTAACATAGCTTTTAAGTGGCTGTGCTATTACTTCAGCTCAGGTCCAATTCCAAATCCCATACCCTTTGTATATATCCTCTCTCAGATACTTACAGTCTGAGGGGAACACTAAACCCAGTCTTCTGAAAGCCTCGAGTTTGCAGAGGAAACAGATTCTGCCACCAGGGGATTACTAGCCACATGGAAAAGTTATCGTTCCAAGCAGGAGAGTAGTAGGAGGAGCAAATACTTGGTGCCTACTATGTCCCAGGCACTTTGCATAGTTATCTCCCTGTCTCTCTCTCTGTTTCTCTTACCACAAAGTCTCATTTTCAGGTTCCCTAGTGAGTCCAGTGACAAAGCTGGGACTAGAATCCAGGTCAGCTTGATGCTAACACCTGTATTTTTTCCTCCAGCATGGATGACTGTTGGCTCAAAGGTCACCTCTTTAATGAAGGTTTTTCATGCCCTGGATGTATAATTGACTTCTTGTGCCTCTGGGTCTCCATAGTGCCCCATATAGACATCTCTCAGGCCACTTGTACACTTCTTAGATTTACTTATTCATATACCATCTCCCTTGCTAGGCAGTGAGTTTTTTGAGGGCAGAGAGTGATCTTGGCATCTGCATATCCCTGGTACGTAGCATAACGCCTGTGTATAATTAGGTGTTCGGTAAATGTGTATTTCATGGATGGTGGGAAGTGCTTGGAAGGGCTCCTCCTTCCTCCAGTTTCCTGCCTCCTTGGAATTATCCCAGATGGTGATGAGAGGTGGGGAGGACTCCAGAAGATGACTGGGAGGCTGAGGTTGAGGTGGGGGCATCCGTCTCACCTGCCAACTTCTCCAGATTTTCCACACTTACCTGCATTCATGTGTCATCCCAGGGCTTTGTCCATCTCTGGGCTTTGTCCAGCCTCTCCTACACTTCTGCCTCTGTGTCCCAGCACCTTTCCCCCTCCTCGGTTTGCTGCCTAGGGCACAAGTGTGGCATTGTGCTCAGAACTATCCTTCTTGGTTCCATCTTATTCTCATAAGAGCTTTAAGAGGTAGGATGGGTGGAGATAATCTATCTCCATTTTCCAGTTAGGGACAGTCAAGCTCCAAGTTCACAAAGATTAATGGCAACACTGGGTCTAGTGATGATTCGGGGCGGGGGGTGGAGGGGAGGCTGGAGGCAGTTTTCTGAGTCAGGCACAGGGTGGGCTTCCTGCAGGGGCTTGAGGAACTTGGCTCTGCTTGCTCTTCTCCAAGGCAGATGGGGGCAGAAGGGTCCCCATTTTTCCTGTGAGATGTGATGAGAGGACCCCAGATTCTTGTCCTTGGCTGGCCATTACCCTCCAGCCCTCCTGCAGTCTTGGTGGCTGCCAGTAGATGCCGTCAGTTTGCAACTTTTCTGTCTGTCCTACAGGTCCGGCTTCCTCCAATCACTCCAGCAGCCCCAGCAGTCTGCAGTCTACACTTGCAGAAAGTAGGAGGTGGCCCAACCCTGTGATGCTGAAAGACCCCTTTCCTGGGAGAAGAGGCAGAAAGGGTATTGCTGAACTGCACTTCAGTTTAGCTGTCCTGCAGCTTTCTAGAGAGAGAGAGAGAGAGAGAGAGAGAGAGAGAAAATCAGTTGGTTACTGACTGCAAACTATGCCTGTGCAGGCACCCTACTCTGAAACCAGCTTCAATATAGCAGAGCCTTTGTAGGGGAGGATGAGTATTAGGGGGATCTGAGAAAGAACCTAGGAGATGGGGCTTTGCTCCCAAAGATACTACTCTAGGGTTCCTCTCAGTCACAGCAAGGATTTGGGCAAGGGTGGGGGATGCCAGAACCAATAGGATCAACCTTAGCCCAAATAGCAACACAGGAGAATTAGAAAAGCACCCCTTCCTCAAAATCCTCGGCTGCCACCTGCTGGGAAACTGTCACAACAGCCACATACAAATTTACAATGACTATATGGCATGGTGCCCCCTGGAGTTGTTCAGCCCACATCGTGCACATTGAATGTAGCAATTTCCCAGGCCAGTCTCATTCCAGGAGTGGGTCTGGACAGCGGAAGCAAACGTCCAGGAAGGAGGAAGAGGCTCGGCACCTGCTGGGGAAGGCAGGCTCTGCATGAGCCCTGGGCACATTGCAAGGTGGAGGGAGGTTGCCAGGAGGCTTGTTAACGTCTTAGGGCCACCAGGCCTTTCCGTGCTCCTGGTTGAGCGCCTACAGCTCTTGCCTCACTTCATACAGTTTGGTGTCCAGCGGTTGAGACTAGGAGCACCGGGGTGAAGTGGAAAGGGCTCTGACTAGGGAGACTGAATCCGTGGAGCCGGGAGTGCGGGCTAGGAAGACGGGTCCTCAGTGGGGCATCGAGGGCCACCACCGAGGGCCTGTGGAGGAATCCTGCAAGGTCGGGGGAGGGGCCAAGCAGCAGCCCCTTCGCTTCCCCTCTCCCGGGCTCGGGTTCAGAGGCGCTTTGGGCCCCTGCCACCGCTTCCAAACTGCGCCGCTTCCTTTTTCGGCAGAAAAGGACTTTCAGATGTAGCGGCGGCGGCAGCTCAGGACAGAGCCCCCTCCCCCTACCGGCCGCCTCTCCCTCTCCCCTTCGGCGCCCCGGCTCCCCCACCTCTGGGAAGGCGCTGGGGGTGTGGCCAGGGGCCGGTATAAAGTCCGGGGGAGCCGGTCCTGGGCAGCCGCTCAGCCCCCCGCCGCCCTCCGCTTGCCTGGGCCGTGCCGAGGATGCGGCGCAGCGCCTCGGCGGCCAGGCTCGCTTCCCTCCAGCCCGCTTGCTAACTTCCCCGGTTCTGTCCCTGTCCGCCAGCGGGGCCGCTAGTCTCCCCGCGCCCTCCGGGTCGGGTCCTCTAGGCGCGGCGGGCGCTGCCGGCCTGTGTCCTCTGTTGCCCGCGAGCGCGCCAGAGCTGCCCGCCCGCGCCCTGCGTCCCGCGCTCGCGCCCCATCCTCGCGCGGTCATGCTGCCCCTCTGCCTCGTGGCCGCTCTGCTGCTGGCCGCCGGGCCCCGGCCGAGCCTGGGCGACGAAGCCATCCACTGCCCGCCCTGCTCCGAGGAGAAGCTGGCGCGCTGCCGCCCCCCCGTGGGCTGCGAGGAGCTGGTGCGGGAGCCGGGCTGCGGCTGTTGCGCCACTTGCGCCCTGGGCTTAGGGATGCCTTGCGGGGTGTATACCCCCCGTTGCGGCTCGGGCCTGCGCTGCTACCCGCCCCGGGGGGTGGAGAAGCCCCTGCACACGCTCATGCACGGGCAAGGCGTGTGCATGGAGCTGGCGGAGATCGAGGCCATCCAGGACAGCCTGCAGCCTTCTGGTAAGGTACCCTGGGCCGCCCATGCCCTTTCAAGTGCGCTTCCCTACCAGCGGCTTCTTCCCCACTGCCGCTGCCCTGGAGGGCCCTTGCAAATCCCTTATGAGTTGAGGAGAAGGCAGGGCCGGGCTGGATGGGACGGGCTCAGTCAAGGAAACTGCTACTGAGTCCTTAGCCTGTTGCCACTTTCGTGAGGGTCTCTTTCCCATCCCTCCACCTTAGACCTACCAGGGCTGCCTATCTGGGAAGCGGTTCTGGCTGCTGGTGCGAGAGTGGCAAATTAAGTGACCTGGTCCAGTTCAGTGGGCTGTCTAGGACTAGAAGACTGGAGGATGGGGGGTGGGGTTGGGTTTGTGTGTTGGGGGCAGCTTTCTGTTCGCCATCCAGGACCTGCCCTCACCATGGCCACAGGCGAAACCGCAGGGATCTGAGAGGCCATCGACCAGTGTTGGAGTGGGGCATATGCCTTAGGGAGACTTTGGTGGTGAGAGGTGTTAGCGCTCCCTTCCTAAATCCCTGAGCTAGCTCACCTTGCGTTTGAGAGGAAGTAGGAAGACGGGTCTCTATGCCAGGCCTGGGCACCTCTGCCGGGCCTGCTATACAGGCACCCTGCTTCTTTCTCCTGGCAGGTACCATTTGAATTGGCAGAAGTCTTGGCTCCCAGTCCAGAGCTGCAGAAACCTCATGATTGTGGGATAAGGAATAGAGAAAATGAGGGGGACAGACACAGAGAAAGATTCTTAGAAGTCCTTTGCCCTGCCCTTGTTCTTATACATCTGTTTTTCCATTTCTGTTTCTCCTTAGACTCTTTTTCAGCTTTTTCCTTCTTTCTCTTGTTCTTTTGTTCTTTCTTGCTTTGTCTCTCAACCTCTCCTTTCACTAATAGCGTTCTTGAGTTCTTTTCCTCAATGTCTTCTGCCCATGATCGGTTTCTTTTTTTTCTCTACCTTATTCTGTTTTTCTGTTTCTGCCACCCTGCCTCTTTCACTTTCCTCTCGCTCTCTTTCTGTTGCTCTTTCTCTGCATCTCTGTCACTGTTTATTTCTGTCTTGCTCTGGTCACTTTTGGAATCCCTGTCTCTGTCTCTATTTCTTGTTCCCTCTCTCACTCTGTTTTGCTCTCCCTGTGCCACTGTCTGTGTCTGTCTCTTTTCCTGGTGCTTGAAGCTTCCATTGTTGCAGTCCGGATGCTGGGACTCCAGCCCCAAGCTTCCTGCCCTGAGTCCCAGACCCTGTACTTCCTCAATCCTCTGCAGCTTGTCAGTGGAGGAGAGCAGGATGCAGGGAAAACAGGAAGGAGGTGGACCCCAGGGGTCTGGGCCTCAGGCCTCACTGCCCTTCCTGCCCCTGGGCAGGGAGAGATGGGTCAGCAGAAAACATTCTAGGAGAAATGCCAGCCTGGCACCCAGCACGTCTGGGGAGGGGGGGTATTGGGGGAGTAAGTGGCTGATCATGGGGCAGAAGTGCCAGTGGCTGTGGGAGAGGAGAGGTACTGAGAGGGCCACTTTCCCTTTGACTCTCCATCCTCCACTGGCCAGAGGGTATCTGGCACCACCTAAGAATGGTCGGTAGCCTCCTGCTCTCTCACCAACTTGAACACAAGACAGAAGAGCCCTCAGGGAATCTTTTCCTCTGTTTCCATCCTGTCGTTGGGGAAAATCTGATCCCTTAGGGGTTTGGGGAGGGCGTAGCATGAACAGCACATAATTGTCCTGTGGCCGTAATGGAAACTGGCCTTAAAAGGCATCTAGGAATTTGTTGGCTTTGGATCCACTTTGGATGACAAAGCCCAGGTCTCTGATGCCTCTCCTTCCTCCTTGCGTCCTCTTCCACCCATGCAGTGGATGCAGATATATGGAGAGGGAGAAGGGGAAGCCTGGAGGATGCCAGGAAAACTAGGCAACCTGTGCTCATGTCTTCTCACTTCTCAGTCATCACAGAAGAACTCCCCTCCGTGGCTCAGGTCACATTGCACAGTGTAAAAGGCACCCCTAGAGTTGTGTGGCAGCCCCACAGGTCTGTGGTGAGATAAGATGACCAAGACTTAGTGCCTGCCCTCACTGTCCTCCTTAGCCTTACACCATCAGCAGGCCCTGTCTCAGGGCTTGGGCCTTCGGCCTGGGAATAACTCGGTATTGGGTGTCAGACTCCACTTTCTCCCTTTCCTTTTGGGGCTGAGCTTCAGCAGGTGGTTGGGGGAGGCTGGTCTCTTGGTACCTGACCTCTCTTGGCCGGCTATGGACCAGCTCCTTCTGTTTGCCAGGGGATGGTTTCTCCCTTTCATGTCTAGTGACCCTGTCCTTTTGTCTCAGCTTTCTAGGACAGATGGCCAGGTTGTGGATTAATACCACTGAGGCCACCAGAGGTGGGGGTGGAGTGTGTGCATCAGAAGGCCACAATCCTACATCGTGGTACTGGCCCTCGACTCATGGAATCTGGGGGAGTGGACAGTGAGGAGATCAGTGTTTGGACAGGAGTTCCTAAATAGGGCTCTGGGTCTTTTGGGGACAGGGTTAGGGAACAGGCAGCCTGAGTTAATTTTTAGTCAATGCAGCAAATATTGTCCCCCCTACTTCAGTACTGGGAATACAGTCATGTCATGGGAACAAGGGCCTTCCGAGAAATTCTGTGCCTTGGGGGAGAGGGGAGGGAGGAGCATGGCTCCTTACCATTTTTTCTTTAGCATTGGCAAAGCCAGAATTATTGGTGCCTTGGGTATCAGGAGCCTTTCCACTTAGAGACAGAGTGCTGCACAGATAGGTCTCCCCCACTCTCCTTCTCCCAATCTACTTCACATTCCTCCTCTGTAAAATGGGAGGGCAACAGGCCCTTTCTCTCTGGGGCAGGGTGCCTGCCATGGAGTAGGTAGTCAATAATTCAGAGCAGTAATGGGGATGGTGATGAAGAGGAAGCTGATGCTGGGACTCTCAGGGATAGTAGGACAAGGGAACAAAGTTGGGGGCACTCAGAGAGGATGAGAAAGCTAGGGCAGACTTTGGTGCCTTTTACTGTTGTAAACATGGGAAGGATTGGTCAACTTGCTTTATCTGACCTTTTAGTCTGAGACTGGCAGCATGGAGGACACCCCATGAAACAGACCTCAGAGAAAGGGCCTGGTACCCAGTACCAGTTGTCTTAGCTTCTCTAGCC
The DNA here is from genome assembly GCF_027406575.1 of Nycticebus coucang. Taxonomy (NCBI): domain Eukaryota; kingdom Metazoa; phylum Chordata; class Mammalia; order Primates; family Lorisidae; genus Nycticebus; species Nycticebus coucang. The sequence goes on from NC_069797.1 coordinate 56,242,595, forward strand.
AGAGTTCAGGGAAAGAAGGAACAGACCTTTCTGACAGGGCAGGTGAGTGATCCCCCCCCCCCCAGATCATGGGTAAAATTTCTGTGTCTGGATGGCTGGGCCCACTTAGCTCACAGCTTGGGTGTTTTGCAGGGATTGGGGACTGGAGTTGAAGAGAAATCATAGGGGTGAAATCAGGCAGCGGAAAAGAGGAAATCCTCCAGCTTTCACCATCAACTCTGCAGCTGCTGGTGCCAAAGCTGTACAACCTCTTCTTTCTCTGGGCTCCTTCCCTTCCTCTGCTGTTGGAGCAGAGACCAAAGTTTCCCCTGTGGCTGGATGTCAGTTGGTCTGGCTCCAAGTAGGGGGATGGAGGAGGAGACCTAGCCTACCTTGGAAGTCCCATCTCCCAAACAAGCTTTTTGGAGGTCAGACGTTATAGGGGGTAAATATGACGCCAGCTCCTGTTCAGTGGGGAACCTACAAGCATTGGGATTTTCCAGAGGTCACTTCTAGGATGAATAGCACCAGGTGACTGGAACTGCTGTGTGAGCAGGGAAGTAGCAAGTATTTAGCCAGTTTTGGTAATGGGAAGTTTAACATTTTCAAGAGACCCAATGCCACAACCCTTACCCCCCAAAGCCCAGTGCCCCATTACTGCCAGTTGGCTGGGCAAAGAAAAGTTACAGATTAAACAGAAAGTCAATAGACCATGGTGCAGGGAAGCTGGTGAAGTCAGCATGCCCTGTTCCAGTTTGTCTCTGACCAAGGCAGGGTCAGAGTGTCCAACTGCATGTGGGTGTGCAAGTGAGGATGAATGTGTGTGTCTGGACCTGTGATTAGTTTGTATACATTTGTGATTCTTGAGTTCTGGCCTGTGTGTGAGTGGGCAGGTATGGATTTACTCTTGAGTACCTGTGTCCCCATGAGAGTAAGTAAGGACCTCTCTCCCTATCTGGTAGGTTCTACTCTAAGCTTAGACATGAAATAGGGATAAGTTGGTGATGAGTGGGGAAGCCAACCAGGGGGAGGCCAGGCGGGCTGACAGCTGAGCTCTTTCTAGGTAAGCTTTTCTATGTGACACAAGGCCACACCAACACAACAGCATAAGCCAGGCTTCTGGGCTCACCCTGTGCCCCATGCAGACCCAGGTTTCAGGGAGCATACCCAGTTGTTCCCCTTCATAGTAAACATCCTAAATAGCCATTAATAATCTCCAAGTGTGGGCGGCGCCTGTGGCTCAGTGGGCAGGGCGCCGGCCCCATATACCAAGGGTGGCGGGTTCAAACTTGGCCCCAGCCAAACTGCAACTGCCAAAAAAATAGCTGGGCATTGTGGCGGGCACCTGTAGTCCCAGCTACTTGGGAGGCTGAGGCAAGAGAATCGCCTAAGCCCAGGAGTTGGAGGTTGCTGTGAGCTGTGTGATGCCACGGCACTCTACCGAGGGTGATAAAGTGAGACTACAAAAAAAAAAATATCTCCAAGGGTTAATTATTTGTGAACTTGAACTCCTAGAACTCAACACTGGAAAGCATAGCTGTAGTCAAGCTTCTACTCCACATTTGTCTAGATTCTTGAGGACTCTATCTCTGTAACAGGGCCATCCCTCTGGGGCAGGGAGCTCGCTACCTCCTTGAGGCTGCCCCTTTCTTTAGGAGACCCTTCCCTACCCCTCAAATTCCTCAAACCTAAGAACATTCTTCCCATTTACCAAGAGGAACAAGAGTCACTTAGAAAGTAGTGCTTTCCACTATGGTTATTAAAAGAAAACAAAGCCTTTGCCATTTGGAAGGGTGACCCCAATAGTTATTGTCCTGGGCTGTGGCAAATGAGTTCCTCCAATCCCTCCAGCCTTACCCAGGTAAAAGGGTAGGGCCTTTGTTCATATCCCAGCTCAGCCTCTGTCCTTGCAATATTTGTTTCTAATTTTTTTAGGTCTTCTATTTCCTCTTTTCCCGCTCTTCTCAGCTCCAGACTATACCCCTGAAACAGTGTGACCCTTGTGTCTTTGTGCAAGGTGGGCACAGGGAGGGAGGGGGTCACTGGCCAGTCTGGGTCTCTTTGACCAGAGAGGATCCTTGGGAGAGTTTCCAAGAAAGGTCATGGATTTCAGATCTTTCTCTGGTTCCTAACTGAGGGCTCAGGGTCCATCTTCTTTTGTTCTTGGCACAATCCGGGTCTCCTGAACTTGTTGCTGGCTACATTGCCTGGGAGGTCTTACTATGGTGTCTTCTTGTTGGTTGACTGTCAGGAACTTGATATGAGACTGGAGTCCCCTCTGGGATGTCCTTGGCATGTTCAGTGTGCAGAAGGATGGATCATATCTATCTGCTGTATTTATTCTTTCCTTTTGATTCCTCTTTCTAAGTCAGCCCCCGGCTCATGACAACATCTTCTTCCATCCTTGGTGAATTTTATTAATAACTTTTGGTGTGTAATCTTGACAAAGCTTCTCTGAGGGTCTAGATTCCTCTTTACCTGTTTTCCCTTTGTCCACATACCACCTTCCCTGTCCCCCAAACAAGGAGACTGAAAAGAGAACCAACCCTTCAGCTTTGACTAGGCAGAAAAATACCATTTGACCCAGAGGCAGCTCTGGGACCACTGCCATGCATGGAGGAACCTGCTAACTCCTCAGGAAAAAAAAACAAAAAAAAACCCTGACGCAAAACAGATGTAACCTCCTGTCTGGCTGCCAACATCTGGAATGCTGGCAGGGGCTTTCCACTCAGGCCAGCAGTGAGCTGCCAAGCCTGAGCATTTCAGAGGTGGCTCTGATCTGCAGAGAGGTCTTCCAACCTCTTTCTCCAGCTCAGCCCTGTATTCCAGTTTTGATTGCTTGGAGGGAGGAGCACTGGTTACAGTTATGGGGCTTATGGACGGGGCTTTTCTTGAGCTCATAGCCTTCAGAAGACCCACAGAGTGGGGAGGGTCCAGTTTTACCAGTCCTGTCTCCAGATCGCCAGTGCTCTGGCTCTGGGTAACACATATGGACTTTGGATGGGGTCTGAGTCTAAGGATGGGTCTGAAGGGGTGTGAGAGGCTGTTCTCTTGGTCCTGGGGCCACGCAGGGGGTCTCTCTCTCTCTCTCTCACACACACACACACACACACACACACACACACAAACACACACACACTTTCTCATGTAAGCATACACATTAACTTCCACTTCTCTCTCACCCAGCCAATCAGGAGAGCCTTTAGGGCCAGATTTCTCATCACTCATGAAAAGTCTGATTCTGGCCATTTAGAAGAAGGTCAGCAGAGTCGACAGCCCTGAGGACCCCCTGGCTTGCTCAGTCAGATGCTACAAAGACTGGAAAAGCAGACAGGGAGAGCAAGCGGACGTGGGGAGTGGTGGGAGGAGCTGAACAGAATGGGGTCAGGATCTGGTAAGGGCCGCCCTGCCTGTCTCAGACCTCCCTGCAAGGCCCAGGGGACCCTCCTGCCATCTGGGCAGCTGTAGCTGGTGACGCATCTGAGGGCTGGCCTGGGTGGGGTGAGAGACAAGTCAAGGGCTTCAAGTGAAGTATTCTGAGGAGGTCCAGGGCAGTAGGGAGGAGACTGGGGGGGAGGGGCTGTTTTTGTTTCTTCCCAGTCTGCTGACCTCCTGCTTTTCTGCACTGGGCTGGAGGATCCTCAAGCAGAAAGTAGGTGGGAGGCTGGAGTGATGTGATGCTTTGTCCTTTCTTGGTGTTGATCTCCTCCCGTCTCGGCCTGATGCAGACAAGGATGAGGGCGACCACCCCAACAACAGCTTCAGCCCCTGCAGCGCCCATGACCGCAGGTGCCTGCAGAAGCACTTTGCCAAAATGCGAGACCGGAGCACCAGCGGGGGCAAGATGAAGGTCATCGGGGCACCCCGGGAGGACGCCCGGCCTGTGGTGAGGACCTCAGACCCACAAATGTGCATGTGCATGGACATACGCTCGTGTGCATGCATACACATATCCCACTGCCAGCACCCCCAGCACCCCCAGATCTGGACTATGTTCATTCAGCAAACCTTGTTTGAACACCTGTGTGCAAGGTGCACCTAGTGTGTGTCGTCAGGACCCAGAGAGGGTCCTTATTCCTTTCCTTGCAATTCCCTTCCTGCTTATCAGTTACATACATTGGTACAACTGGATTGGTTGTTAAATATTGAAATTCTTCCATTCTGGCTGGTGAAAAGCCATGCTCTCCGGGGTTTTGTGGCCCTTCTCTTGGATTCTCCACCCCAGACCTTCTCAGTAACTAAAGGGTTAATGTTGGCATAACAGGGGCCTTGGGACCCTTTCCCACAGTTTCCTTTCCTTGGGGAGTAGCTGTTAATTGTGTGAGTTTGTCTCCATCCCTCCTGCTTAGAAATCACCCCCTCCCTTGTCTTCCCCATGGGTTCTCACAGCCCCTTTACCCACATAGCCCCTCACTTCACAGTCCTCTGATCCAGAAGCTCTTGGGCCCAATACTCTTTCCTCATGTCCTTCTGCTTCCCCCTCCCCATGTCCTCTGAACCATACCCTGCCCCTTACCTCATTGGATCCTGCCCAACCCCCAAGCCTGGGCCTTCTTCGCAGGGTCTTCAGCCCCCACTCAGCTCTGACCCCAGGCCTGGCCCCACTGCCTTTCTCTCCTCTGCTGAGCAGTTTCCTTTTCCCACTCCCCCAGCCCCAGGGTTCCTGCCAGAGTGAGCTGCACCGGGCCCTGGAGCGGCTGGCCGCCTCGCAGAGCCGCACCCACGAGGACCTCTACATCATCCCCATCCCCAACTGCGATCGCAATGGCAACTTCCACCCCAAGCAGGTGGGTCTCCAAATCCTGCCAGCTCAGCCCTGGCCTCTGCTCCAGGGGCATTTCCAGCCTCCCCAGGATGGTCTAGGATGGCATTCTCAGAAAGGGAAGACTTCCTGCCCCAAACCTAACTCCTTAGACCCTCCTGAAACCCTACCAGGCCCCAGAATCTCACTGACTTTGGAGATATGGAGAATGAGACCCAGTGAGGAGTAACAGGGCCCATGCTGACCCTGAGTCACAGAGTCACAGAGTGGGTTAATGGCAGACCCTGCCTCCCCAGCCAGGTTTCCCTCACTGCTGGATTCACTCACCGTCTGTGGTGTAGACCCGGCCAACCTCCAGCTCTCAACACTCTCTGGCTCACCCTGCTCTATTCCTGCAAGTTCCTCCTGTCCCTGAATGTCTGGGGTTTCATCTGGGAACAAAGGGCCCAAGTCATGAGAGGTCAGGAGGAAACTCAGCCCCTTCCCCCACCTGGTGTGTGAACAAGGATGGAGAGGAAGCCAGGTGGGATGGCTGAGACGGGCACTTTGAGTAGAAGGGGAGGAAGGAGCAGGCCGGAGAGAAGGCACAAAAGCAGCAACCCCCATATCCCTTCCTGCCCTCAGAATCTGGGATCCCTTGACAAGCTCCTAGGAGGTTGGGGTGTTGGGTAAGGGTGGCCTGTCTGGGTGCAGCCTGGAGAGCCCTGGCCTGTATCTCCTTCTCTGGGTCTTTGTGAGTATAGACTCCCCGATCCCCTACACCATGCACTGTGGACAGATCCACAATGGGAGGTGCTGCTCAGCCGGGAGAGACTTCACTAGGAGGACAAAGGCTGCCCTGGGTCTGCATGAGCCAGGATGAAACGAAGAGGGGGGACCAGAGAGTGTCCCCTAAAACCAATGCCCTCCCATCTCCAACCTTTATCCCAGAACCAATTTTATCTTTGGCCTAATTTTTTATATACATGTGTAAATATATATATACATATATATATATTTGTTTGTTTGTTTTTAGAGACAGAGTTTCACTTTATCACCCCTGGTAGAGTGATGTGGTGTCACAGCTCACAGCGACCTCTAACTCCTGGGCTTAGGCGATTCTCTTGCCTCAGCCTTCTGAGTAGCTGGGACTACAGGCGCCTGCCAAGAATGCCTGGCTATTTTTTTGTTGTTGCAGTTTGGCCGGGGTCGGGTTCGAACCTGCCCCCTCAGTATATGGGGCTGGCACCCTACCCACTGAGCCACAGGTGCCGCCCCTTTGTCCCAAGTTTTAAAACTTTCTCTACTAATTTTTTTTTTTTGGGACAAAGTCTCACTCTGTGTCCTGGGTAGAGTGCCTTGGCACTCAACATAGCTCAGAGCAACCTAAACTCTTGAGTTCAAGTGATCTCCTTGCCTCAGTCTCCTGAGTAGGCACCTACCACAACAATTGGCTAGTGTTTTGTTTTTTTTTTTGTAGTTTTTGGCTGGGGCTGGATTTAGAACCCGCCACCTCCGGTATATGGGGCCGGTGCCCAACTCTTTTGAGCCACAGGCGCCTCAGCTATTTTTTTTTTTTTTTAATTTTTGTTTTTAGTAGAGATGGGCTCTTGCTTTTTGCTCAGGCTGGTCTCTAACTCCTGAAGCTCAGGCAATTCACCTGTCTTGGCCTCCCAGAGTGGTGGGATTCCACGTGTAAGCTACCGTGCCTGGCATCTACTAACTAATTCTTCCTGAAAAAATTATCAGACTTTTTTAAAGAGCAGTTTTAGGTTTATAGAAAAATCTAGTGGGAGGTGGGAAGTAAAGAGTTCCCTTGTAGTACTGCCCCTATCCCACTTTCCCCTGTTATTAATGTCTTACGTTAGTGTGGTACATTTCTGGCAAGTGATGAACCAATATTGGTATATTATGATTAACTGAAGTCCAGCGTTTACATGAGAGTTCCCTTTTTGAGTTGTATGATTCTGTGTGTTTTCTTCCCCCAATTTTTATCCCAGTGAAGTTTTTGACACTTGACCCTTCATCCGCAGACCAATTCTGACCCTTGAGCCAACCTTCACTCCAATTCTTATTCTGATTCTGACATATACTTTTGTGCCCCTGCTCCCTCCTGTCTAATTCTGACTCGAACTTTAGCCTGACTTTAGTTGTTCTGATCTTGACCCTCTATCTTTTTTTTTTTTTTTTTTGTAGAGACAGAGTCTCACTTTATGGCCCTCGGTAGAGTGCCGTGGCCTCACACAGCTCACAGCAACCTCCAACTCCTGGGCTTAAGCGACTCTCTTGCCTCAGCCTCCCGAGTAGCTGGGACTACAGGCGCCCGCCACAACGCCCGGCTATTTTTTTGGTTTGCAGTTCAGACCCTCTATCTTTATTTCAATTCTGTTTCTGACCTAGGCTGTAACCCTCACCCAACTCAGGTTGTAGTCATAATTCCTAATTCAACTGCAACTCTTATCCTGATCATACTTTAACACCAAATTGGGTCCTGCTCTTTCTTTTTTTGCAGCTTTTGGCCGGGGCTGGGTTTGAACCCGCCACCTCTGGCATATGGGGCCGGTGCCCTACTCCATTGAGCCACAGGCGCTGCCCTGAAATTTGGCATTTTATTTATTTATTTTGTTTTTGGTAGAGACAGAGTCTCACTTTATCGCCCTGGGTTGAATGCCATGGCATCACACAGCTCACAGCAACCTCCAACTTCTGGGCTTAGGCAATTCTCTTGCCTCAGGCTCCCGAGTATCTGGGACTACAGGTGCCCGCCACAACACCTGGCTATTTTTTTTTATTGCAGTTTGGCGGTGGCTGGGTTTGAACCTGCCACCCTCGGTATATGGGGCCGGCACCCTACCCAATGAGCTACAGGCCGCCCTGGATCCTGCTCTTAACTATAATCTCATTCTTTTTTTTTTTGAGACAGTGTCTCACTATGTCACCCTCAGTAGAGTGCTGTGGCATCATAGCTCACAGCAACCTCTAACTCTTGGGCTTACACGATTCTTTTGCTGCAGCCTCCCAAGTAGCTGAGGCTACAGGCGCCTGCCACAATGCCTGGCTATTTTTTCTTTCTTTCTTTTTTTTTTTTTTTGCAGTTTCTGGCCTGGGCTGGGTTTGAACCCACCACCTCCGGCATATGGGACTGGCACCCTACCCCTTTGAGCCACAGGCGCCGCCTACCTGGCTATTTTTTTGTTGCAGTTGTCATTGTTGTTTAGCTGGCCTGGGCCAGGTTGGAACCTTCCAGTCTTGGTGTACGTGGCCAGTGCCATAACCATTATTCTATGGGCACTGAGCCCCTAATCTCATTATAAGTGTGACCCCTACGACCTCTTCGACTTAGATCCAGCCTTTCAGGTCCAGCTGTGCCTTTAAACCTCAGAACCTTCCTGGGGCCCTGCCTTCTGAAACTCTCTGGACCTTTCCCTTCTTGTCCAAGTTCTTACTGCTCCAATGAGCTTGGAGAACCTGAGCTCAGTAGCTGTCTGACGTGGGGACTAGGCTGGGATTGGGATGAGCCTCTGGAGATCTTTTCCTGCCTGGGTACTGATGCCTCACACCCTTGTCTTGGCAGTGTCACCCAGCCCTGGATGGGCAGCGGGGCAAGTGCTGGTGTGTAGACCGGAAGACGGGGGTGAAGCTTCCAGGAGGCTTGGAGCCGAAGGGGGAGCTGGACTGCCACCAACTGGCTGACAGCTTCCGAGAGTGAGCCCCGTCAACAAGCAGGGGGCTCAGTGTCCCCTGCCACTTCCATCCTCCAGAGGCTGCAGAGCTGACCTGGAGTGGAGTCTGGGTCTGAGTCCTGGCTCTGCCTCTGGCCCAGAAGTTTCCCTTGGGGTGTGTGTGTGTATGTATATGTATGTGTGTTTATGGGCAGGGGTATGCCCTTGTGGTGAGCTGGAGCCTGGGGTATCCTCTTGGAGCTTAGACAGACCAAGAGGTCTGAGAGGAGCACTGGGAGCCCTGGTATGTTTCCAAATTGATCCTGGATTCATTCATTCATCCATTCATCCAGCCATCTAAAAACACTTACCGACCACATAGTATGTGCCAACTCTACTTTTCAGCCTTGAGAGCTCTTATTCTGACTTCCCCTGATTTTGGCATATGGAGACACTCCTATAAGGTGAGCTCAAGCCTGTGGGGGAAGAAAAGCTTCATTCCCAGAGTCAGAGGAGAAGAGAGAGTCGTACCTTGGGCATTGTCCCTCCCTCAATCTAGTCAGAGGGCAGAGGTAGCCCAGGGAGGGTGTGGGGGTGGCAGAAGTCTCAACGGTTGTCACATAGATCACTGCCAAAGTGAGGCTTGCTGGGTTCCCCTCCTGTTCTTCCCTGGGTCCTTTTATGGGGACGGACCTGCACAGACAAGCTCACCTTTAGGTCTAGGTGTCATGTCATCTGTTTGGTAGCCTGGCAGCTGAGACCCTGCTGTGGGGAAGGGAAGAGGGTAAAGAAAGGACAGAGGGCTTTGGAGGTGAGGCTGGTTTCTTTGAGCAGTCAGGGTGGGAAGAAAGAATGCAAGGTTGGATTGAATGTGCCCCATGGAGAAGAGGACCCACATTGCCGGGGGGTGAGGGAGCTTGCCTAGGGTCCTGTTCCCTACCCCATTTGTGGTCATAGCCATGATGTCACCAGGATGGCCCCATCCTCCCAGTGGCTCACAGCCTCCCTCCCCATATCTCCTTCCCCTACTTTGCCCTCTCCACACCTCCCTACTTCCCTGGGCATTTCTGGCTGACTGGATGGAAGGAGACTTAAGGACCTACCAGTTAGCCATGATGTCATTTCTTTCTTTTTTTTTTTTTAAACAAAACAAGAAAACCAAAAAATATCCTGATAATTGTGTTTGGTTGATTTATTTACAGTTAGATGCAGGGATGCATCAGGGGTGAACAGAGGGGGTCAGATTTTGGCAAGTGGGCACCATGTGGTCCCCGGATCTGCCTGCCATAGTGGATGACAAAAGGACATCCAGTCCACCTCCTCTTCCCTGAAGCCTCTTCCTAGGGAATACCTTCAAAGTCTGGGCTGTCTGTGCTCAAACTCCTGGGGGATGAACATTGGCTTCTGAAAGGTGTGATTGACAGAGGATAGCCCTGTTGGGCCAGTGCTGTTTCTGTGATCAGTTGGAATGTGGAGCTGGGGCATTTCCTAGGGCATCAGGCAGACTGGGTCTGCATCTGGATTTGATTTATTAATTTAGGGGAGGCAGGGACACTGCCCTGCATTTGGGGAAAGAGAGTAAACTCTCCAACACATTCCACAGCTCCAAATGCCTAGATTTCTGACAGGGGAGCTGTGCTGAGATTTGATTCTAAGGAGCTGGGAGTGGGGGCACCCTTGACTTTGCTATAGAGTCAGTGCCAGCCCTGGCTTCAGAATGTGTGCTCCCATGGTATGACTAGATTCTTGGCTATCCCCCAAATGCCTCTACCCTTCTCCCACTCCTCTGCCGTGTGTGTGGGTGTGTGGGGTGTTGGGGAGTATGGGGAGGCTGCAGGGGTGGGGAGTTGATCTCTCAGATAAGGGCCCCTTTCCAGGAGGCACAGGCAGCCTGCAGATCCTGCACACTGAGTCTCCTGCCCCCTGGTGGTGGGGGGCTCCCTCCTTTCTGGCTGTGTCCTGGATTCTCAGCCCCCTTCCTGGTTCCAGAGGCACTCCCCAACTTCTGATATCACTGGGTTGGCACCTGTGCCGTCTGCATCTTGGGTCTGAGGCAGCAATTCCATCTCCCCAGCTCTGGCTTAGTGATGGAATCCTGCAGCCATCTGGTCTCCCTGAGGCACCATGATGGCTGCCAGCAGCAGGAGATAAAGAACAGAGTGGCGTTGGGGGTTGCTCCCTCAGCACCCCCCTCCTAGGGCCCAGGCCAAGGGTGGGAGGTGGTGTAGGCTGAAGATTAAGTTTTAGATCCCTAAGCCAAGTTTAGGGAAAGTGTGTCTTTTCCTAAAGCATGTTTTTCTTTCTTTCTTTTTTTTTTTTTTTTGTAGAGACAGAGTCTCACTGTACCGCCCTCGGGTAGAGTGCCGTGACGTCACACGGCTCACAGCAACCTCTAACTCTTGGGCTTACACGATTCTCTTGCCTCAGCCTCCGAGAAGCTGGGACTACAGGTGCCTGCCACAACGCCCGGCTATTTTTTTGTTGCAGTTTGGCCGGGGCTGGATTTGAACCCGCCACCCTCGGCATATGGGGCTGGTGCCCTACTCACTGAGCCACAGGCGCCGCCCCTAAAGCATGTTTTTCAATCCCCTTGTCTAGCTCCCCTCCCAATGCTCCAACCTTACACCCTTGGCAGTGAGTGGTAGGAGGTTCTTTTCCTTTCTCGGGACTCCGACAAAACTAGGGTCTACTTGAAAGTCTCAGTAGCTGCATATATGGCCTGGGGTGTGCCTTTGTGATACCCGTGTGTTTGTAGGAGTGTGTGTGTGTGCATACAACACTGCAATACCCGAGTCTGAGGGAGTGTATGGACTTTTATGGTGTGTGTGTGTTACTGTGTGATGTGTGAGTCTGGGCATGCACTTGTGTGGTATGTACATGAAGGTCATATGTATTGGTTGTGTGTGACTGAGTGTGACTCTGTACGGTGTGAGGAGAGAGGGAATGAGACATTCCCAGAATCTGTGCTTCCTCCCAGGGGTGAACATGTGGACCCTCCCACATGAGGTGTCCCCACAGCAGAGTTTGTGGGGAGCTGTCAAGCACCAGAGAACAGAGGATGTGCACTTTGAGGAAGAACTCCACATCCTGAAGGAACATTGTCCCTACCTTGGCCACTTACCCACCCTTGGATTGGTGGGAATAACCTTGAAAACCCCCATTGCCACAGGGGTGTTAGGACTTCTGGCAAAGATGGGAGGGAGGTAGTGAGGACCTTGTGTCCGGCTGCGTCTCCCAGACCTGGGTGAACTTGAGAATCCAAGTCTTGAGTGCCCTGCCTTTCCAAGAAATATCATTCCCTCCCATGGCTTGGCTTGGAGCAGGGGACCAGATGGGGGCACTCTGCTTGCCCTGATCCCCAAGCTCAGTGGTGCTGATCTGCGTCAAGCATTTGGTTTCCATTTCCCAGCTCATTAGTGGAGATCAAGCCCTGATGTCCACTGAGGGTTGGGGGCTGGGTTTTCCACTGGCACGAAGGCAGAGTGGGGGTAGGGACTAAAGAGAGAGGGTTGGGGAGACTCCAGCCTTGTGGTGGGTCTCTGGAGAGCTGGTTCCAGCCACTGTTGTCCTTTAGTTCCTTCCAGGAAAAGTCCCCTTGTCAAAACCCCTCTGCCCTGTGGGTCCCATTCTGCCACCAGGCTGCTCCAGGAATGTTGCGAGGTTGTGCAGGACTTGGGGCGCCTGCTCAGACTTCCTTCAGGGTGGGGGGTTATATGGTATGTGGTAAATGATCCTGAAACACTGCCCTGAATTCCAGGCAGAGAAAGTCAAGGTGATGTGGTGAGATGGGGCTGGGAGGCAGGCTGGCTGCTGGGTCTCTAGGGTGGGGGAGAATGGGGCAATTTGCAAGTCAGGGGAGGATGACGGTGAGCAGACCTCTGGGCACACCCAAGGGGAGCAGACACGGGCTGGAGCCAATGAAGGTTCTAATTAGAGCCTCTCGAGTGACCTGTCCCCTCTGTTCTGAGGCCCCAGGGGCTGGGGAAGGCAGAGGTCAGGGAGTAGACATGGGAGGGGTGGCTGCAGATAATTAGAAACATGCTCCGTTGAGTGAGCAGGCGCCACCAGGACCGCTCCTCCCCTATCCTCCCCCCTCTTTTCCTCAGGTCCCAACCCCCTTCCCCACCACCTGGACAATTCCAGCCAGGCTGGGGAAGCCTGGCAGAGCCTGGGAGCAGCAATGGCTTCCCAGGCCCTCTCTCAAAGTGCAAACAACATATTTTCGCCATGCCATGGTATTTAATTACACATAAAAACAGAGCCATTAAACTGAAATTAAACCCTTGTTGGAATCACTTAATTCAGGGCATGACAAATTGCTTTCAGTGGAGGCGGCAGCAGCAGTCTCCTGGGGGGAAAGATGGAGATTAGCAGCTTCCATGCCTGGCTGGGTCCCTCTGTCCTCCCAGCCCCCTTGCCAGCTCTAAATTCTGAAATTGGGGTCAAAACCCTCTTCCTGAAGACCACTCAAGCCAAGGGGAGGTCTCTAGATCTGTTCAGGGTGACCATTACAAAAGGTTGGAGAATTACAGAATCACTATCCAACCCAGTTGTTGACAACTCAGTCTATTTTGTTGATGGGTAAGCTGAGGCCCAAATACCAAGGTAACCCAGAGTCAGGATTAGAACTCTGGCATCAAGCTATGAACAGAGGGGCTGTTTTTTCAGGGTTGTATCCACTCTGCCTGAAGACAGAGGTTGGGGCTGGGCATGTGAGGGTTGGGAACCAAAGTAGACCCCACATGGTGAGGGCAGGGTTCTCCGGAACCAGATTCCCACCTGGTGAAAGTCTGGAGACAGCTGGGCAGGCAACATGGCCTCAAGGCCTGGGAATCTGATGAACCCAGGTAAGACCTTTGTCTCCCAGGAGCCTCAGTTTTCCTTCTGTCAAGTGGGGATGGCAATTCCTACCCACAGTGTTGTGAAGACCAGTGGACACAATGTGTGGGCAGGGCTTGGAGTTGAGTTCAGTAATTTCTGTTAGACTTTCTTCTCTGGATTTCAGTTTCCCCATTGATAATAAGATCCAGCTGGGACTTGATGGTTTCTAGAAACTTCTCTTGATATCTTTATGTTTGCAGCCCTTTCTCTCCCTTGCAGCTCCTTCCTTTCCTTTAGTTTTCTTTTCTTCTTTCCTCTGTGGTTTGAATGTCTAACTATGGACAGAGGTCTGGGGTCTGCGGTCAGACTACCATTTGCCTGCCTCACTTGGTCTACCAGGGGCTGTGCGTGAGGTGGGAGGAGACCAAACGGGACAGGGCTGTGCTCTAGGGGAGGGGCGTGGGTGGCGGCCATGGTGAAGTCGAGCTGCTTGTTGTCCGTGGCCTCCCTGCCCCTGTCCTCTGTGATCTGGGAACCTGTTCTCCTGATTGGAACCAGATGGGTCTGCTGTGGCCAGAGGACTAAGCAGTCCACTCACTCAGTGTCCCCCACTAGGAGGGGAGAAGAGGGAATGACAGGGCAAGTGGAGGTATGTGTGGGGGCCCCTCTTCACTGGGGCTGGGAAGGACAGCCCTTCTTCCCTTTTCCCTACTTTCCAGGCTTGTGGCCTGGAGAATTTTGTGTTAGCCCATGGCGGTGGCCAGCTGAGGACCAATCTCACACAGGCTCAGGTGGGCAGTCTCTACCTTAGGATGATAACCTGTGGGAGCAAACACCTCCCTTCCCCCACCTCCCTACCCCCATCCTCGAAGCTCAGCTCAGCTGCGGGTTGCCAAGTGGGGGCTGACCATGCCTGTCCTCTGGTTTCCTGGAGTAGCCTCAAGGTCATCCACCCCCAGCCCCTCCTTAGCATCATAGAGGTTCCTGCACTGGTCGCTGGGTGCTGGGGTGGGAGGGCTGGGGCCCAGGGTTCCTGTCATTTTAGGACTGACAGCTACTGGATTGCAAATGGCTCCCCAGCCAATTGGCATCTTGCACAAATGTTCTGTAGCAACCCCAGCTCTATTGGCTTGTCCCAGAGAGCCTTGAGACAGAGGCGGGGAATCTAGAAGACACAGGGATGGGGGGTGGGGGGACACACGATGGAGGGCCAGGATGGGTAGGTGATGGGCCAAGACCGCAGTCCAGCAAACCCAGGGTGCTGAGAGTGAGAAGGACAAGGAAGCTTAAGCTCTAGAATAAGCTTCCAACTTGCAGGGGATGGGGAGGGGGCTTCTTGAGGAGGATAGCTGGGGGCTGCCAGGGTTTCTGCCTCCCTTCCTGGTCCTGATCTCTGAGCACAGCCAGAAACTTCCAAGTTGGGGCTGTAGGGAGGGGAGTTCAGCCTTGTCCCACCCAGGGGAAATTAGAACGGACTGCTCAGGGAATAAATTCAATTTTCCAGCATCATGGAAGGTTAGTCAGACAATAGAGGAGAAGAAAAAAAAAAACACAAAAAAACACATAAGAACAACAACATAAAAAGTCCAATTGCCTTTGGCTGAGCTTTTTCCCACCTTCATTTCTCAGATGCAGTTAACCCTAACTTCATTTCTCAGCCACAGTTTCAGGCTTCTCATTCAAAGTGACATGTGACTGTTGGGTGACCCTGGCCTGGTCAGCCGGCCTGGGAGGGGTCAGGCCAGGCCAGCACAGAACCAGTGCCAATCCCAAGGCCTGGGGCCACCCCCACTCTCAAAAGTTCTCTGGAGTGTGCTCTGGAGAAAAGCAAGGCCTACAAGGACCCTCTCTGGGCAGCCCAGCCAGCCCCTCACAACAGGGAGGGGCTGTGGTAGAAACAGAAACTTCCCCCAAAAGAGAGCAGGAATGCAGGGGCGATGATTCCTAAATCCCAAGCAGTGGGCCCAGAGGGGTTTATGTGCAAATATAAACTGGGGCCTTAAAAGCTTTGAAATTTTTCCTTACTTTTTGGGGAGGGAAGAGAGATTTGCTGTTAGGATGCAAACAGGCCTTGTAAATCCCTGCATGGGGAGGTTCTTGGGGCTCTAAGGAGGGGAGTGCTAAAGCCTGCCTCCAGTCGCATCCTTTCTGCAGATGGTGGCTGCAGAGGAAGGGAGGTCTGCACAATCTAAAGTGCAGGGTGGGTAGTGGTGTGTGTGTGTGGGGGTGAAGAACAGAGTATGCCAGGAGGCAGATCTGGAGGTTCTCGGCTGGGAGGTGAGAGAGGGAGGAAGACCACACAGGAGGCTCTGGGGAGAGCAGGGCAGGGTCAGACTGGAGAGGAGAGGAGAGAGTGTGTGTGTGGCGTGCGCACACATATACTCATGCCAGGGTGGAAAGGAGAGGAGAGCTCTAGTCTGGTGGCCAGGAAAGGCCATTCACAAGAAGACGAGGGCTGGGAACAGCAAGTTCTCCTCCTCTAGCAGACACAATATGAAGATGAGACACCAAGGCCAGGATGGGTCTGTGACTTGCTTGTCTGAAGGCCTTAAAGGAGCTGGTGGCAGAAGAAGGGCAATATTCTTTCCCCAACATTTCCTAGCAGGATTAGAGAAGGTCTTTGGGCACCCAACTAGGAAGGGACATTTTAGCTGCCAGAAAGGTGCAGCTAAGCCAGGGCTATCGTTTGGGAGGAAGGAAGGGGGGGTGCAATTTCTGGTGAGAAGAGCCATGATCCTATGTCAGGGGCATGGATGTGTGTGAGCACCAAGGGGCTAGGGAGTCAGGGTGGAGCGTGTGTGTGTGTGTGTGTGTGTGTGTGTGTGTGTACTCACCTGAGCGCAGGGCTAGAGGGAGGCAGCAGGAAGGAGTAGTCCAGAGGTTTCCCTTTGCCTATAAGGTTCGCTCTTCTCCAGCCCTTTATTAGGCCTCATGCCAGCCTCAGGGCCTTTGCACGTACTGTTCCTTCAGCCACAATCCCTCTTGTCCCTGCTCTTCCCAAGCCTTCAGGCAGTGTCACCTCCTATGAGGTGACAGAGAATCTTTTCCCTGACCATCCCAGGTAAAGTATCTCCCTCAATCTTACTTTTCTATTACACTTGTTTAATTTCTGGATTATGTTTTTCACAATTATTATTTTTTTCTGTTTTTCTAAAATACATGCCTGTCTCATTTCATTCCACTTGAATCTCCAGAGCCCAGCACACAGTAGGTGCTTAATGAGTGTTCGTTGAAGGAATAAATGAATGAAAAAGGAAACAGGAAGCAGCTGGGTAGAGGCAGTACTGGGTGGTTGCTGAAAGCCTCTGGTAAGGGGACTGGGGATCCTCTGCCCAGTGAAGTCTTTCTCCTCACTCTTTCTGTCCTGGCCTCGTGGGTCCTAAAGACAGCTGCAGTGGAAGGGCTCTGTGAGTCGGGAGATCTCAGTGAGGCAGGAAAGTCAACACGTAGACATCCTTCTCTCTGCCTCTTTCTGTGGGTTCCTAGGGCTCTGGTTCCATTTCTCTTATTTGGTCTCTATCTTTCAGTTCCCTCTGTCTTTCTGGCTTCTGCTCCCCTCTCTTTTCTTTTTCCCTCTCCATCTCCCTTTCTTACTATGTCATAAAAATGCCCCATATCAGGGTCTTCCACATACTCCTACCCGCCTGCTGTGAAGCCTCCGCCTGCTGCTCAGAACCTCAAGGTGCACCCTCCACTGCCACTACCATGGACCCTCTGCAGTGTAATAAGGGCTCTGTTACAAGTCCAAGGCTGCCTGGCTTTAGGGAGGAGAAGGGGTGGAGGAAGTAATGTTAGGTGCCAGTGATCTTCCCACACCCCTGCTCCCAACCAGATTGTCTGAAGGCTCAGGGACCACCAAAGCAAGGGCAGAGGTATGTGGTTTTCCATTCAACTTCTCTTTTCTGCCATGTTTGGTTTCCAGCTCAGTGGAAAGCATGATTGGTTGCCTCTGTCTGGGAGGATGGTCCTCATGAGTGTATCTCAGAGTCCTGCCTGGCTGGTGGGAGGGTTGGGTGGGGGTGGATGCAGGATCTAGACTCAGAACTCAGGATTCTCATCCCCATCCCAAGCTGGGTCCTTCTGGCTGTGCGCATTCCAGGAAAGGCATCCGGCATCATTCCTGTGGGCTGGAAACGCAGAGTCCTTCTAGATACCCTTCTCCCTCCCTTCTCACCCCCATTCTGTCTCCAAGTCCTGTTGATTTCATTCTCAGTATCATTCCCCTCAATCCTCTGCCCCCACTGTTTCCACTTTGCTCCCAGCCAGGTTCTAGCCCCAGCCTCCACCTTTGCTCCCCTTGCCTTCCCCCCTCCCCTTTCCTGTGGCCAATCTCAGCTTAGTCCCCAAGAAGTTCTTCCCAAAATACCAGGTAAGCTGGTTCCTATCAGCCTATTGCCTCCCTGGCCTCCCAGCTGTTCTTAGGGTAAAAACCAAAATCCTCAACGTGGGCTGGTGGCCCTGGTAGTCCTAGCCCCTTCTGTCTTCACCAGCCCTACTGCCCCTCACATCCCATTGCTCTCTGGGCCACCAGCCACACTGATTGCATTGTGCTCCTTCCCACCACTGGGCCTTTGCACATGCTGTCTCTTCTGCCTTTAATGTTCACAATGCCCTTCTCCACCACACATCTCTGACAATGGAATTTTCTTTGGTTCTCTTCTTAACCATCATCACCTCCTCAGGGAAGCCCTCTCTGACTTCCTTGAGTAGGTAAATTCTCCCCATTTTAGAGCTGTGTATCTTCTCAGCAGTAGAGCATTCAGTTAGGCACGCACAGGGCAATTATTCTGTATCTTTGTCCTTCATTTTTATAAGCTCCTGGAGGTCAGGAACCATGTCTGTTTTATTCCTCACTAGCTCTAGGCAGGGTTGTAAATAAAAACGCAGGTCATCCACAATTGCAAGAGGGACTTTACCTAACAAATGCAACCAGTGTAACCTGGCTTATTGTACCCTCAATGAATCCCCAACAATAAAAACAAACAAACAAACAAACAAACAAACAAACACACAGGTCATCTAATTACATGGGAATTTTGCATAAATGACAAATAATTTGTTAGCATAAGTATGTCTCACCCCTATCTCCAAGGCCTAGCACTGTGCTAGGTACACAGTAGGCCATCAGCAAATATTGAATGATTACTGAGTAAATACAGAAAGGGGCTTTCTGCCCTTCTTTTTGTGCTGACTACCCACAGATGCTTTTTTTCTGGGCTTGTGTGGGTGGGATCTAGTAGCCCCATTTCTCTGCTTTGGAAGAGAGAATATGTCTCTCTAGATTTGCCCTGGTTTGGGTCTCTCATCTCTTTCTCTGGGTTTCCCTCTTCTTGGATACTTCTTCTCCAATCTGTTTTTCCACGCTCTGTCAGTCTCTTTTTGTCTTCTCTTCCTTCTCCCTCTATTTCTCTGCCTTTCCTTCCCCCCCACCCCATCTATCCACAGCTGGGGGTTCCTTGGGGTTCCCTGTCCTTTCCAAGAAGGCTTCTCAGGTCTGCAAAGGAGGCTTGCCCTGGCAGGGCTAGTCGATAGACCCTGCAGGAGAAAGGAAATTTGCTTGGAGCATTTGGTTTTGATCCTTGGTCCTGATGGAAGATTCTGGGTGGGAGGTTACCAGGTTTCAGAGAGGAAGGTAGAAGGGTGACTTTTTCAATATCTTGAGCATTCTGGTCTAGGGATTCAGGTGGAGGGCAGGGGACCAAATCCCTGATGTGAAAAGATGGGTTTGGCAGAGATTCCAGAAGGAGGGACAGATAGCCCTGTCCTAGTGTGTATGGAGGCAGGGGATTGGATTTGATGATCTCTGGATTGGTAAACTCCAAATGTCTGCTACCACCTTCATCATCATCACCTTTATGGTGTGGGGTCCAAGTTGTTTGGGTTTAAATCCTACAGGACTGTGGGAAATTAACCTAATCTTCTCATCAATGGTTCTATATTCATTAAATGAGGATAAATAATAGTACTTAACACAGGGGCCAGGAGTGAGGGCTCATGCCTATAGTCCTAGCACTCTCGGAGGCCGAGGTAGATGGATCACTTGAGCTCAGGAGTTTGAGAGCAGCCTGAGCAAGAGTGAGAACCTATCTCCACTAAAAAAAAAAAAATCTGGCCAGGCGTTGTGGTGGGCACCTGTAGTTTTAGCTACTCAGGAGGCTGAGGCAAGAGGATCTCCAATGCCTAAGAATTTGAGGTTGCTGTGAACTATGATACCATGTCACTCATAGGGCAATAGAGTGAGACTCTATCTCAAAAAAAAAAAAAAAAAAAAAGTAGCACTTATAGTGTTGGTGTCAAGATTAAATAAGGTAACATGGGCCGGGTATAGTATAATTTCAGCCCTTTAGGAGGCTGAGGTGGGAGGATCACTTGAGGCCAGGAGTTTGAGGCCAGCCTGTCTAATATATGAGACCCTTTCTCTACATAAAAAAAATTAGTGGTGCGTGCCTCTAGTCCTAGCTATTTGGGAGGCCAAAGCAGGAGGATTGCTTGAGTCCAGGAGTTCAAGGCTACAGTGAGCTATGATGACACCACTGCTGTCCACCCTGGGTCTCTTAAAAATTAAAAGATATTGGCTCAGTGCCTGTAGCTCAGCAGCTAGGGTGCCAGCCATATACACCGAAGCTGGTGGGTTCGAATCCAGCCTGGACCTGACAAACAACGACAACTGCAACCAACAAATAGCCGGGCATTGTGGCGGGTGCCTGTAGTCTCAGCTACTTGGGAAGCTGAGGCAACAGAATTGCTTAAGCCCAAGAGTTTGAGATTGCTGTGAGCCGTGGTGCTACGGCACTCTACCCAGGGCAACATAGTGAGACTCTGTCTCAAAAAAAAGATATTATATGGTAACACTCCAAGCAGATCTTTGCTGCAGCCTAACCTTGTGCACCAGGGACTGTTCTAGGTGTTGGGGATTTGGAGGTGAATCTCATGGAGCTCTCATTCTGATGGTGCAGTGCTTGACATATGCTGTCCTTGTCCTGAGGAACATTTGTGCAGTGCTCCACAGGCTGTGAGGTGCATTCATGTTGGGTATACTTTTTAGGCTCTCTACAACCTTAATTTTGAGAGGTAGGTGTTATGATTGAGGAAACCGAGGCTCAGTGCCCAGAGAAGTGATTTGCCCCTAACTGTACAGCTAGCCGGTGGCTGAAGGAACCTGACACCCCAATCATCTGACCACACAGCCATCTAATTCTTGATACAGAAGAAGGAAGTTAAGTGTGTGTGTGTGTGTGTGTGTGTGTGTGTGTAGGAGTGGGGTGAACTGAGGACGCGTCCCATTTCAGTGTTCACAGAGCATCGAGTCTGACGTGGAGGAGAGAACATTGCTTCCTGGGGCACATGCAGGTCCCCTCCCCCGCCCAACCCCTGTCTGCCTCATTTTGCACGGGTCACATGGAGCTCAGCACGTATTTGTGGAACGCGTGAACAAGCGAGTGTGTGTCATTCCCCTTCTTCATCCTCCCCCTTCTTGTTCTCCCTCTTTGGTTCCCTTCTCCTGGCTTGTCTCCCCACCCCCAGGTCTGCTCCAAGCCAAGCTCTACTTGCCTCCCTTGGCTGGATCCAGTTGGGGAGAGGTGAACGGCTGAGATGCCTTCCAGGAACCAGAGAGTTACAAAACAAGCCCCTGGCTGGCCCCAAGAGTGTGAGTCGGGAAGAGGAGGGTCTGCAGGCTCCAGCCTGGCCAAGACTTGGGGTGGGGGTGGGGGCAGGGGAACATGGCTGGAGTAGGCCTTGTACAGAGGGGTTCTATGGATTGAATTGTGTCCCCCCAAATCCACATCCCATCCACATGTTGAAGCCTTTACCCCCAATGCGACTGTATTTGGAGATAGGACTTTTCTGAGGTAATTAAGGTTAAATGAGTTTATGAAGGTAGGCCTGATGGCTTTAGAAGAAGAGAAAGAGGGGGATATTTCTGTCTGTCTCTCTCTCTTGGCATACACACAGGGGAAAGCCCACATGGACACACAGTGAGAAGGCAGCTGTCTGGAAGCCAGTCCTCACCAGAACCCAGCCATGATGGCACCCAGTCTTGGATGTCCAGCTTCCAGAACTGTGAGAAAATAAATTTCTGTCATTTAAGCCACCCAGTCTACGGGATTTGGTTATGGCTGCCCAAGAAGGCTAATGAATACAAAGGGGAATGGGGACCCCTGGTTGTGCTCTTTCCTACATGGTCCTTCCAAGTTCAGAAAGAACCAGGGACTTAGGCCCAGGTCAGGCAGACTCCTGCGCAAGACTATACCAGGCTGAAAGCCCTTCTTCTTAGACTCTTATCCTTTCTCAGGGTCTGTACTGCCAAGTCCTCATCCCTGTACCCTTCTCTCCACTCAACCTAGATCTCAGATCTTGTTTCCTGCCTCAACAGCCATATTTCTTTTCTTTTTTTTTTTTTTTTTTTGTAGAGACAGAGTCTCACTGTACTGCACTCGGTAGAGTGCCATGACATCACACAGCTCACAGCAACCTCCAGCTCTTGGGCTTACGTGATTCTCTTGCCTCAGCCTCCCGAGTAGCTATTTTTTTGTTGCAGTTTGGCTGGGGCTGGGCTTGAACCCACCACCCTTGGTATATGGGGCCAGCGCCCTACTCACTGAGCCACAGGCGCCGCCCACACAGCCATATTTCTAAAGCATAGATCTCGTCAACTCCTCAGCTGAAAAGCTTCTGATGTCTCCCCATCACTTACAGGGTGAAACCCAAGCAGGTTGCCGGGTATGACTGTGCATTGTGCAGCCTGAACAACTATACACAGTGGTCCTCAATTCAACCTCATTCATTGATTGATTGATACCTTTAACAGGTATTCATTTCTAGATATTCTCAGCTGGCACCCAGGGGTCTTTTTTTTTTTGCAGTTTTTGGCCAGGGCTGGGTTTGAACCCACCACCTTCGGCATATGGGGCTGGAGCCTTACTCCGTTGAGCCACAGGCACCAGCCCCCAAGGGTCTTCATGATCTTGCTCCTGCCTCTTTCTCCCTCCTGCTTCCTAGGGTACTATGTACTGTAGCCACACCAAACATGGTACCCCTTTTTATGCCAGTGTGTTTCACGTACACATTTTTCCTTCTGTTTTCTGTGAACGTTGGAGTAGTAAGATGGGGGTGGACTTGAAATCTTGTTTTTCTGCCATTTACTAGCTAGGTGAGTATGGGCAAGTTAACCCTCTGAACTTCAGCTTTCTAATCTGTAAAATGGGATTAGACACATATAATGTGCTTCACATTGCACTTAGCACACAGGAACCCCTTCGATAAAAGCTGGTTTTTCTTTTCTTTTTTTTTGAGACAGAGCTTCAAGCTGTTGCATTGGGTAGAGTACCATGGCATCACAGCTGACAGCAACCTCCAACTCCTGGGCTCAAGCGATTCTCCTGCCTCTGCCTCCCAAGTAGCTAGGACTACAGGCGCCTGCCACAACGCCCAGCTATTTTTTGGTTGTAGCCGTCATTGTTGTTCGGCAGGCCTGGGCTGGAGTTGAACCCGCCAGCTCAGTTGTATGTGGCTGGCACCTTTGCTGCTTGAGCCATAGGCGCCGAGCCTGGTTTCTCTTTTTCTTTGCATGCTAAATTCCTATTCACCCGCGAGAACCCAAATCAAATGTTACCTCCTTGGGAACACAGCCCTCGTTTCTTTCAAGTGGGTAAAGTTGATCTGTCCCTGTTTTTATTCTTCCTGTCACCTCTGCATGGCATTTACAAACTTCTGTTATAACACTATCATAGTTAGACATTTTCCAGTCTCACACAAAGCATGAGGCCAAAAAACGTTTGCTGCATGAGTCAAGGCATCAGCCTCTGGATTGGAAGCCCTTGACCCCCACCCCTTGCCCTGGTTCTAAGCCCTCAGATGATTGGATGGCACAAGAATTAAGGACCAGAGGCCAAAGACTAAACACCAGAGACAGTAGCCTCCGGGTCTCAGCGGGAGTGAGTGTGGGAGAGGTGGCTGGTCCGAAAGGGGCAGGGGCCAGGGCGCTTCAGCCTCCCGGGAAGGGCTTTATTGCCAGAGAGGAGGCAGGGCCTAAGAGTGTGGGAATCTGAGTTTGGAAAATGGTTGGCAGTGCAGGGGGCTGCCCTCCTCCTTTGCATCAGCTCCAGCAGCAGCTGGGCCTTGTGTCCAGCCCCCTGGGGCAAAGGGACAAAGGAATTAAATTGGAAAAGAGCAAGAGGGAGGGAAGGTTTCTCAGTAAAGAGAGACAGGGTGGACATGATGAGGAGAAGGGGAAAAGGAAGAAGGGGGAGGGGAGGGAGGTAGGTGGTAGGGGTGTACAGGGATACAGCAATGGAGAAATGGACAGGGAGGGACGGGAAGATTGGTGGGTGGAGATCCTGGAGCAGGGCCTGGGGCAGGGGTTCAGACCTGGAATCTGCTGGAGGGAAAACTCCTCAGGTATCCCGGTGTGGGTGTGAAGACCCCTCCCTTCCTGGGTCCTGGCTCTGCAGCCATCCTTCCTCTTCTCTGTCCTCCAGCCCTCCTACCTCTGCTGGGCCAGCTGCTCTGACCATCAGCAAAAGCCCAAGTCAACTTCTCTGCTAAATCTTACAGGAAAGATGAGCTGTGGCAAATGAAGCTGAGATAATTGCCTTCTATAGACTCTGTTGGGGGCCAGGGCAGGGGACCGAGAGGAGTACCAGTCTGGAACTGCAATTGGGCAGTGGGAGGGGATGCAGGGGTTACCCAACAGGGGCCCAAGGCCACTGGGGAGGTCTCTCCTCTGGTTCAGCTCCTGCCCCTGGGTCAAATGGCTCAGCCCAGGCAGAAGGAGGGTCCTTCACACTCCCTCTAAGAAGGACGACGGAGAGGGGCAGCGCCTGTGGCTCAGTGAATAGGGCGCTGGCCCCATATGCCGAGGGTGGTGGGTTCAAACCCAGCCCCGGCCAAACTGCAACAGAAAAATAGCCGGGCGTGTGGCGGGCGCCTGTAGTCCCAGCTACTTGGGAGGCTGAGGCAAGAGAATTGCGTAAGCCCAAGAGTTAGAGGTTGCTGTGAGCTGTGTGACGTCATGGCACTCTACCCAAGGGCGGTACAGTGAGACTCTGTCTCTACAAAAGAAAAAAAAATAGAAGGATGACGGAGAGCCCTGCAGCCCCTCCTGCAGCACTTGGTGAGACTGTCTTGCTTGGGGCAGGTCTGGAGGGGCATTACCCTGAGACTGGAGGGAGTGAGGAGTAGCCAGGGCTAGAACTCCCCAGGCCCAGGGTGGGATGAAGAGGACATTGTCCAATTGTTCAGGGCTGAGCTGGCATCTTGGGAGTTATTTTGGTGCAGGGACTCCTGTGGACTCCTCTGGAGCTGCTCAGGGAGGCTGAATTAGACCTTGGAACCCAGCAGGGGTGCAGGGATTCCACTGCTCAGGGAGGCTGAGCTAGACCTTGGAACCCAGCAGGGGTACAGGGATTTCACTGCTCAGGGAGGCTGAACTAGACCCTTGGAACCCAGCAGGGGTACAAGGATTTCACTGCTCAGGAAGGCTGAGCTAGACCCTTGGAACCCAGCAGGGGTACAAGGATTTCACTGCTCAGGGAGGCTGAGCTAGACCTTGGAACCCAGCAGGGGTACATGGAGACTACACACCTTCTCCTTAGGCCTCAGGACACAGGGAAACCCTACCCTTCTGTTTTCCTGGCAAAGTGGCAGGAAAGTGGTCCTGAAGAAAGAAAAATGGGTGTGTTAAGTACATGGGGACACAGCAGGTTATGCCCTGGAGGTTGTGAAGTGGAAGCCGCTGAGGACAGTAGAGTTCTGCTGTCTTCTCTAAGAGACACCCCTCTCCCCGCCGTCAGGTCTCTGTCTCTGAGGTGACAGCCCAGAAGGCCTCAGAACCAATTGCTATGCAAAGACAGACACTTTATTTTTTGTGATGGGAACTGCCTGGGCACTGTGACCTTGGGGACCCAATCTAAGGTTCTGCAGACTTCGGGGGTGGGGCAGTGCCTGACTACAGGCTGAGCAGACTGATCTCAGCCTCTCCCACCAGTTGGGGGACACTCCAGTCCAGTTTGGTTTCCTGGGTTGAAATGGTAACCTGTCAGGCCCAACCTTGACAATGCTGCTTTGGCAGGGCTAGCCTCTGGGAGAGGGCAAACACTTGCTCCTCAGAGAGCAGGAGTGGGCTTTTTTTCTGAGCCTCCCTTTCCACCTTCAGCGGGTGGTTTCCTTAGGTACACAGACTTGCTAGACACTGGGTTACAGCTTCTGGGGGCTGGGCAGGGGTTGAGATTCCCCAGTTTCTTGGAGGAGGCCACCTCTTCGCATTCTTGACTCTCTGCTGCCCCTGTGTGGCTATGAGGACAGTTGACACCACACAGTGGTGGAGGGGCCTCCGTGTGTGTGTGTGTGTGTGTGTGTGTGTGTGTGTGTGTGTGTTGGGGTGGCGGGGACTCAGCAAGATTGGAGCTGAGGCAGAACCACAGAGAGATGACCCTTATGTCTGCTCTGGAGAACTGGGTTCTCTCTGCCCCCAAGTCCCAGATGTGCAACACTAGGGCAACTGTAACACCAGCTATGGGACAGGAACTTACCAAGAAATTGAACAGGATGATACTCACTTGCAAGTGGGGGAGGGGACTAGCCATCAAAAATTGGAGGACAGCTGGGTCTTCTCTGACCATGGGTGCTAGGTACCCCTCTCTGAGCTGTCCCAGCAACCACAGCCACATTGGCCTGCAGAATCCTGGGCAAGTGGGCCCAAAAGTCATCAGGAATTTGGGAAATGGGCTGGGTGATGTGGCTCATGCTTGTAATCCCAGCACTCTGGGAGGCTGAGGCAGGTGGATTGCTTGAGCTCAGGAGTTCAAGAACAGCCTGAACAAGTTTGAGAACCATCTCTAAAAATAGCCGGGCATTGTGGCGGGCGCCTGTAGTCCCAGCTTCTTGGGAGGCTGAGGCAAGAGGATTGATTGAGCCCAAGAGTTTAAGGTTGCTGTGAGCTATGACGCCATGATACTCAACCTTTGGGCAACTGGGTGAGACTCTGTCTCAAAAAAAAAAAAAATAAATTAAAGAACAGATATAGAGGGAGATATAGAGGGAAATAGAATATGTCCATCCCTTGTTCTGTCCTCAGTCCTTAACTATCACCAGCCTCGGGCCAGGAACCCTGTGGATCTTGACATAGCACCTGCTATCTGCCACAAAATGACAGGTGTCTCTGTCAGACTGTTATGTTGGTAGTGTCCATAGAGTCCAGGTTGATGGGGTCAGAGGGTTTTCAGACATTATTTTGAGGCAGGGATCCTTGAACGTTGAATGTGGGCATCCTTCAGAATCATGGAGGGGCATGTTCAAGTGCCCACCAAAGTCTGAGAAGAACAGGTGATCTTGTCCTTTGGGTTCCGTTTATAGTTGGGGAAACTGAGGTCCAGGGATCTGGATGAAGGTTACTGCTGAAGGTCACAGTGGGTTCAAGGGTTTCAAATTGATACTGTTCAGTATCAAATTGATACTGATAGACCAACAGACTGATCTGCGGTCTGCCACAAGCCACACGTGTTTGGGGAGCCGAGGTGGGCTCTCGGGCAAGCCTTGGAGATGTCGGGAAAGGTGCACAAGCAGCTCCCTCCCCTACATCCTTTCTGTGTCCTGCAGCAGGGCAGCCACCAGGCTGATGACCTGTGAGGCTGGCTGGACTGTGTCATACTCTGCGAAGAGGTGGCACACATTCTCCTGGGGCTCCATCTGGCTCTTGGCCACAAACCCAAAGATCCTGGTGGGGGAGGGCAGTCTGAGTGAGGGGGGATGGACCCAGGGAAGTGTCAGGCTGATGGAAGTGAAGTGGGGGCCCTCAGGCTGTACCACAATCCTCCCTACCTCTCCCCCTGCCAGTACCTCCAGCACCTCCTTTGACAGGGGGTCCCTAAGGAAGAAGATGCCTCCCTGCCAGGCTGTGAGATCCCTGAGTTCATGCTCTTGGTTTCTTTCCTTTTTTTTTTTTTGAGACAGAGCCTCAAGCTGTCACTCTGGGTAGAGTGCCGTGGCATCACAGCTCAACAGCAACCTCCAACTCCTGGGCTCAAGCGATTCTCCTGCCTCTGCCTCCCAAGTAGCTGGGACTACAGGTGCCCACTACAATGCTTGGCTATTTTTTGGTTGCAACCATCATTGTTGTTTGGCGGGCCAGGGCTAGATTCGAACTCGCCAGCTCAGGTGTATGTGGCTGGCACCTTAGCTGCTTGAGGCACAGGTGCCGAGCCATGCTCTCGGTTTCTTTTGTTTTGAATGGGGGCTCCCCAAGGACAGAACCTCCTACTCATTAGAGTAGAAGCTTCCTGAGGACAAGGCGGTATCTTGACTAGGGTGCTCACACAGACCGAGGCTCCTTGAGGTTAGAGCCTGTGCCTTTTGTGTAAGACTGAAGGCTCCTGGCTGCATGTCTCTCCCATCAGACTGCAGGCTCTGTGGGTACAGAGTCACAATCTCTCCCATCAGAAAAGGAGTTCCCAGGCCAGGTGCTGTGGCTCACGCCTGTAATCCTACCCTCTGGGAGGTGGAGGCAGGTGGATTACCTGAGCTCAGGAGTTTGAGAACAGCCTGAGCAAGAGTGAGACCCCGTTCTCTAAAAATAGCTGGGCATTGTGGCAGGTGCCTGTAGTCCCAGCTACCCGGGAGGCTGAGACAAGAAAATCACTGGAGCCCAAGAGTTTGAAGTTGCTGTGAGCTGTGACGCCAGAGCACTCTATCCAGGGCAACAAGTGAGACTCTGTCTCAACATAAAAAAAAGGAAAAAAGAAAAGGAGCTCCCTGAGGACCAGGGCATGCACCCCCTCAACATTACAAGCCATCGAGGTCAGGATGGGCCTCCCTCCTCCCTCTGGTGGGTCTGGGGCCCTGCCACGGGGACACTTCTTATGATGACTGTGTGGATGGGAGGTCCTTACCAGGAAGGCTTGCAGTACTTCTGCCACCTGTGGGAAAAGAACACAGTGGGTGCTGTCATGAGGCTTTGCTCCATGACATAGGGCTTGTGAGGAGCATGAGGGGGGACTGGCCAGTTGCATCCCCACCCTCATTCTGCAGCCCCAACCCCTTGGGGCTCCTGGGCTCTCTTTGAGATCTCAGCCCCAGAGTTGGCAGGACATCTGGTGGGCAGCCAGACCCTGAATGGCCTTCTTAGTTTGGCCCAGCCTTGAACTTACTTCCGTTGCTCAGGGTCCATGCCACAGAAGCGGAGGGTGGTGAGGGGGTAGTGGCGCCGGAAAAACACCCTGGGAGGAGGAAGGGAGAGAAGGGAAGCTGGTGAGAGCCTGATCCAGCATCATGCCCTGACTCCAAGAAGCCTCCACAGTAGACCTCCTATGACCTGCTGTGACCTTCCTGCAGCTGGGCCCGGGGCCTACTTGTGCATTTTCCTCTCCAGAGTGCATCTGCCTCATGTCCTACATGTCCCCCCACCATGGCATTTAACTTCTTGAGGATAGGAATGATGTCATGGTCCTCTCTTGTTTCTCTTAGCCCAGGATCAGGTTCCTGCTAGACTGTGAGTCCCTGTGCCCGGGGAAGGCATGATCCTTTTCCACTCTGCATCCCAGTGGTCAGCCAGAGTCTGGCCCATGGAAGACCTTCTATCAAAGGGTGCAGACATAATTGGTACCCAGTGAATACAAGTTAATTCCATCTCTACCAGTCGTGATGCAGGGGAGCTTGGGCAGGAGGTCATCAGAGTGAGGCCCAGGGAAGGCAGGGAACTTGCCTGGGGTTGTCCAGCACATCACTACTCCCACTACTCCCACTGGGTCCAGGACCTGAACTCAACCTTCATCACTGATCCACACTGTCCCAGCCACCCTCTCCAGCTCTGCTCTGCCCTCCCTACAGCCCCAGGGCAAGGGAAGGTCCTTACTTCCTCTGGACATCGGTCAGGGTGATGCCCTGCTCGGTGACTTTGAAGTGGACCACGGTGGGTGTGGGCAGGACATCCCTCTCGAAAGTGGTGGAGATGGCCTTCTGCACGGCTAGGGCGCCGGTCAGGGTCTCTATACTCACAGAGCTCAGGTATAGGGCGTGGCAGCCTGTGGGATGGAGACACTGCTCTGGGGCTGCTGCCAGAGCCCAAGGACTAGGTGGGGACCACCCTTCTTCTAGGTCTTCCGTCTGCCCTCTGCCTGGGGACTTTCTTCTTCAGGAATCCTGTGGGGCTCCTCTTTGAGCTACCAAACTGGAAGGGAGTTCCTGGGCAACTACAATTTGAGGCCAACCCCAGAGGTTTTGGGGAGCTTCTGTTGCCTTGCATTGCCCTGGCAAGGACTTTCAGCATGGGGCCAAGCAGGGATGGTGCCCGGGTGTAGGGGTAGCCAAGAAAACTTCCTTCTGTCCAGATCTATGGCTGCCGCCTCCCCACACCTCCACTCTCAGGTTCTTTGGCAAGAGTGTGGGAGGGGAGCCACCGTGCTGGGGGCACAGAGTAGGAGCTGTGACTGACATAAGTACTGATCTTGCCTGGCCTCTGGGAGAGTCAGGGAGGGGCCTCTTCTGTGTTGGAGCCCCTCCGGGACTCAGATCTGACACACCACAGAGGATCCCAGGCCCAGCGACCACCTCTGGGGCAGGCACCTCAGGCCCAAGGAGACCCGAGCACGTACATGTGTGCCTGTGCATGTGAGCTCTGCCAGCACCCCCCTGCCCCCACTTCCCCGCTGGCCCAGTGCCTATAGCCTCTCATCTCCCAGTTTACAGGGGTGGGAGGGGTGTGGCACCTTGTTAAAGATGAAGAAACAAAGCTGGGATGGGAAACATGTGTGAGCCTGTGTGTGCGTGCGTGCACACAGTGCTGGGAGGTGCCTTCCTAGGGGCATAGCCTGGCACCTCCCCTGTGCCACTTACCAGCAGATTTCTTCAGGCAGGAGGCCGGGCTGTCTGTGGAGGGGGCAGAGGCCCCGGCTGCACCTCCCAGTTCTGAGCCAAGGCAAAGGAACAGGCCCCCAAGGGGGAAGGGGGTGGAGTGAATGGACCCCTCTCATAGGAACAGGCCTCATTAATCCCTTTGAACATCTCCCACCTCCACCCCCACCTCCAGGAAGTGACTTGGCTGAGAAACCAGGTGTGATTACGGTAATTAGGCAAACAGGGCCTGCTTTGGGTTCTCCAAGTATCCAGCTTGCAAGCCTTTGATCCCTACCCCCAACCCCCACCCCCAGATGGCTGCTGTGACCTCATCCTCACAGGCCCTGACCCCTCACTTCTTTTGGATCTCATTCCAACCCCAGGCCTTTCTTTGCAGAAAGTGAGGGGGGTCTTGCCATCACTCCACTAGGGCTCCCCTGCCCTGACTCCTTTCCCAGAAACAGCCCTTCTCAAGCTTCTTCTGTGATCCCAAGGCATCTGGGGTGCAACTGGACACCCTGGGCAGGGCTTGCTGATCTGGGTTCAAGGTCTGCCTCTATGGGCCTTTGGGAAAGTTAACAGCTAGAAGCTTCACTTTCTTATCTGTGAAATGGGAATAATAACAGCAAAATCTACTCCACAAGGTTGTGCCAGGAGGCATGAATGAGGGAGTGAGTGCTCAAGAAATGTTGGCCTTGGGGGTGGGGGTTGGGGCCTCTACAACTATTTGGTATGGACTCTTTTATCTTGCAAAGAAGGCTACTATTTACCAAACGTCTATTCTGTGCCAGGCATCGTGCTAAAAGCCTTGCCTGAGCTGTCTCATTCAATCTGCACACAATTTTATAAGTAGAAATGACAATGATTGTTCCCATTTCACAGATGAGGAAACTGAGGCTCAGAGAGGTTAACATTCTCATATTCTCACACCTAGGAAGCGGCGATGTTGATTAACTTTTGAGTGTGTTAACTGCGACACTAAAATAATCCATAAACAAGGTAGAAGTGACCACCAAGGGCCTTTCTGGTGAGAACAAACAGACAGGCCCAGTGGCCCGACATTGCCTTCCTGGGGCCCAGACCCACCTTTCTGAGGGATGGTGAGTTTGCAGGGCAGGGCCAGGGCCATGATGGAATGCTGGCACACAAAGGCAGAGAGGCTCCCTGAAGGGAAATGGGTAGGTCTGTGTGAGTAGGCTTCCCGAGTACACCCTCACAGCCTCTGCTGTCCCCTCCCTGCAGGGGGAGGCCTGGAGTCTGGGAAGGTCCCCTGAGGGCCTGGAGGCTGAAAAGGCTTACCAAAGTAGGGCTCTTCATCTGCTCCTTTGAGGTGCACTCCTTTGGCGGAAGACTCGATGAGGAAGTGCCGGATAAGGTCACTGCTGTCCTCACCTGGACAGAAAAAGAATGAGTGACTGCAGATGGGAGCTTCAGAGCCCCTCGCCAGCTAAACATTAACCAGCTCGTTCCCTGAGACACCTGCTAGGGCGCATCTGAAGTTTTTTTTGTCCATCCGCTGACTCTGGGTGGAACTGCAGGGAGGAATCCTATTTTCCAGGCCTCCCACAGGGGAGGTGTCAAGACATTCGTTCAGAGGCTTTAGAAAACCTTTCCCTCAGTCCAGAGTTATCAGGGATGGTTCTTAGTTACTGTTTGGTAGATCAAAACATTCAGCCTGGTTTTCCCCTCCCTTTGCCCACCACAGCCCAGGAGCTATTATTCTGCACCAGATCACTGAAGGAGCTGAGTGGGCCCTGGGAGGGCAGACACGCCCTTCTGATGAAGCTTCCTCCTTGATTTGGGCACATTGCCTCTCTAGATGCTTCCTTGACCATTATCACCCACCCCAGAGGCCACTTTCTTATTTCCACAGGAAGGCCTGAAGAAGATAAGGTTGGGGTTTCCAGCCCAGCTTTATCACTTAATTGCTCTGGAGTCATTAACTGACTCTTGGGGTCTCAGTTACCTCATCCATTAAATGTGAGGTGTGATCCTGGGGTTTAGGTGAGGGACTGCGACCTAGCTACCTTGCCCTGTAATTATCTGTTTCCATCTATCTGGTCAGTGAGGTGGTACTGGGCTATGATTCCTCTGTATCCCTGGTGTGAGGACACAGTGCCCAGTATGTGGTGGATGCCCCATAAACGTGTGCTGAGTTACCAGATGAGCAGGGGAGATCCCGGGAAAGTGCGTGATAAGCTATTACACGTGTGATAAGCTAGTGCACATGCGATAAGCTAGCACACAAGTGTTACTACACATTAGGTTCCCTGGAGATAAATCCCATCTGACCCAGAAGACAGCAGCCTTAGAGAGGGTTGGAAGCTTCCTCTTTCTCTTCCCACCATGAGGGTAGAGCATGGAATTTGGGGCACTTGGGGAGGCAGAGGCAACTCAGGCTTGCCTCAGTGCTGGAGAGCATCTGAGGGGGTGCTGAGGTAAACCCTCCTGCCAGGAGTCCTTATGAGACTGGCCTGAGGTCACCCTGAGAGCTAGTGTCAGAGCTGGGACTAGAACCCACCACATCCTTCAGCCCCAGTGAGGTCTTGAGCGAATACAGAAACGGATGCCTACCTGATTGGTTCTGAGCAGATGCGGGGGCCTCCTGCACCTTCAAGGCTAGGCCAAAGGAGCCTCGGTATGAAGAACTGTCCCTTATGACAAAAGCCCCTGGCTCTTCCTTCCTCAGCAGCTCAATTGCTGAAACAATCCTTGAGTCAGAGACGGATACTACCCACCTGGATACCTTCTGTCCCCAGCACCCTAAGGCCTTCACGGAGCAGACATGACTGCCTAATCTCTGCCATTCTCACAGTAGTTAGTTTCTATTTCTTCACGAGGTCAGCAGGACACTCCCCCTTCCCTGGACCTGCTATTTGCCATTCCTCCTTTACCATGACCTAGGCCTCCGTCTGCCTGATGTGAGGTGCAGGACCGGGACTGATTCCAGGGTCACCTGCTCTTCCCTTTACCTTGCTCTCGGGTGATGCTTGGCTTAAACCAGTATTTAGATGTGTCCATCACGAACTTCATAGTGGGCTGCATGTCCCTGGTGGGACCTGGAGACAGAGAGAGAAGGGGGGCCCTATAGGCTGGATAGAGGGGAGTTGAGTCCCATTCCATCACCAGCTGGGACCCACCCCCATTGTGTCCTCAAACTGCCTACAAGGCGACCCTGGGGGGTGTGAAGGATTCACAGGGCTTGGCCCATCTAGGACTTAGAAGTGCCTGTGTATCATTGGTAATGAATAATGAGCAAATGGATAAAACCTCAGTTTGATGAGAAACAGTTTTTCAGATCTACTGTTGCCTAGTGGGGACTGAAATAAAGGAAAAATAAGGAATTCTCAGATGCGTCATGTTTGATTTCATATCCTCCCCCACTTCCCTGTTAATAATCCTAATAGTTCCTTAGGGGTCTATTCAGCTTGGAAAAGAAAATGGAAAAAAAGGTGAAGGAGAGGAAACAGCAGATCTGGGCAGAAGAATAAGCCCTCAGAATTGAGAGCCTGGGTTCTTGACTCTGATTTGGGACAACTGAAGCCCAGAGGGGACCAACCAGACTAAACAGCCCCTGAGGCTCTTTAATGCTCCCATAGCTTATGAAATGAATTTTATTTTGAGAATATTTTGCAGAATTTGACAAGATCCCAGGGTATGATTAGAGCTGTCCTAGAGGGCATCACCAAAGCAAGATGGGAACATTATTGGGCTAAGTAAATGGGCTCTTTGAGATGCCAAAGTGCCCATTTTCTTGGGTCCCTAAGGCGGAGAGCAGTGTTTTTTAATTTCGAAATCTTGAAATGAAGGGTTGTGACCAGTTATATTCAAATAACTTCTAACAAAACACTAAAATCTGCAAATGATTTGTCCTGGGAAAGCAATCACAGCAGACTCAAAAGCATACCTGACATGCCATTTTCTCCTGCTTGCAATTGGCATGGCTCTGTGAGTGGGAGTGAGCTTTTCACACCCCCAGCGTCGCCTTGGTGCCTGAGTGAGGGCTGAGAGTTGGCCACTGGAGGGGGAGCACAGACAGTGTTGGCAGGGGGCTCTGCTCATGGGAGATGCCCACCCAAAGGGTGCCAAGGCTTAGCTTCTGTGTTTATTGCTGTGGGCCCTGGTTGATTTTGTTCTTTTTGGACGCCTATAGCCGCAGACTCCAGGAAGGAGGGTGTTTGCTCTTTTGTGGTTTTCAGCTGTCTGAACTGGAATGCATTGTCTCCATTACCCCGTCCACCCCCTCTGCGTTCTCGTCATTCACCTACGTCAGAGATGGGACTGACTCGCCCTCTCTCTCTCTCCGTGGGTCAGTCATCAAGGCTGCTGCTTCCACAGCCCTACGGGGTTGCCTGGCTCTGTCCTCTCTCCTCCACCCTCACTGCCCCACCCTGGCTCAGGCCTCTGCAATCCATCTGCCTGCAGCTGCCAGAGTGGCCCATTGAGCCTCCTGCCCCCGGCCCCAGTTCTCCCCTGTTTGAGATTCTCTGATGGTCCCTGGGTGCCTAAAGGGTAAACAGCTACTTTATTAATTAATTTATTTATTTTTGGAGAAAGTCTCACCCTGTTGTTCTGGCTAGAGTGCACTGGTATCATCATAGCTCACAAGCAATCTCAAACTCCCGACTAGCTGGGACTATAGATAGATGCCTGCCACCACGCACAGCTAATTTTTTTATTTTTAGTAGAGACAGAGTCTCACACCTATTCAAGTTGGTCTTAAATTTCTGGCTTCAAGAGATCCTCCTGCCTTGACCTCCCAGGGTGCTGGGATTATAGGAGTGAACCACATTCCTGACCGACATCCACTTTTTAACTTGGCGTTCAAGGCCTTTCACAATCTGACTCCAGCCTCTCAGTGACCTAACACTATACCCAACATTTCAGGCATTTCCAAAACATGCCATGGTCTTCTCCTCTGACCATGAACTTCTGTTCTGCTTTCCAGATTCAGCTTGGATGTTGCTCCCTCTGTTCTCCAGACTGAAAGAACACTCTCTCCTCTGTGGCTCCATGAGACTCAGAACATCTTTCTACCTCTGTGTTTACCTTACTCGATAGTGATGCTTGACTTTTGTCTCTTTCTAGACTGTTCCCCATGTGTCTTCATTACCTGGGTAAGTGCCGGGCACACAGTAAATGTGTTGACTGGCTGTGGCAGACACCCGTGGTACTTTGTCTTTTCTCCCAGCCAAACCTTATAATGTTTGAGGTACTGGTTTACAACATACCCTCTGGGCACACAGTGAAGGGGGCATCTGGCGGGGTCTGGTTGTGGCGTCTGGTGGCTGGACAGGGGTTGCTGGGAGAAGCAGCTCCAGGTAGGTTGGAGCCCTGGTGTCTTGGGGTCCGCTGGGGTGGGGAAGACCCTGGATCTGGGCAGCCATTGATCAGCACAATAGGTATGTCCACCATGGAGTTGTTGATCGATGGGGGACAGCTGCTGGCATGCTCTTTGGCCAGTGGTGAAGAGTGGGGTGCTCTGGGCTGGCCCATGTTCTGGTTGAGGTTGCTGGGAGCCTGGAAGTCACTGGGTCTTGTACACAGGGACGCTGAGCCAAGGCTGTGGAGGCTGGAGGAAGAGCTGGCCGGACTTTCCAAGGATCTAGAAGATGACTGATGGCTGGAGATGCTGGAGTGGAGGAGAGACTGGTTGCTGTAGGGGCAGAGAGCACCATATAGGGTGTTAGGATGTGGGAGTGACACTCAGGAACCAGAGTAGGCTCTGGGTCTAATAATCTAATAATCTGCCCATGGCTTTGGCCAAATAGAGGTCTACATACTCCACCGTTCCATAGCCCATAGCAAAGGGCAGGCCCACGTGATCCTCAAAGGATAGAGAAACGTCTCTGGATGGTAGGGTCTTTGGTTATGTATAGTAGCCAATGGGCTGAACCCTGCCGGCCTGTGGACACGGGCTGGCTCTGATTCTCTCTGCCTTCTAAGCCAGGCAGGTCTTGACAGAGCTTCCACACCAGGCCCCCACTCTCCTTTACTTCCCCATCACTTTGAAGGACTCTGCAGATGGGCTGGACCTCGTCTAGACCATGCCCAAGGCTGATGCAGAGGGAATCCCCCAGCCAGAGAAGGAGAAGGAGGCCAGCTCCAAGTCTAGCCAGACTTCCCCTGAGTGCAGAGGCCCATGCCAATGGGCACAGCTGTGGAATCCCCGGTCTCTTTGCCAGGGACTGCCTTGGCCAGTGGCTTTGGAGGTGGTGTGGGAGACAGAGGTCCTGTGGTTTGGTCTTCTTGGGGCAGGATATGTGTGTGTGTGTGTGTGTGTGTGTGTGTGTGCATGCGCACACACACGAGCATGCACAGTTCTATCGTGAGACTTACAGAGAACTGAGCTAGGACAGTTGTAAATAATGCGTCGGCAGGTTAGCCTCCTTTTTTTTCAGCAACAAAGAAGGAACCTTTTCATTCCTAAATGGTACACTTCAGGCTTCCAAATTCTATTTATGCCTTTGTGTTTTAGGGTTTAAAAAAACCCTCCCTTGGCTGGGTGCGGTGGCTCATGCCTGTAATCCTAGCACTCTGGAAGGCCAAGGGTGCATGGATTGCTTGAGCTCACGAGTTTGAGACCAGCCTGAGCAAGAGCAAGATCCCTATCTTTACTAGAAATAGAAAAATTAGCCAGGCATAGTGGCAGGTGCCTGTAGTCCCAGCTATTCAGGAGGCTGAGGCAGGAGGATCACTTGAGCCCTGGAGTCTGAGGTTGCTGTGAGTGAGGCTGATGTCATCACACCCTACCCAGGGTGATAGAGTGAGGCTCTGGCTCGAAAACAAAACAAAGCAAAGCAAAAAAAACCAAAACAAAAAAACCCTCCCTTGAGATGCGTTGAATGAGGATGGAAGTGATATAGGTGAACCTCATTAATGCAATAGCTCTTTCCCCAAAAGGTAGATAACAAATATAAGTCAAGATTTTTATATATTAAATTATATTCTAAGCTTGAAGACAGCCTGAGATCTGAATGGCTGTGGTGGCATAAAAGATGATATTCACTCTTTCAGCTTTGGTACATGCGCAGATTTTGATAAGACTGAGCAGGAAGCTGCTCTGTGTGTACGTGTGTGGAGGCTGAGTCAGAAGCTGTGGAACCTACCTTCCAAACATGTAGCTGATGTCAGATGCTGGGCTAGCTGACAGCACAGAGACCTGGCTGCCCCGCTGTGGGGCCTGGTCCCCTAGCCCCTTCTCTAGGCCTGAAGGAGACACTAACAGAGAGCTCAGGCCATGGGGGCCTGAGGCCTTGCTCCCCATGCAAGGGATGGAGATGCTGTGGGAGTGTGGAGAGTGGGGGGAGGAGTCCCTGGAAGGAGGAAGGGGGCGCTGGTGCCCCCTGCCCTGGCTCCCAGAGAAGATGAGGCTCTCACTGCTGCTTCGGGTCTCTCGGGGGACATCTCTGGAAGAAAGGAGGCCATCACTGCGTGGAGAGCCAAAGGGTGGGGTGGCAGATGGGCTGCAGCAGCGCTGGGGGCCATCGTAGCACCGTGATCTGGTGGAGGTCACCTCGATGTACTTTATATCTTTGGAGAGAGAAGCAGAGCATTGGTGAGAGCAAAGAGCCTAGACCATAGAATGGAAATGGTGGAAGGGTCCTTAAGACTACCTGGTTCTCAAATGCAATCAGTGTAACCTGGCT
Source organism: Nycticebus coucang (assembly GCF_027406575.1). Classification (NCBI taxonomy): domain Eukaryota; kingdom Metazoa; phylum Chordata; class Mammalia; order Primates; family Lorisidae; genus Nycticebus; species Nycticebus coucang. Next base: position 56,280,274 of record NC_069797.1, read on the forward strand.
TATTGTACCCTCAATGAATCCCCAACAATAAAAAAAAAAAAAATGGAAAAAAGGAAATAAACAAATAAAGCAAATGAACGAAGAAGAAAGAAAACAACACATTGTACCCCACATATGCATAAATGTATTCATGATCTATGTGTATACGACTTAATAAAAATAAATAAATGAATAAATAAATAAATAAAAAAGACAAAGAGAAAAAGAAAAGACTATCTGGTTCTCTCCCTTTTACTCAGATGAGGAAACTGAGGCCCAGATAGGAGAAACTCTTCAGAAACTCTTCAACTGCCCCTTCAGGGCCCAGGTCCAAAGTCACCCTTTCTTGTGATGTATTCCCTTGGGTAGGGAGATGCCATGCAATGAACATGGGCCTTGGAATCAGACAAACCCGGGTTTGAGATCTGGCTGTGTCACCTACCAGCTGTGAGAGCTTGGACAAATGATCTTCCCCATTCAGAGCCTCAGCGACACCTGTGACAGGGGGCGACTTTACACAGCCTCTCAGTGTTACGTAAGGATGAAATGAGATTAATGTGGGAGGCACAGCACAGTGCCTGGCACATACCCTGTTTTCCCGAAAATAAGACATCCTCCAAAAATAAGACCTACTTACAGGAAAGATAAGACGTCCCCTGAAAATAAGACCTAGTGCATCTTTGGAAGCACACCTTAAAATAAGACACTGTCTTATTTTCGGGTAAACAGGGTAGTAGGGGCTTAAAAACTGGGGAATCCTCTCCTTTGTATTTGCCCCACCCCCCAGCTTGGTGGCCCTCACCAGTGACACTAAGACACCTGTGGCTTGGGGCATGTGGAAACTGTTTCTCTGCACGTACAGTGAAGGCAGGAGTTCTCGAGCGATACACAAGAAGCACCCGGAGATAGAGTCTCAATGCCTAGGCTGCACCTCGGGCCAGTTAAATGGAATCTGCAGAGCGGGGGCCAAGCCTCAGGTTTGTTTGCTTGTTTTTGGTTCCCCAGGAGATTTGGGAATGCCTGGAGCCTCGCCACTGTGACATGGCTGGCAGCACCACATTACCTGGGCTCCACCCCAGGCCTATGGAGTCAGAGTTGACGTTGTGGCGAGACGCCCAGGGATCTGGGCACAGGGTAGAGTTGAGAGCTCTGCTTCCGAGTGGGTGCTCCCTGAGTGCAGGGCTTTCTCATTCCTGAGCTGTGGACCTCTAGCAGCTCTTAGCTCTTAGGAGTGGAGCACTGGTCAGCCAGCACTGCCCAGGCTGTCGGCTCTCCCCAGTGCTCTTTCCTTTGCCCAGATGGGGCATCCAGGACTCCTGGGTTCTGAGACGTTGTTCCTCCTCAGAGATCATCCCTGAGCGGGGTGTCCTGGGGTGCTCCCCATGGTGAAGATAGACACCCTCTCCTGGCCTGGGGGAGGGGAAATGTCCTCAGTGCTGTTCCAACAAACATGGTGGCAGGCGGCAGTTAGGCAGGTGTTCCCTCCTGGAGGAGGTGAGTCCTGGCTGCCGTCCCAGGATGGAAGCTGAGGCAGGCAGGGAGAACCCTCGGCTCCTGTCCGCTGACCTCCCACCCACCCTGGGTTCTGACGCCTGTACCATTCCCCCGTGGTGACTGTGAGGTCCCAGCCGGCCCCAGCTGGCTGCTCACGGATACTGCCTCTGTCTGAGCCTGGCTGGGTGAGGAGGGGTGCGCCCTGCATCAGATCAGTGGAGGCTGGCACACTGACTGGGGCTTACTGCTCAGGTGGAGGAGGAAGAGGCTGGCTTTGTAGTCAGACAAACCTGGGATGAGCCCTGGCTTTGCCGCTTTCCAGTCAGGAGGCATCAGGTAACTTTCCTGACCTCTCTGAGCCTCAGTTTCCAAATCGGCAAAGTGAAGCTCTGAAGCCAACCTCCCAAGGTTGTGATGAGGATTAAATACAATGATGAGTAGAGCCTGGAGCTCAGTCCATGGTGGGCCTCGAGGAAAGAGCCTTTCCTCCCTGCCTGCTTTTGTGGGGCAGCACTGGCCAGATGGAGCCCTGTCTCTGGCTAACGCGGGCTTTCTCTGCTTAGATGATGGAGGCAAGAAGAGACTACCTAGGGTGCTGTACTGTAGGCTCTGAAACAAAACAGATCTTGGAATGGGGTGGATTTTTCTGGAAGACTGGCAAGCACAGCCTCTATTTTTAAAGGACTTTATAGTGTTTTCACCCACAATCTCCTCTGCACCTCGTAACAGCCCTTAGGCAGGGCAGGCATATTTTTATAGAGGAGGAAACTGAGGCTTGGAGAAAAGTGGGGATGGAGCTCACACTTACCGTATAACAATTTTTAATAATGGCTGGTATTTATTGAGTGCTATGTGCCAGCACCACTATGCATGTGTTAACTGTGTTAGCTTCTTTAACCCTCATGAGTCTATTGAAATAGGGAGTATGGGAACTCACATGTGACAGATGAGAAAGCAAGGCTCAGAAAGGTTGAGTGAGTTATCTGACGCCGCACAGCCAGGGAGCCTCAGTTTCCAACTCGGCAAAGTGAAGCTCTGAAGCCAACCTCCCAAGGTTGTGATGAGGATTAAATACAACGATGAGTAGAGCCTGGAGCTCCTGAGCTCTGTTTAGGAGCCCCTTCCAGGGCAAGGAGGGGTTCCTTGGGACCCTGCCCCAAGGCCTCACCCTGTGTGGCTACTTTGGGGAGGGTTTCAGTCTGGTGAAGCTCTGGGCCCCCTACTCACTGGGTCACCCAAACGCCCACCTGAGACATTTCAGGGGCTGAGGTAGCAGCAGGAGGAGGAATGGGGAGCCCAGGTGTGAGTCACCCCCCTGCTGTCCTGAGGTGGATGTGGCTGCCGGAGGTGGAGCCCCCCTGATCACCGGGGTGAAGTCACTGTTTACTGGCCTGTGGGGCAAGCCTGAGCAGTTCTGGGAGGATGCTGGTGCCAGCCCTGGCAGGGCCTGTGGGCGGGGGGCAGAGAGACAGTTAGTTATTAAACACCCTTTACTGGCAGATTGCCTTGCCTGACAGAAACTGCTGGAAAATGAAATGTGGGGGCCTATTCCAAAGGCAGGGTAGGGGTGGCCAAGAGATAAAGACAGGGAGATGGCTCAGCGCCCGTAGCTCAGTGGTTAGGGCACTGGTCACATGCACCGGGGCTGGTGGGTTCAAAACTGGCCTGGGCCTGCTAAACAACAATGACAAAATAGCCAGGCATTGCGGCGGGTGCCTGTAGTCCCAGCTACTTGGGAGGCTGAGGCAAGAGAATCACTTAGCCCAAGAGTTAGAGGTTGCTGTGAGCTGTGATGCTACAAGAAGTCTACCGAGGGCGACATAGTGAGACTCTGTCTCAAAAAGAAAAAAAGACAGGGAGCTGGTGTTTGCTTTCCCTGTGCCTGGGGGCCCCCTAGGGCAAGCCCAAAGGCAAGTGAACAAGAGGTAGGGGCAGGGAACCCAAGGAAGGTTTGGCAGGCACTGGGAGAGAAAGAAGAACAAAGAGGTGCACTCTGATGCCCCAGAGGGGAGAAACACAAGAGAACAGACTTTGGATCCAGATACCCGGAGTTTGAGGCCTGATCTACCCTTCACTGGCTGTGTGACTATAGGCCAACACTACACTTCCCTGAGCCCCAGCTTTTTAATCTGTAAAATAAGGTTTCCACTATTTTCTTCATAGGGTAGACACTGGGATCATGCATTACACAGGCCAGTTAAAAAAATTCTATCTATATATATTTAGGGGAGGAGCCAATATAGGATTGCCAATGTTTAATTTTTTTATTTTGCTAAATAAGGACAAACAGGGCGAACATCTTTAAACATGATGATTTTAGAATGTCATTCCTTCAATGTCCCAAAAGTAGGAAGGATGAGATTGCAAAATAGTGGGGGTTCTTCACGCTGAATGCGTTTAGACACAATGGAACGCATCACCATGCCCAGAGTTAGTTGCACTGCCATAAGCTATGCCTGGGTCTGTAGAGAGGTTTTGGGAGGCTGCGATGCTCACATGGCTGGTTCTACCCAGGGCATTGAGGATGCTGTCCATTGCCCATCTGCCCCATTCTGGTCCTCAGCCCTTTCCATGGAGGAAGGGCCCAATTATCATCAACACTCACATCACGTCTGTGGATGTTCCACAGGGACTGGTTTCGCCCCAGCTGGCCTTGAACATGTGGAAATCCTGCCACAGGGCATGAACATTAAAACCCCGGGATTGCTTCTGCCAACAGTAATTAGGCCTAAGACGCCTTTCCTGCGGAGACGTGCCCATGACTGGCCCTGAAAAGCAGGAAGACTCTTGAGGGATGGAGGCGTCTCCTGCACCAGCCTGGCAGGCAATTTTTGGTGGTAGGAGGGAGAGCAGGCAGGACACCAGGAGCCTGGGGCACCAGAGGACCTGGGCGCTCGGCTGGCCTCCACCCCAGAGCCCAAACCTACCCTGGGGCTGGTCCTGCGTGCAACCCTGATGTTTAATGAAAACGGCTACCATTTGTAATGACTTACAGCATGCCGGCATTTATAATAAACAGCCAGCCAGTGCTATTTCTTTTAATCCCCACAGCACCGCTTGAGGTAAGAACTCTTATTACCTCCACTTTACAGAGGAGCAATCTGGGACACAAAGCAGTAAACAGCTTGCCTAAGGTTTGCCTGACTCCAGCGATTAGGCTAGACCAGCCTTACTCAATCCCATCAACACCAGTTTTTTCATCTGTAAAATGGGTATAAAATTCTTAACTCCTGGGGCTGGATTGGGAGGATTGCAGATTCTGTATAAAAAGCTCAGCACAGTGCCCTGAATATAATAAGTGTTCAATAATTGGAAGTTCTCATGGCTCCTGTCTCTAATCCTAACTGTACCTCCTCCAACTCAGCTGATTGTTAACCTTTGGAGGTCTCAGTCTTCCAAACTGGCAAATGGGGCTGCTGCTCCTTGATCCTCATCCTCAAAATATACTTGAAACTCTTTGTTTGGGAAACTGAAGGCAGATGAAGAGATTTCCAGATTTCCTTGGACTTGGTGGTGCACTGGAGTTGGCTTGTACCAGCTTGTTAAGAGCTGATGTTAAATTTTTTAGGGTTTTGTCCAGCTGGTTGCTAAACTCAGCCATTATAAAAAGTTACATTATATAAATTTACAATGAAGTGACTTATATTAAAAACAAAGGTAGTAAATACTCAAAATTCATTACATCCTAATTATTTTACTCCATTTTACTATTATCTAGTAATAGATTATTTGTTTATTGTTATTTATGCCTATTGTGTTGGTATAGTGGGAATGCTATGTAACGTGTTTCCAATTCCACACTCAGTGACATCATGTTGGGAGCTGGGAACTGGCCACAGTGGGAGAATTTACACTGTGGAAATGGGCAGATGCTTCAAATTATGGCTGTTTCTGTCCCTGCCTGCAACCAGGGAGCCAGTTGTTAGAGATTTACTAGTGAACCACTGCTTGAACACAACAGGGTTGCCATCCTAACCAGACTGAATTCTGTGTTTCTCCAACCCCATTATTCTCAGCTTGGGCATCAGGAGAGAAACATTCCCCTAAACAGGAACACGGCCCAGAGAGCCATCCTATAAAAATTTCAGGTGGCCAACATTAGAATATAAAGAGAGAAACCATAGCACAGTGGGGTTCAGGGACTCCACATGTATTGAGCTCTTATATGCATGGCACTGTACAAAATTTTTATAGGTATTATCTCATTTAACTTCTCATAAAAATCATATAAAACAACACAATAACTAAGAAAATGCAGTGAAGGCTATGTTAACCAGTTTGATGAAAATATTTCAAATGGTATATAAAATCAGCACATTGTACCCCATAATTGCATTAATGTACACAGCTATGATTTAATAAAAAAAAAATCATATAAAACAGGTATCCATCACTTTCCAAACTCAGGAATGAAACAGAATTGAAAAGTGAGGGAAACTTGTATTTATCCTTTTTGCATAGCAGAAGAAATAGAGAGGTTAGTAACTTGTTTAGGGTTGCACCACGCCTCCCAACAGGACAGTGTCCCCTTCTCTGATTCCATAGGAAGGTCCTTTTTCCTCGTGAGGTCTGGTCCCAAGCCCCCCTCCTGGCACTGCCCCTGTCCTTACCTAAGGCTTCAGGTTCCTCCTTCTTTCTCCTTGAGGTGGTGCTCTGGGAAGATTTGGCCTGGGGGCTACCAGCCCCTGCAGGAAGCAGCTGGAAGGTAGGGTCCAGTTCCAGGATCATCTGGTTGAGAGTCTCCAGCGAGAAGTCAATGTAGGAGTCAAGGTCCTCCAGGGTCCCAGAGGCCTGCTCCCCAGGGGACTGCAGGAGGCAGTTGGCGTTGGCCTCAGCCTGTGTGGCCTGCTGGAGCCTGTTGGGGGGCCCCTTGCAGGGTGTGGGGGCCCCCAGGGCCTGCGCTCCCCAGCCTTCCATGGTGTAGTAAGAACACTGGGGCAGCAGGCTGGGGCTGGGTGCTGGGTGCAGAATCCTTCTGGGTTCTTCACAGGGAGCCAAGCTGACTGAGTGGCCTCCTGCCAGCAGGGGGCTGGACATCACCTGGGACATGGTAGGGTTGGTGACCCAGCAGTTTACCTCTGGCTTCCAGCTAGCCCCGCTGACATCCCACAGATGGCACTTGCCAACCAGGAGCTCCAGGACCTGAAAGAGGTGGGGAGTGGGAACTGAGGGTGAAGCCCCTGCCCCCAGGCAGGGGCATATCTTTAATTTATTCATATAAAAGCATGAATGCTGGAGCCAGACTGCCTGAGTTTGCAGTCTGGCATACACTTGTATGAAGCTTGTCTGGGCAAGTTAATTACCTTCTCTGAGCCTCAGTTTCCTTATCTATAAAATAAGTTACTATTTATAATGTGCTTAGAACAGTGCCTGATGGCATAATAAGTATTATGCAAGTGATCATTAAACAAAATAACTTCAGCAGATATTCATTGAATATCTACTATGTCCCAGGAATATTATTAAATAAATACTACCTACTGTTTATTGAGTAATTACTATGCACATAGGCACTGGTATTTATACATAAAGCCCTTTTTAGAGTGCTGTGGCATCATAGCTCACAGCAACCTCAAACTTTAGGGCTCAAACTATCCTCTTGCCTCAGCCTCCCCAGTAGCTGGGACTATAGGCGCCTGCTACAACATCTGGCTATTTTTTTAGAGATGGGGTCTCGCACTTTCTAGGCTGATCTCGAACTCCTGAGCTTAGGCGATACACCTGCTTCGGCTTCCCAGAGTGCTGGGATTACAAGTGTGAACTGAGACTACATGTGCATGCCACCAGGCCTTTTAAAATTCTCATAACAGCCCCAGGAGGTAAGTACTGTCACTGTCCCATTTTATAGCCAGAGAGGTAAGTAACTTGCACAACGGTCATACTGTCATACTGCCACTGAGTGTCAGAGTAGGACTGACTCTGGCCTCCCTGATGCTCAGGTCCTTGCCCTTAGGCTGGTTAGTGAAGTGGGCAGGTGAGCAACTGTAAACAGTGTCACCAGGGGGGAGGGGAAGTGGAGGGGCTGTAGGTGCTGGTGGGGAGGTCAGGTAGGAGGAAGGGACGTACAGAGGAGACCAGAAGGAAAAACAAGAGGTAGCTGGATAAGGGAAGTAGGGAGGAGGCGGCAGGGGAGAACTTATAGTAGGGAGGACTGTTTGTGCAGAGGCCTGGGAGACAGGGAAGGCATTCAGGAGACAGAGCAGCACCTAGGAGGCTGGAGGAGGAGATGGGGCAGGGGAGGCAGGCCCTGCAGAGCCTTGCAGACTGGACTGTTGACTCAACCCTGAGGCTAATGGGAAGCCACAGGGAAAAAAAAATTATTTGTCTTTTCAGAGACAGAGTCTTGCTCTATCACCCAGGCTAGAGTGCAGTGACATGATCATAGCTCACTGCAATCTTGAATGCCTGGGCTGAGGCAATCCTCTTGCTTCAGCCCCTTGAGTAGCTATGCCACCACACCTGGATAAATTTGTTATTTTTATTTTTGTAGAGATAGGGTCTTGCTGTGTTGCCCAGGCTGGTCTCAGACTCCCGGGCTCAAGGAATCTTCCTGCCTTGGCCTCCCAAAGTGCTGCGATTATAGGCTTGAGCCACTGCACCCAGACCAGAAAAATGTTGTGCTGGGGAGTGACATCATCAGATGCCATTCGTTTCCTGGGGGAATGAATCTCATTGGGAAAGAGGTATCCCAACCTTCTCATTTTCCTTACTATGAAAAGTTCTTCCTGTTGTCTAACCTTAATGCCACTTGCTGGTTTCTTTTTTTTTCCTTTTTAAATTCAAGGTCTCACACTCTGTCACCCAGGCTGCAGTGCAGTGGCATGGTCATAGCTCATTACAGCCGAATTCCTGGGCTCGGGCAATCCTGTCTCAGCTTCTCAAGAAGCTGGAACTATAGGTGCCTGACACCATGACTGGCTATTTTATAAAATTTTCATTTTTGTTGAGTGGAGGAGGGGTCTTGCTATAATGCCTAGATCGGTTTCAAACTCCTGGCCTCAAGTGATCCTCCTGCCTTGGCCTTCCGAAGTGCTGGGATTATAGGTGTGAGCCACTGTGACCAGCCCCAATGTGCTAGTTTCTCATAGGTGTGGCTTGGGAGGAGGTAAGAGGTTCTGGGGCTGAGGCTGCCAAGAAAACTGCATGGAGCTGGGACATGCTGGTTACAATCCCATTGCTTGCTCTGATCCTTGCTTCCCACTCCCCACATCACTTCCCAACTCTTGTTTACCTGCTTTTCCAAGATGCCTGCTCTAAAGCTTGCTATGGAGTCAGACCTTAGTACTGGAAAAGGCATTTGAGACCAGCCTGGGGCAAGTGAAGAGAAAGCGGACTCTGGAATCTGAATATTTAGATTTGAACCCAGCTCACGCAGCTCCTCGTGGTGTGACTCTGACCCTCAGTTTCTTCATCTGTGAGATGAGAATAATATTTCCTGCCCTGGACCCTCCCAGAGAGTGCTATGGAATCAATGAGGTGCTGCTTGCGAAGGCAGTTAGAGAATTCTAAACAGTACTCAGAAATAAGGACTTATTGAATCTAACGCCCTCCTACTAGTGGCTCCCACTTACTGAGCACTGACCACGTGCCAGACCCTGAGCCTTGTGGTTTACATGTTACATTTGGTGACTCCCTCTCTCCTCTCATAACCCTGGGGAGTTTCACACCCCTGTTATCAGTCCACTTTAAAGATGAAGATACTGAGACTCAGGTTAAGAAAACTGCAAAGGCTGCACACCCAGAAAACCTTGATGGAGCTGGGATTCAAACCCAGGCTGTGGGACTCCGGGATCTTAACTCCTTACGCCACATGGACGTATGATGTGGAGCAAGGTCGCTCAGTAGTTTAATGAGAAAGTCCAGGCCCTCTTTCTTCCCCTCGCCCCCTCTCCCCTCACCACTGCTTCTGTAGGCCCAATGCCAGGCTTCTCCTTGGCCGGGTCCCAGAGGGCGGTGCATGCTGGGCATGGGAAGCGTGTCTATAAATGGCCATGGAAGGGAGCTGGCCTCTGAGCTTCTTCCCAGGGCAGCCGAGGACACAGGGCCAGAGCTGTGGCTTTTTCCACACAGGCTCCAAGTGGCCTGGGTTTCTTGGGACAGTATCTGGGTGCACCCTGCAGGGCTTTCTGGCCGGGCCCAACAGAGGATGCTGGGGGGGTTGGGGTTACTGACTGGGCAGAGCTCACTGAGGGGCTGGGTGTCTGTCACACGACCAGAACCTGGGATGTCTGCCTACCCATTTGGACACAGCTTTTGTGCCACCCTGGGCAAGTGTCCTTTCCTCTTTGGGCAGACCTCAGTTGTCCCATCTGTATAACGGCAATACAATAATAATAGGCACTTAAAATTGAATTCATTACATTTTCTCAGTAGTTCTCGGAGAGAGGCTGCTATTACTGTAGGGCTGGAGAGGTTGAGGGATTTGCCCAAGGTTATATAATAGAAGTGGTGGACCCGGGGTTTGAACCCCAGTGGTCTACACAGTCCCACACTCTTACCCTGTGCTGCTACTTCACAGATTTAAGACCCTTCTGGGATTCTGGAACTGCATGGGACACACCTGGTGCTGAGCAGGGCAGGCAGCCCTTCTCTCAGAGTCTCCTCACTCTTACCATGCCCTGGAGTCACCCCTGGACATCCCAGTGCAGGGGCTGTGTCTTACTCCTTCATTTCTGGACACTGCCCCCTCCTCCGCCCCCTTCAGCACTCCTCTTACTTTTTTCCCTGTGATAAGGAGAAGTGGGGAGGCCCTGTGTTTGTGTGTTGGAGTGGACAGGGGCGTGGAGGGGCCGGATCTTCCCTATTTGTGGGTGCCTCCCGCACCCTCCGCCTTCCCACTTCTCTTTCTTTGTTCCTGAGGACACAAGAGGCAGGGGGATCCTGGTACTTCGGCATCTGCCCTTTTCCGCTTCTTTGCCAAAGTCTTCTCCTGACTTACTCTCTCCCTCCTCCTAGCCAGGTCAGTGAAGGGAGAGGGTGGGGCCAGAGAGAACACTTTGCCTTGAAGACCAGCTCCTGATCTTCCGGCCCTGACCACCAGACCCAGTGAGGAAGGACGTGGCTGGCAAGCAAGGACCCGCCAGACCAGCGAAGGGCCTCAGAAGGCCCCAGTGCTCTGGGCTGGGAGGCAGGAGGCCTGGATTCAGTGTCCAGTTCCTTCCCACATCTCCATGACCTCGGGCGAGTCTCTTCTCCTCCCTGGACCTCAGTTTTCCCTACACTGAGGCTACAGATTTGGTTCCCTTAAAGTGCTGAACTCCTGGGTCTGTGATGTTGAGATCATCTCTCTTTCATCCACAATCTCCTCCACTTTTCTTTTTGCCTTCACTCTAAGCCCCCAGGAGAAGTGGAGAACCTGAGGACAGCAGGTTGGTAAAGGTGCTGAGTGTCTCTCTCTTCTCCTTAAAGAGTAAAGGCACCTACCTGGTGTCCACACGTGGGCAGGCTGCTGCGTTCACTACCAACTGGTCGGCTGGAGCCTAGGTGAGGAGTACAGCAGAGAGGTGCCAGCTCACCTCCAGACCCGCCTTAAGAGCGGCTTGTCTGCCCTCCCTTCCTCCGCCCTCTGGGCCCTGCACGTGGCCCTGACAGCAGCAGGCCCTGCCCCTACCGTGTCCAATGAGCTCAGGTGGGGCTGGCTCTGGCAGGGGGAAGGGAAGCATTGGCTGGCAGCCTGCCTGGCTGGCACTAGGGCTCCTAAGCTCCCTGCTCAGCCCTCTTGCTGTACCACAGGGACAGGGAAGTCCTGGCTGGGACCAAGATATGCTGCCAGTGTTCCTCTCACCTGGGTACCCGCTGGAGGATAGGTCTTGCATGGTCAGAGCCTGTGGAGAGTGAGGGGCTTGGCCATGGCAAAGCAGGGTGCCAGCGGGCAGGAGACCCTCCTGTGTGCCCGGGTGGGGTCGTGCTGGAACGAGCACAGGGTGGCTTTGCTTCTTTCTCTCCTTTTACAGTAACGTCTGTGGCCTGGGAACGGGGCTTCTAACCCCAGGGGAGGCAGCTGGGGTCTCTGGAGGGCTCTGAGTGTGGGCTCGTCGCTCTGCTGCTCTCATTTGTTCACTCATGAGCAGCCCCTCTTCCCGGTCTGGCCTGTGCCCCAGGGTGGAGGATGGTGGCAGGACATCCAGGAGTCCAGTCGCTCCCTCTGTATGGCTCCAGGTCCCTCCCTGTTCTGGGCCAGGGGTCCCAGAAGAGACATGGTGGGGGGAGGAAACTGGTGGGGGTAGAGCTGGCTGGGCTGAGGTCAGGGAGCTGGCAGGGTGTCAGGCCAGGGACTCACCTCAGGGGTGGGTCGCCCCCTGTCCCCACTATGATCGGTGGAAGGGCTTCTGGACTTATAGTTTCGGTGCCCTGTTGTTTTGCTGAGCCATGAAGAGCTAGGGCCAGGGGAGGCTGGTGAGCAAAGCTATGCCAAGTTGTACAAGATGGTCAAAGGCATCCCCGGGTGTCCCTGCAGTCCTGCTGGCACATGGCTTGGTGAGCAGTTATGAGGTAGGACAGTGAAGTTCACAAACTCATCCTAGAAACCATGCTCCTCACCTCATTGCCGAATATCTCTATAGTGTTAAGTATCTTCAAGATATTTAATTCCCCTTGGGAAGCTATGCCTCGATGCCAGGGCCTGGTTCACCCTTCAAAGCAATTTTGGAACTCTTTTTCTGGAATGGCTATCAGAGCTGTCATGGCATGTGGAGATCTGACAATATAGTTCATTTCACTACTGTCACCAGATGCCAAGGGTGACTATAGTGAGATTCAGCAATGAGGTATGTGTGTGGTTTTGTAGGTGTTGGGTTAAATAAAACATATTAAAATTAATTTCATTTGCTTCTTTTCACTTTTTGAGATGTGTTTTATTAGTTTCCCGAGGCTGCTATAACGAATTCCCACAAACCTGGTACTTTAAAACAACTGAAATTTATTCTCTCACAGTCAGGAGCCTTAAATCTTGACGGGGCCACATTCCTTTCCTTTCAGGAATGATAGGGCAGAATCCATTCCCTGCCTTTTCTTTTTTCTTTTATTTTTTTCTTTTTTTTGAGAGAGGGTCTACCCAGGCTAGAATGCAGTGTGGCATCAGAGCTCACTGCAGTCTTAAACTCTTGGGCTCAAGCGATCCTCATGCCTCAACCTCCCAAGTAGCTGGGATGACAGATTTATACCACCACACCTGGGTAATGTTTTAATTTTTTTTTTTTATAGAGATGGGGGTCTCAGTCTTGTTCAGGCTGGCCTTGAACTCGTGGCCTCAAGTAATCCTCTCATCTGGGCTTCCCCAAGTGCTGGGGGCCCATTCTTTGCCTTTTCTGGTTTCTCGCGGCTGCCCCTGAGCACTGGGCTTGTGGTTGCATTGCTCTCATCTCTGTCTCTACCTTCATGTCTGTCTCCTTCTCCTCTTCTGTCCTCTAATCTCCCTTTGCCCGTCTTTTTTTTTTTTTTAGAGACAGAGTCTCACTTTGTCACTGTCAGTAGAGTGCTGTGGCATCACAGCTCACAGCAACCTCCAGCTCTTGGGCTAGAGGCGATTCTCAGCCTCAGCCTCCCGAGTGCTGGGACCACAAGCGCCCACCACAACCCCCGGCTATTTTTTTGTTGCAGTTTGGCCGGGGCTGGGTTTGAACCCGCCACCCTCGGTATATGGGGCTGGCACCCTGCTCACTGAGCCACAGGTGCTGCCCCCTTTGCCCGTCTTTTATAAGGACATTTATGACTGCATTTAGGGCCTACCTGGATCTTACCACATCTCAAAATCCTTAATTGAATTACCTCTACAAAGATCCTTTTTTTCCAAATAAGGTAATATTTAAAGTTGCTGAGATTAGGAAGTGATATTTTTGGGTGGTCATTATCAGACTTGCTACATGTGGCTATTAGAAAACTTAGAATTACATAGGGGCTTGCATTTTACTTCTGGACAGCTTTGGGCCATAGTAACTCTTGTCTGAGGGAGCTAGAGGAAGGATCTTAGGTTCAGGAAGGGCATTTTTAAGATTTTTTTTTTTTGGCAGTTTTTGGCGGGGCTGGGTTTGAACCCACCACCTCCAGCATATGGGGCCGGCGCCCTACTCCTTTGAGCCACAGGCGCCGCCCATGATTTTTTTTATTTATTTTTATTTTTATTTTTATTTTTTATTTATTTTAAACTTTTTTTTTTTTTTTTTTTTTTTTTTTTATTGTTGGGGATTCATTGAGGGTACAATAAGCCAGGTTACACTGATTGCAATTGTTAGGTAAAGTCCCTCTTGCAATCATGTCTTGCCCCCATAAAGTGTGACACACACCAAGGCCCCACCCCCCTCCCTCCTTCCCTCTTTCTGTTTTTTTTTTTTAAACAGAGTCGTACTCTGTCACCCTAGGTAGAGTGTTGTTGGTGTCATAGCTCACAGCAACCTCAAACTCTTGGGCTCAAGCAATCCTCTTGCCTTAGACTCCCAAGTTGCTGGGACTACAGGAACCTGACACAACACCCAGCTAGTTTTTCTATTTTTAGTAGAGATGGGGGTATCGCTCTTGCTCAGGCTGGTCTTGAACTCCTGAGCTCAGGTGATCCATTTGCCTTGGCCTCCTAGTGTGCTAGGATTACAGCAGGCATGAGCCATAGCACCTGGCCTCAGAAGGACATTTTAAACGAGTTAGGGGAGAAACATGGGCAAGGTCAGAGAGGTGAGAGGCTGAGGTGGTCCTGGGACCCTTGGAGTGGTCTCTGTAGCTGGAACTCAGGGTGTGTGTGGGAAGGGTGCTGAAGGGAGAATCTGGAGAGACAGTGTCTGTATAGCATTGGCTTCCCCCTAACTTTTGCCCAGTGAGTCCCTTTAAGAGGAAGAAGATTGCGCCAGACACTGCATTCGCCAGACTCTCTTGCTGCTAGAATCCTAGTGATGCACCAGGTTCTGTGCCCGCAATGGACTTGGGCTGGTGATTTAGATGGTGGAACTTCTTCCTCCTGCCATATGGCTTGTGGTAGACATTGGGTTATGTTTTAAGCAGCTGCCGTCTAGTATCCAGTATCCAATTTCTTGGGTGTCTTGCCAAAACAGCTTCCTGATCCCTGATCAGTGGTGGTGATGGTTCCTGAAGTCAGCAGACCCTGAGCCGCTCCTGATTTTTTACTTTCCTGACAGCCCAGAGGGGCGCTCGGCGCTTCCACAGTGAGTCATTTGGCCCATGTGTTTCTGGGAGCCACTTCTGCAGTGTAGCTTGCCCCTCTAGACTTCTGATGATTTTGTAAGGACGGAACCCCAGTGTGAAATTCTTCTCTGCTCCAATTAGCTGGTATGGCTTCTGTTTCCTGCTGGTGACCGATGCAGGTGGGTTGGGCTGGTGTAAAGGGCCATGTAGATTGGCCTAAGCAGCCTGGATTTTCTTGTGGGCAGTGGAGAGGCAGGAAAGCCTCCATGAAGGGCAAGAACTGGGAGGGAATGAGAGGAACCTCTCATTTGTACCTCGGGAAGGTCCTGTGGCTTTAGGGAGGTGCCAAGCTCCCCAGAGGGTGCCAGAAGTGCCTGGGACTCTCTTTTCTTTGGACTGAAAACAGTCATCAGAGCTTTGCTACAGTGGGCAGGGAATGGACCTGGGTGTTTCACCTCCTGAACATTCTAGGCTTTTTCTGTTTTGCAGGATGCAAGTCTGAGATTAATAGCAGGGAGGACTTTCCAGCAGAGATGACAGTGAGACTTCTGGTAAGCAAAAGCAGGTTCTACATCAAGGTCCAGAGAGAGCACAGCAGGTCAGAGATCAGATATGGCCCTCTGCATGTCTGCATTCACACCTGGTCTTCATGGCCAATGTGCTGTGATGCTCCAGGAAAGGCATTTACCCTTTCAGGGCCCCTGAAGTCCTTCTGAGCAGGAGGAAAGTTGTTTTCCTTCTGGTGAGTGGAAGAGGTGGGGAGGAGTGGAGGAGTGGAGAGAGATTCTCCTTATTCCCTAGGAAGAGGTGATGATCTTTATAATGGACCTGCTCTCAGGTCTCTTTTTTTATTCTTTTGGACATATTACTTTTTTTTTTTTTGCAGTTTTGGCTGGGGCCGGGCTTGAACCTGCCATCCTCGGTATATGGGGCCGGTGCCCTACTCCAGGAGCCACAGGCACCGCCCGAACATATGACTCTTTTAACTATAAAACACACATGCCTGAAACTCTGGTGGCCACCTTGCCCCTGCATGGCAGGTGAGGTCCAATCCAGGAACATCTTTATTATGAATGCTCATACCCAGGGTGGTCAACTCCAGGGAATCTCCAATGCCAGACTTGAGGGGCCCTTAGGAACTGCTGACACACTTGAACTCAAACTTTATTGCTCACACATCCCAAACTGTTTGGCAGGCATCTTGGTAACTATTTATAAATGACACATATGTAACTTTATAAATGACATGTATTATATACATAAATATATATTACTATTCAGATTTAAAAATATATGTATATTATAAGATACATTATGCTATTATGCATGTATGTGTAAACTGTATACCACGTATGTTATACAACTATAACAAAAATGAAGAAAAGTATAATAAATATAAAAAATGATATTTAAAAGTAATTTTTATGGCATTTCATCTAATAAAAATCCCTTTTTGTTCTCACAATAAGAGCAGTGCGATTGAATATGCTTGTTTATTTTTGAAAGTCCTGGTTTGTGAAATCTGAGAACACTTCATGGAACAGTGATTTGTGTGTCTCGTTCTAAATTCAGTTTATTTCAATATTCAGTTTTAATGGCTGTCACAGCTGAAAAGAAGGCCTCGTGAAGGCACCTAGATCCAGATGGACGGAATGCATTGTGGGCTCAGCTCATTAAATCATGACATTAATTTTCAATTTTCAAATCCATCCACCAATTATGCAAAGGTTTTGTTCAAAATTGGCTTGCAAATTTCCTTCTTTTCTCATGTCAATCAGTTGTTCTTGCAAAGAAATTGGAATATGTTGCATTTTAATACTTTCAGCAAATGGATTTTAAACCCACTCACACTCTTCATTTAGAAGATTTTAACGCAAATTAAACATTTCTTTTTTGGTTCGTTGTTTGAAGGGCAGATATGAAAGATCTTGGGAATACACAAGGTTTCAGCCACAAAATATGTAACAATGGGAACACTTTCAAACTTTCCTTCCATATAATCTATCATATTATTTTCCTTCCCCCAAAGTTGCTTCCTTGATAACTGTTTAAACTTCACCTTTATCCTGATGAAAAGAGGTTTAATTTTTGGAAATCTTTATTATAGCACTCAACAGACAACACTTGTTTTTTCTTTATGATATGGCAGATGAAACCATGTGTTTGGATGTCTGCTATTTTCTTGCTGTTTCTTTGCAGCAATCTTTTTAGGCCATTTGTCCTTTTTTTAGGAGGGTTAATTTAGTTTGAATCAGACAGCATAAACTGGGCATATGTAGACGTCAATATATCACACTACGTTGAAAAGTGAGCAAGCCCTCAAGTTCTCTGCCTGGCAGAGCACCCTTACCTTTCTCCAGTCACTGATTAATTTGGGGGACACAGGTGGCCAACAAGCAGACCATGTGAGGGTGCCTAGGCCAATCTGTATGTTAAATATTAACTGACCTGAATTTCCTTCTTACTTTTAGGTAGAAATACATATACATTAAATTATAAGATTTTCTTCCCACATTCTGTGCTACCCTGGAGATCAGATCTCACTGGACTGATGGGTCAGCTGTGGCCCAGGGTGGGCATTGTTTAAGGGCCTCATTGCTAGCAGATGACAGAGACAGGCTGGAACTCAGGTTCCTGCCTTCCAGGTTCCTTTTGCCACCCTGACAGGGTGCAGAGGTGATGTGGGGTTGTCAATGTGCCCCCCATCTTCACTGCACAGGGTCCATTTCTTCTGCTGTGCACTCTCTGGGGAGTAGCACCAGGTGGGTCCCCAGAGCAGGGGTGGACACCCTTCTGATCAGATGCACTTTTCCTTTCCCCTTCTTCCCTCTTGATGGACAGTCCGGCCTCTTAATCAGTCTGAATTACTGTGACCATGTGTAAGTTGTATGGCCTCTCAGAATCAAAGAATTTGTGTTTGCCTTGGGACGTAATTTTCAGATTCTTACACCTCGGAGTTAGATCTGAAAAGAAAGTCAGCTATCTGTGCCCAAAAAGAGACAGTCCAGGGATCCAGCCCTGCCACCCTGGGGCCTGCCCTGCTTGGGCCTCTCATTCTCCCTGGGGAAGGGAGGTATAGGGCCACTTTTGGAGACGTCAGTACCTGTGCCCTCTCCCTGGCCAGGAGCAGCAGTGACCCAAGGTGTTGGACCGTCTGCCCTAGGGGATGGCCAAGAGAAGGGGATCCCTGGCCAGCTCGTGTGCAGTCCTGCATGGCCCCAAGCCCAAGGTGAGCTCATGGATGAGTAAGGCCTCCGGCTGAGGCTGGCGGTTGAGTAAGAGGACGCGCTGTGCTCTCACACCTCCTCGGCCCCCACCCCTGTCTTCCTTCTGGAGCTCAGCTCCGCTGTCATACTCTACAGAGGAGCCTTCCACACACAGCACCCCTGCAGCCACATGTGGCCGCAGTGCGTGGCAACCAGCCGTGTGCTCCCCAAATTCAAATTCTTTGTCCTCTTGGGCAAAGAGTGAGACTACATTTCCCAGCCTCCCCTGCAGGTGGGGTCTTGGATTGAGTCCTGGCCAGTGGAATGTGGCCAAAGGCCATACCGCATCAGGTCTGGCTCTTGAAAAACTTGCCTTGGCTCTCTCTTCCCTATTAGATGGCCAGATGCAAGTGTAGGTGCATCCCAGGGTGTTTGGAAGGCATGTGGGCACACACTAAACTTTCAATAAATGTTTATTATTGATTGCTAGATTCATTAGTCCTGCGGGATGTGAAGTTGTCCTCAAAGGCAGGAATTGCATTCTGTTCATCTCTCGGATCCCTGCTGGGATGGATACCGTATGCAATGACAGGTGGTCCCCTACCCCAGCTTGTCCTGGCCTAGGTGGAGAGACTCAAGAGTTCTTGGCTATAACTCAAGGCAGTCTGGGACATGCCCCAGAGGAGGGGTATCAGTAAAACACTCTTTGGGGGAGACTAATTCTGCCTAGGTGGAGAGACTCAGAGTTCTTGGCTATAACTCAAGGCAGTCTAGGACATGCCCCAGAGGAGGGGTATCAGTAAAACACTCTTTGGGGGAGACTAATTCTGCCTAGAAGTCAGGCAGAAGGCTTCATGGAGAAGCTGGCATGTCAGCAGGCTCTTGAAGAAGAAAGGGCAGCATTTGAACCACTGAGGAGGACACAGTTTACTGTAGGTTCAGCAAAGTTTCCATGAATCAAATTCTGAGATGGTGAAGAGAGCTGGATATGCCTGGCTGGGGCAGGTGCCCTCTAACATTTTCAAGGCCTGGGCAAAGGTTATAAATGGAGGCAGCGGTAGGCAGAATTTTAAAGGTGCTTCCTACCTCCCCTGGTTACTCAATCAAATACAAATCTAAGTACTGCTGTGAAGAGATTGTGCAGAGGTAGTTTTAGGTAAGTCCCGAGTCAGTTGATTTTAGAACCTGGAGATGATCCAGGTGGGCCTGACAATCAGGTGAGCTCTTTGTAAGTAGTTTTGTCTCATCTGGTAGCAGAATAGGGAATTAGAAAGATTTGAAGCATAAGAAATATTTGATTCGACTTTACCTAACAATTGCAATCAGTGTAACTGGCTTATTGTACCCTCAATGAATCCCCAACAATAAAAAAAAAAAACAAAAGAAATATTTGATTCAAGGGCAACTCTCAGCTTACAGCTAGCAAGGAAATGGGGACCTCAGTCCCACAACCACATGGGATTGAATTCTGCCCCAACAACTCAAATGACTCTGGAAGTAGATTCTTCCCCGGAGCCTCCAAATAAGAGCCCAGCCTAGCTGACACAGTGATTTTGGTCTTCTGAGACTCCAAGGAAAGAACCCAGTTGAGGCCACACAGACTTCTGACCTATGGAACTGTAACAAATGGGTGTTGTTTTAAGCCGCTGTGTTTGTGGTCATTTGTTACCCAGGAATAGAAGATGAATACATATCACAAATCCAAATATTCGAGGGTCATAAGTCAAGCTTACAAACTATTAATAAAATATGTTCTATTCATTTATCTTGATGTGTATATTTTTATAATGACCACAAAGGCCAGGATCAAATTCATAATTCTTTGATGACGTGGAGTTCTGAGATGGGAGGTAGCTGCCTGGGGAGGGCTGGCCCCTGGGTCCCAGTTCCTATTCTGTTATCTGACCCTTCTTATCTTCGCATGCCTGGCTCCGTCCTGCCCCAGAAGGGGTGATCAGTCCAGCCCGGACAAGCCAAGTTCCATTCACTCCCCCTGCAAGCAACTGTCCCTTGAGCCCAGGGTGCAGTTTGCCTTCTGGGAAAGGGACCTGGGGAAGAAACTGAGGGCTGTTTGGGCAGGAATATCATGGTCCTCCACGTGCAAGATGTGGTCTAGAGGGGAGACCGTGGCTCTGGTGGTCTGTCTACTTGGACCTGCAGACTCTTCCTTCCACTGGAACAGCTGGAGCAGGACCTTTCTACAACTGGGAACCCAGGACAGGGGCCTTTCATTTTTTCCTTTTATTGTAATAAAATACACATGACATGAAATTCACTGTTAGCAACATTTAATACTTTCACAACATTGTGCTACTCCCACCTCAATTTACTTCCAGAACATTTTTATCACCCCAAAAGGAAACTTCATACCCATTAAGCGGTCCCTCCCATCTCACTCTCCCCCAGGCCCTGACAACCACTGATCTGTGTTCTGTCTTTATGGCTTCTGGGTATTTGATGTAAGTGGAATCATACGCTATGTGGCTTTTTGTGTCTGTTTTTTTCCCTTAGCGCATGACTTTAGGTTTCTCCATGTTGTGACATGTATCAGGACGTCATTCCTTTTTGTGGCTGAATGGCATTCCACTGCCTGTGACTACGTGTGTCGGGGCCTTTCCAGCCAGGATCTAAGATGGTGTTAGGCTGGAGGTGGGGCAGTCAGCTGGCAGCTTTGTCTCTTTGTCCTTTTCTCCTTTGTGTCTCTTGGGTTTTGTCACTGGAGACTATGCTGCTGAGGCCTGGGGCCCAGGGAGACAGCCAGTTTCACTACAGTCCCTACTGTTTGCAATCTGATCCTGCATCCTACCCAGAAGTGGCAGCAACCCCAGAAAGAGCTGGTGTGAACCCACCCTGGGAGGACGCTCCTGTGTCAGGGTTCCCAGCAGGCTTTGGTCAGGGTGCCCCAGCCGAGGCCCGGAAAAGCCAGAGCCCATCTCTGGTGACAGTTCTGAGGTCACATGTGGGAGAGGTGGGTGGGAGAAGGAATACATGGCCTCAGGATTTGGGATTGCTCAACTGCTGAGCCTGGGAGGCAGAGGGAGTCCAGCCTGGCACTGGGCAGAGCTTCGGCCCGGTGCCCAAGGAGATGTTTAGATCTTCCCTTGCAGAGCCTATTTTCCAGAGAAACTTGATTCCACATTGTTTTTTCTCTGCTCCGCAGACGCCTTGGAGTTCTGTGCCAGGAACTGAGCTGAGGAACTCAGCTGAGGAAACCACGGGAATCTCATTTGAAGAGGAATTTGGCCTCTAGAGCCCCCTCCCCACATGCTGGGGGGAAGGTGCCAAGTCTTCAGTCGCCGACACCACACCAGCAAACCCCAAACCGCAGGAACGCAATGGGGTCACCTGGGGACAGAGGGAGGTGGCTGGACAGTGAAGTGGGCAGCAAGCCCAGAAGCCTGTTTCACAGGAGGGTCTGCTGTTGTCGTAAGAGCCCCTAGACCTCAGTGTGGATTCAGGGTCCACCACTTTCTGGTCATGGGATCTTGGGTGGTTAAATCTGTGGCCACCCATGTGCTCACCTGGCCACTCAGGGCTTTGGCTAGACTCGGGCGAGGAGCTGAGCTTGGCAGGTGAGAAGCCACAGATGGGTCAGGACAGGAGGCGGTGAGTGAGGATAAAATGTTCTCATCTCTGAGCCCTGCAGGCTGGGCTGGGGAGGCATCCTGTGCTCACTATCAGGGAAAAGGAACCACCCCATTACTGGTCAAGTGCTGCTCCAGGCACCTAACGTAGTTCATCACCTTGCTCTTCACAGTAAGCCTCTGGGGTGGCTGGCATTGTTCGCTCTCACAGGTGAGGAAACTGAGGAAGGCGAAGAGATCCCCCTAGAATAACAGGTGCTAAGGGCTGAGGCTGGGCAGAGGACAGCTGTCCCTGAATGCTGCTCTCCGTTTGCACCATGCCACTGGTCCCTCACTTGGCACTTCAGACTTGTTTCTTGGTGGGGTTACAGTCAGGATCATAGTAATTTTGATACTGGTAGAAGTTGTCATTATAGGTGGGAGAAACTGAGGCTCAAAGAGGGGAAGTGGCTTGTTCAGAGTCACCCTGGAAGATAACAAACCTATTCTTAGGTGATTTCTGACCATTTGGCTCTCACGGGTGGAGCCCAGAGCCCTGAAATCAAGGTTGTCTGTAGTGCCCGGTGGGAAAGAATCTCCTTGCTCTTCCTAGGTGCACAGCCCCCCTGCTGGCCTGATCCTGTGAGTCCTGAGAGATGCTGATGGTTTGGTGCACCCTGTCTCCACTGTGCTCACATCTGCGGGTCCTGTTGGCAGATCACATGTGCTATCTCCATCTCTCATCTTAGCAGGCATGTGTCACCTGTATTGGGTGGTTCCATTCCACGGTAGAGAGTGCAGGAAGGAGTTCCATCTTGGCTTGACACTGTCTGGTGGTGTCACCTTAGCTTAGTCACTTCATATATGGAAGGTCTCCCAAGAGCAGTGTCTGTATGCTGGGTGCTGAGGAAACAAACACGGAACCATGTCCTCAAGGAGCTCAGGGTCTAATGGGGAACGCAGGTCTGCAGTCAAACAGTAACTATTTCATGATGTCCTTGTTCCACCGGAGGACGTGTGCCTCACAGAGCAGCGGGGATGGAATCAGGTAGGGGGGAGTCAGGGTGGGCTTTCCAGAGAAGGCTTGAGCCAAGACAGAAAGGTTATTGGCCAGGTGGACACAGCCAGGGTCATTGGGTTTAGAGAGAGGGTTCAGCAAGTGCAATGGAATGGACATGTGCAGGGAATTTGGAATAAGTTGGAGTAGTTGGGGTGCACAAAGTGGGGTGGTGGTAATGATGGTGTGGGGACGTTGGGCTGGCTGGGGTGATGCCAGAGGCAAAAGTCTTTATGTGCCATACCCTGTGCTTGGACTTCATCTTCAGAGGAGTGGGAGGCATGAACCATCACATTTACTCACTGCTGTCTCCCCAGGGCATTGTACAGTGCCCAGCACCCAGAAAGATCTCAACCAATATTTGTTGAATGACCGTATGCTGCACACAAATATGTATGAACAAGTGAATGAATTGCCTACCCCACCCAGACAGGAAAGTGTGGCTTTGATCAGATTCTTCCATTACTGAAAAAACCAGCCCACTTCCTGTGGCTTTGATCTGCAGCCTTAATTCTAAACAGCTCTGCCTCAGCCAACAGCTGTCTGCAGTTCATTTCCTGCTTTCTGGCCGCCTTATCTCTCTCTCCAAATATTCCTCAGCTTTCACTTTCCAGGTAAGTATCCCCCTCTCCAAGTTCTTCCTCTCCATATCTTTGGCACAAGGTGGGGCTGCCCTCTTGGGTCAAGTGCTTCCCAGATCTGAGCCCCCTGGAGGGCAGGGCCTCTCTGGGTCAGGTGTGTCCTTCTGGCTCCAATCTCCTGTAGGGGAGGGGCTGGGGCTGGGCATGGTCTACATCCTGCTGATGGTCTTTGGGGCAGGAGGGGGATGGGGATAGAGCACAGTGATTGATGAAATAAATGCAAATATGTAATTGCAGACCGTGAAGGACACCATGAAATAAAAGTCAAGGTTACCTTGAGAATATCTAACAGAGACCTGCCTCTGAGGGGTTAGGGAGTGCTTCCCTAATTAACTCAAGACCTGAATATAATACGAGTTAGCCAGGAAAATAGGGTGCAAGAGAGAGAAAGAGCTCACTGGTGGAAGAAGCCATAAGTGCAAAGGTCCTGAGGTAGGAGCAGTAGTGTCCACTCCAGCAGCTGAGTGAAACTCTGGGCAGCTGCTACACAAAGAAAGATGGGATTGCACCAATGAGGCTACAGAGGCAAGCCAGGCCAGCCCTCATGTGCCAGACGAGAGTTTTTAGATTTATTCTGAGAGCAGTGGGAAGCAACAACATGTTTGATGAAGCGAGATGACACCATTCTTTTTTTTTTTTTTCCAAGCCAGGGTCTTACTCTGTCTCCTAGGCAAGAGTGCTGTGGTGTCACAGTTTATATACAGCAACCTCAAACTCCTGAGCTCAAGTAATCCTCTCATCTCAGTCTCCCGAGTAGCTGGGACTACAGGTTTCCACCACAATGCCTGGCTGGTTTTTCTATTTTTGGCAGAGATGGGGTCTTGCTCTTGCTCAGGTCAGTCTCGAACTCCTGAGCTCAAGCAATCCACCTACTTCAGCCTCCTAGAATGTTAGGATTACAGGCATGAGCCATCACCGGCCTGACACTGTGTTTTGAACAACTCTGCAGCTATAGTAAAGTTATGGCGGGGAGGCAGTCAAGTGGGAAGGCAGGAGCCCAGTTACAATGGGGAGCAGCTAAGGGGGTGGTGGAGGAGAGAAAGGCAGGAGCATGGCTTGCTTTGATAAATACAGTACGTGGTAGGTAATTTGTCCTTTTGACGTTTTTTTTAAACACCATGGCTGGGCCCCAGGGAGCCAGGGAGCCAGGCTGGACTCTGCCTTGAGGCAACTCACAGTCTTCTTGGGAGGACAAGGTAGAGGCAGATTAGCCAGAGTGAAAGTGCAAAGGCCTGGGGGAGGGTCAGATGGCATGTGTCCCCTGGCACAGGCCCATCCACATTCAGTGGATGCTTTCCTGCAAAAACTGTTTGAGCTCCAGGCAGAACAGAAGATCTGGGAGAGGATTCCTGAAGGTCTCCCCACCACCCACCATCATTTATTGGACTCTTGGCTCCAGGGATCTTCCTTGGACCCCACTGGGGCCTGCAGTAGGCTGAGGCTGCGAGAGACCAGGTGAGGCCAGTGCGGGTTCTGATTCCCTTCTTCCGGCCTCTGACTCACTTTCCTTGGAAGTGCCTTCCTTCATAAGCCTGTTTACTCATGGTGCCACCACCCTCCAGATGAAGGTCTGCACCCTTCCCTGGGGGAGGGAGCTGAGGAAGGGCCCTGAGGTGTCTCTGAGCAAGCTGTCCTCCACCTCAGGGGATGCCTGGGTCTCCTCCTTGATAAGGATCTCCCTGGGGGCAGGGATGTTTCTTTACTAAGGGACTGGGGCATCTAAGGCCTTGGGGAGTGTTTCCCTCCCAGAGGCTTGCTGCCAGCAACCTCCTGCCACCCACGTGCCCCTCACAGGGCTCTGATGGACCCTCCTGATATGTGGGATGGGGGTTGTTGAGTGAGTTTGTGGAGCTTCAGCTCCTGCCTTCCCACCTTGGCTGTGACAGGCATAGATAGCCTCTGAGGATGCTTTCTGCAGAGACCTCTCTGCCTGGTTCACTCAAAGAGCCCCAGGGTCTGCGAAGTGGGGAGGGATTTATGGGGCTGTGGTGCTCTGGGCTAACTCTCCTGACTCCCTGGGATGCTGACAACAGTGCCTGTTCCCTGGCATCTGGCTTCTTCTCTGCCCTGCCTGGCCTGGGGTGGGGGTGTGGTGGGGCTGCTTTACAGACCAGCAGACAAACCTGCCCAGGGCGGTGAGAGCTGCCTTCTAGAGACTCCCAACTGGCAGCTCCACAGGCTCCGAGGTACAGGTGAAGCAAAAAGACCACGTAGGACACAGGGCTACATGAGGGCTGTGGGGAGCCTGACTCTGAGGGCCTCAGAATCAACCCACAGGGCAGGCCCGGTGGCTCACACCTGTAATCCTAGCACTCTGGGAGGCCAAAGAGGATGGATTTCTTGAGGTCAGGAGTTGAGACCAGCCTGAGCAAGAGTGAGACCCGGTCTCTAAAAAAATATAGGTGGGCGTTATGGCAGGTGCCTGTAGTCTCAGCTACTCAGGAGGGTGAGGCAAGAGGATAGCTTGAGCCCAGAAGTTTGAGGTTGCTGTGAGCTATGATGTGACAGCACTCTACTCAGGGTGACAAAGAAAAAAAATTAAATTAAATTAAAAAAAATCAACAAACGTCACACACAAATTTCCCTCTAGGACTGAGGAGAAAGATCTTGGGAGTTGTTATCCAACTTGGACAGTGCAGACCCACTTGGAGAGAGAAAACTCAGAAGGTCTAGATATTGGGGTGAGGGGGCGGGGCGAGGGAGAGGTCCCAGGAGGTAGCCTCAAAGAGAGGCCATGTTTTTAACACTTCCAGTATTAGCAGTCAAGGTGGGCAGGGAAGGCCCAAAACTCCCCTGGCCCATTCCCAGCCCCCTACCTAGGGACTTCCTTCTAAATGTACAGGAAAATCCTTATTTAAACACAAGCCACAAAACAGGATTGTGAACAAATGCTGTACAAAGATATCTGTGGGATATTCATTCATTCATTCATTCATTTATTTATTTCGAGACAGAGTCTCACTATGTCACCTTCAGTAGAGTACCGTGGCATCGCAGCTCACAGCAACCTCAAACTCTTGGGCTTAAGTGATTCTCTTGACTCAGCCTCCCGAGTAGCTGGGACTACAGGTGCTCGCCACAACGCCCAGTTACTTTTTTTGTTGTAGTTGTCTTTAGCCAGTCAGGCTGGGTTTGAACCCACCAGCCTTGGTGTGTAAGGCCAGTGCCCTAGCCACTGATCTATGGGCACCAAGCCTCTGTGTGGAGATATTTCTTCAAACAGAAGCTTACTAGGACGTGTAGACTAATAGGTAAGTTGAAACCAACCCAGTCCAGCTGGGCACTGGGGAAAGGGGAGAGCACCCCAGCTACTCAGCCCCCTCCATCCTCCTCCACACACCCCTGGGTGCTCTGCAGCCTGACAGTCCCATCCCTCCTGTACAGTGGAGGACGGCAGTATGGGGGTGGTGGCTGGCCTGTCCTGGGCTGCCCAGGGTGTTGGTTCATGGTATGGCAGTCCATGGCAGGGGTCCATGAACTCCTGTCAGTGCTCCATTCTTACTCCAGCCTGACCGTCATCACTCATATTCCTCCATCCACTGAAAGTCTTCATCTGCCAGACCCTGAGGACGCACCCACCAGGACAGGTTCCCCGGGAACTACCCAAGGAGCCCAGAGAAGTGTCAAAGCCCCATTTTGGGTGGGCTTGGGAAGTGGGGGTGGGATGTAGAGCTGTCTGCTCCTCCTGTGGGCTGACTGCGGGGTGTGGTGGGAAGTCTGCACTTAGGCTGAGCCCCGACTCCTCCTCATTTGTATAATGGAGCCCCACTCTCTGCCCTCAAAACCTCGTGTTGTCCAAGGGAGGCTCAAAGGAGGCAGAACCTTCATGTTCTGTAACAAGGTGCCTGTGAGTGGATTATGCTCTCAGCCTGCCTCCAGGAGTCCCCACCTCCTGGCTCTGAGAGTTCCTAGGCACCTTCCTCCCTGTTGGGCCTGCCCTCATGGTCCTCCCCGAGCCTCCTCAGGATGAGTGGCCCCACACGGAATGTCCTCCCACAGTGTGAGCTGCAGGAAGTGCAACATGGCCGAAGGGGAACTCCCTGGGTCAGGTCAGACGCAGACCCAAATGCGTACATATCCTGAGGTGTTGAAGAATTCACCACACCCTGGAGAACGCTTTCCACAAAGCATTCCCGCTAAGCCCTGAGTCACCCAACGCCTTCACTCTGGCATCCCGCTAGGAGCAAGGCTATCTGTCCTTTGGGGAACATCTCCCTCTGCACAGGAGCCAGCAGACATGGGTTCTAATCCCCGTTCTCTTGCACACTAATGGTGTGCCCTTGGTCAAGCTAAGCTTAGTTTTTTTTGTTTCTAGAATAGGGATACTAGCATCCAGTATACATGGCCATTGTGAGAATCAAAGGAGATAAATAGGTGTGTGGCAGAAGGGAAGTCGTGAGTGCCCGAGGCAACATTTGGTCATTCCCTTCTTTCTGCTCATTGGAGAAAATCCTGAGTTGGCTTTTGGCTTTTTCCTTTTTTTTTTTCTTGGCCTACTTTGCCCTCTAAGGAGAGTGCTGGTTTAATGGATCAGTCCTTAGGCATATGTGATAGAATTGGGAGGTAAGAAGGGTCAAGAGAAGACACAGAGGAGGGAGGTTTGAGGAGCAGCCATGTGTGAGGCAGAGAGAGGGTGGGAGAAAGGGGATGGGAGAAGCATTGCCGCGTCATCGGGGTTAAGGAAAACAAGTAAACTGAGTTATTTTGAAATTGTTCTTTTTTAGTTGGCTTCCTTGATGCTAACACTCCTTGGGGCCTGGACCACTTGGGTGGCGGCTCTTCTAAGTGATACGGGTGCAGCGTTGTGGGTGCACAGGAGGGACCCAGCAGGCACAGTGATGGTGCTATATCTTCTGGATTTGGGTGAAGTTTGTGTGCATGTGTCCTATCTCCCAGACTGGACCGTGCATTTCCTGAGTGTGGGTGGGAGTGATTCTACCAGCCTGAGAACCACTTGAAGGCTGGGACCATACTTTGTTTCCATACTCCTGTCCCCCATTAGGTTGGGGGCTCCTTGAGGACAGGGGCTTTGCATTCTTCCTAAGAATGTGACTCCCAGTGTAGGTGGTGTTCTTCTTCCCTTTGGCTCTGCTGGAGGCCCTGGTGCAAGGTCCTTTTCACAGCCTGTGTGGTAGCTCTGCATTGGCTTGACTAAGGGCTTACCTCTGCCTGCTGGGAGGGGAAGGTAGAGGGAGGAAGAGGAGAGAGCTTAGGCCCCAAGGTGTTTTCTTTGTCATGTGCTGCCCAAGGAGGTAAA
Organism: Nycticebus coucang; assembly: GCF_027406575.1. Taxonomy (NCBI): domain Eukaryota; kingdom Metazoa; phylum Chordata; class Mammalia; order Primates; family Lorisidae; genus Nycticebus; species Nycticebus coucang. The sequence goes on from NC_069797.1 coordinate 56,308,599, forward strand.
GAGGAGGCTAACAGAGAAAGCACCCTGCCCCAGCCCTGCCCCAGAGCTAAACGTGTCATTCTAGAGAATGAAGAATCCCATCTCCACCCAGTGGGTTCTCAGAATTCCAGGTGAGCTCTGTCTGGCCCAACTGTCTTTCCTCCTCTGACTCTGCCTCATGGGGTGGGGTAAGGGCCAAGCTATACCTCTGTCTCGTGGAGCTAAACGTGTTTACTTGTGTTTGGCAAAGTGGCAGGGTCGGGGGTGGAGGTCATTATGACACCAGCTCAGAAGCAGCTCGGAAGCTCCTGCAAGAAAGGAACAAAGTGTTTGCATTGTGGGCAAGTTGGAATCTGTCTGTCTGGGTCATAGCTTAGTTTTGTATCTCAACCTGGCAGTGGGCTAAGGCGCTCCGTCATCTGGTTTAGTTTATTGCAAATCAATTAGATTTCAACACTGATTGAGGGCCAGCTACAGGACGGGGTGCTAAGGTAATATGAGGAATATGATTGGGACCCTGCCTTGAAGTGAACCTCTCTCTACTGGAGCCATAGGGGTGTGCATAGCTCTCTCTGTGGCAGAGAGACTGGAGCTATAATAGAGGTGTGAACAGGTGTCAGGGGCTCAGAATGTAACAGTTAATCTTCTGGAAGATTGGAGAAGGCTTTGTAAATGTGGGGATGTTTGATCTGAACCTTGAAGAACAAGTAGGGACCCAAAATGAGGAGAAGGGAGGAGGTGGAAATAGCATGAACAAAGTGGTGCGTGGTGAGTAGTCCAGTCTGGAGTGTTTACTGAGCACCTACTAAATGCCAAGTTCTGCGTGGGGGGCTTTGCATGTATATTATCTCATTTAATCACCCCATCAATCTAAGGAGGTAGGTCCTGGATGAAGGAACTAACATTTGGAGAGAGCAGATGGTTGAACCAGGATTTGAATTGGGTTTGTTTGACTCCAAATTTCATGCTCTTTTTACCATGCCAGTGGTTTCTCGAGTATATTCTACAAAATTTTTAGGGCTTTGAGGAGGTGCTTTAGGGATATGTCTAATCTTAGTCTTATATTTAAAATATAATCAACAGACACTGAAATGTATTATGTAACAAAAAAAGCCTTCCATCTCTGTGCATATTTTTGAGTTTCTTGTACATGTGTCATTGATCGGAAGGTCTGCTCGGGTCTGTCAGTGTAAAATTGTAAAGGAGAGTGTACTCTCATGGCCGTCGACCTCCACTGCAGGGCAGGTAGGAATTCCAATCCAAAGGGTTGACTAAATGTACCTAGGCTTATCTCCCCTTCTTCCAGAAATGTGTTCGTAATAAATTATAAACATATAAACACTCCCACAGAGGAGAATGGGGGACATCTGTGGATAAGAGAAATATCAACAAATTTCTAGAGGTTTGATTTGATGGAGAATGACTGAGTGAGCAGGGCAGAGGAGGCTGCAGTCTGGAATGCACATGGCTGGGTTTGCAGTCAAAGAGGGAGCTGACCTTCCTGCAGAAGCCTGAAGAAGCTCAGGACTTAGGTATGCTGGGTATAACGGAGGGTAGGGAGGGGACGTATGGCTGCAAAGAGGGCAGGCTTGATGGAAAGTCTATAAATGGAACAAGTAACTTCCCTTATATGCAGATGGCTCTGCCAGCCAGATGTTTGCTCTGCCCCCCATTTTACCCCTTCCCCTCAAATGGAGGGTCGTCTTTAAAGAAATTAAACTGTCTGAGGAAGACTAGGACAGCTGGGTTTTTAGGTGGCATCTCAGAGCAAAGCATATTGTGGGCTGACATTTAGAAATCTCAAGGCATAAAGACCAGTTCACTCTCAAACAAAGCCTGCCATTCATCTCCTCTTATCCATGTACACAGAGCTTCCAGGAAACTTTTCTACTGCTTCATTCTTAAATATGAATGGACAACCATAAGCCCGAAGCTATTTGAGGAAGTCTGAAATATGAAATAGAAAGACTAAGATAAACAAAATGAAAATAAGACCTCTGAGGAAACAAAGACAATTCATACGTAGAACAGAACTTACAAAAAGAATTCAAGAAGACACTGTATCTTTAAAACATGAGTACTCCTACAAAAAAGGAACAATTAGAGAACACAAAAGGCCCTGGATATTAAAAATATATCATTACAATTCAGTGGAAATGTTGAAGTTAAGTTCAAGTTAGTCTTTCAGAAAATAATGCAAAAAGGGAAAATACCAATTTTATCAGAGAAAATATATGAGACATTAAAAAAGAAAAACCCCAAGGCTGGAAGTCCACATTTGGTGAATATGTATTTCAGAAAGAGAAAAAAGCAGGGGAGGGAATTTTGAAATAAATGATTGAATAGAATTTTGAAGACCCCAAAGATTCAAGACTTTAGACTAATAGGGCTCAGCAAACCCCTAGCATAAAGAACACACAAGATTTTGAAATTTCAGAATACTTAGGAAAATGAGAAGATGCTAAAAGTTTTCAGAGAGAGAAAAAGCCACCTATAAAGGAATAAAAGTTAGAAAGGCACCAGATTTCTAACTAGCAGCATTGGATGACAAAAGGTAATGGAGCACTGTCTTCAAAGTTCTGAGAGAAAGTGACTTTCAATTTAGAGTTCAATACCCAGCTGAACTATCTATTGGGTAAGAGGGCAGATCAAAGACATTTTAAGACATATGAGGATGAAGAAACTTTGTTTCCAATAAATTCCTTGTGGGAATGCTGTTGCAATAAAACAGCAATAACGGATAGGCCGTAGTCAAACAAGAGAGAAACCAAAAAACAGGAAAACATGGATTTTTGTCAGTTTGTAAGTTAGCTTTGTATGTAGTTTAATTAATTAGTTTATTTAGTATGTGTTTTTTCTTTATCAGGTTTAGGTATCAGGGTTATTCTAGCCTTGTAAGATGAACTAAGTTTTCTATCTTTTTATGTTCTGAAAGTGTTTGTACGGGGGAATAATCTTTTTTGAATGTTTGCAAAAAAAAAAAGAAAGAAAGAGGGCGGCGCCTGTGGCTCAGTGAGCAGGGCGCCAGCCCCATATGCCGAGGGTGGCGGGTTCAAACCCAGCCCCTGCCAAACTGCAACAACAACAAAAATAGCCGGGCGTTGTGGCGGGTGCCTGTAGTCCCAGCTACTCGGGAGGCTGAGGCAGGAGAATCGCCTAAGCCCAGGAGTTGGAGGTTGCTGTGAGCTGTGTGAGGCCACGGCACTCTACCGAGGGCCATAAAGTGAGACTCTGTCCCTACAAAAAAAAAAAAAAGAAAGAAAGAAAAACTATCTTTTTTTGAAAGCACTCCTTTGACAATATTTTGTATTTTTTTTTTTTTTTTTTTTGCAGTTTTTGGCCAGGGCTGGGTTTGAACCCGCCACCTCCGGCATATGGGGCCGGGGCCCTACTCTGTTGAGCCACAGGTGCCACCTATTTTGTATGTTTTCTTTCATTGTTTTGTGCCTGTTGTGGCAGATCATTCTTTTAACCAATATTCATTCTTCTTCCTTTACTAAAAATAATCCAATTTTGCCAAGTCAAAAATTAAATTTCATAGACTGCCTTTTGGGGCGGGGGGACTCTTGAGATGAAAAATACACAGTCAATGGAGATTTTAGAAAAGCTGTTGTTTTTCTTGTAAAAACTGTCCCTTTATCCTTCCTTTCTCTTGTCTGGAATGTAGAAAGGATGCTGAGATGTGGAGGAGCAATCCTGTGAGTTTGAGAACAAAGGCTACTTTCTGAGAATGGTGGAGCAGAGAGACAGAAGGAGCCCTGGTTCCTGGTGTCATCATGGAGCATCACCCAACCTAGAACCTGGCACCTCTGCGCTGACTATTAGAAATAAATATCCCTTTATTGCTTAAGTTACTGATTATTCACTCTTCTGTTATTTGTTTCCTGGAACACAGAAATTTTCAGATTCTATGGAAAAGTATTGAGTGAATTGAAGGCTGTCATTAGGTGGGAGACAACTTTCTCCCCTCCCTATTCTCCTACTAGCCCATAAAACAGGAACTGACATTCTCTTGGAAGTACTGGAAATAAACTTTTTGACTTTCTTGGTACCCGCTTCACTGGGAGAGGAGGAGGGATCCCTGGGGTTGGTGAGGTTGAGAAAGGGATATCAAGTGTGCATTGCTTAGCCTGTTCCTGGCTCGCTCTCTGGGGGTGACCTGACTGCAAGTAGCATGTTCTCTCTCTGTTCCTGCCTCCTCCAGGCAGTGAGCACCAGGGCCAGCCCAGCCCCTGCCTGGGAGGACTTCAATAGTCCAGCTGCTGTGCTGTGAGTGGGTGGTGAGTTCAAGTCAGGGGAGAAGACATAGAAAGCCCATTTGGGCCTTGGGTCTCAGCCACATCCTCTAGTCCATCTGGACCAGCAATAAAGCTGACATTTTAATTCCTACTTATCTCCTGTGACTATTTTTCAACTGGATCAGAACTTGGAGAATTGAGGGGTGTGATTTATTAACACCTGCAAACCCTAACATCTGTTGAATGTTTGGCCCCGGTGGGAAAAGCCTAGCCTAGATGAAAACATTGGTTTAGATTTCTGATAATTATCAGACAGTACTTCTCCATGCTTAATTGTTTCTCTGTCTTTTAATCATCACTATGAAATGTGTTTCACTTTTTTATTTTTGAAGGTAAGCACCTGGATTAGAAGAATGCTCTTCTAGCCTTGGCTACCACTAACTCGCTTGGTAGGTTGACTCTTCTGGGCGTCAGTGTTGCCAATTATAAAATGAAGAGTTAGATTAGATGATCAAAAAGAGCCATTCCAAGCTTTGATTGATGGTTCTTCCTTCATCCAACACCTTTTTACTAAGTATGCATTGAGCACTGTGCTGGTCATTGGTTACACGATGTAAAAAACCAACATGGTCCCCACCATCTCAGAAGGGGTCTAGCAGGAGAGAGAGACATAAAACACACACACAAATAAGCGAATAATTATAAGCATTTCATTCTTTTAGTCAATAAAATTCTAATACATGAGCAACTGGATTGTGTACAAGATTCCTACTAGTTGTCACTTATCCACACTCAGGAAAAACCTTGCTGGTTGGCCAATAGCTACACACAGTGGTGCCACTTCTTATGCAGCTGTGTCCCAGCCATGGTGCTCAGGAACATAACAAAGGAGCTTCCAAAGGGCTGGCCTTTTGGATTAAAAAAAGTGAAGTGTTTTTTTAAATGGAAAATTAATAACTCTTCTAAAAATTAAAGCAATACAGAAAAAAAATTAAAAGGAAAACAATCTTTCCTTTTTCTCCCTCCAAGCTCACTTGGAAATAGAAATAATCAGTGGATGTGGGTTGTTGCTGCATGCTGCATACTTAACTGTAGGCTCTAGGAGGGCAGGGATGGGCTCGGTCTTATTCCCTGATGGATGCCTGGTGGGTACCTAGGAAATATTTGCTGACCAAATTCATGAATAAGTAGTAATTACCCATAAAGTCTCATACGAGGTCAAACAATTAAGTTCTTGAATTCATCCCAGAGAAAGTCCTACATACCCCATTGTTGATGATCATGACCATTACCTTCCAAATACTTCCTTTGGGAAGCTGTGCACTGATGTCACCTATGCCTTAGTCCACCCTTCAAAGCCCTTTTTCTAGGATGAATTTTTGAACTTAATTGTCAGACTTCATCTAATGACAGCTCTGATAGGCATTCCAGAAAAAGAGCTCCACAATTGCTTTGAAGTGTAGACTAGGCACTGACATTGCAGTATAGTTTCCCAAGGGGAGTATTTCGAAGGTGACCATAGTGATATTCAGCAATGAGGGATGCAGCACTTTTTCTAGGATGAGTTTGCAAACTTAATTGTCCAACCTCATGTATAGTTTTTTTTTTTAAGATTAAAAAAAGGATCATGTTACATGTGTTTTTTTATTGTACTGTGCTGGTTTTTTTTTTTTTTTAACTCAAAAATCCATAATGGAACTCTTCCATGCATTGATTCCTAATTTTTCTGTTCCCTTTGTCATGAGTTGAATGGTGTCCTGCCGAAAGCTATGTTAAAGTCCTAATCCCTGGTACCTGTGAACGTCACCTTGTCAATAGAACTAGGGAATTTGGGGGCGGCGCCTGTGGCTCAGTCGGTAAGGCACCGGCCCCATATACCGAGGGTGGTGGGTTCAAACCCAGCCCCGGCCAAACTGCAAACCAAAAAATAGCCGGGCGTTGTGGCGGGCGCCTGTAGTCCCAGCTACTCGGGAGGCTGAGGCAAGAGAATCGCTTAAGCCCAGGAGTTGGAGGTTGCTGTGAGCTGTGTGAGGCCACGGCACTCTACCGAGGGCCACAAAGTGAGACTCTGTCTCTACAAAAAAAAAAAAAAAAAAAAAAAGAACTAGGGAATTTGTAGATGTATTCAAGTTAAGATGAGGTTACACTTGATTATCGTGGGCCCTAATCCAATATAGCTGTTGCGTGTGTGAGAAGAGGAGGGGCAGAGACAGACACAGAGAGGAAGCCATGTGATGATAGGGACAGAGATTGGAGTGATGTCGCAGCAAGCCAAGGAACATCGACGACTTGACAGCCAGCAGTCAGGAGCCAGACGAGATGAGGAAGGATTCTTCCCACAGCCGCAAAGTGAACATGGCCCTCCCAACACCTTGATTTTGGATTTCCAGCCTCCAGAATGGGGAAACAATACATTTCTGTTGTTTTAAGCCACTAGGTTTATGGTCCTTTGTCCTAGCAGCCCTGGGAAATGAATATGCTCCTCTTAAAAGTGTATGTAGGTTGCTTCTAGTGTTGAGCTGTAATAATGGAGAAAACTGATACAATTTTCTTTCTTTCTTTCTTTTTTTTGAGACAGAGCCTCAACTGTTGCCCTGGGTAGAGTACTGTGGCATCACAGCTCACAGCAACCTCCAACTCCTGGGCTCAAGCGATTGTCCTGCCTCTGCCTCCCAAGTAGCTGGGACTACAGGTGCCCACTACAACATCTGGTTATTTTTTTTTTCTTTTTGGTTGCAGCTGTCATTGTTGTTTGGCGGGCCCAGGCTGGATTCGAACCCACCAGCTCAGGTGTATGTAGCTGGCGCCATAGCCACTTGAGCCACAGGCGCGGAGCCTGATCAATTTTCTGAGCCTTGTGTTTGGAAGCTGTTTGGAGAAGGGCCAATTACAGACCCTTGTCATGGGGCCTCAGCCTCAACTCTATAACTTTGGCAGTGTTGCCAGCTGAAATACAGGAAGGGCACGCATGTCATACTTGAGATATACCTATACTAAAAAAACTGTTTGTTGCTTCTTTGAAATTCAAGTTTAACTGGGCTTTTGTATTTTTATTTGCTAGATCTGGCAACCCTAAATCTTACACTTCCCTGGCATAATCCTGAGCAGTGGGGCTGAAGGCCACCCACACTCCCAGAAGGAGCCCAGCGATTCTGGTTTTCCTCCTGATGACTGTGAGAACTGCAAAAGATTCTTCTCCTAGTCTTAGATCTCTGACTGTCCTTGAGCAGTGTCCTCACTGGGATGTTCTCAGCGGAGCCTGGAAGTCCTGCAGCACGCGGCAGATCCTCTCCTGTTCTCCAGCATTGTGTCCTGGCAGTGCCCATCCATCTCCCTCCAGCCTTCCCTCCCACTCTCCCCTTTCAGGCTTGGGAGACACATGTGGGGTCCACAGGACAGAACTATCTTGTTGGTGCCAGGTGTCCTGAGTGGGAGGGATGTCATGAGAGCCTCTGATGGCAGTGGACAGCACCTCCCAGACTTGCCCTATTTTCAAAATTGCCTAGAGGCTTATTGAACATGCTATTCCTGGTTGCAGTCTGAGGTCTCAGGGAGGAGATCACTGTACTGAGGGACCTGGCCTAGTCTAGAGGCTTGGTGCAGGGAGTTGGGGTCCTTGAAAGGAAGAGCTGTCCATGCTGAGGTCTGAAGGCTCAACAGGAGTCCTGAGGGTGAGGCAGTGGGGACTGGGCTGGGAGATCCAGGAGATGACAGAGTATAGCAAATGCCTTGGCAGGGGACAAAGAGCCTGATCCATCTAAGGCCAGAGAAGAGGCTACTGTGCTTGGACCGTGGAGAACTAAGAGAAGAAGGGTGAGTTGAGCTCAGAGAAAGTAGGTGAAGCCATATACGGCCAGGCCTTATGGGGCTGGTTAAGAATTCAACTTCCAAGCAGTAAAAATGTCCTTGGGGCAGTGGCCAACTGACCCTTTTTCAAAGGTGAGTCCAGAGTTGCTTCCCTCTTCTGACATTAGGCTTCTAGAAGTGTCCACACTGTCCCCTTCCTACCCTCATCTTGACCCCAAATCTGGCAAAGAGTCACTTCCTTTGCAGGGGCTTCCTGCTAAGTCTGGTGGGAATTCATTAGCTCCCCAGGGGTAGGGGACAGGGGGTGTTGTCCTATGTCAGAAATGGGTATGGGTGTTCACCAAGAGATTTAGAAAGTTTCCATATTAGACAAATGACTTGAGAAAAATACTACTTTTGTTACTGAGAAGATGCTGTTACTGTTCCAGTATGTGGTAGGCATACCCTCCCTTGAGTGTAGGCTGGACCTAGTGACTTGCTTTCAAGGAATAAAATACGGCAAAAGTGAGGGGCTATCACTACTGAGATTTGTCAATGAAAAGCCGGCCCCCTCCTGCTCACACTTGCTCTCTAAGACTCTTCTTCCTTACTTGTTGTGACGAAGCCAGCTGCCGTGTGGGGGGCTGCCTCATGGAGGGGCTGATGTGCCAAGGAATTGAGGGAACAGGCAGTGAGGAAATTGGGGCCTTCAGTCCCCAGCAGCTCACGAGGAGCTGAATCCTGCCAGCAGCCACGTGAGTGAGCTTGGCGGTGGCTCCTTCCCCAGCTGAGCCTTGAGGCGGCTCCAGCTCAGCTGACATCTTGCTTGCACCTGTAGTGACATGGAGGTAGAGGACGCAGCCAGGTGGCACCCCGACCCAGGACCTGCAGAGACTGGCAGATAATCAAAGTAGTGGTTTAGGATACCAAGCTTGGGACATACCTATACTAAAAAAAAAATTGTTGCTTTGAATTGGAGTTTAACAGGGCTTTTGCATTTTTATTTGCTAGATCTGGCAACCCTAAACCTCAGGCTTCCCAGGCATAATCCTGAGCAGTAGCATGAGGGTAGAATGGGGGCAACGTGGACACTTCTAGGAGCCTAATGTCAGAGGAGGGAGGCAACTCAGGGGTCACCTTTGAAAAAGGCTCAGTTGGTCCCTGTCCTGAGGGCATTTTCGTTGCTTGGAGGCTTTAGGGCACTTTATTATCCAGTGATAGGTGACCACACAAAGTATGATTTGGGAAGGGCCAGTCGTGTCTGTACCATCCTGACATATATATTGACATAAGTTTTTTTTTTTTTTTTTTGCGTTTTTTTTTTTTTTTTTTTGGCCAGGGCTGGGTTTGAACCCACCACCTCCGGCATATGGGGCCAGCGCCCTATCCCTTTGAGCCACAGGCACTGCCCCGACATAAGTTTTTTTAAATTTCAAAATATTAAGGGGTTACAAATGTTTTTGTTACATGGACAACTTTTATAACGCCTAAGTCAGGCCTATTAGTGTGCCCATCAACCAAATCACGTAAGTTGAAATCATGGCGAGTGCATTCATTTTGAATTCTTTTTTAAAAAGTTACTTATTCTGGGGGAGATATCATTCACTAGGGCCTGTGGTCTGTTTGTGCGTCTCCTAGGATCCAGTGAGAAAACAGAAAACATCAGTTATCTTACCAGAATTAATACAAAGAATTATATGGCTTAATTACCAACATAGTGTGAAAGATGAATCACCAATAACCAATGCTCAAAGTCACTCTCGGAATATATTGTACATCATCAGGACCTGGGGCCTTGGAAACTTGAAAGCCAAGAATTATTTAGGCTAAAAAAAAAGATTTATTTAGGCCATTGTTGTTGCATTTCAGCTTCTCTTCCATTTCTTTGGGGCATTGGAGGCTGAGTTTGTTTGGAACATGGCCAGAGAGATTTTCTGACTCCTTTTTGTTGATGAGCATGATTTGTTGAATTAGGTGGGAGTGTGGTGGTGATCCACGGTATAGCAAAAGCATTTTCCACATTCTCTGCCACATTCAAGACAGCTGTGATTTTCCAGACCTGACTACCCATTGTTTTGAGATCCCGGTTTACTAAACCACTTCCCTATTGTGGTTCCCAGATTTTGACCTTTAAAGAAAGACTCCAGTGTACACACACATGCAGATAACACTTGGCTTCCATTTGGATAATTTCCTTGGAATAAATTCCTGGGAATGAGATTATTGGGCTAAAGGGAAAGGAAGAGTTTTATGCCTTTTGCTAGTAATTGCTTTATTGCTTTCCAAAGACACTATGCCAACTCAACATCTACTGTTTATAGTGTATGAGGGTTAGCTCTGAGGCAATGAGTTATTCACTCTTAGGAAATCAGCTTCCATGACCTTCAAAACCTACCCAAAAGGGCCTAGAGATACGGGAAGTGGAGTCCAGTGCAGAGAATCCTAGGCTGAGAAGTAGCCCATCTGAAAGTCTAACCCTGAGGCAGCAAAATAAGCAGTGAACAGCATGAACTATAAGCAAATGGTTCTGAGTTCAAAACTGACTTTACTGTGGAATGACCCTGGGCAAGTTATATAATCTTTTTGATTAGTTTTTTATCTATGAAGCAGGAATCAGAGTAATGCTAAACCTCGAAGAGGTGAGAAGAGGATTAAATGAGTGATTACATGTTAAATGATCAGACTAGGAATTAGCATGTGGTAATTTTTTTTTTTTTGAGATTAGTCTCACTTTGTCGCCTTTGATAGAGTGCCGTATCATCATAGCTCACAGCAACCTCAAACTCTTGGGTTCAAGAGATTCTCTGTGTAGCTGGGATTATAGGCACCCACCACAACACACAGCTATTTTTTAGAGACGGGGTCTCGCTCTTGCTGAGACTGGTCTCGAACTCCTGACCTTAGGCAATCCACCTGCCTTGGCCTCCCAGAGTGCTCGGATTACAGGCACGAGCACATGGTAAATGGTCAGTAAAATGCATAGCAATTATTATTACCACGTCTGTTGTTTAGATGGAGCCTCAGTTTCCCTCTCCCAGCCCTGTTTCTCCAGTGGCTGACCACCTGTCCTGTGAGTTTCCACACAAAACCCCATCCGGCTCTCCCATTTTTCTTGGGGATCTCCTTGTCTCTCTCTGAGGTCAAATAAGTAGTAATCTTGGCTTTGAGGCATTGAGTGTGATGGTCTTTGGATGCCCCCTTGTGGACAGCTGGCTCTCTTTTGCTCTCCCCTATCTAAAGGGAAAACCAGCCCTGTATTCGGTGTGTGTGTGTGTATGAGAGAGAGAGAGAGAGAGAGAGAGAGAGAGAGAAAGGGATGGGGGGAGAGTGTCTCGGGTGGAAAAGAAGGTGGGGGCAGGACATGGTTTTGCAGATAAAACAGGAAATATCACGTCATGGTTTCTTCCTCACTGACTAGGAAGGGATGAGTCTACAGGTCTCTATACACTTAACACACATGAGAGCTGCATGTGCTGGTTTGCATGTGTGTACATGTGCATGTGTGTGCATGTGAGCACGCACTTGATGTCACAGGGGCCTCATGGGGCTCCACTGAGTTCATGCGATTTGGAAAAATGAAAGCCCTATGAGATGTGAGACCGCGATTATGCAGAATAGCACGGATGATCATTCGGTTCATCTGCTCACTCATTTGGACGTTCAGTCCCACAGATATTTATTGAGTACCTACTATGTCCCAGGCCTTCTGAGGTCTGGGGAGGCAGCAGGGACCAAGACAGAATCTGTTTCTGCCCTTGCGTAGTACAGGGACAGACAGGTAAGTAGACCACTGCATTGCAGAGGAGTGGTAGAGATGGCGTGGAGAGGGAAGGCCTGCTGCTCAGAGGAGGTGACATCCGAGCTGAACCCTGACACTACCAGGGCCCTAGTCTTTCTCCAGCTTTGGGGCAGAGGATTTGCCACAAAGAGCACCAGTGGGGTTTTGGAAGTTCAGGTCCTCACCCCAACTCACTGAACAAGTCCCTTTCTGTGGTCCCTTTCCTCCTGTCTTAAGCTGGGGGTTTGGCCACAACATCCACAGTTTCTACTGAGACTTTGATGTTTGCTCATGTTTTACTCTCTCAGCCTGAGGAATTCTCTTTTCTCACTCATCTGTCATGCTCCATCCCTTCCCTGAAGAAATGAAAACCAGACTGAGTGATGTAAAGCAGTGGGACATGATATACTCACGTAGGACACACGCACACACACGCATGCACGCACGCACGCACGCGTGCTCCTCCATCCCACCCCTGCCCTGCCAGAAACCTCCAGCTGCCTGCTGGGTCTGAGAGGCCTGACAAAGCGGGACGAGGGGTGGGAGGGCAGTGTGGACATGACAGCTCAACAGACCTTGGTCCTTTTCTGCTTGGCTCCTTGGGCAAGTCACCCTGGGGAGGTCCCTGAGAGTCTGCTTCCAGTGCAGCAAAGCACATACCCACCCGGCAGGACATCTGTAATGGTTAGAGCTGATATATGTGAAGTGCCCAACTCTTTACAGGACCCAGCAAGTGCTCAAAAATGGGACCTAAAAAGCAATTATGTTAAAAAATGCCTAGTGTGGGCCAGATCCTTGTCTCTGTGGGGAGTGTGTGGTGGGTGGTGGGTGATGTGGCCTCTTCCCCCTGACAATAATCTAGGGGAAGAGGTCAATGTGTGCTAAACTCCCAGCAGGTGGCTACGCATTCCGGGACCAGTTAGAATGCAGCTCATCAATGGAGCAGTTACTTAAGTTAAAGTTACTTACCTTTTAAGCCTCAGTTTTCTCATCTGTAAATGGAGACTGAACCATAGCTCCACAGCAGAAGTGCCATGAGGAGGAAGTGAGATGATGGATCTAAATGGGCTTTGTGTAGTTCCTAGTATATAGGAAGTGCTCCATAAATCGGTAGCTACTTGTATTGGTCAGGATAGGCTAAGAAGTATAACAAATAGGCCTGCGAATGTATAATGGTTTAGCGACAATGAAAGTTCGTTTCTTGTCCCTGCCCTGGTCTAAGGAAATACAAGATTGGCAGGGGGGATCATTCAGAAATCAGGTTGCTGACAGCTCTGCCATCTTCTCCCCAGATCACTGTGGCCATCGGCATTTAGCCAGTGGATGGGGAAGAGAACGGAGGAGGCACATCAGCTTTTTAACTGGCTTGGCCCAGAAGTGCCACTTCTGCTCACATTCTGTGGGTGAGAATTAGTCACATGGCCCCATCTTAATGTCATGGGGGCTGGAAACCTCGTCCTCGGCCGGGCAGTGGCTTCGTCTTTGGTAGACAGAGATGTCTATTGCCATGATTGCTGTGCTATTTCCATCTAGGACAGAGTGATGAGCCCCAGGGGGAGGTGAAAGGCTGGAGGGGCCTAGAAAGGGGGGTGGTGCTTTCTGAGCAGGGGTCAGGCAGTGCTGCCTGGGGAGAGTGGAGTCGGGGGGGGCTTGGAGGGAGGCAGGACCTCCATAGGGAGAGATGGAGAGAGCAGGGAGGGAAAGTCATTGTGGGCCAAGGGAATCACGTGACACAGCCAGAGTCAGGAAAGCCCAAGCAGGGAGAGTCTGGGCCGGGAAGGGTGGAGAGGTGTGTTGGCAGCCCTCTAGGAAGGCCTGGAATGTGGAGATAAGGGTGTGGGAATTTGCAGTCATGCAGTCCGCAGCGGAGTCCAGGGGAGTGGGTGGTCGCGGGATAGAAAGGTGTTGGGTGGGGTGAGGAGGTGAGGGAGGAGAAGAGCGGGGAGCTATGGGAGGAGAGTCTGGGGTTCACAGAGGAGAGACTGGAAGGAGCAGAGAGGAAGAGGAGGAGGGAGGCTTTGATACCTCTGCCCTCCCTCCTCCCTGGGGCTGGCTCCCAGCTCCTCCAGGGCCTCACGGTTACCTGGCAGCCTCCTTCCTGGAGGTCTGCCCACTCGGGGCCCAGCCCTCCTTAACTGTCCATGTGGGGAGAGGCTTTATCTCCTCTTTCTGCTTTGTTCTCCTTCCAGGAAGGAAGTGACTCCAGATGCCGTGGGTGGGACATTCCTTGGCTCTGCTCGCTGTTCCCAGATTGCTCATGATTCCCAGTGATAGGGCTGGCATCTCTAACTAGCCTTGGAGAGGGGCAGAGGCTTGCTCAAGAACACCCTGCATCCCAGGAAACTAGAGTCTGTTTTGAGCTGCCCCAGCCCTCTGAGTGCAAGACCCACCTCCAGAGCGATACTCTGGCAGAGCAAGTCCACCCAGGGCAGCTGGGCACCACTGTGCGCCCATCAGCATGACAGGCACTCGGAGACATACCTAGGAACAAGGGGCTCCTGCACTTGGGAGCTTACAATGGGGGTGTGTGTGTGTGAGATAATACTTAGAGAACCGTAAGCCCTGGGATGCACCACCAAGGAGGCACAAGATCTACAGGGACCTGAGGAAGGGAGAGAATTCACATTACAATGTTACTTCAGGGCTCTTGACATGAGATTCTGGCAGGTAGAGATCGCTGGGAGGTTACTGCAGGGGTTGGGAAGGGCACAGGCCGGGGTGGAGACCAAAGAAGGTGCAGGTCTTGATGGGGGACATGGAACAGCCCAGTTTAGCTGAAACAAAGGCAGTGAAGGGAAGCCATGGAGGGTATGGGGGTAGCTGGGATCAGATGGAGGTGTCTCATTGAATAGGCAATGGGGAGCCTTGCAAGGCTTTCAAGCAGGGGAGGGACCTACTCTTTATTTGGGACATACCTGCCCAGCTGCCTCACCCTGCAGGGAGGTCCTGTAACCTTCAGGGCAGTGCAGAATTGGGCCCAGGTGGCACTGACAGCATTCCAGAGTCTAGAGGACTTGGAAGCAGGGAGGCTGTGCTTCTGGCCTCAAGAATCATCAGGTTCACTTTTATTTATTTATTTATTTAATTTTAATTTTAATTTATTTATTTACTTTTGAGACAGAGCCTCAAGCTATTGCCCTGGGTAGAGTGCTGTGGCATCACAGCTGACAGCAACTTCCAGCTCCTAGGCTCAAGCAATTCTCTGGCCTCAGCCCCCAAGTAGCTGGGACTTCAGGCACCCGCCAAATGCCCGGCCATTTTTTGGTTGTAGTTGTTATTGTTGTTTGGCAGGCCCGGGCTAGATTTGAACCTGCCAGCTCAGGTGTATGTGGCTGGTGCCTTAGCCACTTGAGCTATAGGTGCTGAGCCCAGGTTCACTTTTAAAGGACTGTGATGTCCGGAAAGCATCAGCTCAGAGTAGAGGGGAAACTGGAGAGAGATGGACTTGCCTCTCACTTTCATCACCTGCTGGCTGTGAATCTCGGGACACACTGGTAAACCTCTCTGGGCCTTGGTTTCCTTAATGTGACATGCAATAACAGCACTCTCTGCTCATGGTAAAATGAGACAACTGCCCTGGTTTACTTATAGTTATGTTTAATAAATATTAGTTCCCAGTTGGCATGGAGGAGGAGGGTTAGTGATTCCACACTGCTGACAGCTCAGCCTGGGGGGGCTGCCATTTCATCTTGCCTGAAATGTTTGGGAGAAGCAGCTCAGTGGTGGCTGGAAGCCTCACACGCTTCTCAGGCCTAGCTGAGATGGTTGGGGATGGTTAGGGGCAGTGATTTTCAACTGGTGTGCTGCAAGAGCATCTTAGTTGTACTATGAAAAATTTAAAAAACCATTGATTAAGTTATTTTCAAAACAAGTTCAAAGTATAGTAAGTGTATTCTTTTTTTTTAAACTCTTTTTTATCAATATAATTTAAGCGTGCTGAGGAAGTATAACTATAGGTTCAAATGTGCCATGAGATAAAAAAAAAAAGGTTGAAAAACACTGGTTAAGGGTCTGGGGTCTATGCCATCCCAGCCACTGTCATATCCAAGCCACCTTCATCAGGCAGGCACGAGTTCCACAGCACCAGAGGCCGTGGGCTCCTGGGAGAGCTGATCCTGGAACATGAATTCATGGGAGGCCGGTGGTTGTGCCCCAAATCTGTGCTGGCATGGCCACTAGGTCCAGAAGAGAAATCCAGGTCACCAGAAAGAGGAGGAGAGGAGGGAAAGAGTCTGCAGGACAGAGCTCACTTAGCCAGTTCCCCCACCAAGGTCCATGAGGAGGGACATGTCTGAGCTGCCCACTTCCTTCAGCCTGTCTTGGAATGAGAGCAGATGACTGCGGGCCTCACTTCTCTAGACCTAGCAGGTAGTGGGAGAGTTGGACAGATCGCAGTTCTAATCCTGGTTCTGCCTCTGGTTAATTCGGTGATGTGCATATTATTAAGCTCTCCCAGCCTCAGTTTCCTTGACTGCAAAATGAGAATAATAATAGCACCGACTCACAATGTTGTGAGAACTGAATGATCAAGTGGTCACCGAGTACTGTCACTAACACATACTAGGAGCCCCTGAGCTATCGGTTTCCCTCCTTCTTTCCTTTCAGCTTGCCTGCCTTCAGACCTTCTTTCCTTCTATCCACTCTGGGGAATATGATGGCTGTTTTGAGGGTCCGGGAACACAGGCCTCCCACTGCCCGAGGTAAACACCAAGCTTTGTACCAAGGAAGGTCCCTCTTGAGGCTGGGTGCCTGTCAAGGAGACAGAGAAAGTTTCCATCGAGCATGCATGTGTGTGCGTGTGTGTCTGTGTGCGCGCGCATGCAGGCACTGAAGTGCCCTACTATCTTTTCCTCTCTGCAGAAAATCAGGTCAATGGTTTGACTGTTGCTGTTAACCACAAAGTGCAGCAGGGAGGTGGCCTGAGCTGCCAGGGCTTTGAACAAGTGGGGACCTGGTGTATGAGGGCTGGGGTCTGGGGTCCAGAGCAGGGGAGATGGCCGCCAATTGGGGGAGAGCACGCTGCCCAGCCAGAGCTGTGCTGTTGCCCCCACCCCGCATATTCCTCTCCCTTTTCTTGTGGCCTCACTGCTGCTGGCCTGCCTGGTGAAGCCTTCCTTGGTGGCTCTGTTGAGTAACCAGGCTGCGCTGAAGAAAAGCAGTCCACCTGCTTATGGCTCAGGCCACCACAGGGGGCGGGAAGTGTGGTGCTTTGAGACTGAAGCACATGGGACTCCCCACCCCCACCCCACCCGCATGCAGCCAGTAATAACAACAAGGGTTCTGGCGGCTGAGCACTTTCACATTGGGTCCTCACCTCGCCCACAAGGTCCTTTAGGGCAGAGCAGGTGTTATTGTCACTGCCTTGGTTACCGGAAAGGTGCTTAGAAAGAGAGAGGGGCCAAGGAACTAGTTCTGAGGCACCCACATTCCTTGCTTGGCCTCAGACTCTCTTTGGGAGCCTCTGAGGGCACCTGGGTCACGCTCCCCAGGGCCTGGTGAGGAAACTTTGCCTTGTGCTCTGGGCCAGGCATCCAAGGGGGTTTGGTTGAGTCTTTGGCTCTGGATCTCCCACGGGCTGCAGTCAGGGCATCAGCTGGGGCCTTGGTCATCTTGAGGCTAGACTAGGAAGGACCTGCCTCCCCAGGCCCTAAGCTTGCCTTGTATTGAGGACAAGGAGCACGGGCTCAGGCAGCCCCTCTCTCCCCTTCCCAACCTGTCCTTGAAGTTCATCATCGCCTTGTCCACCAATTTCACTCCCTGTCTCCCCACCCCCACCCTGTCTCCCTACTTCCTCAGCTGTGCTTTCGTGTCCATAGCGTTTTCCTCATAATTTAGGCTCAGACAATAGAGGCTAATGATCCAACTGTGGAGAGCACAGCCTCCCCCTTCAGCCAGAAATCATCTGTTCTCCATTCCCACCCTCCCTGGCCTGGCTGCCAGACTGAGACCTTTTCCTCCCCCTCACACCCCACTTCTTACTGGAAATGAGCCCCTGTCTCCCCGTACCCCTCCTATCCTCAGGACTCCCTTAGGGAGGTTCAAGGACCCATCTCCATCTCTGCCTGCCTGACTGGGGCAGCCATCTGTAGAGGGGAGGTGGGGGCTGGTGCCCAGGGCTTCCAGGGAGCCCTTCTGGGAGGAGAGCCTTGGTATGGCCTCTCTAGGTCAGCTCAGGGCCCCGTGCCGGATGCTGACCTAAGGGAGCAGCTGGGCTCAAGGTTACAAGGCTGACGTTACACAGACTGTGCTGGAAATTACAGAGTTTCTTGCAGGGAAAACAACCCAGGGTTTCAGTTACCATGGAAACGGCATCTATTTGCAGAGGTGCCTGCGTCAGAGCCTGGGACCCTGCGCCTGGGGAGTGGGGTGGACACTAGAGGGCAGGGATTCCTCCAGGACAGCATCTAAGAGGGCCTAGGGCCTTACCTTCAGCCATGACAACAGCTCTTCCCACGAAGGGCCCTATCCGCCTGGTTTTTGGGTAGATTTTAAACTTATGAGTCAAAGGCGTGGGGGAGACCCCATGTTCTTCATTCATGCATTTATCCCAGAAGCATTTTTGGTCTGTGAGGTGCCAGGCACTGGGCTAGGCCTGCTGATCTGGAGTTGGTCTTTGCCTGCTAAGCTCAGGGCCTGAAGCTTCCCTTCCCAGAGGGAGCTGTGGTCAGATGGGACGCAGTGGGGAGCCCGCTGGGGACCACATAACCATGTTTTTTCAGACCACTACTGGTCCCCTCAGTCTGTATCCAAAACAGGTGACTTCGGTCCCTTTGTGTCATGGAGGCTAATTCCTTATGTCTCAAGGAAAAATGCCCTGTAACCTGTTCACTGAGGTGCTCCCAGGAGTGGGCACTGTTCTAGTCATCGTTACAGGAGGGCATCTACCGTTACCCTCCTGCCACCTTATCCCCTGCAAAGCTCAGCGTCCACTAGCTCATTTAGCAAGTTCCTAGGAAATTTGTTGTAACAATTTCACACCTGTTTTCAAACAGGAAAACTGAGGCTGGGGAGGAGCAGCACTCCTCAAGGTCACGCAGTTGATATGTGGTGAAACCAGGATGGGAATCGGACACCAGGCTTCTTGCATTGTTCCTGCCTCCTTGTCAAGGGGCACCTGGTGACCAGAACTCCCACCCTGGCAGGCCTCCAACCAGCCTGGCTGTTGCCCATGCCTGGGGAATGGGAACCAGCTGTGTGCTGGTGCGGTGGGGCGCGGATTGTTCCATAGATGGCCTCTCCGAGGCTGCATATCAGAAAGACCATAGGCCCTAATTCAGCTGTTTGCCTAAGTCATTTCACTGTTCCATGCCTCAGTTTCTCCCTCAGTAAGATGAAAGGGAGCATGTAGGGAAGAAGGAGTGGCCTATGCCTTGTAAAAACTCTCTCTCTTTTTTTAGAGTTGCCTTTTTCTGCACTGGCATCAACTGTGTGACCTTGAGGAGTGCTTCTGTTGCCCAGGCTGGAGTGCAGTGTTATCATCGCAGTTCACTGCAACCTTGAACTCCTGGGCTCAAGTAATTCTCCCACCTCCTCCTCTCAAGTAGGTAGGACTGCAGGTGTGTACCACCACACCTGGCTAATTGTTATCTTGTTTGTTTTCTTTTGTTTTTTAGAGGTGGAGTCTTGTGATATTGCCCAGGATGATCTTGAATTTTCAGCCTCCTCCTGCCCTAGCCTCCTAAGGTGTTGAGAGTAGAGGAGTGAGCCACCATAAGTGGACTAGAATTATAATGAAATTGAGCTTTATGTTGGTGACCACTTAGTTAACCTTTCTTCTCTCCTCTGTGGGTGACTGTAATGGAATAGGGCGTGGTACCTCTTGCCCGCATTAGGGCTGACTGGTTTTAAGCTTCTGACATCACCTAACAGAATGTTGAGTCCTCAGGGAATGGACAGAGTCTGGAACAATTTTCAATAGGGAAGGTGAGGATTGGGAGTGAAAAGAGTGGAAGACAGAAACTTCCAGGCCTTGGGGTCCTGCTTGGTTTGGGTGGGGGGTGGAATGGGATCAAAAGGATACGGATGGCCCCCGAAGGGATGGTGGCCATGAGCCACACCCATCTCTGTGTTTGCATCTGGCTAGGAGGTGAGGGAAGCAAAAGATGATAAATAAACACGTCCTGAATGTCTGCCACTGTGAGGGGCTCTGGAGCATCTGAACTAAGAACCAGATTGCTGGGCCCATCAAGCACACAACTGTGGGACACCGGAAGGATCCAGGAGGCATGGTACCTGCACATATCTCTCAAGGCTGGAATTAGATATTGTTATCCATTAGACAGAGGAGAAAGCTGAGGACAGGAAAGTTAAACGGCATGTGCAAGGCTGTGTGACCAGTAGGATGCAGAGGTATGGTTCTTCTAACTCTTTGGATTGCCTCTCTGAGGGCAAGATGGCATGTGTTTGTGGGGGAAGGACAGGGATCTTGCTCTTACTTCTCTGGGTTAAAGACCATCTAAGCTGTTATAGGACTACTTCTTGGGCTAGCTCACCTGCAGCCACTGTTCCTGCCCATCCTCCTCTTCTTTACTGCCTCTCTCTCTCTCCATCCCATGCCCTGTGCCCTTTCTATCCATCCCTCCACTTCCCAAGCTCTTCTTTTCTTCTGGTCCCAGCTGCCCAGTGGTTGGGGGGCGGGTTGTCCAAGGCCAATGAGAGAAGCTGGCTGTGGTTGTTGGGGATGCTTAAGGGGAGGAAATGAATCTGTTTTCTCTCCATACTCTTTCCCAGTGTGTTCTGCTGCCCCCAGTGCAGAGTAAGGCAACTGAATTGTGTCAGTGGGCTGCAGGTGCACCACCGCATGTCTGAGTGTGGCTTGTGAGTGTCCATGCTCCTTCTGGGTAATGATGCGAGTACTATGGTGCATGGACGTGAGGGGGCTATGGCTGTATGTGGGGTGTGTTTGGAGTGCATGTATGGGGTGTGTTTATGCATCTCTGTGTGTATGTAGTGCGTGTACTCCTGTCTATAAATGTTTGTATGCTTCCTAAGAATTGTCAGCATATTCAGGAAGAGTATATCTTAACTTGCTATAGAACTTGCAAGGCCCAGTGGGAGATGAAAATGCTGGAATTAAGAATTTCAACCGGATAAACACATGTAAAAGACTGAAACTGGACCTGCATCTTTTGCCACTTACAAAAAATTGACTTACACAGATAAAAGATTTAATTCTAATATACAAAATGATAAAAATCCTAGAAGAGTGGGTGGGAAAAACTGTTCATGATACTGGCCTGGGAAAAGATTCTGTGAAGAAGATTCCGTTGGCAATCACAGCAATAACAAAAATAAATAAGTGGGACTTAATTAAGCTAAAAAGTTTCTTCACAGCTTAAAGCAAACAGACAGCCTTCAGAATGGGAAAAGCTATTAGAAATCTGACAAAGGGCTGCTAACCAGAATCTACAGAGAACTCAAATTAATGAACAATAACAACAAAAGAGCAAATAATCCCATTTATCTCTGGGCAAGAGACTCGAAGAGAACCTTCTCTGAAGAAGACAGATGAATCACCAACAAACACATTAAAAAACGCTCATTATCCTTAATCGCCATAGAAATGCAAATCAAAACCACCTTGAAATGTCACCCAACCCCAGTGAGATTAGCCCACAGCGTGAAATCCCAGAGCTGCAGATGCTGCTGTGGTTGTGGAGAGAAGGGAACACTTTCTACTGTTGGTGAGACTGCAAACTAATGTAGCCTCTTTGGAAAGAAGTATGGAGAATGCGGCTTCTTTAGCCTCAAAGAGCTAAAAGTTGACTTTCCATTTGATCCTGCAATCCCATTCCTCTACCCAGAAGAAAAAAAATCATTTTACCCTTAGGAGATTTGTACTAGAATGTTTATTGCAGCTCAATTCACAGTTGCCAAGATGTGGAATCAACTCATGAATGTATTAATAAACTGTGGTGTAGGTACAACATGGAATACTCTTCACCCATAAGAAAGGATGGAGACTTTACATCTTCTGTCTTAACCTGGATGGAGCTGAACCTTCTCCTTAGTAAAGTATCACAAGAATGGAAAAGCAGCCATCCAATGTACTCAGTTCTAAAATGAAACCAGTAGATGAACAACTACACACCCACATGTGTACAAGAGAAAAACACAATTAAATTCAAGTGGGGGGGAGAGGGGAGAGGGCAGCAGGGAGGGAGATGGGTGTGCTGTCACCTAACAGGCAAAGCGTGGGGGTGTAGGGCACACCTCCTGGGCAAAGGGCTCAACTGTTAGACTTTACCTAACAAATGCAAACAATGTAACCTAATCGCTTGTATTGAAATGTAAAAAAACCTCCAAATTAAGAATTTCAAAACATAGACAGTACAGCATTAAAGCAATCACAGGCCCTTCTTAGCTTGGGCCCCAGAGTGGCTGCATAGATTGCAGCCCACAAAGCCGGTCCTGTGTGTGGGTGAGTGTTCTACTTGTCAATGTGTATGTGTGTGCTGGTTGTGTGACGTGTGTGTGTGTGTGAGAGGGAGAGAAAGAGAGAGACAGAGCGATTTGTGCAGTGTTTCTTACATGAATGTTGTGCGTCTTGGATAAGCCGCTTGTGAGACTGGACTGCTTGTGTGGGTGTGGGTGTGGCTGTGCCTGCTCGTGGGCATGAAATCTGAACCCTTTGCTCACAACCCCGAGGACAGGGCCCCCAGCAGCTGCCTATGCCTATCAAAGGGAAGGTGTGTTTTATTTTTGGCGCCCTTGCTGCCTGTTCCCATAGTACCCTGGGAGGCTTTTGTTTGACTGCCTTTGTTGGAAGGGGTGGCAAACACTTCCCTCCACCTGCTGCCACCACGGTGGCCCCACCAGAAACCACAGCTGGGGGTGGGGCAGCTTCCTCAGCCCCTCACCCACTTGCTTTGCACCCCTTCCAGGCATCAGCATGCCCAGGGCCCTGCCCGGCTGAGCATGGGACTCCCAGACCCCACCCAGATAAGGCACCTGTCATATATCAAAACTGGAGGGGTTGGTGGGGGGAGGGAATGATCTTGCCTGGCAATTTTATCTTACCGGTGCAGAGATGGAGGCCCAGAGAGAGGAGGTGATCTGCCTAGTGAGTCTGTGGCAAAGCCCTGATACCTGCTTCTGAGGTGGTGTATAGCCTGGCAGGGATGGCCTGTGCGGGAAGCCTGGGAGAGGGGCTGTGGTCAGAGCAGAGAAGAAGAAACCAAGCTCCAGGCATCTGGCTTGGCCCAGCTGTGGGTATCACACTCCCTGGCAGTTATTTGATTCTCCTTCCTATTGGGTTGGAGCTGTTCATCCAGCAGGTTTTGAAAGATGCAGGCTGTACTTAGCATGATGCTTGGCACTAAGTAGGGGCTCCAGAAATATTTGGCCATGAACAAACAGCTATTTTGTTGAATAGTGTAGTAGGGTGGCAAAAACAAGAACTTTGGTGACCAGCTAGAACCGGTTGGAATCACTTAGTAGCTGTGTGACTTTGGCAAAGTTATTTAACTTCTCTGGGCCTCAGTTTCCTTGTCTGTAAAATGGGAGTCTAGTAGGGTTATTGAAGGGTTGAATGAGACAAGATACTGGTATTGAGATACAAGAGTGCAGTGCATTGTTCATGATAAAATCTTAATAATGTTGCTGGCTGTGTTACCACAGGTAACCTACAGGTGCTCTTGAAACCTCAGTTTCCTTACCTATTGTCATAAGAATTCACTGGAAGGTGGTGTTTAGCACATCCCAGGGCTCAGTAAATGTTAGTCCATCTCTCCTCCTGGGCTTACCCCGTCTCTACCTTCTCAAAATCTCTTCCCCCTGAGCCTCTGTGATTCCTGCAGTTCTTCTCATGACACCTCCAGCCCTCCCCCACCAGGCTCCCAGCCTCTGTCCAACATGCCCAGCAACAAAGCTCAGAACTTGGTTTTGATGGAGGTGGGGAGACATGTGTGGGAGCGCGGTACCGACAAGGAGGCTGGGGGCATAGCAATGTAATTCTTGGACAAAAATCACAAAAATCACATTTGACAAAGCATTTAAGTACTCTGATGGGTGTAGACCTGTCTTGCCCTGGGGGACGAAGGCAGGGACTGTTTCTCTGCACAACTTGGGGACAAAACTGCCATCGTCCTCCCCACTTCTTTCCCCCAACTTTCAAGCCCAGCTGCGCTTCCTTGAAAGAGGGTTTGCATGGAGAAGGGCGGGTGGCAGAGAGAAGGAAGTTCGAGCAAGCAGCTTGTCAGAGGCGGGAGAGGACACCTGAGCCTCCGGGCAGCAGGCAGAGCTGGTCTTCAAATAGGTGAGACTACAGGCCGAGGCCAGGCCACAGAAAACACCCTCCAGGCAGCCCGGGAAGGAGCGCCACTGCTCAGTCCGGGCAGAAAACGGTCTTGCTTCATCCGCTTGCGGGCCGTTACATAAACTGCACAAGATAAACGTGCTTGCCTTTCCAGGCCTCTTTTTAAACATTGGGAAAGGGTTTGGAGGCATTTCATCTGCAGCATCTGCTGCGCTTCACAATGTCAGATATTTACTTAGAACAAATATAAACTATTCCGCCCTCAACAAGCTCTGACACAAGCCCACGAGGACTCTGGGGGCAAAAGCCATCTCCTCACCTGCTCTCTCGCCAGCGGGCAGGCCCTTCGGACCTCGGGACTTACCGCACCGCGAGGGACCCCAGCCAGTCAGAGCCAGCGCAGCCTGACCCCGCCCTATGGGTGCCGGGGAGATGTTTATTTATTCAGACACCAGGGCCTGAAGGCCAAACCGTGGTTACTCTGACACATAGAACAGCCCAGCCAGTGAACTCCCTGGGGTTAGTGAACAATAGACCAAAATAAGGTTACATTCATCCTCAGACTGAACACAGGAGGCAGAGAATCTGACAACAGCGGAGAAGTCTGAATTGGGTCACGGCACAAACATGAGGAGCCCTGGGGACCCAAAGTCCTCGCATTTCTGATTTTGCACGGGGTCAGCTGAGATCTGCTTGGTCTGGAGCAGCTCTGGCTGGGAGGGGCCTTCTTGGTGCAGGACCGTGGGATCAGCCGCTAGAGGAGTTGGGGCTTCTTAGACATCTGGTCTGCAAGGGGAGGGAAGGTGGGAAGGCTGGTTTTGCTGAGCCAGGTGGGCTTGCTCATTGGAGTTGAGGGAGAGGCCCCCATGGTGTTTTCCCAGGGGGTTTTCTTGGGGCTCAGACAGGAGAAACTTGGCCATTTCTAAGCTTCTTCCCTGCAAAGAAGGCTACGGGCCCACCTGTTTCTAAGACTAATATAGCGCCCTTCTCCTCCCCTGAGATCAGGAGGCCTGGGAAAGCTCTGTGTGTGTGTGTGTCTCTGTGTGTAGGGCATCTATCTACCCATGGAAGATACTCCACCTGTGGCCCTCAGCATTCACCTGCCTCTTCCCCACTCAGAATTGCTCCCCTTCCCTTCTTTCCCTTTTCCCTCCCTCCCATCTCCTTTGCCTTAATTCCCCCAGGCTCACCACCCCATAAATATGTTTCTTCTCCTTCAACTGTTCATTCACAACGTGCAAATGCAACTGCAAACCTAACTCCCGGAGAAGATGGCCTATCTTCCTTTCTTTTTTTTGAGACAGAGTCTAAAGCTGTTGCCCTGGGTAGAGTGCCATGGCGACATCATAGTTCACAGCAACCTCCAACTGTTGGCCTAAGTTTTTTGTGTTTTTAGTAGAGATGAGGTCTTGCTCTGGCTCGGCTGATCTTGAACCCATGAGCTCAAGCAATCCATCTGCCTTGGCCCCTCAGAGTGCCAGGATTCTAGGCATGAGCCACTGGGCCCGGCCTAACTTCCTTTCTTAAAAGATCAGTTGCCTGATTGCCTTTGGGCTGAGGCCATATTTCTTTTGTATTTCATTCATTCTCTCAGACTTTGTGGGGAGAACAGGAACTATGTAAAGGGGAGAAGGAAGGATCTGGTCACACCTCGAGATAGTGCCTGCTGGGGAAGAGCCAGCCTGGGTGAGGGTGGCAGGCACCGGGGTGGATGTGCAGGGGTGTTCATGTGAGTGCAGGGAGGCCCATGGGAAGAACTTCTGCTGGGAGCTGGGCAACTACCCAGTTTCCCCAAAAATAAGACATCCTTCGAAAATAAGACCTACTTACAGGAAAGATAAGACGTCCCCTGAAAATAAGACCCAGCGCATCTTTGGGAGCACACCTTAAAATAAGATACTGTCTTATTTCCGGGGAAACAGGGTAGGTTCAAGTTCTGGCATTGCCAGGAACTGCTGAGAGACCTCAGGGGGGTTATTTCCCTCTCTGAGCTTCGGTTGACTCACTGGTACGATTGGTGATCTCTAAATTGCCTTGGGCTTGATCTTACACATAAATTCTGTGGTATGGAAATGGGATTAAGGGATTGAATTTGTTTTTCTTGCAGTTAGCAACTTGTTTTCAGCTACCACTTCTGAAGCATCTACTAAATGATTACCAACACTTTCTAAGCATTTTGCATACATGGATTAATTTCCTCCTCACGACAGCTCTAGGAAGTAGGTACTATGATATTAACACATCCCTTATACAGATTAGGAAACTGAGGCACGGAGAGGCTAAGTAACCAGCCCAAGAAGTGGAGATGGGATTCAAACTGGGCAGCCTGGCTGCAAAATCCCTGTCATTCGTGACCACACTCAACATTCCAGGCACTGTGCTAAGTGTTTACCCAAATCCTCTTCATCCTGCAGTTGAGAAATCTGAGACTCAGAGCAGTTGAGCAACAGCTGAAGGTCACACAGCTGGGAAGCAGTAGAGATGAGGTTCAGAGCTGGCAGGGCTCCAGAACCTCTGCTTTCCCCCAGCCCCTTCCCACAACCCTGCCAGACTCTTGGGCTCATAAACAAGACAAACCAATGCCCCTCCTTTTCAGTGTCTTTTTGGGCAAGTTAGCTCCTCCCTAGGGGGCTCGGTTTCACCATCTAGAGGATGATGGGAGTTGGCCCAGCTAATCTTTGAGGTCCTTGTATCTCTGTGAGTCTGTGATGGAGAGGTGTGGCATTGCTAGCTGAAAGGTTAGATTTGTGGCTTGGGAACTCCTGGGACTCGACCTGGGGTTGCAGCCAGGAAGCCAGGATGAGGAGGACAAAGGTATTGGACAAGGTGATGGACTAAAGGGGACACTGGGGAGACTGGGGGAAGGCCATGGGAGCCGTGAGCCCAGGAAGATGGGGCAGGTGCACAAAACAGATGCCTTGGGTGGGCCTCCCAGAGGGCCCTTCTCTTCTTTCCAGGGGTCACCCCAAGCTCAGGGTAGGTGTGTGAGAGCATTGGGTAAGGGAGCAGGGGTCAGGCCAGCACTGAGCCAAGGTCAGAACTTGTGAGACACGGCAGTTTGGGGAATTAACATTGCTGGGGGTTTTGTTTTCTCTGTAAATATTTGGAGATGTCCAGTTATTCTAGAAAAATGTATTTGAAGCTGGGTGGCGTGTTTGTGCGGTTGGCCTGGCTTCGTTTTCCATGATGGCTCTGTTACATTCTTCCCTGTTAGGAACTGGGGGTTGTTTTCCCATCTGTAACCCCATTAGGATGTACACACCAGCAGGCTTCACACGCACACGTGCTGGGCAGGTTCCCCTTAGGGACTGGCATTGCCCCTGGCCACACGCTCGGGCACACACAGTCACAGCTGCACCTTTTAATGTTTAATGCCGCTGCTGCAAATGCCGCTCCACACTGACTGCATCCGTGCCAGGCTCATTCCTCTCAGGGCACCGATTCCCAGCTTGGAGGCCAGCTGACAAATCTTGTTAAAAACCTTCCAGTTCGGTGCATCCCATGGAGGGTAATGTCATGCATGTGGTTATGAGATTAGAGACCTGGCGTCATCACCAGGCACCTTCATTTTCAAAGGGGCTCTTTTCACTTGGGGAAATTGATGGAATCACTTTCTGCATGAGTATCTCAGCCCTCCCACATACACACACCACCCCTCCCTTCCCTCTTCCCCCAGTGCATGGCAGCTGGACTGGCCTTCTCTTTAGCGTGGAGAAGTCAGGGCTCACAGCCATGTGGATGGCTGGCCCATGGCAGGGGGCAGTGTCTGTTCCTCTTTTCCCTGCTCTTCCATGCTGGGTGTCCACATTGCTATGGTTTGAATGTAGATGTCCTCCCAAGATTCATAGGTTGGAAAGTAAATCCCAAGATGATGGCTTAGAAGGTGGGGCTTTCGGCAGGTGTTTAAGTCATGAGGGGTCTAACCCTCATGGGATTAATGCCCTTATAAAAGGGCTGCAGGGGCTTGATGCCTGTGGCTCAAGTGGCTAAGGTGCCAGCCACATACACCTGAGCTGGCGGGTTCAAATCCAGCCCGGGCCCGCCCAAACAACAATGATGGCTGCAACCAAAAAATAGCTGGGCGTTGTGGCAGATGCCTGTAATCCCAGCTACTTAGGAGGCAGAGGCAGGAGAGTCACTTGAGCCCAGGAGTTGGAGGTTGCTGTGAGCTGTAATGCCACGGCACTCTACCCAGGTGACAGCTTGAGGCTCTGTCTCAAAAATAAATAAATAAATAAATAAATAAATAAATAAATAAATAAATAAAAGGGCTGCAAGGAACTGGCTGGGCCCTTTTGCCCTTCCACCATGTGAGGACATAGTGTTTGTCCTCTCTGGAGGACACAGCAACAGGGCCCCATCTTGGAGAAGAGACAGGGAGCCCTCACCAGACACTGAATCTGCCAGTGCCTTGATCTTGGACTTTTCAGCCTCTAGAACTATGAGAAATAAATTTCTATTGTTTGTTAATTACCCAGTCTGTGGCATTTTGTCTTAGCAGCAGGAACGGACTATGATATATAACATGGAGAGCCATTGCAGCTGCAGTGGCCAGTGGAGAGGGTGATGGATGGTTCTAGCTTTCAAGCAGGCAGCAAAAGGGCCCAACCAGCCTGTCTGAGGGATTCCACCCTAGACCCCTAATCCAGTGTGCTGTGGTCTCTGAGCCCAGGGAAAGACTCTCCCTCCAAACACCAGCTTCAGGACAAGTGAGTAGGTCAGTGTGCAAACACTATCAAAGGTGGAGTGAGTTCCCAGGTATAGAAGTTACCAGGACAATGTGGTCATCTCAAAACTCTGCTCAGATTGCTGTCTCCAGTTCACTGATGACTACATGGGTTCGAGGCCTGTCCCTTGAGCTCTGGAAGGATATTTGTAAAAATGGACATCCTGTCCTTGCCCTCTTTCAGCCTCTTGGGCCAGTGTCATTGGACAGGCCCAGAGCACAGCTGACTGAACTTGTGGTTCTGAACCTCTCTGAGAAACAAAGCCAGGGGGAGGGCGGGGAGGAGGAGAAAGGTGGCGGTCAGGTGGGGCCCAAGGGATTACAAAAGTAGAACACACTCATTTACCATTTACCAAAAAT